>NC_091999.1:14192571-14841231 GCF_044704955.1 Pristiophorus japonicus | reverse complement strand
CCCTTCCCTTCACCCCTCCCCTTCCACCCCCTCCCCTTCCACCCCCTCCCCTTCCACCACCCTCCCTTCCACCCCCTCCCCTTCCACCCCCTCCCCTTCCACCCCCTCCCTTCCACCCCTCCCTTCCACCCCCTCCCCTTCCACCCCCTCCCTTCCACCCCCTCCCCTTCCACCCCCCTCCCCTTCCACCCCCTCCCCTTCCACCCCCTCCCCTTCCACCCCCTTCCCCTTCCTCCCCTCCCCCCCCCTTCCACCCCCTCCCCTTCCCCTCCCTCCCCTTCCACCCCCTCCCTTCCACCCCTCCCCTTCCACCCCCTCCCCTTCCACCCCCTCCCCTTCCACCCCCTCCCCTTCCACCCCCTCCCCTTCCACCCCCTCCCCTTCCACCCCCTCCCCATCCACCCCCTCCCCTTCCACCCCCTCCCCTTCCACCCCCTCCCCTTCCACCCCCTCCCTTCCACCCCCTCCCCTTCCACCCCCTCCCCTTCCACCCCCTCCCCTCCACCCCCTCCCCTTCCACCCCTCCCCTTCACCCCCTCCCCCTTCCACCCCCTCCCCTTCCACCCCCTCCCCTCCCCTCCCCTTCCACCCCCTCCCCTCCCCTCCCCTTCCACCCCTCCCCTCCCCTCCCCTTCCACCCCCTCCCCTCCCCTCCCCTTCCACCCCCTCCCCTCCCCTCCCCTTCCACCCCCTCCCCTCCCCTCCCCTCCCCCCCCCCCCCCCCACCCCCACCCCCTCCCCTCCCCTCCCCTCCCTCCCTCCCCTTCCACCCCTCCCCTCCCCTCCCCTCCCCTCCTCCCCTCCCTCCCCTTCCACCCCCTCCCCTCCCCTCCCCTCCCCTCCCCTCCCCTCCCCTCCCCTTCCACCCCCTCCCCTCCCCTTCCACCCCCTCCCCTCCCCTCCCCTCCCACCCCCTCCCCTCCCCTCCCCTCCCCTCCCCTCCCACCCCCTCCCCTCCCCTCCCACCCCCTCCCCTCCCACCCCCTCCCCTCCCCTCCCCTCCCCTCCCTCCCCTCCCCTCCCCTCCCCTCCCCTCCGCTCCCCTCCGCTCCGCTCCGCTCCCCTCCCCTCCGCTCCGCTCCGCTCCCCTCCCCTCCCCTCCGCTCCCCTTCCACCCCCTCCCCTCCCCTTCCACCCCCTCCCCTCCCCTTCCACCCCCTCCCCTCCCCTTCCACCCCCTCCCCTCCCCTTCCACCCCCTCCCCTCCCCTTCCACCCCCTCCCCTCCCCTTCCACCCCCTCCCCTCCCCTTCCACCCCCTCCCCTCCCCTTCCACCCCCTCCCCTCCCCTTCCACCCCCTCCCCTCCCCTCCCACCCCCTCCCTCCCCTCCCCTTCCACCCCCTCCCCTCCCCTCCCCTTCCACCCCCTCCCCTCCCCTCCCCTTCCACCCCCTCCCCTCCCCTCCCCTCCCCTCCCCTCCCCTTCCACCCCCTCCCCTCCCCTTCCACCCCCTCCCCTCCCCTTCCCTTCCACCCCCTCCCCTCCCCTTCCCTTCCACCCCCTCCCCTCCCCTTCCCTTCCACCCCCTCCCCTCCCCTTCCCTTCCACCCCCTCCCCTCCCCTTCCCTTCCACCCCCTCCCCTCCCCTTACCTTCCACCCCCCCCTCCCCTCCCCTCCCCTCCCCTCCCCTCCCCTCCCCTCCCCTCCCCTCCCCTCCCCTCCCCTCCCCTCCCCTCCCCTCCCCTCCCCTCCCCTCCTTATCTCTGTAACCTCCTCCAGCCCCTAAAAACACTCCCAATCTCTGTGACCTCCTCCAGCAATACAAACCTCCCGGCCACTAAGCTCCTCCAGCTCCTAAACACCTCCCTATCTCTAACCTCCTCAAGCCCTACACCCCTCACTATCTGTATAACCTCCAGCCCCTGCATGCCTCCCTATCTCGGTAACCTCCTCCAGCCCTTACACCCCTGCCTTTGTCTGTAACCTTCCCCAGCCACTGCACCCTGCCCTCTCCCGATGACTGTAACCTCTTCCAGCCCTACACCCCTCCCTATCTCTGTACCTCCTCCAGCCCCTACACCCTCCCTAACTCTGTAACCTCCTCCAGCCCCTACACCCCTCCCTATCTCTGTACCTCCTCCAGCCCCTATCCCCTCCCGAACTCTGAAATCTCCTCCAGCCCCTACACCCTCCCTATCTCTGTAAACTCCTCCAGCCCTACACCCCTCCCTATCTCTGTAACCTTCTTCAGCCCCTACACCCCTCCCTATCACTGTAACCTCCTCCAGCCCCTACACCCCTCCCTGTCCATAAGCTCCTCCAGCCCTACGCCCCTCCCTATCTCTGTAACCTCTTCCAGCCTCTGCACCCCTCCCTATCCCTCTGACCACCTCCAGCTCCTAGACCCCTCCCTATCTCAGTAACCTGCACCCCTTACACCCCTCTCTATACCTGTATCCTCCCGACCCTGCACACCTCCCTATCTCTATAAACCTCTCCAGCCCTAAACCCCACCCTAACTCTAACCTCCTCCAGCCACTACGCCCCTCACCATCTTTGTAACCTCCAGCCCCTACACCCCTCCCTATCTCGGTAACCTCCTTCAGCCCCTACACCCCTCCCCATCTTTGTAACCTCCAGCTCCTACACCCCTCCCCATCTTTGTAACCTCCAGCCCCTACACCCCTCCCTATCTCGGTAACGTTCTCCAGCCCCTACACCCCTTCCCATCTTTGTAACCTCCAGCCCCTACAACCCTCCCTATCCCTGTAACGTCCTCCAGCACCTACACCAGTCCCTATTTGGTAACATCCTCCAGCCCCGACACCTCTCACTATCTCTATCCCTCTCCAGCCTGTACACCCCTCCCTATCACTGTAACCTCCTCCAGCTCCAACACACCTCCCGATATCTGTAACCCCCTTAAGCCCTACACCAATCCCAATCTTTGTAACCTCCTGCAAGACCTACACCCTCCCTATCTCTGTAACCTCCTCCATCACCTACATGTCTTCCTATTTCTGTAACATCCTCCAGCCCCTACACCCCTCCCTATCACTGTAACCTCCTCCAGCTCCAACACACCTCCCTATATCTGTAACCCCCTTAAGCCCTACACCAATCCCAATCTTTGCAACCTCCTGCAAGACCTACACCCTCCCTATCTGTGTAACCTTCTCCATCACCTACATGCCTTCCTATCTCTGTAACATCCTCCAGCCCCTACACCCCTCCCGATTGCTGTGACCTCCAGCCTGTACAACCCTCCCTATCTTTGTAACCTCCTTGAGTCCCTACATCCCTCCCGATCTCTGTAACCTTTTCTAAGGTCTGCCGCCCTCCCTATCTCTGTAATCTCCACCAGCATCTACGCCCCTCCCTATCTCTGCAACCTCCAGCCCCTACACCCGTCCCTCTCTCTTTAATCTCTTCCAGCCCCTGCACCACTCGCTATCTCTCTAACTTTCTCCAGCCCCTACACCCCTCCCCATTTCTAAACTCCTCCAGCTCGTACACCCCGCTGCAAGTCTGTGACCTCCAGCCCCTACACACCTCCCTATCTCTGTAATCTCCTCCAGCCCATTCTCCCCTCCCTATCTCTGTGACCTGCTTCAGCCACTACAACCCTCCCTATCTCTGTGACCTCCAGCCCGTACATGCCTCCCTATCTGTTACCTCCTCCAGCCCCGACACACCTCCCTATCTCTCTAAACTCCTCCAGCCCCTGCACCCCTCCCTATCTTTGTAACCACCTCCAGTTTCTACTCTCCCTATCTCTGTAACCTCCTCTAGCCCATACATCCTTCCCTATCCTTGTAACCTCCAGCCCTACAACCCTCCCTATCTCCGTAACTCCCTCCAGCCCCTGCACCCCTCCCTATTTCTATAACCCCTCTCCAGCCCTAAACCCCTCCCTATCTCTGTAATCTCCTCCAGTACCTACACCCCTCCCTATCTTTGTAACCACCTCCAGTTTCTACTCTCCCTATCTCTGTAACCTCCTCTAGCCCATACATCGTTCCCTATCCTTGTAACCTCCAGCCCTACAACCCTCCCTATCTCCAGAACCCCCTCCAGCCCCAACCGCTCCCTATCTCTGTGACCTCCTCCAGCACTACAACTACCCCGATCAGTAATGTCCTCCAGCTCCTACACACCTCCTTATATCTGTAACCCCCTTAAGCCCGACACCCCTCCCTATCTCTGTAATCTCCTCCAGCTTCTACACACCTCCTTATCTCTCTAACCTTCTCCAGCCCCTGCAACCCTCCCTATCTCTGTAACTTCCGGTCCTACAAATCTCCCCATCTCTAAACTCCTCCAGCTCCTACACCCCTCCACATCTCTGTAACCTCCAGCCACTACAGGCCTCACTATGTCTGTAACCTCCTCCAGCTCCTACACCCCTCCACATCTCTGTAACCTCCAGCCACTACAGGCCTCACTATGTCTGTAACCTCTTCCAGCTCCTACACCCCTCCACATCTCTGTAACCTCCAGCCACTACAGGCCTCACTATGTCTGTAACCTCCTCCAGCTCCTCCACTCCTCCCTATCTCTAAACCTGCTCCAGCCCCTGCAACCCTCCCCATCTCTAACCTCCTACATCCCTCCCTATCTCTGTAGTCTTCTCCAGCCTCCACACCCCTCCTATCTCTGCAACCAGCAACCCCTGGAAGTTTCCCTATCTCTCTAATCCCCTCCAGCTCCGACACCCCTTCCTATCTCTGTAACCTCATCCAGCCCTTACACACCTCCCTATTTCTGAAACCTCCTTCAGCCACTACACACCTCCCTATCTCTGTAACCTCCTCCAGCTCCGACAATCCTCCCTATCTCTGTAACCTCCAACCCCTACGCCCCGCACTATCTCTGTATCCTTCTCCAGCCTGTACACCCCTCCCTATCTCGGTAACCTCCTCCAGCCCCTACACCCCTCCCCATCTTTGTAACTTACAGGCCTTACAGCCTGCCCTATCCCTGTAACGTCCTCCAGCTCCAACACCACTCCCTATCTCTGTTAGCACCTTCAGTCCCTACAAACATCTCCATCTCTGTAATCTGCAGCCCCGACACCCCTCCCTTTCTCTAACATCCTCCAGCTCTGCACCCCTGCCCATCTTTGTAACCTCCAGTCCCTACACCCCTCACTATCTCCAACCTCCAGCCCCTGCACGCCTCCCTATCTCGGTAACCTCCTCCAGTCCCTACACCCTCCCTATCTCTGTGACCTCCTCCAGCACTACTACCCTCCTGCTCTGTAACCCCCTCAAGCCCTACACCCCTCCCAATCTCTGTAACCTCCTCCAAGACCAACACCCCTCCTTAACTCTGTAACGTGCTCCAGCCCCTGCAAGCCTCCCTATCTCTTACCTCCTCCAGCCCCTACACCCCTTCCTACCTCTGTAACCTCCAGCCCGACAATCCTTCCTTTTTCTGTAACATCCTGCAGCCCCTACAACCCTCCCTCTCTCTGTACCCTCCTCCAGCCCTACACTTCTCCCTATTTCTGTAACCTCCTCCAGCTCCTACACAACTCCCTATCTCTCTCACCTTCTCCAGCCCCTCCAACCCTCCCTACCTCTGTAGCCTCCAGCTCCTACACCCCTCCACATCTCTGTAATCTCCAGCCATTACAGTCCTCACTATCTCTCTAACCTCCTCTAGCTCCTACACCCATCCCTGTAACCTTCTCCAGCCCCTGCAACCCTCTCCATCGCTAACCTCCTCCAGCCCCTATACCCCTCCCTATCTGTGTCACCTCCTCCAGCCCTACACACCTCCCTATCTCTGTAACTTCCTCCCTATCTCTGCAGCCTCCTCCAGCCCCGACACCCCTCCCCATCTCTGTAACCTCCAGCCCTACATGCCTCCCCATCACTGTAACCTCCAGCCCCTACGCACCTCCCTATCTCTGTAACCTTCTCCAGCTCCTACAACCCTCCCTATCTCTAACCTCTCCCAGCCCCTACACCATCCCTATCTCTGTAGCCTCCAGCCCTATCTCTGTAACCTCCTGAAGCCCCTACATTGCTCCCTATCTCTGTAACCACCTGTCCTACACCCCTCCCTATCTCTGTAATCTCCTCCAGCCCCTGTTCCCCTCACTATCTCTCTGACCTCCAGCCCGTACACCCCTCCCCATCTCCGTTACCTCCTCCAGCCCCGACTTCCCTCCCTATCTTTGTAACCTCCAGCCCTACAACCTCCCTACCTGTGTGACCTCCAACCCTACAACCCTCCCTATCTCTGTAACCTCCTCTAGCTCCTATATCCCTCCACATCTCTGTAACCTCCACCCACTACAGGCTTCATTACCTCTGTAACCTCCTCCAGCTCCTACACCCCTCGCTGTAACCTTCTCCAGCCCCTGCAACCCTCCCTATTTCTAACCTCCTCCAACTCTACACACCTCCCTATCTCTGTAACCTCCTCCCTATCTCTGTAACCTCCTCCAGCCCCTACACCCCTCCCGATCTATGTAACCGGCTCCAATGCCGACACTCCTCCCTATCTCTGTAACCTGCTCCAGCCCCTACACCGCTCCCTATCTCTAACCTCCTCCAGCCCTACACCCCTCCATATTTCCGTAAACTCCAGCTCCTACATCCCTCCCTATCTCTGTAACCTCCTGCAGCCCCTACACCCCTCCCAATCTCCAGCACTACAACCCCGTCCCCTCTGTAATACTCCGGCCCGTGGGAGGTGTATTTGAATCCAAACCAGCCCGCTATCAGATTGAGTTTGACACCCCTGCTCTACACTGTCCCCACAAAGACTCCTGGGGCAGGTGCAGCATAATTCCCAGGGCACGCACATCACGGGTTAAAAGCAGCATTTATAAATGATGGGGAAATGGAAACTGTTCACGGAGCATCTGTAAAGAATCATTCTTACCTATTTCACACACAGGCTAAAAGTCAATATAACCACAATACAAAGGCACAGAGTGTTATATTAGTATCTTCGGCTGCTCACTTCATGTCAGTTTGCAAAACACGATTGCTGGGATGATTATCACTTTCCTTGAAGAGACACAACTCCTCCTGCCTCCCCTGAACCATGACCCCATGACTGAACACCACACTATCAATTCTCAGACCGTCACTGACCTTATCTCTTCTAATGGAGAACCCAACAGTGGTAGAACTGAACCCAGCCAGAGTCAGCACCTTCAGGGGAGGGGAACCAGTGAGTGTAGAACTGAACCCAGCCAGAGTCAGTACCTTCAGGGGAGGGGAACCAGTGAGTGTAGAACTGAACCCAGCCAGAGTCAGTACCTTCAGGGGAGGGGAACCAGTGAGTGTAGAACTGAACCCAGCCAGAGTCAGTACCTTCAGGGGAGGGGAACCAGTGAGTGTAGAACTGAACCCAGCCAAAGTCAGTACCTTCAGGGGAGGGGAACCAGTGAGTAGAACTGAACCCAGCCAGAGTCAATACCTTCAGGGGAGGGGAACCATTAAGTGTAGAACTGAACCCAGCCAGAGTCAGCACCTCCAGCGGAGGGAGAGGAATCAGTTCAGGCAGAACTGAACCCAGTCAGGAGCGAGTGTGTGTGGGACAGTGATTTACAGCTTTGGAGGAACTAAAGAGGGAAAAATGTTCCACTGAAACTAGAATGGTCTGTTCTGAATTACTGTCCTGTACTTAGTGATGACATTTGTAAACTCATTTTAAAGGATATTAGAAGGGGAGGATTTGCAGACGGGAAACTCAAACCAAACATCATATCAAGATCTGTCAGAATCACTCCATTCATCAGGACCTGCATATTACACAGGATTACACCGGATATACGGCACAGAAACAGACCATTTGGCCCAACCAGGCCATGCCGGTGTTTATGCTCCACTCGAGCCTCCTCCCCTCTTTCCTCATCCAAATCTATCAGCATAACCCTCTATTCCCTTCTCCCTCATATGCTTGTCTAGCTTCCCCTTAAATGCATCGATACTATTCACTTCAACCACTCCCTGTGGCAGCGAGTTCCACATTCTCACCACTCTCTTGGTAAAGAAGTTTCTTCTGAAATCCCCATTGGATTTCTTGGTGACTATCTTATATTGATGGCCTCTAGTTATGCACTTCCCCACAAGTGGAAACATTATCTCTCTATCCACTCTGTCAAAACCTTCCATAATTTTAAAGTCAAATAGTATGTTGGCCTTCATAGCGAGGGGATTTGAGTATAGGATCAGGGAGGTCTTACTGCAGTTGTACAGGGCCTTGGTGAGACCTCACCTGGAATATTGTATTCAGTTTTGGTCTCCTAATCAGTGGAAGGACATTCTTGCTATTGAGGGAGTGCAGCGAAGGTTCACCAGACTGATTCCCGGGATGGCAGGACTGACATATGAGGAGAGACTGGATCAACTGGGCCTTTATACATTGGAGTTTAGAAGGATGGGAGGGGATCTCATAGAAACATATAAGATTCTTAGGGATGGGACAGGTTAGATGCGGGTAGAATGTTCCTGATGTTGGGGAAGTCCAGAACCAGGGGACACAGTCTTGGGATAAGAGGTAGGCCATTTAGGACTGAGATGAGGAGAAACTTCTTCACTCAGAGAGTTGTTAACCTGTGGAATTCCCTGTCGCAGAGAGTTGTTGATGCCAGTTCATTGGATATATTCAAGAGGGAGTTCGATATGGCCCTTATGGTTAACGGGATCAAGGGGTATGGAGAGAAAGCAGGAAAGGGGTTCTGAGGGAATGATCAGCCATGATCTTATCGAATGGTGGTGCAGGCTCGAAGGGCTGAATGGCCTATTCCTGCACCTATTTTCTATGTTTCTATGTCAAGAAATAATTAAAATTCAGACTGGATATGGTTACTACCTTTATAACGTAGAACTCAAACTGGTTTGTTGTTTGCCCTTCACTTGGCCGCCATAAAATGGGACTGCACATGGTCTTCATAGGCAGCTTGTCGGCTCTCTGGAAAGGTCCTTTGGCACACTGGACATTAGTTCACCACTCAGCCTTTTTTCAAGACCCAGCTTGTTCATCCTTTCCTGATGTGTATACCCTCACATTTCAGGTATCATCCTTGTAAACCTTTGCACCCTCTCCAGTGCCTCTATATCCTTTTTACAATATGGCGACCAGAACTCTCTGTATTACTCCAAGTGTGGTCTAACCGAGGTTCGATACAGGTGTAGTATTACTTCCCTACTTTTCAATTCTATCGCTCTCGAAATAAACCCGAATGCTTGGTTTGCTTTTTTACAGCCTTGCTAACCTGTGGTGCCACTTTTAGTGATTTGTGTATTTGCACTCCGAGATCCCTTTGTTTCTCTGTCCCACCCAGACTCGCACCCTCCCAGTAATAAGTGACCTCCCCATTCTTCCAACCAAAGTGTAATACCTCACATTTATCTGTGTTAAACTTCATATAACACTTATCTGCCCATTCTACAAGTTTATCGAGTCCTCCTGTAATTTGTTGCAGTCCTCCTCAGTATTGACTAACCACCCCACACCCCACTTTGGTGTCAGCTGCAAATTTAGAAATTGTGTTTTTGATTTTAAAGTCTAAATCATTGATATAAATTATAAACAACAGTAGTCCCAGTATTGATCCTTGTGGAACACCACTCCCCATCTTCTGCTACTGTGAATAGCTACCCTTTACCCCTACTCCCTGCGTTCTGTCTTGAAGCCAGCTAGCGATCCATTCTGCTACTTGTCTCCTGACTCTGCATTCTCTGACCTTGTTTATCAGTCTATTGTGGGTACCTTATCGAAGGCCTTTTGAAAATCTAGCTAAATTACATCCACTGCATTACCATTGTCTACTCTCTCTGTTACCTCTTCAGAAAATTCAATCAGGTTGGTCAAGCAAGACTTTCCCTTTTGGTATCCATGCTGACTATTCATTATTGTATTTTTGATTTCGAGATATTCTATTTTCTCCTTTAGTAGGGATTCCATTATTTTCCTACCACCGATGTTAAGCTGACTGGTCTTTAATTCCCTGGACATGTTCTGTCCCCCTTTGTAAATATAAGTATTGCATTAGCTACCTGCCAGTCCTCTGACACATTATTATTATTACGAATGATTAACTATGTGTAGTTATGCCTCTGCTATCTCTTCCCTTGATTCTTTAAAAATGCGTGGATGCAATCCATCTGGACCAGGGGTTTTAACTTCTTTGAGTTGATTTGTTTATTTATTATGTCCCCTCCATTTATTTTAAATGCACTTAACTCATTACTAATCTCATCATCCAACGTCATGTCCACCTGTTCTATCTCCCTGGTAAATACTGAGGCAAAATGATCATTTAATATTTCTGCCATCTCTCTATAGTTACCTGTTATATTATCCTGTCTATCCCTTAATGGCCCTATTGCCATTCCAACCGTCCTTTTTATTGATGTGCCTATAAAAGACTTTGCTATTTTGTTTTATGTTCCTTGACTATTTAATTTCATGGTTCCTCTTTGCCTTCCTAATTGTTTTTTTGACATCGCTCCTAATCATCTTGTATCAGGAGAGAATTCTACAGAGATAGTTGATGTATTGGTTGTAATCCACCAAAATTCCCTGGATTCTGGAGAGGTCCCAGCGGACTGGAAAACTGCAAATGTAACACTCCTATTTCAGAAAGGAGTGTGACAGAAAGCAGGAAACGATAGACCAGTTAGTCCAACATCTGTCCTTGGGGAAAATACTGGAGTCCATTATTAAGGAAGTAGTAGCAGGACATTTAGAAAATCATATTGCAGTCAAGCAGAGTCAGCATGGTTTTATGAAAGGGAAATCAAGTTTGACACTGCAAAAAGATATAGACAGGCTCAGTGGGCAAAAATTTGGCAGATGGAATATAATGTGGAAAAATGTGAGGTTGTGCACTTTGGTAGGAAATATAAAAAACCACATGATTATTTAAATGGGGAGAGATTACAGAGGGATCTGAGGGTCCATGTACATGAAACACAAAAAGTTAACATGCAGGTACAGCAAGTAGTTAGGAAGGCAAATGGAATGTTGACCTTTATTGCAAGGGGAATGGAGTATAAAAGTAGGGAAGTCCTGCTACAACTGTACAGGGCATTGGTGTGACTACACCTGGAGTTCTGTGTACAGTTTTGGCCTCCTTATTTAAGAAGGGATATACTTGCATTGGAGGCAGTTCAGAGAAGGCTCACGAGGTTGATTCCTGAAATGAAGGGGTTGTCTTATGAAGAAAGGTTGAGCAGGTTGGGCCTATACTCATTCGAGTTGATAAGAATGAGAGGTGATCTTATTGAAATGTGTAAGATTCTGAGGGGGCTTGCCAGGGTAGATGCAGAGAGGACGTTTCCTCTTGAGGGAATCTAGAACTGGGAGGCATAGTTTCAGAACAAGGGGTCGCCCATTTAAAATGGAAATGAGAGTAATTTCTTCTCAGAGGGTCATGAATCTGTGGACTTCTCTACCCCAGAGAGCTGTGGAGGCTGGGTCATTGAATATATTTAAGGTGGAGATAGACAGATATATGAACGATAAGGGAGTCTAGGGTTATGGAGAGCGGGCAGGGAAATGGAGTTGATACCAAGATCAGAACAGCCATGATCTTATTGAATGGTGGAGCAGGCTTCATCCTGCTTCTATTTCTTGTGTGTTCTCCCTTATCATGCATGCCCCTGCTGTCTATGTACTTAATGTCTGCCTCTTTCCTTACCCTCAATTGTTCCCTTATGGTTTTATTCTTTCACGGAGTCTCATTAGTATTTAGTTTGTTCTTTCCTTTTAGCAGAATATATTGTTCCTGCACTCTGTTGAACACCGTTTTAAATGTTTCCTATTGCTGTTCTACAATCTTTTTTACCAATATTGTTGCCCATTTTATTTTCCCAAGTTCTATTCTTAGCCCCTCAAAATCAGCTTTTCTCCCATCTATTAACCTGGTTTTCATCCTTCTCAATATCATCTTTAGTGTATTATATTATAGAAACATAGAAACATAGAAAATAGGTGCAGGAGCAAGCCATTCAACCCTTCTAGCCTGCACCGCCATTCAATGAGTTCATGGCTGAACATGAAACCTCAGTACCCCCCTCCTGCTTTCTCGCCATACCACTTGATCCCCCGAGTAGTAAGGACTACATCTAACTCCCTTTTGAATATATTTAGTGAATTGGCCCCAACAACTTTCTGTGGCAGAGAATTCCACAGGTTCACCACTCTCTGGGTGAAGAAGTCTCTCCTCATCTCGGTCCTAAATGGCTTACCCCTTATCCTTAGACTGTGACCCCTGGTTCTGGACTTCCCCAACATTGGGAACATTCTTCCTGCATCTAACCTGTCTAAACCCGTCAGGATTTTAAACGTTTCTATGAGGTCCCCTCTCATTCTTCTGAATTCCAGTGAATACAAGCCTAGTTGATCCAGTCTTTCTTGATAGGTCAGTCCCACCATCCCGGGAATCAGTCTGGTGAATCTTCGCTGCACTCCCTCAATAGCAAGAATGTCCTTCCTCAAGTTAGGAGACCAAAATTGTAAACAATACTCCAGGTGTGGCCTCACCAAGGCCCTGTACAACTGTAGCAACACCTCCCTGCCCCTGTACTCAAATCCCCTCGCTATGAAGGCCAACATGCCATTTGCTTTCTTAATCGCCTGCTGTACCTGCATGCCAACCTTCAATGACTGATGTACCATGACACCCAGGTCTCGTTGCACCTTCCCTTTTCCTAATCTGTCACCATTCAGATAATAGTCTGTCTCTCTGTTTTTACCACCAAAGTGGATAACCTCACATTTATCCACATTATACTTCATCTGCCATGCATTTGCCCACTCACCTAACCTATCCAAGTCACTCTGCAGCCTCATAGCATCCTCCTCGCAGCTCACACTGCCACCCAACTTAGTGTCAGCCGCAAATTTGGAGATACTACATTTAATCCCCTCGTCTAAATCATTAATGTACAATGTAAACAGTCACTATTATGGTCAATATTGCCTGAATGTTCCCCTACTTTTACTTCTGTTATCTCCTCTGGTTCATTCCCCATTACTCGATCCAATAGCGAATCCTCCCTTGTTGGGCTTTTTACATGTTGAGTTAGAAAGGAGTCCTGTACACATTGAAGGAACTCCATCCCCTTAATCCCCTTTACCTAACTCTTCTGTCCAATTAATATCGGGGAAGATGAAATCCCACATGTTTTTTACTGCGCAATTGAAAGTGGAAGGAGAAATATTTATCTGTTCTGTCTGAGGGAAAAGATTTCAAACATCAGTGTGACTGGAAAAACACCGAGACACACACACCAGAGTGAGTGTTCCAGTGCACTGCCTGTGGAAAGAGCTTTAACCAGTTACACAGCCTGAAAAAACCATTGCACCATTCACAGCACGGAGAATCTGTAAACGTGTTGTGTGTGTGGACCTGATCGTCCAATCTGGAGAGACACAAGGACGCCCCCACCATGGAGAAACCGTGGAAATGTGGTGACTGAGAAAGGATTCAATTACCCATCCCTGCTGGAAACTCATTGCTACAGGCACACCGGGGAGAGGCCGTTCACCCATACACACCAACAAGTTCATGCCGGGGAGAGGCCGTTTGCCTGCTCCGAGTGTGGGAAGGGATTCACTGGGTCACCCACCCTCCATACACACCAACAAGTTCACACTGGGGAGAGGCCGTTCACCTGCTCCGTGTGTGGGAAGGGATTCACTCGGTCACCCAACCTCCATACACACCAACAAGTTCACATTGGGGAGAGGCCGTTCACCTTCCATGTGTGAATGGAGCATCAAGCTGGTTTTCAATTTGCCCTTCCCCGGGGATTTCCTGAGTGTGTGCTGGGGCCCAGTGGGCTTTCAGTGCTCTGGGGTATTTCTGGGCGTGTGCTCACGCCCTGGAATTCTCTCACATTGACCCCTGGGTGTGAGGCCACGCTCTGTGCCTTTAAACACTGGAGTGAAGCCGAGTCCTGCAGGAAGAGTTTCTAACTGTCTGGACCGACCTCTTGGGGAGATTGTTCCCACTTTTGGACCAGTTGTGGTTTCTCCGCTTTGTCCCGTTGCATGTTCCCTTGGATTGGATCTTTATTTGTTCCCTTTGATTTGGTTCAGTTTCACTGCTGGACCCACCACTCAAAGCCCCTTGTCTGATCTTCCCTCCTCCCTCATCTCCCACACTGCACCAGCTCTCCTCCTCTTTCCCCCTTGGTTGTGTTCCACACTCTGGGCCTTGGGCCTTGGGCCTTCCCAGGGGACTCTCAGTATGAACAGGGGGATGTGTGTTGAGACAGGATGTCCCAGCTCTCCACCTTTAAAGGGACAAGGAGAGGACCAGCTGGGCTGACTAGCCCTGCTTTATGACATCACTGCAGTGCTGAGCAACCAACTTCCCTGGGCCCTGCTCATTATGGGCTGGGTTGAGCACAGTGCTGTTACAGGAAGGGAAACAGGAGCAGGATTCGAGCCGTGTGGAGCCCAGGATTAATGGGGAGAGGTATAGGATCAATTTATACCTTATTGAGTGAGAAAGGTCAGTGTCCGGACACTCGCTGTCCCTCAGTATCTGTGTCAGGGAGAAGCTGACGGGTTTGTGTTACCTTCTGTAGGTGAACCTTTCTGCTCATCGAGGTGCTGGGGAATGGGACATTTTATCAGTCAGAGCACCTCTTGTCAGATATGTCGAACATTCGATGTTCCAGTCCGACTTGGGTCCCCTCCCTCAGCTCTTTTTCCGGTACGTTGATGACTGAATTGGTGCCATTTCCTGCTCTCGCCCAGAAATAGAAAATGCCATTCTCTTTGCGTGCAATTTCCACCCTTCCCTCACCTTCACACGGTCTATCTCTGACTCTTCCCTTCCGCAACTTCTCTGTTTCCATTTCTGGGATAGGCTATCGACAAACATTCACGATAAGCCCACTAACTCCCACAGCTACCGGGACTAGACTGCCTCCCACCCTGCTTCCTGCAAGGACTCTATTCCATTCTCCCAGTTTCTCTGTCTCTGTCAATATTCTGACAATGCAACCTTCCATACTGTAGCCAGTCCTGCAGCAAGAGTGCACTTAACTTAAAGGGAACCGACATTAAAGGGTTAAGTGGCCGTACAGTAAAGGCTGTTTTGTAAATTGACCAAAGCTTCGAGGAACCAATGGGAATTTTAAATGAAATGTTGAAATTTTAAATGAACAAGTTTCTGAGATGAACCGAATGCAGACACGATTGATTGACCATGAATATGCTAAGCAAGGAAGTAGTTGGAGTAATCAGATCACACAATGACATGTGTGTGTTTAAATTCAACAGGACTGTCCAGTCCATTGACCTTCTGTGGTCAGGCTGTTAACAAGGCTTGCAAATCAACACCACAGGTAATGACCAGGGCTCCAGCCAGTCTGGATCCTTTGGATATGTTAATTTTGAAATTGTTGCTGGAGAAATAAGCCGTTCTGCAACCTTCAACCCGGAACGTTTTCCCATCAAAACCCCTTTGTGTGATGATGGACTATTCACTGACCCAGGATGGAGAAGTGATTAAATCAAGTACTCTATAGATTAGCAGAGATAGACAGGATTAAGACGGTACAATCAAAGGGGGAGGGTTGAGTCAATTGTCAGGGGTATGATCTTTGTATTATAAAAACTGGGCATCTTACAAGGGAACTGCGGACAGATTTGAGCCCCTGTACAGATGGAAACACGCCACTCCGAATGATCGCCTGGGTGAGTGGTGTTTGAAGTTAAAGGGAAATGGAATGTTGGCCTTTCATCATAGGCAGTCCATCGGAATCGAGGAAGACTTGCTTCCACTCTTAGCATGAGTTGTTAGGTGGCTGTAGAGTCCAATACGAGAACCACAGTCTCTGTCACAGGTCGGACAGATAGTCTTTGAGGGAAAGGGTGGGCAGGGAGCCTGGTTTGCTGCACGCTTTTTCCGCTGTTTGCGCGTGATTTTTGCATGCTCTCGGCAACGTTACTTGAGGAGCTCAGCGCCCTCCCGAATGCACTTCCTCCACTTAGGGCAGTCTATGGCCAAGGACTCCCAGGTGTCAGTGGGGAGGTCGCACTTTATCAGGGAGGCTTTGAGGGTGTCCTTGTAACGTTTCCTCTGCCCACCTTTGGCTCGTTTGCCGTGGATGAGTTCCGAGTAGAGCATGGGGATGGAGTATAAAAGCAGAGAAGTCGTGCTACAACTGTACCGGGTAATGGTTCAGTTTTGGTCTCCTTATTTAAGAAGGGATATAGTTGCACTGGAGGCAATACAGAGAAGGTTCACGAGATTGATTCCTGGGATGAAGGGCTTGTCTTATGAGGAAAGTTTGAGCAGGTTAGGCCTGGACTCATTGGAGTTTAGAAAAATGAGGTGATCTTATTGAAACGTATAAGATTCTGAGTGGGCTTGACAGGGCAGATGCACAGAGGATGTTTTCCATCGTGGGGGAATCTAGAACCAGGGGACACAGTTTTAGAATAAGTGGTTGCCCATTTTAAACAGATAAGAAGGAATTTCTTCTTTCAGAGGATCATGAACATTTTGAATTCTCTGCCCCAGAGAGTTATGGAGGCTGGGTCATTGAATATACTTAAGGTGGAGTTAGACAGATTTTTGAGCGACAAGGGAGTCGAGGGTTATGGGGAGCGGGCAGCGAAGTGGAGTTGAGGCCAAGATGACATCAACCATGATCTTATTGAATTGCGGAGCTGGCTTGAGGGGCCAAATGGCCGACAGCTGCTCCTATCTCTCATGTTCTTATGAAGAGTGTATGTGAGCACATTGTGAAGTTATAGGGAACAGTTTATGTGAGCACTGTGTGTTTATAGGGAACAGTGTATGTCAGCACTGTGTGTTTATAGGGAACAGTGTATGTGGGCACTGTGTGTTTCTCGGGAACAGTGTATGTGAGCACTATGTGTTTCTCGGGAACAGTGTATGTGAGCATTGTGTGTTTATAGGGAACAGTGAATGTGGGCACTGTGTGTTTATAGGAAACTGAATGTGTGCACTGTGTGTTTGTAGGGAACAGTGTATGTGAGCACTGTGAAGTTATAGGGAACAGTGTATGTGAGCACTGTGTGTTTATAGGGAACAGTGTATGTGAGCACTGTGTTTATAGGGAACAGTGTATGTGAGCACTGTGTTTATAGGGAACAGTGTATGTGAGCACTGTGTTTATAGGGAACAGTGTATGTGAGCACTATGTGTAAAGGGAACAGTGTATGTGAGCACTGTTTTAGGGAACAGTGTATGTGAGCACTATGTGTTTATAGGGAACAGTGTATGTGAGCACTGTGTTTATAGGGAACAGTGTATGTGAGCACTGTTTATAGGGAACAGTGTATGTGAGCACTATGTGTTTATAGGGAACAGTGTATGTGGGCACTGTGAAGTTATAGGGAACAGTGTATGTGAGCACTGTGTTTATAGGGAACGGTGTATGTGAGCACTGTGTGTTTATAGGGAACAGTGTATGTGTGCACTGTGTTTATAGGGAACAGTGTATGTGAGCACTGTGTTTATAGGGAACGGTGTATGTGAGCACTGTGTGTTTATAGGGAACAGTGTATGTGTGTACTGTGTGCTTATAGGGAACAGTGTATGTGAGCACTGTGTTTATAGGGAACGGTGTATCTGAGCACTGTGTGTTTATAAGGAACAGTGTATGTGTGCACTGTGTGTTTATAGGGAACAGTGTATGTGAGCACTGTGTTTATAGGGAACAGTGTATGTGAGCACTGTGTTTATAGGGAACAGTGTATGTGAGCACTGTGTTTATAGGGAACAGTGTACGTGAACACTGTTTATAGGGAACAGTGTATGTGAACACTGTTTATAGGGAACAGTGTATGTGAACACTGTTAATAGGGAACAGTGTATGTGGGCACTGTGTTTATAGGGAACAGTGTATGTGAGCACTGTCTTTATAGGGAACGGTGTATGTGAGCACTTTGTGAAGTTATAGGGAACAGTTTATGTGAGCATTGTGTGTTTATAGGGAACAGTGTATGTGGGCACTGTGTTTATAGGGAACAGTGTATGTGAGCACTGTGTTTATAGGGAACAGTGTATGTGAGCACTGTGTTTATAGTGAACAGTGTATGTGAGCACTGTGTTTATAGTGAACAGTGTATGTGAGCACTGTGTTTATAGTGAACAGTGTATGTGAACACTGTTTATAGGGAACAGTGTATGTGAACACTGTTTATAGGGAACAGTGTATGTGAGCACTGTCTTTATAGGGAACGGTGTATGTGAGCACTTTGTGAAGTTATAGGGAACAGTTTATGTGAGCATTGTGTGTTTATAGGGAACAGTGTATGTGGGCACTGTGTTTATAGGGAACAGTGTATGTGAGCACTGTGTTTATAGGGAACAGTGTATGTGAGCACTGTGTTTATAGTGAACAGTGTATGTGAGCACTGTGTTTATAGTGAACAGTATATGTGAACACTGTTTATAGGGAACAGTGTATGTGAACACTGTTTATAGGGAACAGTGTATGTGAACACTGTTTATAGGGAACAGTGTATGTGGGCACTGTGTTTATAGGGAACAGTGTATGTGAGCACTGTCTTTATAGGGAACAGTGTATGTGGGCACTGTGTTTATACGGAACGGTGTATGTGAGCACTGTTTACAGGGAACAGTGTATGTGAGCACTGTGTTTATAGGGAACAGTGTATGTGAGCACTGTGTTTATAAGGAACAGTGTATGTGAGCACTGTGTTTATAGTGAACAGTGTATGTGAACACTGTTTATAGGGAACAGTGTATGTGAACACTGTTTATAGGGAACAGTGTATGTGAACACTGTTTATAGGGAACAGTGTATGTGGGCACTGTGTTTATAGGGAACAGTGTATGTGAGCACTGTCTTTATAGGGAACAGTGTATGTGGGCACTGTGTTTATACGGAACGGTGTATGTGAGCACTGTTTACAGGGAACAGTGTATGTGAGCACTGTGTTTATAGGGAACAGTGTATGTGAGCACTGTGTTTATAAGGAACAGTGTATGTGAACACTGTTTGTTTATAGGGAACAGTGTATGTGGGCACTGTGTTTATAGGGAACAGTGTATGTGAGCACTGTGTGTTTATATGGATCAGTGTATGTGAGCACTGTTTATAGGGAACAGTGTATGTGAGCACTGTGTTTATAGGGAATAGTGTATGTGAGCACTGTGTGAAGTTATAGGGAACAGTGTATGTGGGCACTGTGTTTATAGGGAACAGTGTATGTGAGCACTGTGTTTATAGGGATCAGTGTATGTGAGCACTGTGTGAAGTTATAGGGAACAGTGTATGTTAGCATTGTGTGTTTATAGAGAACAGTGTATGTGAGCATTGTGTGTTTATAGGGAACAGTGTATGTGAGCACTGTGTGTTTATAGGGAACAGTGCATGTGAGCATTGTGTGTTCATAGGGAACAGTGTATGTGAGCACTGTTTACAGGGAACAGTGTATGTGAGCACTATGTGTTTATCGGGAACAGTGTATGGGCACTGTGAAGTTATTGGGAACATTGTATGTGAGCACTGTGTGTTTGTAGGGAACAGTGTATGTGAGCACTGTGTGTTTATATGGAACAGTGTATGTGAGCACTGTTTATAGGGAACAGTGTATGTGAGCACTGTATGTTTATAGGGAACAGTGTATGTGAGCACTGTGTTTATAAGGAACAGTGTATGTGAACACTGTGTGTTTATAGGGAACAGTGTATGTGGGCACTGTGTTTATAGGGAACAGTGTATGTGGGCACTGTGTTTATAGGGAACAGTGTATGTGAGCACTGTGTGTTTATATGGATCAGTGTATGTGAGCACTGTGTTTATAGGAAACAGTGTATGTGAGCACTGTTTATAGGGAACAGTGTATGTGAGCACTGTGTTTATAGGGAACAGTGTATGTGAGCACTGTGTTTATAGGGAACAGTGTATGTGAGCACTGTGTTTATAGTGAACAGTGTATGTGAGCACTGTGTTTATAGTGAACAGTGTATGTGAGCACTGTGTTTATAGTGAACAGTGTATGTGAGCACTGTGTTTATAGTGAACAGTGTATGTGAACACTGTTTATAGGGAACAGTGTATGTGAACACTGTTTATAGGGAACAGTGTATGTGAGCAATGTGTGTTTATAGGGAACAGTGTATGTGAGCACTGTTTATAGGGAACAGTGTATGTGGGCATTGTGTTTATACGGAACGGTGTATGTGAGCACTGTTTACAGGGAACAGTGTATGTGAGCACTGTGTTTATAGGGAACAGTGTATGTGAACACTGTTTATAGGGAACAGTGTATGTGAACACTGTTTATAGGGAACAGTGTATGTGAGCAATGTGTGTTTATAGGGAACAGTGTATGTGGGCACTGTGTTTATAGGGAACAGTGTATGTGAGCACTGTCTTTATAGGGAACGGTGTATGTGAGCACTTTGTGAAGTTATAGGGAACAGTTTATGTGAGCATTGTGTGTTTATAGGGAACAGTGTATGTGGGCACTGTGTTTATAGGGAACAGTGTATGTGAGCACTGTGTTTATAGGGAACAGTGTATGTGAGCACTGTGTTTATAGTGAACAGTGTATGTGAGCACTGTGTTTATAGTGAACAGTGTATGTGAGCACTGTGTTTATAGTGAACAGTGTATGTGAACACTGTTTATAGGGAACAGTGTATGTGAACACTGTTTATAGGGAACAGTGTATGTGAGCACTGTCTTTATAGGGAACGGTGTATGTGAGCACTTTGTGAAGTTATAGGGAACAGTTTATGTGAGCATTGTGTGTTTATAGGGAACAGTGTATGTGGGCACTGTGTTTATAGGGAACAGTGTATGTGAGCACTGTGTTTATAGGGAACAGTGTATGTGAGCACTGTGTTTATAGTGAACAGTGTATGTGAGCACTGTGTTTATAGTGAACAGTATATGTGAACACTGTTTATAGGGAACAGTGTATGTGAACACTGTTTATAGGGAACAGTGTATGTGAACACTGTTTATAGGGAACAGTGTATGTGGGCACTGTGTTTATAGGGAACAGTGTATGTGAGCACTGTCTTTATAGGGAACAGTGTATGTGGGCACTGTGTTTATACGGAACGGTGTATGTGAGCACTGTTTACAGGGAACAGTGTATGTGAGCACTGTGTTTATAGGGAACAGTGTATGTGAGCACTGTGTTTATAAGGAACAGTGTATGTGAGCACTGTGTTTATAGTGAACAGTGTATGTGAACACTGTTTATAGGGAACAGTGTATGTGAACACTGTTTATAGGGAACAGTGTATGTGAACACTGTTTATAGGGAACAGTGTATGTGGGCACTGTGTTTATAGGGAACAGTGTATGTGAGCACTGTCTTTATAGGGAACAGTGTATGTGGGCACTGTGTTTATACGGAACGGTGTATGTGAGCACTGTTTACAGGGAACAGTGTATGTGAGCACTGTGTTTATAGGGAACAGTGTATGTGAGCACTGTGTTTATAAGGAACAGTGTATGTGAACACTGTTTGTTTATAGGGAACAGTGTATGTGGGCACTGTGTTTATAGGGAACAGTGTATGTGAGCACTGTGTGTTTATATGGATCAGTGTATGTGAGCACTGTTTATAGGGAACAGTGTATGTGAGCACTGTGTTTATAGGGAATAGTGTATGTGAGCACTGTGTGAAGTTATAGGGAACAGTGTATGTGGGCACTGTGTTTATAGGGAACAGTGTATGTGAGCACTGTGTTTATAGGGATCAGTGTATGTGAGCACTGTGTGAAGTTATAGGGAACAGTGTATGTTAGCATTGTGTGTTTATAGAGAACAGTGTATGTGAGCATTGTGTGTTTATAGGGAACAGTGTATGTGAGCACTGTGTGTTTATAGGGAACAGTGCATGTGAGCATTGTGTGTTCATAGGGAACAGTGTATGTGAGCACTGTTTACAGGGAACAGTGTATGTGAGCACTATGTGTTTATCGGGAACAGTGTATGGGCACTGTGAAGTTATTGGGAACATTGTATGTGAGCACTGTGTGTTTGTAGGGAACAGTGTATGTGAGCACTGTGTGTTTATATGGAACAGTGTATGTGAGCACTGTTTATAGGGAACAGTGTATGTGAGCACTGTATGTTTATAGGGAACAGTGTATGTGAGCACTGTGTTTATAAGGAACAGTGTATGTGAACACTGTGTGTTTATAGGGAACAGTGTATGTGGGCACTGTGTTTATAGGGAACAGTGTATGTGGGCACTGTGTTTATAGGGAACAGTGTATGTGAGCACTGTGTGTTTATATGGATCAGTGTATGTGAGCACTGTGTTTATAGGAAACAGTGTATGTGAGCACTGTTTATAGGGAACAGTGTATGTGAGCACTGTGTTTATAGGGAACAGTGTATGTGAGCACTGTGTTTATAGGGAACAGTGTATGTGAGCACTGTGTTTATAGTGAACAGTGTATGTGAGCACTGTGTTTATAGTGAACAGTGTATGTGAGCACTGTGTTTATAGTGAACAGTGTATGTGAGCACTGTGTTTATAGTGAACAGTGTATGTGAACACTGTTTATAGGGAACAGTGTATGTGAACACTGTTTATAGGGAACAGTGTATGTGAGCAATGTGTGTTTATAGGGAACAGTGTATGTGAGCACTGTTTATAGGGAACAGTGTATGTGGGCATTGTGTTTATACGGAACGGTGTATGTGAGCACTGTTTACAGGGAACAGTGTATGTGAGCACTGTGTTTATAGGGAACAGTGTATGTGAACACTGTTTATAGGGAACAGTGTATGTGAACACTGTTTATAGGGAACAGTGTATGTGAGCAATGTGTGTTTATAGGGAACAGTGTATGTGAGCACTGTTTATAGGGAACAGTGTATGTGGGCATTGTGTTTATACGGAACGGTGTATGTGAGCACTGTTTACAGGGAACAGTGTATGTGAGCACTGTGTTTATAGGGAACAGTGTATGTTAGCACTGTGTTTATAGGGAACAGTGTATGTGAGCACTGTGTTTATAGGGATCAGTGTATGTGAGCACTGTGTGAAGTTATAGGGAACAGTGTATGTTAGCATTGTGTGTTTATAGAGAACAGTGTATGTGAGCATTGTGTGTTTATAGGGAACAGTGTATGTGAGCACTGTGTGTTTATAGGGAACAGTGTATGTCAGCACTGTGTGTTTATAGGGAACAGTGTATGTGGGCACTGTGTGTTTCTCGGGAACAGTGTATGTGAGCACTATGTGTTTCTCGGGAACAGTGTATGTGAGCATTGTGTGTTTATAGGGAACAGTGAATGTGGGCACTGTGTGTTTATAGGAAACTGAATGTGTGCACTGTGTGTTTATAGGGAACAGTGTATGTGAGCACTGTGAAGTTATAGGGAACAGTGTATGTGAGCACTGTGTGTTTATAGGGAACAGTGTATGTGAGCACTGTGTGTTTATAGGGAACAGTGTATGTGAGCACTGTGTTTATAGGGAACAGTGTATGTGAGCACTGTGTTTATAGGGAACAGTGTATGTGAGCACTGTGTTTATAGGGAACAGTGTATGTGAGCACTGTGTTTATAGGGAACAGTGTATGTGAGCACTATGTGTAAAGGGAACAGTGTATGTGAGCACTGTTTTAGGGAACAGTGTATGTGAGCACTATGTGTTTATAGGGAACAGTGTATGTGGGCACTGTGAAGTTATAGGGAACAGTGTATGTGAGCACTGTGTTTATAGGGAACGGTGTATGTGAGCACTGTGTGTTTATAGGGAACAGTGTATGTGTGCACTGTGTTTATAGGGAACAGTGTATGTGAGCACTGTGTTTATAGGGAACGGTGTATGTGAGCACTGTTTACAGGGAACAGTGTATGTGAGCACTGTGTTTATAGGGAACAGTGTATGTGAGCACTGTTTATAGGGAACAGTGTACGTGAGCACTGTGTGTTTATAGGGAACAGTGTATGTGTGTACTGTGTGCTTATAGGGAACAGTGTATGTGAGCAATGTGTTTATAGGGAACAGTGTATGTGAACACTGTTTATAGGGAACAGTGTATGTGAACACTGTTAAAAGGGAACAGTGTATGTGGGCACTGTGTTTATAGGGAACAGTGTATGTGAGCACTGTCTTTATAGGGAACGGTGTATGTGAGCACTTTGTGAAGTTATAGGGAACAGTTTATGTGAGCATTGTGTGTTTATAGGGAACAGTGTATGTGGGCACTGTGTTTATAGGGAACAGTGTATGTGAGCACTGTGTTTATAGGGAACAGTGTATGTGAGCACTGTGTTTATAGTGAACAGTGTATGTGAGCACTGTGTTTATAGTGAACAGTGTATTTGAGCACTGTGTTTATAGGGAACAGTGTACGTGAACACTGTTTATAGGGAACAGTGTATGTGAACACTGTTTATAGGGAACAGTGTATGTGAACATTGTGTTTATAGGGAACAGTGTATGTGGGCACTGTGTTTATAGGGAACAGTGTATGTGAGCACTGTGTTTATAGGGAACGGTGTATGTGAGCACTGTGTGTTTATAAGGAACAGTGTATGTGTGCACTGTGTGTTTATAGGGAACAGTGTATGTGAGCACTGTGTTTATAGGGAACAGTGTATGTGTGCACTGTGTTTATAGTGAACAGTCTATGTGAGCAATGTGTTTATAGGGAACAGTGTATGTGAACACTGTTTATAGGGAACAGTGTATGTGAACACTGTTAAAAGGGAACAGTGTATGTGGGCACTGTGTTTATAGGGAACAGTGTATGTGAGCACTGTCTTTATAGGGAACGGTGTATGTGAGCACTTTGTGAAGTTATAGGGAACAGTTTATGTGAGCATTGTGTGTTTATAGGGAACAGTGTATGTGGGCACTGTGTTTATAGGGAACAGTGTATGTGAGCACTGTGTTTATAGGGAACAGTGTATGTGAGCACTGTGTTTATAGTGAACAGTGTATGTGAGCACTGTGTGTTTATAAGGAACAGTGTATGTGTGCACTGTGTGTTTATAGGGAACAGTGTATGTGAGCACTGTGTTTATAGGGAACAGTGTATGTGAGCACTGTGTTTATAGGGAACAGTCTATGTGAGCAATGTGTTTATAGGGAACAGTGTATGTGAGCACTGTGTTTATAGGGAACAGTGTACGTGAACACTGTTTATAGGGAACAGTGTATGTGAACACTGTTTATAGGGAACAGTGTATGTGAACACTGTTAATAGGGAACAGTGTATGTGGGCACTGTGTTTATAGGGAACAGTGTATGTGAGCACTGTGTTTATAGGGAACGGTGTATGTGAGCACTGTGTGTTTATAAGGAACAGTGTATGTGTGCACTGTGTGTTTATAGGGAACAGTGTATGTGAGCACTGTGTTTATAGGGAACAGTGTATGTGAGCACTGTGTTTATAGGGAACAGTCTATGTGAGCAATGTGTTTATAGGGAACAGTGTATGTGAGCACTGTGTTTATAGGGAACAGTGTACGTGAACACTGTTTATAGGGAACAGTGTATGTGAACACTGTTTATAGGGAACAGTGTATGTGAACACTGTTAATAGGGAACAGTGTATGTGGGCACTGTGTTTATAGGGAACAGTGTATGTGAGCACTGTCTTTATAGGGAACGGTGTATGTGAGCACTTTGTGAAGTTATAGGGAACAGTTTATGTGAGCATTGTGTGTTTATAGGGAACAGTGTATGTGGGCACTGTGTTTATAGGGAACAGTGTATGTGAGCACTGTGTTTATAGGGAACAGTGTATGTGAGCACTGTGTTTATAGTGAACAGTGTATGTGAGCACTGTGTTTATAGGGAACAGTGTATGTGAGCACTATGTGTTTATAGGGAACAGTGTATGTGGGCACTGTGAAGTTATAGGGAACAGTGTATGTGAGCACTGTGTTTATAGGGAACGGTGTATGTGAGCACTGTGTGTTTATAGGGAACAGTGTATGTGTGCACTGTGTTTATAGGGAACAGTGTATGTGAGCACTGTGTTTATAGGGAACGGTGTATGTGAGCACTGTTTACAGGGAACAGTGTATGTGAGCACTGTGTTTATAGGGAACAGTGTATGTGAGCACTGTTGAAAGGGAACAGTGTACGTGAGCACTGTGTGTTTATAGGGAACAGTGTATGTGTGTACTGTGTGCTTATAGGGAACAGTGTATGTGAGCACTGTGTTTATAGGGAACGGTGTATGTGAGCACTGTGTGTTTATAAGGAACAGTGTATGTGTGCACTGTGTGTTTATAGGGAACAGTGTATGTGAGCACTGTGTTTATAGGGAACAGTGTATGTGTGCACTGTGTTTATAGTGAACAGTCTATGTGAGCAATGTGTTTATAGGGAACAGTGTATGTGAACACTGTTTATAGGGAACAGTGTATGTGAACACTGTTAAAAGGGAACAGTGTATGTGGGCACTGTGTTTATAGGGAACAGTGTATGTGAGCACTGTCTTTATAGGGAACGGTGTATGTGAGCACTTTGTGAAGTTATAGGGAACAGTTTATGTGAGCATTGTGTGTTTATAGGGAACAGTGTATGTGGGCACTGTGTTTATAGGGAACAGTGTATGTGAGCACTGTGTTTATAGGGAACAGTGTATGTGAGCACTGTGTTTATAGTGAATAGTGTATTTGAGCACTGTGTTTATAGTGAACAGTGTATGTGAACACTGTTTATAGGGAACAGTGTATGTGAACACTGTTTATAGGGAACAGTGTATGTGAGCACTGTCTTTATAGGGAACGGTGTATGTGAGCACTTTGTGAAGTTATAGGGAACAGTTTATGTGAGCATTGTGTGTTTATAGGGAACAGTGTATGTGGGCACTGTGTTTATAGGGAACAGTGTATGTGAGCACTGTCTTTATAGGGAACAGTGTATGTGGGCACTGTGTTTATACGGAACGGTGTATGTGAGCACTGTTTACAGGGAACAGTGTATGTGAGCACTGTGTTTATAGGGAACAGTGTATGTGAGCACTGTGTTTATAAGGAACAGTGTATGTGAACACTGTTTGTTTATAGGGAACAGTGTATGTGGGCACTGTGTTTATAGGGAACAGTGTATGTGAGCACTGTGTGTTTATATGGATCAGTGTATGTGAGCACTGTTTATAGGGAACAGTGTATGTGAGCACTGTGTTTATAGGGAATAGTGTATGTGAGCACTGTGTGAAGTTATAGGGAACAGTGTATGTGGGCACTGTGTTTATAGGGAACAGTGTATGTGAGCACTGTGTTTATAGGGATCAGTGTATGTGAGCACTGTGTGAAGTTATAGGGAACAGTGTATGTGAGCATTGTGTGTTTATAGGGAACAGTGTATGTGAGCACTGTGTGTTTATAGGGAACAGTGCATGTGAGCATTGTGTGTTCATAGGGAACAGTGTATGTGAGCACTGTTTACAGGGAACAGTGTATGTGAGCACTATGTGTTTATCGGGAACAGTGTATGTGGGCACTGTGAAGTTATTGGGAACATTGTATGTGAGCACTGTGTGTTTATAGGGAACAGTGTATGTGAGCACTGTGTGTTTATATGGATCAGTGTATGTGAGCACTGTGTTTATATGGAACAGTGTATGTGAGCACTGTTTATAGGGAACAGTGTATGTGAGCACTGTATGTTTATAGGAAACAGTGTATGTGAGCACTGTTTATAGGGAACAGTGTATGTGAGCACTGTGTTTATAGGGAACAGTGTATGTGAGCACTGTGTTTATAGGGAACAGTGTATGTGAGCACTGTGTTTATAGTGAACAGTGTATGTGAGCACTGTGTTTATAGTGAACAGTGTATGTGAGCACTGTGTTTATAGTGAACAGTGTATGTGAACACTGTTTATAGGGAACAGTGTATGTGAACACTGTTTATAGGGAACAGTGTATGTGAGCAATGTGTGTTTATAGGGAACAGTGTATGTGAGCACTGTTTATAGGGAACAGTGTATGTGGGCATTGTGTTTATACGGAACGGTGTATGTGAGCACTGTTTACAGGGAACAGTGTATGTGAGCACTGTGTTTATAGGGAACAGTGTATATGAGCACTGTGTTTATAGGGAACAGTGTATGTGAGCACTGTTTATAGGGAACAGTGTATGTGAGCACTGTGTTTATCGGGAATAGTATATGTGAGCACTGTGTGAAGTTATAGGGAACAGTGTATGTGGGCACTGTGTTTATAGGGAACAGTGTATGTGAGCACTGTGTTTATGGGGTCAGTGTATGTGAGCACTGTGTGAAGTTATAGGGAACAGTGTATGTTAGCATTGTGTGTTTATAGAGAACAGTGTATGTGAGCATTGAGTGTTTATAGGGAACAGTGTATGTGAGCACTGTGTGTTTATAGGGAACAGTGCATGTGAGCATTGTGTGTTTATAGGGAACAGTGTATGTGAGCACTGTTTACAGGGAACAGTGTATGTGAGCACTATGTGTTTATAGGGAACAGTGTATGTGGGCACTGTGAAGTTATTGGGAACATTGTATGTGAGCACTGTGTTTATAGGGAACAGTGTATGTGAGCACTGTGTGTTTATATGGATCAGTGTATGTGAGCACTGTGTTTATATGGAACAATGTATGTGAACACTGTGTGTTTATAGGGAACAGTGTATTTGGGCACTGTGTTTATAGGGAACAGTGTATGTGGGCACTGTGTTTATAGGGAACAGTGTATGTGAGCACTGTGTGTTTATATGGATCAGTGTATGTGAGCACTGTGTTTATAGGGAACAGTGTATGTGAGCACTGTTTATAGGGAACAGTGTATGTGAGCACTGTGTTTATAGGGAACAGTGTATGTGAGCACTGTGTGAAGTTATAGGGAACAGTGTATGTGGGCACTGTGTTTATAGGGAACAGTGTATGTTAGCACTGTGTTTATAGGGAACAGTGTATGTGAGCAGTGTATGTGAGCATTGTGTGTTTATAGGGAACAGTGTATGTGAGCATTGTGTGTTTATAGGGAACAGTGTATGTGAGCATTGTGTGTTTATAGGGAACAGTGTATGTTAGCACTGTGTTTATAGGGAACAGTGTATGTGAGCACTGTGTGAAGTTATAGGGAACAGTGTATGTGAGCACTGTGTTTATAGGGACCAGTGTATGTGAGCACTGTGTGAAGTTATAGGGAACAGTGTATGTGAGCACTGTGTTTATAGGGAACAGTGTATGTGAGCACTGTGTTTATAGGGACCAGTGTATGTGAGCACTGTGTGAAGTTATAGAGAACAGTGGATTGACGTTCGCTATCTGCAGTACAATAAACAGTTAAAAGAATACTGATACAAAAGAAAAATACCACGGATGCTGCAATCTCGAATAAAAACAGAAAATGCTGGAAGTCTCAGCAGGTCAGGCAGCATCTGTGGAGAGAAAGATTTAACGTTTTGGGTCTGTGACCCTTGGTCAGAACTGATTCTGTTTCTCTCCACAGATGCTGCCTGACCTGTTGAAATTTCCAGCATTTTCTGTTGTAATTATTATAAAAGAAAACTGAGTTGTGAACCTTGACCATTTTCCCCCAGCCGGATGGATTCAGATGGGATTCTGGGATTAGAGTACAAGAGGGAAGGTGTGGGTTCACACACCTACAATACTACAGCTTCCAATATGTCCCCTCCCTCACCTGACTTTCCGGTACATTGATGACTCTATTGATGTCCTTTCCTGTTCTCGCCCTGAACGAGACAATTTTATTCTCTTTGCTTCCAATTTCCACCCTTCCCTCACCTTCATATGTTCCATCTCTGACTCTTCCCTTCCCTTCCTCAATTTCCCTGTTTCCATATCTGGGGCCGGGCTATCGAACAGTATCCACTATAATCCCACTGACTCTCACCCTGCTTCCTGTAAGGACTCTACTCCATTCTCCCAGTTTCAACATCTCTGCTGCATCTGTTCTCACAATGCAACCTTCCATATGAGTGCTTCCGATATGTCTTTTTCCTCAACTGAGAATTCCCCTCTACCGTGGTTGACATGGCCCTCAACCGTGTCCGTTCCATTTCCAGCACTTCTGCTCTCATCCCCTCCCCTCCCTCCCAGAACCATGAGATGGTTCCCCTTGTGCTCACCTTTCACCCCACCCCTGGTGGTGGGACCATCTCCAGCATGATCCCACCACCAAGCACATCTTCCCCTCCCCTCCCAGCATTCTGAAGGACCACTCCCTCTGCGACACCCTGGCCCACTCCTCAGTCACCACCAATAACCCCTCCCCTCCACACTTAAACCCACAACCTTCTGACTCAGAGACGATTGTGCTACCCACTGAGCCACAGCTGACACTTAACCACCTTATCTACCTGGTCTGCTACCTTCAGGGATCTGTGGACATGTACTCCAAGGTCCCTTTGTTCCTCTACACTTCTCAGTGTCCTACCATTTAATGTGTATTCCCTTGCCTTGTTAGCCCTCCCCAAATGCATTACCTCTCACGTCTCCAGACTGACTTCCATTTGCCACTGTTCTGTGCACCTGATCAGTCCATTGATATCTTCCTGCAGTCGACAGCTTTCTTCTTCATCAACCACACGGCCAAATGTTCTATCCTCTGCGAACCTCTTAATCATACCCCCTACATTCAAGTCTAAAACATTGATATATACCACCAAAAGCAAAGGACCTAGTACCGAGCCCTGCGGAACCCCACTGGAAACAGCCTTCCAGTCACAAAAACACCCATCGACCATTACCGTTCATTTCCTGCCTCTGAGCCTCCACCACCCTTTACCCCAACTCTCTGCTTTCTGTCATGCAGCCAGCGAGCTATCCATTCTGCTACTTGTCCCCTGACTGCGCATCCCCTGAATTTATTCATAGTCTATTATGTGGCACCTTATTGCAGGCCTTTGGAAATCTAGATAAATTACATCTACTCCATGGGGATAGGATGGGAAAGTGGAGTGGGTTTTGAAGTTCAGCGATGATCTTATCGAATGGTGGGGCAGGCTCCAGGGACTGTATGACCTGATCCTATTTCTCATGCTATGAATCACAGGATCACAGAGACAATGTCGCTTTAAACACAGAGGGAAGGCACTGGGCGCTGCACATGCTCAGAGGCTGAAACCTCGCCAACAATCCGAACCCTGCTGCGCCTGCGCGCTGGGCCCGGGTCACCATGAAAACCACGTGGGGCCTTGTGGGTAAGCGGGACGGGCGGCCGTTGAGGCCGAATCACCGACGAAACACTAGTTAGGTCACAGCTGGAGTACTGCATGCAGTTCTGATCACCACATAACAGGAATGATGTGATTGCACCAGACAGAGTACAGAGGAGATTTACGAGGATGTTGCCTGGACTGGAAAATTATAGCTATGAGGAAAGGTTGGATACATTGGGGCTGAGGGAAGATTTAATTGAGCTGTATAAAATTATGAGGGGCATAGATTGAGTGGATAGGAAGGACCTAATTTCTTAGCTGAGGGTTCAATAACCAGGGGGCATAGATTTATAGTATTGGGGGGAGGTTTGGAGGAGATATGAGGGTAAATTTCTTCATGCAGAGGGTGGTGAAGATCTGGAATTCACTGCCTGAAAGGGTGGTAGAGGCAGAAACCCTCACCACATTTAAAATACTTGGATATGCACCTGAAGTGCCTTAATCTACAGGGCGACGGACCGAGAGCTGGATAGCTCTTTGTTGGCTGGCTCGGACACGGTGGGCCAAAATGGACTCGTTCCAAGCTGTAAATTTCTATGATTGAGGTACAGCATGGGTTAGATACAGAGTAAAGCTCCCTCTACACTATCCCTGTGAACAGTCCCAATGCAGATACAGCATGGGTTAGGTACAGCAAATAGCTCCCTCTGCCCTGTCCCATTGAACACTGCCAGGGCAGCTACAGCAGTGATCAGATTCAGAGTAAAACAGAAACAAATGTTCACCCAGAGGGTGTTGGTGGTCTGGAACTCACTGCCTGAAATGGTGGTCAAGGCAGAAACCCTCATCACATTTAAAAAGCACAGGCTCGACAGGCTGAGCGGCCTCTTTCTGCGCTGTACCCATTCTATGATATCCAGAATATTAAAGTCCAGCCCAGTTATAGGGATTCGTTACATCAGCAGCAACAATCCCCAACTGTCAGAGTGAACATGGTTCAGTCCAGGATGTGATAAACAGCAAAAATAACAGCAGATTCCAACGCTGCAGTCTGTTGTGAACTCACTGGTGTGTCAGCAGGCTGGATGACTGAGTGAATCCCTTCCCACACTCAGGGCAGGTGAATGGCCTCTCCCCAGTGTGAGTGCATTGATGATGTATCAGATACTTTCTCCTATTAAAGCTCATCTCACAGTCAGAACATTTAAACTGTCTCTTATTGGTGTGAACAAGTTGGTGTGCAGTGAGCTGGGATGAAGGAGTGAATCCCGTCCCACACACGGAACAGGTAAAAGGTCTCTCCCCAGTGTGAACTCACTTGTGTTCAGTGAGGGCGGATGACTGAGTGAATTCCTTTCCCACACTCGGAGCAGGTGAATGGCCTCTGCCCGGTGTGACTGCGTCGATGAGTTTCCAACAGGGACGTGTAATTGAATCCCTTCTCAGTCCCCACATTTCCACAGCTTCTCTGTGGTGCAGGTATCGTTGTGTCTCTGCAGATCGGACGATCAGTGAAGCCTCGTCCACACATAAAACATGTATGGTTTCTCCCTACTATGAATGGTGCAATGTTTTTTCAGTCGGTGTAACTGGTTAAAGCTCTTTCCACAGGCAGTGCACTGGAACACTCACTCGGGTGTGTGTGTCTCGGTGCTTTTCCAGTCACACAGATATTTGAAATCTTTTCCCACAGACAGAACAGGAAAATATTTTACCTGCTTTGTAAGGCTGATGATATTCAGGTCCTGATGAGTCGAGTGACTATCAGATCTTGATATCATGATTGGTTCGAGTTTCCCGTCTGCAGATCCTCCTCATCTAATATCCTGTGAAAAGTCAGCACTGGAAGTGCAGGATAGAAATTGAGGACAGCCAATTCCAGTTTCTATGGAACATTCTTTCCTCTCTTGTTCCCAAAAGCGGTAAATCCCTGTTCCACACACTCTCCCTCCTCCCTGAGCTGAAATCCAAACCCATCTCACCATCTCCAACATTTCTGTCCTCCATGCCCAGTTTTCTCCTCCCTCTGCTCTGGTTGGGTTCAGTTCTTTACCCTCTGTCTACAGAGTGAGAATAAAACTAATTAGTGAGGGAGGGGTTCCGGTGAGCAAAAATTTAAAAAGTCAAAGAATAAGGAGAAGGCAATAGGGCAGGGTAGCACTGGGAAATGGAAACCAGAGCGTGACAGGAAGGAACAGAATGTAAAATCATAAAGGTGAATCAGAAAGTGGGGTCAAAGCAGGAAAAAAATGGTTTAAAAAAATTTAAAAGCTCTTTATCTGAATGCAAGCAGCATTCGTAACAAAATAGATGAGTTCACAGCACAAATAGATACAAATGGGTATGATCTGAAAGCCATTACAGAGACGTAGTTGCAAGGTGACCAGGACTAGGAACTAAATATTCAGCGATATTTGACAATTCAAAATGACAGACAGAAAGGAAAATGGTGTTGGGTACCACTGTTAATAAAGGATGAGATCAGTGCATTAGTAAGAAATGATATTGGCTCAGAGGATCAAGATGTTGAATCAGTTTGGGTGGAGATAAGGAATAATAAGTCGCTGGTGGGCGTAGTCTATAGGCCCCCTAAACAGTCGCTACACTGTTGGACGGAGTATAAATCAAGAAATAATGGAGGATTGTAAAAAAGGAACGGCAATAATTATGGGTGATTTTAACCTTCATATTGATTGGACAAAGAAAATTGGCCAGGGTAGCCTTGAGGAAGATTTCATAGAGTGTATCCGGGATAGTTTCCTTGAACAGTATGTTGCAGAACTAGCCAGGGAGCAGGCTATCTTAGATCTAGTACTGTGTAATGAGACAGAATTAATAAATGATCTCCTGGTAAAGGATCCTCTAGGAATGAGTGACAATAGCATGGTAGAATTTCAAATTCAGTTGGACAGTGAGAAAGTTAGACCTCAAACCTAAGCCTAAACAAAGCAAACTACAAAGGTTCGAGGGCAGAGTTGGTTAAAGTGGACTGGGAAAATAGATTAAAGTGTGGGACGGTTGATGAGCACCGGCAGTCATTTAAGGAGGTATTTCATAACTCGCAACAAAAATATATTCCAATGAGAAGGAAAGACTGTAAGAGAAGGGATAACCATCTGTGAATAATCATCTGTGATTCAATCAAGCAGATTCAGCATGGTTTTATGAAAGGGAAATCATATTTGACAAATTTTCTGGAGTTCTTTGAGGATGTAACGAGCAGAGTGGTTAAGGGGGATGTGGTGTATTTAGATTTCCAAAAGGCATTCGATAAGCTGCCATATAAAAGGTTACTGCACAAGATAAAAGTTCACGGGGTCGGGGTGGATAGCATGGATAGAGGTTGGCTAACCAATAGAAAACAGAGAGTCAGGATAAACGGGTAATTTTCCGGTTGGCAAACAGTAACTAGTGGGTTGCCTCAGGGATTGGTGTTGGGGCCTCAACTATTTACAATCTATATCAATGAATTGGATCTTGGATGAAGGGACTGAGTGTAATATAGCCAAGTTTGCTGATGATACAAAGATGGGTGGGAAAGCAAATTGTGAGGAAGTCACAAGAAATCTGCAAAGTGATATAGACAGACTGAGTGAGTGGGCAAAAATTTGGCCGATGCAGTATAATGTGGGAAAATGTGAGGTTATCCACTTCGGCAGAAAAAATAGGAAAGCACATTATAATTTAAATGGAGAAAAATTGCAAACTGCTGCAATACAGAGGGACCTGGGGGCCCTTGTGCAGGAAACACAAAAAGTTAATATGCAGGTACAAGTAATCAGAAAGGCAAATGGAATGTTAGCCTTTATTGCAAGGGGGATAGAGTATAAAAGGAGAGAAGTCCTGCTACAACTGCACCGGGTATTGGTGAGGCCATACCTGGAGTATTGCGTACAGTTTTGGTCTCCCTATTTAAGGAAGGATATGCTTGCATTGGAGGCTGTTCAGAGAAGGTTCACGAGGTTGATTCTGGAGATGAGGGGGTTGACGTATGAGGATAGTTTGAGCAGGTTGGGCCTCTACCCATTGGAGTTCAGAAGAATGAGAGGTGATCTTATTGAAACTTATCAGATAATGAAGGGGCTCGACAAGGTGGATGCAGAGAGGATATTTCCACTCATAGGGGAAACTAAAATTAGGGGACATAGTCTTACCTCAGGCACCGCCATTTAAAACTGAGATGAGGAGAAATGTTTTCTCTCAGGGGGTCATAAATCTGTGGAATTCTCTGCCCCAGGGAGCTGTGGAGGCTGGGTCATTGAATATACTTAAGGTGGAGATCGACAGATTTTTGAGCGATAAGGAAGTAAAGGGTTATGGGAACAGGCAGGGAAGTGGGGCTGAATCTATGATCAGTTAGCCATGAACTTATTGAATGGCGGAGCAGGCTCGAGGGGCCAAATGGCCTACTCCTGCTCCTATGTCTTATGTTCTTATGTTTTTAAACATTCCCACAACCGGCACAGTACGGGTTAGATACAGAGTAAAGCTCACTCTACACTATCCCATCAAACACTCCGAGGGAAGATATAGCACGGGTTAGATACAGAGAAAAGCTTGCTCTACACTGTCGCATCAAACTCTCCCAGGGCAGGTACAGCACAGGTTAGACAGAAAGATTTAGGCTGGGAGTTCCAGAACTTGTGGTTCAGGCAACAGAAGGCACAGCCATCAGTGGTTGAACAATTATAATCAGTGATGCTCAGGCAGACAGAATTAGATGAGCACGGATATCTTGGGAGCGGGGGTGGGCTGTTATGGGGCTGGAGGAAATTACAGAGCTAGGGAGGGGCGAGGTCATGGAGGGATTTGAAAATAAAGATGAGAATTGTGAATTCATGGCGTTGCTTAACCAGAAGTGAATGTAGGTCAGCGAGCACAGGGGTGATGGGTGAGCGAGACTTGGTGCGAGTTAGGACATAGTCCGCCGAGTTTTGGATCGACTCTAGTTTATGTAGGGTAGAATGTGGGAGAAGTGCATTGGAATAGTCAAGTCCAGAGGTAACAAAGGCATGGATGTGGGCTTCAGCAGTGGATGAGCTGAGGCAAGAGCGGAGACGAGCGATGTTAGAGGTGGAAATAGGCAGTCTTAGTTATGCTGCAGATCTTGGTCAAAAACTAATTTCAGAGTCAAATATGACACCAAGGTTGCGAATAGTCTAGTTCAGTCTCAGACAGAAGTTGGAGAGAGGGATGGAGTCGGTGGCTAGGGAACGGAGTTTGTGACAATGGCAATTACAAATATCTGAATATTTCACAGGTTATCACATGCAAAATGTGCGCATGAGTTTTTTAATTAAATCAGTTCCAAAAACGGGTAAACTAACACAGCAATAACAGATTTTCAAATCTTATGCAAGACAGTTCAATAAAGGGGAGGTTCAAAGGATTTCAACTGAGTTTAGAGTGAGACACTGCAGTTAAGTCTACTACAACCACAAGTCATGCACTCAAACGGAACAAGTTTAGGGTTTTATATGTTACAAGGCGAACTAGGTGAGAAGTGATATCAGTTAGAGTAAGAAAAAGCCCTAAAATGGAAGTCAGTCATCATCAAAGGCAGTCCCTTGGAATCGAGGAAGACTTGCTTCCACTCTTATAATGATTCCTTAGGTGGTTGAACAGTCCAATACGAGAACCAGAGTCCCTGTCACAGGTAGGACAGATAGTCGTTGCGGGAAAGGGTGGGTGGGACAGGTTTGCCCTCTGCTCTTTCTGCTGCCTGCACTTGATTTCTGTATGCTCTCGGCGATGAGACGCGAGGTGCTCAGCGCCCTCCCGGATGCACTTCCTTCACTGAGGGTGGTCTTTGCCCAGGGACTCCCAGCTGTCAGTGGGGATGTTGCACTTTTTCAGGGAGGCTTTGAGCGTGTTCCTGTACCGTTTCCTCTGCCCACCTTTGGCTCGTTTGCCGTGAAGGAGTTCCGAGTAGAGCGTTTTGGGAGTCTCGTGTCTGGCATGCAAATTATGTGGCCCGCCCAGCGGAGCTGGTCGAGTGTGGTTAGTGCTTCAATGCTGGGTATGTTAGCCTGGTCGAGGACGCTGATGTTGGTGCGTCTGTCCTCCCAGGGGATTTGTTGGATCTTGCGGAGGCATCATTGATGGTATTTCTCCAGCGACTTGAGGTGTCGCCTGTACATGGTCCACGTCTCTGAGCCATACAGGAGGGCAGATATTACTACAACCCTGTAGACCATGAGCTTGGTGGCAGTTTTGAGGGCCTGGTCTTCGAACACTTTTCCTCAGGCAGCCGAAGGCTGTACTGGCGCACTGGAGGCGGTGTTGAATCTCGTCGTCAATGTCTGCTCTTGTTGATAAGAGGCTCCCGAGGTATGGGAAATGGTCCACATTGTCCAGGGCCGCGCCGTGGATCTTGATGACTGGGAGGCAGTGCTGTGCGGCGGGAAAAGGCTGGTGGGAGACCTTTTGTCTGACGGATGTTTAGTGTAAGGCCGATGCTTTCATACGCCTCAGTAAATACGTCGATTATGTCCTGGAGTTCAGCCTCTGTATGCGCGCAGACGCAGGCGTCATCCGCGTACTGTAGCTCGACGACAGAGGTTGGGGTGATCTTGGACCTGGCCTGGAAATGGCGAAGGTTGAACAGGTTCACACTGGTTCTGTAGTTTAGTTCTACTCCAGCGGGGAGCTTGTTGACTGTGAGGTAGAGCATGGCAGCGAGGAAGATTGAGAAGAGGGTTGGGTTGATGACGCAGCCCTGTTTGACCCGGGTCCGAACTTGGATTGGGTCTGTGCTGGATCCGTTGGCAAGGATCATGGTCTGCATGTCGTCGTGGAGCAGGCGGAAGATGGTGACGAACTTTTGGGGGCATCCGAAATGAAGGAGGACGATCCATAGACCCTCGCGGTTAATAGTGTCAAAGGCCTTTGTAAGGTCGAGGAAGGCCATGTATAATACCTGGTGCTGTGCCCTGCATTTTTCCTGCATCTGTCCCGCTGCAAAAATCATGTCTGTTATGCCCCATACAGGACGAAATCCGCACTGTGACTCTGGGCGGAGCTCCTTAACCACAGGGTGAAGACAGTTTGAAAAGGACTCGAGCGACGACTTTCCCAGTGGCTAATAGCAGGGAGATATCTCTGTAGTTACCAGTCGGACTTGTCTCCTTTGCTAAAGATGGTCACGATCATTGCATCTCTGAGATCTCCCAGCTTGCTCTCCTCCCTCCAGATGAGAGAGAGATGAGGCCCTGGATTCGCATCAGTAGTACCTCTCCGCCATACTTCAGTGCCTCAGCCGGGATTCCTTCTGCTCCCGTAGTCTTGTTGTTCTGAAGCAGTCTTATGGCTTTTTCTACATTGTGCAGTGTTGCCGTTTTACTAGGGTAGCTGCTGCAGGATGGAGTCGAGAACACTTGACTCAAAGACAGAGTCTCAATTGAGTAGATCTTCGAAGTGCTCCTTCCAGCGGGCCCTGACTGCCTCGGTGTCCTTGATGAGTGTTTCCCCGTTCTTTGCCAGCAGTGGGGTAACAACATCAATTAATCTCCTCTGATCATGGAGAATTCAAATATTTGACACTGTGTTTGAAACAATGCTGATTTATTCAATATGTATACAGGATATTAGTCTCCAGCTCAGGTATAGGGGGTATTGAGATCATCACAAACAAAGAATAACTGCCAGAATTAACACGGTTCAGTGCCCAATGCAATCACAGTAAGTCCTGTTCTATTCACTGCTATGGCCTTACAATGGCGGGGCAATTACCCGTCATTCACTACGAGAGTGTTGCCTGGACTGGAGAATTTTAGCTCTGATGAAAGTTTGAATAGGCTGGGGTTGTTTTCTTAGGAAAAGAGGACGCTGAGTTGAGACCGCATTGAGATGTATAAAATGATGAGCGGCCTGGATAGTGTGGATAGGAAGGACCTATTTCCCTTAGCCGAGCGGTCAATAACTGGGGGGGCATAGATTTAATGTAATTGGAAGAAGATTTAGAGGAGAGACCTTATTGAGATGTATAAAATGATGACGGGCCGAGATAGAGTGGAGAGCAAGGACCTATTTCCCTTAGCAGTGGGGTTAGCTGTGGTTTAGTGGGTAGCACTCTCACCTCGGAGTCAGAAGGTTGTGGGTTCAAATCCCACTCCAGGGACTTGAGCACAAAAACTGTAGGCTGACACTGCAGTGCAGTGCTGAGGGAGTGCTGCACTGTCAATGAGAGGTTAAACCGAGGCTCCATCTGCTCTCTCTGGTGGCTGTAAAAGATCCCATGACACTAATTCCATCAAGCGCATGGTGTCCTGGCCAATATTTATCCCTCAACCACGTTGCTGTGTGCGGGCACTTGCTGTGTGCAAATTGTGCGCTGTGATGGGCGGCCCTGTGACAGAATAGCCTAACACCTGGGCCTTAGCCATAAACCCGAAACCCAATCCTAGTTCCCAGACTTTAACAAGAAACCCTAAAACTAATCCCAAACCTTAACAGAGAATCCAGTTTACCAAAAAGAAGAAACCAGAATAGAAAGAATCATACTCTTAATTAAAATAATTTAAAACAATGAAAATAACTAATCCGAACTCCAGACCCTAATCCTCATAAACCTAAACCCAAAACTTGTAAACACAGACCCCAGCCCCAAAACCAAACCCTAACCCAGGACCCTAACCCCCCTAAAATCTAACCCGAACATAAAACATAACAGCCAAAGCCCCAACCCTAACTATGGATCCTAAACCCTGGAAACCGAACCTTAACAGAAAACTGCACAGCCCGCACCACAGCTCCCAAACCCAATCCTAACCCCAGACCCTAGACCCCCAAAACTGAACCCTAACCTAAAACATATTAATGCAGACCCTAACCCCAAGACCTAACCCTAAATGCCCCTAAATCAACCCCTTCCCTCCTCCTCAAGGAAACAGGAACTAAACAGAAATGTGTGTAAAAAGAGGCCTAAGCCGCCCTCCCCCGAGCAGACCAGGAACCAGAAGGATGCACAACAATCGGGGACAACAGACGGTGCAGGGAACCAAACCGGGAATAAAACAAAGCACTGGATTGAACGAAGATAGTAATTACAAAAACATAACAGAACTAACCCCCAAGCTACAACAAAACCCCCAAAAAATCCACAAATTTAATTTTTTTTTAAATTTATTAAAATGAAAAAAACAAAAATTTACCAGAAGGAAGGGGAAAGTGGGATAAAAGAATTAAAAGAAACAAACAAACTGTCAGTAAATCAAAACATTCGACCCCCCCAAAAAAAATCCCAACCCCAAACCACGCACATTGAACCAGGGGAGGCATCACACACTACCCACAAACAAAAAGAGGGGGGAGCTCCACATTTGTACCTAACAAACAGGGAGGACCAATGAGCACACAGAGACAACACACCAGGAGTATAAACAAGAACCATAACACCAGACAAAGCACACAATTAACTCCTCATCACTGAGAGGGGGGAGGTTTAAATCGTTTCTTTCCCTCCTCCTAGCCCTTCTTGTTCTGACTGACCTGGTGGAAGTGGAAGGTAGGGAGCTCTAAATCCTCCATAACCTCTCCCTGTAAGTTTTTCACTGATACCCTCTTAACCTTTGAAACCCCCCCCCCCCCCCCTCACACACACACACACACCTTTGCTTTTCCTGGCCTCTGGTGAAGCCCCATTAAGGGTGAAACATTAGGCCTATGGACTATAATCAGCCACCTAGATGACTGATCGTGAAGTGAGTATAAATCCCCCTGCCCCAAAAACCCCACCTTACTTTTCTCCCCCCACCCTTGGGAGACTTCTTCCTCACTCTCTCCACACTTCCAACCCACCGTGCCGGTCTTTTTCTTTTTTTAAAAAAAGCCGATCTCTCATTTCCCTTCGTTCTCAACAAAAAATGTTCTCCGTATCAGCTCTAATTGTACTGCCATTTAGAGCTAGTAGGATAAGTGTTTGCTGCGGGACTGTGATTTCTCTGCTCCCCCCCCTTCCCGCCCCCACCCTACCCAACAGAAAACTATTGCCATCGAACCGCTATGTACACCCACACCTCTAGTGTCACCTCGAGTCTCATCGCCGAGAGCATGCAGAAATCAAGCGCAGACAGCGGAAGGAGCATGTGGCAAACCAGTCCCACCCTCCCTTACCTTCAATGACTGTCTGTCCCACCTGTGACAGAGACTGTAATTCTCATATTGGACTGCTCATCATAGGCGGTCCCTCGGAATTGAGGAAGATTTGCTTCCACTCGTAAAACGAGTTCTTAGGTGGCTGAACAGTCCAATTCGAGAACCACAGTCTCTGTCACAGGTGGGACAGAGCGTCATTGCAGGAAAGGATGGGTGGGACAGGTTTGCCGCACGTTCTTTCTGCTGCCTGCACTTGATTTCTGCATGCTGTCGGCGATGGGACTCGAGGTGCTCAGCGCCCTCCGGATGCACTTCTCCCATTTAGAGCAGTCTTTGGCCAGGGATTCCCAGGTTTCGGTGGGGATGTTGCACTTTATCAGGGAAGTTTTGAGGATGTCCTTGTAACATTTCCTCTGCCTACCTTTAGCCCGTGAAGGAGATCCAAGTGGAGTGCTTGCTTTTGGAGTCTCGTGTCTGGCGCATGCCAATGTGGCCTACCCAGTGGAGCTGATCAAGTGTGGTCAGTGCTTCAATGCTGGGGATGTTGGCCTGGTCGAGGACGATAACGTTGGTGCATCTGTCCTCCTAGGGGATTTGTAGGATCTTGCCGATCCTCGATTGTTCAGTCACCTGAGGACTCACTTTTAGAGTGGAAGCAAGTCTTCCTCGATTCCCAGGGACCGCCTGTGACGATGACACACACAAGATTTAAGAAAATAAATTTTAAAACAATCAAAGGAAAAAGTGCTTCCTAAATTATCCCTGTCCCTTCCCCCCACGCGGTCCTCCAACGCGGCAAGGACCCTGATCAACCCGCTAAGACCATTAACAGGACATAAAAGGACATAATCCCTCCTTCCCCATCCTACAACTGAATTACTCATTAAAACAACCCTCATCCAAAAACAGACATTGTTAAAATAAATAACATAAAACAACAAATAACATTTAAAATCTTAAAAATAAAAATCAGCACATCAAAGTACATACCTTCTTTTGGGAAGATGAATTTAACAGCGACTTAAAATCAACCACTTTAAAAATCCGGAGACATAAAAACATAGAAACATAGAAAATAGGTGCAGGAGGAGGCCATTTGGCCCTTCGAGCCTGCACCGCCATTCTATGAGTTTATGGCTGAACATGCAACTTCAGTACCCCATTCCTGCTTACTCGCATCTAACTCCTTTTTGAATATATTTAGTGAATTGGCCTCAACAACTTCCTGTGGTAGTGAATTCCACAGATTCACCACTCTCTGGGTGAAGAAGTTTCTCCTCATCTCGGTACTAAATGGCTTACTCCTTATCCTTAGACTGTAAGCCCTGGTTCTGGACTTCCCCAACATTGGGAACATTCTTCCTGAATCTAATAATCCCTTTCCTGGGAACAACAAGATCTCCGCTCCAACCTGCCCCCTCAGCCGCATGTTAAATCCAGGCCGAGGTTTTAATTGGCACTAGGCCCAAAAATAACAATGAATTGACCTGACTACTCGATCCCTAAAAGCCACAAAAATTAAAGAGACCACCCCCCACCCACAACCTAACTGAGACCCCCCTCACACACAATCTAGCCACGAACCCCCCACATGCACAACCTAATCGAAGACCCTACAACACAACCTACCCAAGACACCCATACACACAACCTAACCGAGGCCCCGCAGCAAGACCCTCACCCACTGACTCAGGCCCACCCATTGACTACTTAATCAGAAGCCAACATAGGTCAGCGAGCACAGGGGTGATGGGTGAGCTTGACTTGTTGTGAGTTATGCCACAGGCAGCCGAGTTTTGGATCATCTCTAATTTATGTAGGGTAGAATGTGGGAGCAGTGCACTGGAATAGTCAAGTCCAGAAGTAACAAAGGCATGGATGATGGCTTCAGCAGTGGATGAGCTGAGGCAAGAGCGGAGATGGGCGATGTTACAGAGGCGTAAATAAGCAATCTTAGTTATGCTGTGGGTAAGTGGTCAAAAACATATTTCTGGTTCAAATATGATACCAAGGTTGCGAACAGCCTGGTTGAGCATCAGACAGAAGTTGGGGAGAGGGATGGAGTTGGTGGTTAGGGAATGGTGTTTATGACGATGACAATTCGAAATATTGGAATATTTCACAGGCTATCACATGCAAAATGTGTGGATGTTTTTTTGAATTAAATCAGTTCCAAAACGGTTTAACTGATTCAGAAATAATGGATTTTCAAATATTATGCAAGACAATTCAATAAGGGGTGGTGCAAAGGACTTCAGCTGAGTTTAAAGTGAGACACTGCAGTTAAGTCTACTACAACCACAAGTCATCTACTCAAACAGAACAAGTTTGGGGTTTGATATGTTAGAAGGCGAACGAGGTGAGAAGTGATATAAGTTAGAATAAGAAAAAGCCCTAAAATGGAACAGTCCGTAACAGAACATCAACTAATCTCCTCTGCTCATAGATAAATCAAATATTCGACACATTGTGTTTGAAACAAAGCTGATTTATTCAATATTTATACAGGATATTAATCTCCAGCCCACACATAGGGCTTATTAAGATCATCAGAAACAAAGTCTAACTGCCAGAATGAACATGGTTCAGTGCCCAATGCAATCCCAGCAAATTTTGTTCTATTCACGATCGTCACAACTAAATGGCAGCAATTATACCCAGCATTCTTCGCGGAACGGAATGTGCCTCACCCAGGCTACAGGAGCTCAGTACGCAGGCGCGGGACCTGGCTGTGTTGGGAACATGCGCGGTGCGTGTAATGGCAGAGGAGATACGCGGCTCAAATGATGCACAAAGGCAATCCTATTGAGTGGATCCAGGGGAGTAATGGACCAGCGGGGAGCCGGTGCCCGCCGCAATCCTGGAATAATAACCGGAATATCGGCTGTTGTAGATTCGGGGCTTTCTCCCGGTCACAGGCCCAAGCTAACAGCGGCCATCTTTGTGCAGGATGAGTAGCTCAGCGCATGTGCAGCCATCTTGGTGTAGGAACAACGTGAATGATGTCAGTGTCTGGCACTGAACCCAGCCAGAGTCAGCACCTTCAGGGGGGGGAGGGGGGGGGGGGGGGGGGGGGGGGGGGAGGGGAACCAGTGAGTGTAGAACTGAACCCAGCCAGAGTCAGCACCTTCAGAGGAGGGCAACCAGTGAGTGTAGAACTGAACCCAGCCAAAGTCAGTACCTTCGGGGGAGAGAGGGCGAGAGAGACGGAGAGAGCCCGAGTTTTGGCGGGGGAGGGGGAGAACTCGAATTTTGGGGAGGGGGAGAGTCCGAGTTGGGGGGGGGAGGGAAGGGGGAGAGCCCAAGTTGAGGGGGACGGCCGGAGTTGGGGCTTTAGGAGAGAGCTCGAGTTGAAAGAGGAGAGGAGTGGGAGAGCCCGAGTTGAAAGAGGAGGGGAGGGGGAGAGCCCGACTTTGAGGGTTAGGGGGTGAGCCCGAGTTTGACGGGAGGGGGAGAGCCCGAGTTCAGGTGGATTGGAGGGGCAGAGCCTGAGTTGGGGGAGAAGAAAGACTGAGAGCTACGTGGAGAGCACATTTCTAGAGGTGGTCACCCCGCAGCTTAAGAGTGTGAAGGCAGAGAGGGAGTGGGTGACCGCCAGACAGAAGAGGAGGACTAGGCAGGGAGTGCAGGAGTCCCCTGAGTCCATCTCTCTCCAACCGGTACTCTGTTCTGAGTGGCTCTGGGGAGTGCAGCCAGAGCCAAGTCTACGGCACCATGGTGGCTCAGCTGCACAGGTTGGGAGGAAGAAGAATGGAAGAACTATAGTGGTAGGGGATTCAATAGTCAGGGGAGCAGACAGGTGTTTCTGCGACCGCAGGCATGACTCCAGGATGGTATGTTGCCTCCCTTTTGCCAGGGTCAAGGATGTCACTGAGCAGCTGCAGGGCATTCTGGGGGAAGAGTCTGAACAGCCTGAGGTCATAGACCATGTTGGGACCAATGACAGAGGGATGAGGTCCTGCAGGCAGAGTTTAAGGAGCTTGGAAATAAATTAAAAAGCAGGACATCAAAGGTAGTAATCTCCAGATTACTGCCGGTGCCACGAGCTAGTGAGTACAGAAACAGGAGGATAGAGCAGATGATTGTGTTGCGAATGTCTTTAGTTTCCTGAGGCATTGGGACCGCTTCTGGGGGAGGTGGGACCTGTACAAGTCGGATGGGTTGCACCTCAACATATCAGGGACCAATTTCCTCACGGGGTGTTTGCTCGTGCTGTTGGGGAGAGTTTAAACTAGCTTGGCAGGTGGATGGGAATCTGAAAATAGATTCAGTAGGGAGGGGAGTAAAGCTAGAATTATAAAGCAAAAATAAAGAAAGTAAGTTTGAATGAGAGAGGAAACAAGTAGGAAAAAAGGGTAAGAAAAGAAAGTTAAAGGCTTTGTCTAAATGCACGTAGCATTTGAAGCAAATTAGATGAGTTGATGGCACAAATTGATATAAATGGGTATGATCTGATAGCCATTACAGAGACGTGGTTGCAAGGTGACCAAGGCTGAGAACTAAATATTCAGGGGTATATGACAATCTAGAAGGACAGACAGAAAGGAAAAGAAGGTGGGGTAGCTCTGTGGATAAAAGATGGAATTACTGCAATGGTAAGAAATGATATTGGCTCAACTGATCAGGATGTTGAAACAGTTTGGGTGGAATTGAGGAAATAAGGGGAAAAGTCGATATTGGGCGAAGTTTATAGGCCCCCTAACAGTTGCAACTCTGTTGGTCGGATTATAAACCAGGAAATAATGGAGGCTTGTAAAAAGGGAACAGCAATAATCATGGGTGATTTTAACGTCCACATTGATTGCACAACTCAAATTGGTCTGGGTAACATTGAGTGCATAAAGGACAGGTTCCTTGAGCAGTATGTAATGGAACCAACCAGGGAGCTGGCTATCTTAGATCTGGTCCTGTGTAATGAGGCAGGATTAATAAACAATCTCCAAGTAAAGGATCCCTTGGAATGAGTGATCATAGCAGGTTTGAATTTCAAATTCAGATGGAGGGCGAGAAAGATGGATCTCAAACCAGTGTACTAATCTTAAATAAAGGAGACTACAAAGGTATGAGGGCAGAGTTGGCTAAAGTGGACTGGGAAAATAGATTAAAGTGTAGGATGGTTGATGAACAGTGACGTACATTTACGGAGATATTTCACAACTCTCAAGAAAAATATTTCCAGTGAGGAGGAAAGGGCGTAAAAGAAAAGCTAGCCATCCGTGGCTAACTAAAGAAATAAAGGACGGCATCCAATTAAAAACAAGGGCATACAAAGTGACCAAAACTAGTGGGAGGACAGAAGATTGGGAAGCTTTTAAAAGCCAGCAAAGAATGACTAAAAAAATGATTAAGAAAGAGAAGATAGACTATGAAAGTTAGCTAGCACAAAATATAAAAACAGATAGCAAGAGTTTCTATAGGTATATAAAAATGAAAAGAGTGGCTAAAGTAAATGTTGGTCCCTTAGAGGACGCGACTGGGGAATTAGTAATGGGGAACATGGTGATGGCAGAAACTTTGAATAGATATTTTGTATCAGTCTTTACGGTAGTGGACACTAACAATTTCCCAACAGTGGATAGTCAAGGGCTATTGGGGGAAAGGAACTTATCACAATCACTGAGGAGGTGGTACTCAGTAAGATAATGAGACTAAAGGCGAATCAATCCCCTGACCCAATGGCTTGAATCCTAGGGTCTTAAGAGAAGTAGTGTCAGGGATGGATGATGCATTGGTTGTAATTTACCAAAATTCCCTGGAAACTGGGGAGGTCCCAGCAGATTGGAAACCTGCAAATGTAATGCCACTATTTAAAAAGGAGGCAGACAAAAAGCAGTAAACTATGGAGCAGTTAGCCTAACATCAATCGATGGGAAGATTTTGGTGGCCATTATTAAAGAAGCAATAGCAGGACATTTGGAACAACATAATTCAGTCAGACAGAGTCAGCAAGGATTTATGAAGGGGAAGTCATGTTTGACAAATTTGCTGGAATTCTTTGAGGATGTAGCAAACAGGGTGGATAAAGGGGAACCAGTGAGTGTGGTGTATTTGGACTTCCAGAAGGCATTTGACTAGGTGCCACATAGAAGGTTACTGCACAAGATAAAAGTTCACGGGGTTGGGGGTACTATGTTATCAAGGATAGAGGATTGGCTAACTAACAGAAAACAGAGAGTCGGGATAAATGATTCATTCTCGGATTGACAATCAGTAACTAGTGGGGTGCCGCAGGGATCAGTGATGGGATTCCACCTATTTACAATCTATATTAACGACTTGGAAGAAGGGACCGAGTGTAACGTAGACAAGTTTGTTGATAGTACAAAGATGGGACGAAAAGCAAAGTGTGAGGAGGACACACAAAATCTGCAAAAGGACATAGACAGGCTAAGTGAGTGGGCAAAAATTTTGCAGATGGAGTATAATGTTGGAAAGTGTGACGTTATGGACTTTGGCAGAAAGAATTAAACATCAAGTTATTATTTAAATGGAGAAAAGATGCAAAGTGCTGCAGTATAAATACACCTGGGGGTACTTGTGCCTGAAACACAAAAGATAAGTATGCAGTTACAGCAAGTGATCAGGAATCTTGTCCTTTATTGCAAAGGGGATGGAGTATGAAAGCAAGGACTTCTTTCTACCATTATACAAGTTATTGGTGAGGCCATACCTGGAATACTGTGTACAGTTTTGGTTTCCATATTTAAGAAAGGATATACTTACATTGGTGGCAGTTCAGAGAAGGTTCACTATGTTGATTCTGGAGATGAGCGGGTTGACTGATCAGGAAAGGTTGAGTAGGTTGGACCTCTACTCATTGGAATTTAGAAGAATGAGAGACGATCTAATTGAAACGTATAAGATTCGGAGGAGGCTTGACGATGTTGATGCAGAGAGGATGTTTCCACTGATCCGGGAGACTAGAACTAGATGGTGTCATCTTAGAATAATGGGCTGCCCATTTAAAACCGAGATGAGGATAAATTTCCTCTGAGGGTTGTAAATCTGCAGAATTCACTGCCTGAGAGAGCTGTGGAAGCTGGATCATTGAATATATTTAAGACAGATATAGACAGATTCTTAACCGATAAGGGGTTATGCGGAGCAGCAGGGAAGTGGACCTGAGTCCATGATCAGATCAGCCATGATCGTATTAAATGGCAGAGCAGTAACGAGGAGCCATATGGTCTACTCCTGCTCCTATTTCTTATGTTCTTATGTAGTGAGTGTAGAACTGAAACCAGCCAGTGTCAGCATCTTGAGGGGAGGAAGGGAACCAGTGAGTGTAGAACTGATCTAAGCCCGAGTCAGCATCTTCAGAGGAGGAGAGGGAGGGGAACCAGTGAGTGTAGAACTGAACCCAGCCAGAATTGGTGGTGAAAACTGGGAGTGGAGGAGAAACAGTCTAGAAATGTGTGACAATCCAAAATGTGTGTTTGGATTTCAGCACAACCAGAGGGACAATGTGTGGGATAGGGATTTACAGGTTTGGAAGAATAAGAGAGGAAAGAATGTTCCATGGAAACTAGATGTGTCTATCCTGAATTTCTGTCTTGTACTGACAGTGATGAGTTTTGTTATCTCCTTTTACAGCATATTAGAAGGGGAGATTTTCAGACAGGAAACACAAACCAAACATCGCGTCAAGATCTGATGGAGTCAATCGATTCTTCAGGACATGAACATCATCGGCCTTTGAAAGTGGAAGGAGAAATGTTTGCCGGTTCTGTCTGAGAAATGATTTCAGATATCTGTGACTGGAAAGGCACTGAAACAAATGCACCCGAGTGAGTGTTCCAGTGCACTGACTGTGGAAAGAGCTTTAATGAATTACACAGCCTGAAGAAACATCGCACCATTCACAGCGGGGAGAAACTGTAAACGTGTTGTGTGTGTGGGCGAGGCTTCAACTGATCGTTCAACCAACCAGAGTCACAAGGATAACCGCACCATGGAGAAACCGTGGAAATGTGGGGACTGTGGGAAGGGATTCAGATCACCGTCAGAAATGGAAATTCATCGACGCAGTCACACTGGGGAGAGGCCGTTCACCTGCCCCGTGTGTGGGAACGGATTCACTCAGTCATCCGACCTTGTAGTTCACCAGCGAGTTCACACTGGGGAGAGGCCGTTCACCTGCTCCGTGTGTGGGAAGGGATTCACTCGGTCATCCAATCTTGTAGCTCACCAGAGAGATCACACTGGGGAGAGGCCATTCACCTGCTCTGAGTGTGGGAAGGGATTCACTGATTCATCCCACCTGCTGATACACCAGCGAGTTCACACTGGGGTGAGACCATTCACCTGCTCAGAATGTGGGAAGGGATTCACCACATCATCCACCCTGCTGACACACCAGCGAGTTCACACTGGGGAGAGGCCGTTCACCTGCTCTGAGTGTGGGAAGGGATTCACTCAGTCATCCCACCTGCAGTCACACCAGCGAGTGCACACTGGGGAGAGGCCGTTCACCTGCTCCGACTGCAAGAAGGGATTCACTACTTCATCCCACCTGCTGACACACCAGCGAGTTCACACTGGGGAGAGGCCGTTCACCTGCTCTGAGTGTGGGAAGGGATTCACTCGGTCATCCAACCTGCTGACACACCAACAAGTTCACACTGGGGAGAGGCCGTTCACCTGCTCTGAGTGTGGGAAGGGATTCACTACATCATCCCACCTGCTGATACACCAGCGAGTTCACACTGGGGAGAGGCCGTTCACCTGCTCTGAATGTGGGAAGGGATTCACTACATCATCCACCCTGCTGAGACACGAGCGAGTTCACAAGTGACAGCAGGGGTTGGAATCTGCTGTTATTGCTGCTGATACTCACATCCTGATTGAAACATGTTCATTCTGACAGTTGGGGTTTGTTTCTGCTGATGATAATAACTCCTGTAGCTGGACTGGAGTTTAATATTTGGGATATAGACAAATAAATAAATGGATGGATGAAAGCCCGCCTCTGGAGGGATGTAGGCCCGCCGCAGGAGGCGGGGGGGACTGATGTCCCGGTCGCTTGGTTGGAGGCACACCTGCTTGCCGGGCTTCGTCGTGAGTAATCCGATTTCAAATGACTGAAAATTATGCTAATAAAACACACCAAACTCTTTTCTAGTTAGATTGGGGTACAGTATTCAATTCCTCAATAAAAACATTTGAAAAGAAAAGAATTCTTGAAAGTTGGTTAAACATTTCTTCAGAAGTTTTAAAAGTTTCTCCCAAAGTTTTAAACATTTTCCAAACTTGTTTAAAAGTTTCCCAATTTGATGAAAAGTGTAAAATGAAAGTCAGTAGTAAGCTACCTCCCTTGGTACGGTTCCATGGGCGCTGCCAGCCCTCTGCAGCTGCAGAAAGCCCTGGCTAGACCACACCTGGAGCACTGTGGGGAAGTAGAGGCCCAGTCGTCTCCGAAGGAGGCCCGAACTCCTGGACGCCATGTAGTGTCCCAGAGTTAGAATCCTCATGTACAGTCACAGAGGTAGAATCCTCATGTACAGTCCCAGGGTTAGAATCCCCATGTACAGTCCCAGGGTTAGAATCCCCATGTACAGTCCCAGGGTTAGAATCCCCATGTACAGTGCCAGGTTAAGAATCCCCATGTACAGTGCTAGAGTTAGAATCCCCAAGTACAGTGACAGTGTTAGAATCCCTCTATACAGTTCCAGAGTTAGAATCCCCATGTACAGTGCCAGGGTTAGAATCCCCGTGTACAGCACCAGGGTTAGAATCCCCATGTACAGTCCCAGGTTTAGAATCCCCATGTACCCTCCCAGGGTTAGAATGCCTACATACTCTCCCAGGGTTAGAATCCTCATGTACAGTCCCAGGTTTAGAAACCCCATGTATCCTACCAGGGTTAGAATGCCCACGTACTCTCCCAGGATTAGAATCCCCATGTACAGTGCCAGGGTTAGGATCCCTCTCTACAGTTCCAGAGCTAGAATCCCTCTACCCAGTCCAAGCTTTAGAATCACCATGCACAGTGCTCATGTTAGAATTCCTCTGTACAGTGCCAGGGTTAGAATCCCTATGTACCCTCCCAGGGTTAGAATGCCCACTTACTATCTGAGGTTTAGAATCTCCGTGTACAGTCGCAGGTTTAGAATTCCTCTGTACAGTTCCAAGGTTAGAATCCCCATGTACAGTGCTAGGGTTAGATTCCCTCTGTACAGTGCCAGGGTTAGAATCCCCATAAACAGTCCCAGGGTTGGAATCGCAATGTACTCAACCCCAGGGTTAGAATGCCCACAGACTCTCTCAGGGCTAGAATCCCCATGTACAATCCCAGTGTTAGAATCCACAGGTACAGTCCCAGGGTAAGAATTCCCATGTACTTTCCCCCAGGGTTAGAATGCCCATGTACTCTCCCAGGGTTAGAATCCCCATGTACAGTCCCAGGATTAGAATCCCCATGTACTCTCCCACCCAGGGTTAGAATCCCCATATACTCTCCCAGGGTTAGAATCCCCATGTCCAGTCCCAGGGTTAGAATCCCCATGTACTCTCCCCCAGGGTTAGAAATCCCACGTACTCTCCCAGGCTTACAATCCCAATGTACAGTCCCAGTGTTGGAATCGCAATGTACTCTCCCCCAGGATTAGAATGCCCACATACTCCCCCAGGGTTAGAATACCCACGTACTCTCCCAGGGTTAGAATCCCCATGTACAGTCCCAGGATTGGAATCGCAACGTATAGTCGCAGAGTTGGAATCCTATGACTGTCCAGAGACGAAGAGAAAAATTGAGGCCTTGAATCTGAGTTGGGGAAACAAATCATAGAAACATAATTCAAGTTCCATACTAAACTATTTCAAATCAAATCAAATGAATTGTTGCAAGTAACACAATACTTTCATGCCAAATGGGAAACAAGTGATGTGTGGGCTGTGCAGGAGTGTTTGCACCCGATTACACAGCATGTCCCTGACTCTCCACTCCAAATGCACTTCTTTAGGTTCACAATCTCATTTACACATCCAACTGACTGGATGGACCTCGCCCTTTAAACCCCATCAGAGAAATATGTTTAGTTTGCCAAACCTTTATAAAACACTGGTTAGGCCTCAGCTGGAGAATTGTGTTCAAGTTTGGGCTCCAAACTTTCGGAATGATGCCAAGCTTTTAGAGAAGGAGCGGTGCCAGGGATGTGGGACTTCCGTGATATGGAGAGCCTGGTGAAGTTTTCTCCAGAGAGCAGGAAAGGGTAAAAGGAGATTTGATGGAGATGTACAAAATTATGAACGATTTAAATAGAGTAAATATGGTGAAAGTGTTTCCAGTGGCATTAGGGTACGTAAAAAGAGGAGTCAGACTTCCGATGATTGGCAAAATGATGAGAGGTGAGATGTGGGATCATTTGCCCCACAGAAGGCAGTCTGCCTGTATAGACATTTCACCTTCACGTCGCTGGAACGACTTAATCTCTTCCTGCATTTCGACTGGGACACTGGACCAGCTCCCGTGAAGCACACAGCTTTTGACTAAAGATAATAAGGGGTCCTCGCTTGTCCAGGTTTTGATTTGCCAGGCAGTGACGGGTAATTGCTCACTCTCAAATGCTTCCATTACCATGGCTGGATCTACAGGCTGCACCATTTCCACCCCCGTGGTGGGCAACGGCAGCCTACTGAGATTATCAGCGCAGTTTTCTGTGACTGGACTGTGGTGAATGGCGTAATTGTATGCGGACAACGTGAGCGCCCATCTCTGGATGCGGGTCGATGCGTCGGTATTTATCCCATTACTCTCGGAAACCAGAGATATAAGTGGCTTATGGGCAGTTTCTAATTCGCATTTTAGCCCAGACAGGTTTTGATGCATTTTTTTTTACCATTGACACACGCTAACGCTTCTTTTTCAATCATGCTGTAGCTTCTCTCAGCCGTAGACAGACTTCTGGATGCATAAACAACCGGTTGCAGTTTCCTGAAATCATTAGCTTGTTGCAATACACACCCGACGCCATATGACGACGCATCACAGGCTAGTACCAAACGCTTACATGGATCATACAATGCAAGCAATTTGTTTGAGCACAATAATTTTCTCGCTTTTACAAAGGCATGTTCTTGGCTTTTGTCCCAAACCCGTTCGCCCGTCTTTTCGTAGGAAGAACTGTCGTGGTTTTACCAGGGTGATGAGACCCGGTAAGAAGTTATCAAAGTCGTTCAAGAGTCCCAAAACGACCGCAGCTCAGTCAAGTTCTGTGGCCTCGGTGCGTTCTCGATTGCGCTCACTTCGAGCGTTTTAACCTGAGCCTCACACGGTTGAGTCGACTAAGAACCTCCTCCAGGTTCTGCAGGTGCTCGACTGTGTTCCGACCTGTGACCAAGATTTCGTCCTGGAAGACCATGGTTTGTGGGACCGACTTCAGTAAATTTTCCATGATTCTCTGGATTATTGCCACCGCTGATCGAATTCCAAACGGACATCTGTTATAAACGAAAAGACCTTTGTGCATGTTGATGCAGGTGAGGGCCTTCGATGATTCCTCCAGTTCCTGTGTCATGTAGGCTGAAGTCAGATCCAGCTTCGTGAACGTTTTTCCTCCCGCCAGCGTTGCAAAGAGGTCGTCGGCTTTTGGTAGTGGTATTGGTCCTGCAAGGAGAAAAGATTGATTGTTACTTTGTAATTACCATAGATTCTGATGGTGCCATCCCCCTTGAGGAGTGGGACAATAGGACTGGCCCACTCACTGAACTCGATCGATGAAATGATGCCCTCTCTTTGTGGCCTGTCTAGCTCGATCTCTCCCCTTTCTCTCATCATGTACAGTACTTCTCTCGACTTGTGATGGTTGGGTCACGCCCCCGGAATTAGGTGGATCTGCATTTTTGCTCCTTGGAATTTCCTGATGCCGGGTTCAAACAGAGAAAGACATTTGTTTAAGACCTGGGTACAGGAAGTGTCATCAGCGGGTGATAGCGCTCGGATGTCGTCCCAGTTCCACCGTATCTTTCCCAGCCAGCTCCTGCTGAGCAGCGTGGTACCATCGCCCGATACCACCCAGAGTGGTAGCTTGTGCACCGCTCAATCATAAGAGACCTTTACGGTAGCACTGCCGATGACAGGAATCAGTTCTTTTGTGTAAGGTCTTAGTTTCCTGCGAATTGGAGTTAAGACTGGCCTTGAGGCCTTGTTGCATCACAACCTTTCAAAAGTCTTTTTGCCCATGATGGATTGCCTTGCACCCGTGTCCAGCTCCATTGACACCGGGAGTCCATTTAGTTCAACATTCAGCGTTATCGGGGGACAATTCGTGGTGAATGTGTATACCTCATGTACCTCTGCCTCCTCTATCTGAAGCACTGTTTCTTCATGATCCTCCTCTGTAACCTGATGGTTTGCAGGTTTAACAGGCTTAGCAGCTCGCCTGCACACTCGTTGGACGTGTCCCATTGTTCCACAGCCCTTGCAAACGTATCCTTTGAATCGGCATGAATGGAAACGATGATCACCCCCGCAGTGCCAACAAGGTGTTAATGGCCTTGCATTCATCAACCTTGATGGTGGACTCTGAGACATCTGCCGACGTGTAGCTGCAGGTATGTGTGACCTGTCCTGTACATTCCGATTCGAAAACAACGTGACTTTGTTCATCATACATGTAGCAGCACTAACTGTATCTCGTCTCCAGTTGTAGTGTATGGAGAAAGAGTCAGACTGAACACGATAAGCTCAAATTGAAGTGTGAACGAAGTCTTTTATTGCAGACTGCCTCTCCAACCTGTGAAGCCTTCTTAAATACCTGTTCTCCCAAGGGATTATGGGATCCCTTGGGACTCCGGGGGATGAGCCCTCTGGTGGCTGTACAGAATAATTACAATTCCACATATACCACAAAAAGCAAGGGACCGAGTACTGAGCCCAGCAGAAACCCACTGGAAACATCCTTCCAGTCAAAAATAATCCATCAATCATTACCCTTTGCTTCCTACCTCCAAGCCAATTTTGCATACAACTTGCCACTTTGCTCTGAATTGCCATGCTCTTTATACTTCATGACCAGTCTACCATGTGGAAACTGGTTGCATTTTTTGAGGAGGTAACCAAAAGAGTCGATCTTCCCTTAAGAAATCCGTGCTGACTGTCCCTAATTAATCCTTGCCTTCCAAGTGTAGATTCATCATGTCTTTTAGGACTTTTTTCCAATAATTTTCCCACCACAATAATCTTGTAGACGTCAATTAAATCTCCCCTCAGCCTCTTCTGTTCCAAACGAAACAACTCCAGCCTGTCCAATCTTTCCTCATGGCTAAAATTCTCCAGTCCTGGCAACATCCTCTTCAATCTCCTCTGTACCCTCTATAGTGCAATCACATCTTTCCTGTAATGCGGTGACCAGAACTGCACACTGTGGCCGAACAAGTGTTTTATAGTGTTAATGCCTAACCACGCTGCTCTTATATTCCATGCCATGACCACTAAAGGCACGTATTCTGTATTCCTTTTTAAAACACCTTATCTATCTGGCCTGCTACTTTCAGGGATCTGTGAACCTGTACTCCAAGATCCTGGAATACTGGGGCAGTTTGGGTCTCCTTATCTAAGGAAGGATATACTTGCCTTGGTGGTGATGCAACTGAGGTTCACTAGATTGAATCCTGGGATAAGAGAGCTGTCTTATGATGAGAGATTGTATAGAATGGGCCTCTGCTCTCTGCAGTTTAAAAGAATGAGTGGTGCTCTTATTGAAAGATACAGGATTCCGAAGAGGATTGACAGGTTAGATGCTGAGAGGTTGTTTCCCCTGACTGGAAGTCTACATCTAGAGGGCATAGTTTCAGAATAAGGGGCGGGCCATTTAAGACAGAGAAGAGGATGAATTTCATCACTCAGAGCGTTGTGAATCTTTGAAATTCTCAATCCAAAGGACTGTGGATGCTGAGTCGTTGAGTATATTCAAGGCTGAGAGAGATAGATTTTTGGACTGTAGGAGAATCAAGGGATATGGGGATAATGCAGCAAGGTGGAGTTGCGGTTGATGATCAGACATGATCTTATTGAATGGTGGAGCAGGCTCGTGGGGCCGTATGGCCTAATCCTGCTCCTAAATCTTATGTTCCATATAACTTCACACCTTCCCATGAAAACCCCATCAGAATTGATTACACGAATTGTGTCCTTTCTCCCTTAACTCCCCCTCATCTCTTGGCCCTCTTGTGGTTTGCTCTGAGAAACTCCTCTGGGCGAACGTCACTGGGAAAATGCAAGTTGTTGTGTGTAGAATTAAATAATAATGTTTAAAAAAACTCTGGCGCCTGCAGTAGATGTTTATCACCAGCAGATGGCGATAGTGAGCTTATTGAAACTAATGCAGAGGCTGCTGTTGCTGAGCAGATAAGTCACAATCTGCATTGTTAGAACAAGTTATATAATTGTTATCAATCAATAATTACTAATACTGAGATTATTGCTCAGTCCAATCTTAAGAGAACATGCATACTTTGAATGAATCTGGCAGAACAATAGAGATTGAATTAATTTCAATCCAGAGTTTGGGAAATATGTCAAGGCCTTAAGATGGTGCAGAAGAGATTAAGTAGAATTCTGACATGAATGAGGTATTTCAGTTATGCAGAGACTAGGGAAAGTGGGATTGATCAGAGAAGGTTGAAGGATGATATAATAGAGGTGATTAAAATGATGAAAGGTTGTGACAGAATCATAGATGTTTACAACACAGAGGGCAGCAATTGCACCCATCGTGTCTCTGCCTCCCGAGAAACAGCCATCCGGCCTGATCTCACTTTCCAGCTCTTGGTCCATAGCCCTGTAGGTTACGGCACCTCACGTGCATATCCAGGTATTTTTCAATGAGATGAGGGTTTCTGCCTGTACCTCCCTTTCAGGCAGTGAGTTCCAGACTCCTACCACCTTCTGGATGAAAAGTATTTCTCCCTGAAACCTAATAAGCCTTCTACTAATTACTTTACATCTATTCTCCCTGGTTATTGACTACTCTGCTGAGCGAAATAGCTCCTTCCTATCCACTCTATCTTGGCCCTATATAATCATGAACACGTCAATTAAATCTCCACTCAGCCTGCTCTGTTCCAAAGAAAACACTCCAGCCTATCCAATCTCTCCCCATAGGTAACATTCTCCAGTCCAGGCGACAATCCTCGTTCATCACCTCTATACCCTCTCTAGTGCAATCACATCTTTCCTGTAATGTGGTGACCAGAATTGAATGCCTTACTAGTGGCCTTACTAGTGTTTTATGGATTTAATGCATAACCTCTCTGATCTTATATTCTATGCCACGACTAATAAAGGCACGTATTACATCAACCTTTTTAACCACCTTATCTACCTGTCCTGCTACCTTCAGGGATCTTTGGACCTGCACTCCAGAGTCCTGGAGCATTGGGCCATTTGTGTCTCATTATCTAAGGAAAGATATAATTGCCTTACTGGTCGTGCAATGGAGGTTCACTAGATTGAATCCTGGGATGAGAGATATGTTTTATGATGAGAGATTGTATAGAATGGGCCTATGCTCTCTGCAGTGTTGAAGAATGAGAGATGCTCTCCTTGAAAGGTACAATATTCTGAAGAGTATTGACAGGGTAGATGCGGAGAGGTTGTTTCCACTGGCCGGAGAGTCTAGAACAAGAGGGCATTGTTTCAGGATAAGGGGTCGGCCATTTAAGACAGAGAAGAGGATGAATTTCTTCACTCAGAGCGTTGTGAGTCTTTGAAATTCTCAATCCAAAGGACTGTGGATGCTGAGTCGTTGTGTATATTCAAGGCTGAGATAGATAGATTTTTGGACTGTAGGAGAATCAAGGGATATGGGGATAATGCAGCAAAGTGCAGTTGAGGTCGATGATAAACCATGATCTTATTGAATGGCGGAGCAGGCTCGAGGGGCCGTATGGCCGACTCCTGCTCCTAATTCTTATGTTCTAATATAACTTCACACCTTCCCATGAAAACCTCCTCAGAATTGATAACACGAATTGTGTCCTTTCTCCCTTAACTCCCCCTCATCTCTTGGCCCTCTTGTGGTTTGCTCTGAGAAACTCCTCTGGGCGAACGTCACTGGGAAAATGCAAGTTGTTGTATGTGGAAATGAATAAACATGTTTAAAAAACTCTGGCGCTGCAGTAGTTGTACATGATCAACAGGTGGCGAGAGTGAGCTTATTGAAACAGGAAACATGCAGAGGCTGCTGTTGCTGAGCAGACAAGTCACCATCTGCATTGTCAGAACAAATTATATCGTCTTTATCAATTAATAATTAGCAATACTCAGATTACTGCTCAGTCCAATTTTAAGAGAGTAAGAATCCTTATAATTAATCTAACGGAACAACAGAGATTGAATTAATTTCAGTCCAGACTTTGGGAAATATGTCACTGCCTTGAAAACGGTGCAGAACAGATTAAACATAGAAACATAGAAAATAGGTGCAGGAGTAGGCCTTTCGGCCCTTCGAGCCTGCACCACCATTCAATAAGATCATGGCTGATCGTTCACCTCAGTACCACTTTCCTGCTTTCTCTCCATACCTCTTGATTCCCTTAGCCGTAAGGGCAATATCTAACACCCTCTTGAATATATCCAATGAACTGGCATCAACAACTCTTTGCGGCAGGAAATTCCACAGGTTAACAACTCTCTGAGTGAAGAAATGTCTCCTCATCTCAGTCCTAAATGTCCTACCCCTTATCCTAAGACTTTGTCCCCTGGTTCTGGACTTCCCCAACATCGGGAACATTCTACCCGCATCTAATCTGTCCCATACCTTCAGAATTGGGGCAACTTCATGCCCTAAAATTGCTTCACAGGAGCATTATCAAACAAATTGTGGCACCGAGCCACAGAATGAGATATTATGACAGGTGATCAAAAGCTTGGTCAAAGAGGTAGGTTTTACGGAGCGTCTTAAAGAAGGGAAGACAGGTGGAGAGTGTTAGGGAGGGAATTCCAGAGGTTAGGGCCTTGGCAGCTGAAGGCACGGCGATGGTGGGGTGATTAAAATCACGGATGTTCAAGAGTCAAATATTGGAGGAGCGCGGAGCTCTCGGGAGGGTTGTGGGGCATAACACAGCGGTTCCTACATGGAGCTTCGACACGGCATGCGAGCAGAGGAAGCATTTCAAGGACACCCAAAAGGCCTCCTTGATAAAGTGCAACATCCCCACCAGCACCTGGAACTCTCTGGCCAAAGACCACCCTAAGTGGATAAAGAGCATTCGGGAGGGCGCAGAGCACCTCGAGGCTCATCGCCGAGAGCATGTAGAAACCAAGCTTGGACAGCGGAAAGAGCATGCGGCAAACCAGACTCCTTACCCACCCTTTCCTTCAACCACTGTCTGACCACCTGCGACAGAGACTGTAGGTCCCGCATCGGACTCTCCAGTCACCCGAGAACTCACGTTTAGAGTGGAAGCAAGTCATCCTCGACTAGAATTCTACCAGGAATGAGGTATTTCAGTTATGCAGAGACTAGAGAAATTGGGATTGAGCAGGGAAGGTTAAAGGTTGATTTAATAGAGGTGATTAAAATGCTGAAAGGTGGTGATAGAATCATAGACGTTTACATCACATTAGACTCTGTCTCTGTTTATATTCCACTAGACCCTGCCTCTGGTTTAATACACTAGACCTTGACTCTGTTTATATTCCACTAGACCCTGTCTCTGTTTATAATACACTAGACCCTGTCTCTGTTTATTTTACACTAGGCCCTGACACTGTTTATATTACACTAGACCCTGTCTCTGTTTATATGATACTAGACCCTATCACTGTTTATATTACACAACACCTTGACTCTGTTTATATTACACTAGACCCTGTCTCTGTTTACATGACACTAAACACTCTCTCTCTGTTTATCTTACAAGAAAATCTGTCTCAGTTATTACTGCACTATAACATGACTCTGTTTATACAGTGTGCGGTAGCATAGTGGTTATGATACTGGACTAATCCACAGATTTGAAGAATAATCCAGAGACGTGATTTCAAATCCAGCCACAACAGCTGGGCGAATTTAAATTCAGTTAAATGAATATAAAATTGGAATCATAAGCTAATATGAGTAATGCTGACCATGAAACTACAGGATTGTCCTTTAGGGAATGAAATCTGCCATCCTTACCCGGTCTGGCCTATATGTGACCCACAGTAAGGGTCTCTTAACTGCCCTCTGGAATGACCCAGCAAACCGCTAGAACAAAGTCAGCACTGAGTACTTTTACCACACGCACTGCAGAGGTTCAAGAAGGCAGCTCACCACCACCTTCTCAAGGGCAATTAGGGATGGGCAATAAATGCTAGCCTTGCCAGTGAAATCCAGTACCCCATGACGAAAAAATAAAAAAAAATACATTAGGCAATACCTCAGTGATTACAGCAAAATTATATTTATTATACAGCAGTACCTGTCTCAGTTATTACTACACTATACCGTATCTCTGTTTATATTACACAAGGCCCTGTCTTTGTTTATATTACACTAGGCCCTGTCTCTTTATATTATTCTTGACACTGTCTCTTTATATTATTCTAGACCCTGTCTCTTTTTATATTACACTAGACCCTGTCTCTGTTATTACTGCACTAGCATGTGTCTCTGTTTATATTACACTTGACCCCGTCTCTGTTTATATTACACGAGACCCTGTCTCAGTTATTACTGCACTAGAACGTGTCTCTGTTTATATTACACTAGACCCTGTCTCAGTTATTACTGCAGTAGATGATGTCTCTGTTTATATTACACTAGACCCTGTCTCTGTAAGATAGAGAGACAGATGATAGATAGATACTGATAATCGTCAAGATATGTATTTGCGTGTGTGAGAGGATGCAATTATATATTTTTTACTTAGGAGCACAATTATTCTTGTTAACAGCTATCAGCAGCAGTGGGCAATGTCCTATTGATCTGGTATTGTGACGGTAATATTTATGTTGAGAGGATGGGGTGAATCTTGTAACAATCTCCCAGAGATGGACCGGGATTGAGGGACAGGACTGAAGGTGAGCAACTCACTGCACTTTGCATTACTTAGTGGCACTCTGTTTGTTAAGTGTTACTAATTCACACTTGTGTTGCCCTGTGCCAATTGCTCACCGTTTTTAATGTTAAGGATTCTTTTTCCTGCAGTATTTTCCATTCAGCTTTCATATGACCCACTGATTGTGTCAGACAGAGCCTGGAACCGTGACCTCACAGCACCGCCGGATGGGCAGCCGCAGGGTCCTAATGTCCACTCAGTTCAAGCTCTCAGTTTGTTGAGAGGAACATAAAAAACACACACAAGGTGTTTGCTATATAAGAACATAAGAACTAGGAGCAGGAGTGGGCCATTCGGCCCCTCAAGCCTGCGCCGCCATTCAATCAGCTTATGGCTGACCTGATATTGGCCTCAACTCTACTTTCCTGCCTGTACACCTAACCCTTGACTCCTCTATAGTTCAAGAATCCTTCTGTCTCAACCTTGAATGTATTCAATGACCCAGCTTCTACAGCTTTCTGAGGTAGATAATTCCTCAGATCCACGACCCTCTGATAGAAGAAATTCCTCCTCATCTCCGTGATAAATGGGTGACCCCTTATTCTGAAACTGTGCCCCCTAGTTCTTGATTCCCCAACGAGGGGAAATATCCTCTCAGCATCTGCCCTGTCAAGCCCCCTCAGAATCTTATATCCACGAATAAGATCACCACATATTCTTCTAAACACCAATGAGTACAGTCCCAACCTGCGCAACATTTCCTCATAAGGCAACACTTTCACTTCAGGAATTAACCTCATGAACCTTCTCTGAACTGCCTCCAATGCAAGTATGTACTTTCTTAAATAAGGAGACGACAACTGTACGCAGTACTCCAGGTGTGGTCTCACCAACACCCTGTGCAGTTGGACCAGGACTTCCCTACTTTTATACTCCATCCCCCTTGCAATAAAGCTCAACATTGCATTTCCCTTCCTGATTACTTGCTGTACCTACATGCTAACTGTTTGTGTTTCATGTACAAGGACACCAAAATCCCTCTGTCGCGCAGCATTCTGTAGTCTCTCTCCATTTAAACAATATGTTCCTTTTCTATTCTTCCTACCTAAGTTGATATCCTCACATTTTCCCACATTATACGCCAGCTGCCATTTATTTGTCCACTCACTGAGCTTGTCTATATCCCTTTGCAGACTCTTTGTGTCCTCTTCACAACTTGCATTCCCACCCATCTTTGTATAATCAGCAAATTTGGCAACATTACACTGTCATTTAATCCATGTCATTAATATAGATTGTAAATAGTTGCGGCCCCAGCATTGATCCCTGTAGCACCTCACTAGTTACAGTTGCCAACCTGAAAATGACCATTTTATCCCAACCCTGTTTTCTGTTAGTTAGCAAATCCTCCATCCATATTACCCCCAAAACCATGACCTCTTATCGTGCGTAGTAACATTTATGTGGCACCTTATCGAATGCCTTTTGGAAATCCAAATACACTCCATCTACCAGTTCCCCTTCATCCACCCTGCTCGTTATATCCTCAAAGAACTCTAATAAATTTATCAAACACGATTTCCCTTTCATAAAACCATGCTTATGCTGCTTGATTGCAATTATGATTTTATAAATATCCTGCTACGACTTAATATATTTAAGATGGAGTTAGATAGATTTTTGAATGATAAGGGTGTGAAGGGTTATGGGGAGCGGGCAGGGAAGTGGAGCTGAGCCCAGCAGCAGATCAGCCATGATCTTATTAAATGGCGGAGCGGGCTCGAGGGGCCAAATAGACTGCTCCTGCTTCTATTTATTATGTTCTTATCGTTTCAGAAACTGTGTATTTCTGTCTTAAATTTATTCAATGTCCCGGCTTCCACAGCTCTCTGAGGCAGCTAATTCCACATCTGAGGGAATAAATTCCTCCTCATCTCAGTTTTAAATGGGCTGCCCCTTATTCTAAGATTTTGCCCTTTAGTTATAGTTTGGTGGAAAAAAATCAAAGAATAAGTTATTATTTAAATGGAGAAAAATTGCAAAGTGCAGTACAGCGGGACCTGGGGGCACTTGTGCAAGAAACACAGACAATTAGTATGCAGGTAGAGCAAGTGATCAGGAAGGCCAATCGAATCTTGGTCTTTGTCGCAAAGGGAATGAAGTATAAAAGCAGGGAAGTCTTGCTGCAGTTGTACAGGGTATTGGTGAGGCCACACCTGTAATACTGTGTGCAGTTTTGGTTTCCATATTTACGACCGGATGAACTTGCTTTGGAGGCAGTTCAGAGAAGGTTCACAAGGTTGATTCCGGTGATGAGAGGTTGATTATCAGGAAAGGTTGCGTAGGTTGGGCCTCTACTCATTGGAGTTCAGAAGAATGAGAGGTGATCTTATCGAAACGTATAAGATTATGGGGGGCTTGATATAGTGGATGCAGAGAGGATGTTTCCACTGATCGGGGAGACTAGAATTAGAACTAGGGGTTTTCAGTCAGAACTGAAAACTGACTGCAAAAGCTTCTATCGATAGGGGAAGAGAAAAACATTAGTTAAGACAAACGTAGATCCCTTGCAGTCAGATTCAGGTGAATTTATAATGTGGAACAAAGAAATGGCAGACCAGTTGAACAAATGCTTTGGTTCTGTCTTCAAGAAGGAAGACACAAATAACCTTCATGAAATACTGGGGGAACAAGGGTCTAGTGAGAAGGTTATCAGGCAGGAAATTGGGTTGGGAAAATTGATGGTGTTGAAGGCCGATAAGTCGCTGGGGCCTAATAGTCTGCATCCTGGAGTACTTAAGGAAATGGCCCTAGAAATAGTGGGTGCATTTGTGATCATTTTCCAACAGTCTATCGACTTTGGATCAATTCCTATGGACTGGAGGGTAGCTAATGTAATAACACTTTTTAACAAAGGAGGGATAGAGAAAACGGGTAGTTATGGACGGGTTAGCATGACATCAGTAGTGAAGAAAATGTTGGAATGAATCATTAAAGATGAAATAGCAGCGCATTTGGAAAGCAGTGTCAGGATCGGTACAAGTCAGCATGGATTTAGGAAAGGGAAATCATGCTTGACAAATTTTCTAGAATATTTTGAGGATGTAACAATAGAGTAGACAAGGAAGAACCAGTGTATGTGGTGTACTAGGAATTTCAAAAGGCTTTTGACAAGGTCCCACACAAGAGATTGGGGCGCAAAATTAAAGTGCATGCTATTGGGGGTAATGTACTGACGTGGATAGAGAACTGGTTTGCAGACAACAATTAGAGAGTCGGAATAAATGGGTCTTTTTCAGAATAGCAGGCAGTGACTAGTGGGGTGCTGCAGGGCTCAGTAGTGGGACCCCAACAATTTACAATATACATCAATGATTTAAATGAAGGAATTGAGTGTAATATCTCCAAGTTTGCAGATGGCACTAAGGTGGGTGGCAGTTTGAACTGTGAGGAGGATGCTAAAAGACGACAGGGTGACTTGGACAGGTTAGGTTAGTGGGCAAGTGCATAGTAGATGCAGTATAATGTGGATACATGTGAGGTTATCCACTTTGGTGTCAAAAACACGAAGGCAAAATATCATCTGAATGGCGGAGGATTAGGAAAAGGAGAGTTGCAACGAGACCTGGGTGTCATGGTATGTCTGTCATTGAAAGTTTGCATGCAGGTACAGCAGGCAATGAAGAAGGCAAATGGTATGTTGGCCTTCATAGCTAGGGAATTTGTGAACAGGAGCAGGAGGGTCTTACCGCAATTGTACAAGGCCTTGGTGAGGCCTCACCTGGAATATTGTGTTCAGTTTTGTTCTCCTAATCTGAGGAAGGACGTTTTTGCTATTGACGGAGTGCAGCAAAGCTTCACCAGACTGATTCCTGGGTTGACAGGACTGACATATGAGGAGAGACTGGGTCGACTGAGCCTGTATTCACTGGAGTTTAGAAGAATGAGAGGGGATCTCATAGAAACATGTAAGATTCTGACGGGAATGCACAGGTTGGATGCAGGAAGAATGTTCCCGATGTTGGCGAAGTCCAGAACCAGGGGACAAAGTTTACAGATAAGGGGTAAGCCATTTAGGACTGAGATGAGGAGAAGCTTCTTGACTCAGAGAGTTGTTAACATGTGGAATTCTCGACCATACAGAGTTGTTGATGCCAGTTCATTGGATATATTCAAGGGTAATTGAGGTATGTCCCTTATGGCTAAAGGGATCAAGGGGTATAGAGAGGAAGCAGGAACGTGATACTGAGGAGAATGATCAGCCATGATCTTATTGAATGGTTGTGCAGGCTCAAAGGGCCGAAATGCCTACTCCTGCACCTATTTTCTATGTTTCTATGTTTCTATAGTTTTATAATAAGGGGCCGCCCATTTAAAACTGAGATGAGGAGGAATTTTTTCTCTCAGAGGGTTGTAAATCTGTGGAATTCGCTATCTCAGAGAGCTGTGGAAGCTGGGTCACTCTATAAATTTAAGACCGGGATAGACAGTTTCTTTCTGATAAGGTAATAAGGGGTTATGGAAAGCGGGGAGGGAAGTGGAGCGCTGAGTCCCTGATCGGATCAGCTATGATTGTATTAAATGGCGGAGCAGGCTTGAGGGGCCTCATACCCTATTCCTGCTACGTTTTCTTACGTTCTTATGTAATTGGCTATAGATACAGGATCGAGGGGCAGACCATCCTCCTCGTGTTCCGATGTTCCTGTCTAATAGAGGCGGGGAGTGTGGTGTTACAAGAGAAGAAATGGGATCTGATTTAAGAATAACATCGGGAAGAGATCACAACAGAAGCGAGGTCTGGTGTAAAAATAAAGGGGTGGAAGAGGACTGAAAGCTGAAAGTTGATGTGAGCCCCTTTGAGGCCTTGAGAAAGGCTGCGGACCCTTGGTATTAAATGGTGCAGCAGGCTCGAGGGGCCTTTTGACCTACAACTGCTCCTATTTCTTATGTTCTTATGTTTTTATTACAGGTGATGGATCCTGCGACAGGGTTACCGCCCGAGCGTGACGATGAAAATGACTCCCAGGGCTCTTAGTGTAACTGCAACAAAGGGAGTTTCTTGTGTTAAAGCAGTCGGTTCAGTACCTTCTCCAGAAGGGACAGAAACTCCACTGGGAGAACTTACCGGATTATTTTGCCCCCTATTTCCATTCTAAAGCAAGGACGTTATTGCTAAATGTTTATAAATCACAGGTTCGGCCCCAGCTGCAGTATTCGGCCCACTTCTGTAGTCTAAACTTTAATGTATGAAGCCCAGAAAGACTGATAAAGAGAGAAAGAGACTTAAAAAGAGGAGACACGAGATGGTGGTAGATAAAAGCTGAGAAATAAAATCACAGAATGAAACAGCACAGAAAGAGTCCGTTCAGCCCATCGTGCCTGTGCCGGCTGTTTGAAAGACCGATCCAATTATTCCCCCACCACTACTCTTTCCCCATAGCCCTGTGATGTTCTCCCTTCATGTATCTGTCCAATTCCCATTCGAGAGTTATTACTAAATCTGCTTCCACCACCCTGCCAGGCTGTGCGTTCCATTTCACAACAACTCGCTGCGTAAAGAAAAACATCACCATATAAAATGAAAGGGAGCGAGTGACCATCTCCCGGCTTCAGAGAGCAGAGGGAGCTCAGTGACCGATCCACACACACCGCCAGTCATTTCCAGAATGGACACTCTGAACAACAGCCTCATTTGCAAATGTCACCGCAATGTGTGGCTCTGCACCGACTCCCTGGTTAGATATAGGTCTCTTGTCAGATGTTTCCACCAGATTGCGGCCCGTGTGTTTATTTACTGCTCAAAAGTGAGATGTGCGGTTTGGAGCCGGCAGCACAGAAACAGGAAGTTGTGTTGCCTGAGACGGAAATAGCGTCAGTTTGATGTTATCACCATGAACAGGCTTCCGGTCTGTGAGGGCAGCCTCACCCTGACAGCACGAAGACCCAAAGCACAGATTGCCCTTCATCTCAACATTGCATTCACCTCCACTCTCATGTTAAAGATTAAAACCCAAGAAGTTATTTGGAGTTTAGCAAGTTCACTAACGAGCGAGATGGACTGAATGTGATCACTGGGATAAAAGAGGGGAGATAAAAATGAATTTACCCCAAACAGTGCTGTTGGAAAATAGAAGGTTTTCGGTAATTTAGATGCTGTCTGAGAGATAGAGAGGGAGAGATAGGCGAGAGGTAGAGTGCGTTCGGTGTTCTCTGAGGCAAAGGCCGCTACATCTTTTAAAGGACAAAATAAAAACAGAATACACTTTAAATCTCAGCTGGTCAGGCAGCATCTGTGGAGAGAGAAACAGAGTTAACGCTTCAGAGAGAGGAGAGAGGTTGTGTGAGTTAGGTGATGTCTGAGAGAGAAAGACAGAGAGGAGATTTGTTAAGTCTGAGGCAGAGAGGAGAGAGGTTATGCACGTGTGGTGCTCTTTGAGACAAAGGCCGCTGCATGTTTTAAGGATGAAAACAAAAACAGAAAATGCTGGAAATCTCAGTGGGTCAGGCAGGAGAGAGAAACAGAGTTAACGTTCCAGGTCGATGACCCTTCATCTGAACATCTTTCAAGGGGACGGTGGAACAATTGTCTGAAGCAAGTATGATACCAAGCTATGCAGTAAGAGCGGAGCAGCATAATTAGATTTGGGTTATTCCAGTACAGATCCAGTATGGATGCGATGGGCCAAATGGCCTTTTCCCGCGCATTGAGCTACTAAGATTCTATGGTACAATATGAGGTAGGGAAGGGACTTATTTGGACGTCCCGATTAATACCTCTCGCTCACCCAGCGCAAAATAATTTATTTCACTGCTCCGCGAATAACTGGACTTTCGCTTTTGTTAATTACCAACATTTTAACACCATTTATTGTGTGTGGAGCACATTGATGTGTTTGTGCAGCACATTGGTGTATGTGTGTGGAGCGCATTGATGTGTGTGTGTGGAGCATATCGATGTGTGTGTGGAGCACATCGATATGTGTGTGGGGCACGTTGATGTGTGTGTGGGGCACATTGATGTGTGCGTGGAACATATTGATGTGTGTGTGGAGTACATTGATGTGTGTGTGAAACAGATTGATGTGTGGGTGGAGCACATTGATGCGTGTGTGGATCATATTGATATGTGTATGTGGAGCACATTGATGTCTGTGTATGGAACACATTGATGTGTGTGTGGAACACATTGATGTGTGCAGGGAACATTGATGTGTGTGTGGATCATGCTGATGTGTGTGTGGAACACATTGATGTGTGTATTGCTGTCCATGTGCTGATAGTTCTCCTTCTTCGGCGTGGAAATGCATCATCTGAACATTATTCAAAAGAAAATGCATCCATCAATAAGAAAGAAAGACTTGCATTTACACAGCTCCTTTCACAACCTGAGCACGTCCCAAAGCGCTTTCCCACCAATGAAATTCCTTGAAGTGTAGTCACTGTTCTAATGTAGGAAACATGGCAGCCAAATTGAGTGCAGCAAAATCCCACAAACTGCAAGTGATCAATGAGCAGATAATCGATTTTCTCAGTGTAGTTCGTTGAGTGGAAGTTATTGAATCGGACAATGGGGAGAAATCACCTGCTCTTCTGCACAATCATGCCATGGGACCTTTGAAGTCGATCTGAAGGGGCAGATGGGGCCTCGGGTTAACTTCTCAACCCAAAGACGGCAACTCCGACAGTGCTGCACTCCCTCAATACTGGCACCAGGAGTGATGTGCCTGGACATTGCGCTCAAGTCTCTGGATTGTGAGTTTATCCCAAAACTATCTTAGACCGAGGGGAAAGTGAGATACACTGAGCCTCGGCTGACGCAAACAGACGTTGCCTTGTGCAGTGCAATGAATACATGCCCCCGGGTAATATAAACAGAGACAGGGTCTAGTGTAATATAAACAGAGACAGGGTCTAGTGTAATATAAACAGATACAGGGTCTAGTGTAATATAAACAGATACAGGGTCTAGTGTAATATAAACAGAGACAGGGCCCAGTGTAATATAAACAGATACAGGGTCTAGTGTAATATAAACAGAGACAGTGCCCAGTGTAATATAAACAGAGAGAGGGTCTAGTGTAATATAAACAGAGACAGGGCCCAGTGTAATATAAACAGAGACAGGGTCTCGTGTAATATTATCAGAGACAGTGTCTAGTGTAATATACACAGCGACAGGGTTCAGTGTAATATAAACAGAGACATGGCCCAGTGTAATATAAACAGAGACAGGGTCTAGTGTAATATAAACAGAGACAGGGTCTCGTGTAATATTATCAGAGACAGTGTCTAGTGTAATATACACAGCGACAGGGTTCAGTGTAATATAAACAGAGACAGGGTCGAATGTAATTTAAACAGAGACAAGGTCCAATGTAATATAAACAGAGACAGGGTCTAGTGTAATATAAACAGAGACATGGCCCAGTGTAATATAAACAGAGACAGGGTCTAGTGTAATATAAACAGAGACAGGGCCCAGTCTAATATAAACAGAGACAGGGTCTAGTGTAATAAAAACAGAGACAGGGCCCAGTGTAATTTAAACAGAGACAGGGTATCGTGTAATATTATCAGAGACAGTATCTCGTGTAATATAAACAGAGGCAGGGTCCAGTGTAATATAAACAGAGACAGGGTCTAATGTAATTTAAAGAGAGACAGGTTCCAGTGTAATATAAACAGAGACAGAGTCTAGTGTAATATAAGCAGAAACAGGGCCCGGTGTAATATAAACAGGGACAGGGTCTAGTGTAATATAAACAGAGACAGGGCCCAGTCTAATATAAACAGATACAGGGTCTAGTGTAATATAAACAGAGACAGGGCCCAGTGTAATATATACAGAGACAGGGTCTAGTGTAATTTAAACAGAGACGGGGCTTAATACAATATAAACAGAGACAGTGCCTAGAATGGTAGAAACTGAGACATGGTCTTGCGCAGTAATAGCAGTGCCCTCTGTTTAATTGCCCTGCTGCACGTGGAAACATTTTCACAGAATCACAGGGCCAGAATTTGTTGGACTTATTGCCAGCTGCCATCGCGTTTTCTCCGCGCTCTCCCTGTATTTTGGGTGCTCTCCTCTCCGAGCGATTTTGATGAGGTTGCAACACCGACAAAAGACTTTCCGCCCGCTCCCTCCCGAGATTGGTCCAGCCAGTCCTCCGATCCGGCAGCAGAAGAGACTGCTGCATGTAAGCAGTTCTTACCTGAACGGTAAGTATGGAGACTTGCAAGAAAAGCTTAGAGCACTTGTTTTCTTCACTTCTTTTCTAGCCATTTTGTTGGATCTCTGAAGGATTTGTAATAGTTTCCATTTCATTTGTTGAAATGTTTTTTTCCCCTTACTCGCTCCGTGGACTGGACTCTATCCTCGGTATTACTTTGCCAAGGATCGCATTTACCAGCCAGAACCCGAACCACGGCCCGCTGCTGCCTAGAATCGGTGTGTAAGGCCAATTTTTTTCCACCGGGCTTTATTTTTCGCATTTTTCCACTAAACTTCCACCCTGCACCGTGAGGATCTTAGCAGTCCTTTCAACGGTACTTGGGCGGAATTTAGGTTTGACCACGTGCAGCAGGGCCATAGATTAGTACAGCACAGACAGTGGCAATTCAGCCCATAGAATCTGAGCCGGATCTTCCCAAGAGCAATTAGATTAGTATCACTCCCCCCCCCCACTCTTTCCCTATATCCCTGCATTTTTCTCCTTCAGGTATTTATAAAATTTCATTTTGAAAGTTAGTCTTGAATCTGTATCTACCGCCCTATCAGGCAGTACACTCCAAATCCTAACCAGTGGTTGCATAAATAAGTTTGTCCACATATCGCCTCTGGTTCTGTTGTCAATCACCTTACATCTGAAACAGTTTCTATTTATTTGCTCTATCTAAATCCTTGATGATTCTAAACACGTCTATCAAATCTCCTCTTACCTCTCTCCTCTAAGGAGTAGAATCCCATCTTCTCCTGTCTCTCCACAATGACTGAACTCCTTCATGCCTGGTACTCATCTCGTGAATCATCTCTGCTCCAAGGAGAACAACCCCAACTTATCCAGCCTCTCGACCTAATTTAATCCGCCATCCCTGATGAGTTTCCAATACATTTCTTCTGTACCATCTCGAAACTCTTCAGCTTCTTCCTAAAGTGTGGAGCCTAGAATTGTCGACGATGTATTAAATTTTTTTTTTCTATTGTTGCCTTTTTAAAAAAATTATAAAATGGAAAGATATCCTGACAGCCCCAATTAGAATTTCTACCCAGTACCAGTTATCCAGCCCACTCCCTCTCTGGAAAAGTCACAATATTATTTCTTGTCAGTTTTGTCAGGGTGTGAGCTTAACTATATATATTTGCATCGTTCTCTCACTTATTTGTTGATGTATATGAACGCCCGGTGAAGGAACTGGGTGCATAAAATTCCAGCTGAGGAATCCTCATCGATGGAAGCAGAAACACTGCAAAGGGAAAAATAGGAATCACTTGGGCTGAGAGAATGATGGAGGGAGGGAGGAATGGAGCAAGGGAGGGATGGAGTGATGCAGGGAGGGAGCGATGGGTGCAGGGAAGGAGCGATTGATGGAGGGAGTAATGGAGGTATGGAGGGTGGGAGGGATGAAGGGAGGGAGGGATGGAGAGATGGGTGGAGGGTGGGAGGGATGGTGGGAGGGAGTGATGGACTATCTCCCAATTTACCCGATCAAAACTCTCCATGATTTTGAACACTTCTATTAAGTAGCCCCTAGCCTGCTCGGCTCTAAGGAGAACAATCCCAGCTTCCAGCTGCTCTAATCGTATAGCTCACACAGTGTAAAACTCAGGTTCCGTGAGTCCTTCTGCCTTGCGGAATTGCTGACACTTTTATATGGACCCAGTGTAAATCCCAGTGTGGGAATGACATCTCAGGCAAGAAAAGAGAACTGGCCCCTGATAATAAATGGATCAATGTAATTCTGGTCTCAGGCACTCAACTTCAGATGCGATGAGCTGAATGGAAAATTTTTAAAATACAAGCTGTGATATATTCAAGCCTTGGCTCAGTTTGATCGCTCTCGGCTCTGACTCAGAAGGTCACAGATACTAAACCCACTCCAGAGACCTGAGCACAAAATCTATGCCGACATGCGCAGTGCCAGTACTGAGGTCGTGCTGCATGGTCAGATGTGCCGTCTTTCGGGGCAGACATTAAACTGAGGCCCCATCTTCCAACTCAGTTGGATTTAAAGTACTCATGGCACTCTGTTAAAGAGCAGAGGAGTTCTCCAGGGTTTCTAGATCAACCCTCAACCAACATCTGAAAAATAGATTATCTGATCATTATTTAATTGCTTTTTCTGGTCTCTTGCTGTGCACAAATTGACTGCCCCATTTCCTACATTGCAACAGTTACCACACTTCCAAAGTAATTAATTGGCTGTAAAGCATTTTGTGACAACATGAAGTCATGATAGGTGATATATAAATACAAGCTGTTGCTAAATTTCAACATTTGAAAATACAAGTTACGATATGTGAAAAGTTCAGATATTAAATTGATTGTAGGACATTTCTCTGGTCACTGGTTTAACTTGTTTAGTTTCAAAAGGTTAAATCTTCCATTAAATGCAGATCCAGTGATATAGCAGCCTGAACATAAATGTTCCACTGATCCCAGCAGCAGAATGTTCAGAACTGAATTATTCATTTTAATATTTATTCCCTTTGATAAAAATCACATCTGATCTAATTGAACAAAACTGAAGCCAACCTCACTGTTCGACATATTTCTATTAATGTTGTATCAACTGTCAATATTCTTAAAATAATTCCTTGTTGTGAGTTGAAACTAATCAATAACTGACTCTGTTGATCTGATTCTGCTGCCATGAACACGTCATGGGAACCAGTGAGTCGTTTATGGAAATAATCAGAGAAATAGAAGTCCTAGATTAGTGTATTGAGCGTCGGAAACACAATAAATGTGTCCCCACCAACACAGCACAGAAATAAAGATAGATAAAATGCAAATCTCTCAATAGGTTCCAGCAACAATTGTTTTTTGGTACATTTCACTACATTATAGGAGAATAAAGTAAAGATGATACCCACAGACAAAATGGGGAAAGATTCTAATCACCGTACACAGCAACATCACAAATGTGACAGTGGAGATTTCCTGTATCCTCTCCCTCTCCTATTTCCACTTTCCATCTTGTCTCTTAAGAATAGATAATTTGCCTACCCGCACAACTAGATGTCAACATCTAACAATGAGCCCCAATGATATGCCTCGGAACAAATTGATTAGATTGCTCAGAGGGAGCATTAATCCAAAATATGACACGTGTATTAAATGATTTGGGATATATTGATGGTGCAGTGTAGAGGGATCTTTACACTGTATCTAACCCGTGCTGTACCTGCCCTGGGGGTGTTTGATGGGACGGTGTAGAGGGAGCTTTACTCTGTTTCTAACCCCGTGCTGTACCTGCCCTGGGTGTGTTTGATGGGACCGTGTAGAGGGAGCTTTATTCTGTTTCTAACCCCGTGCTGTACCTGCCCTGGGTATGTTTGATGGGCCCATGTAGAGGAAGCTTTACTTTGTTTCCAATCCGTGCTGTTCCGGCACTGGGAATGTTTGATGGGATGGTGTAGAGGGATAATTACTCTGTATCTGACACATGCTGTACCTGTCCTGGGAGTTACTGGGTTTAGTGCAGTAAAAGCTGAGACAGGGTGCAGTGCAATATAAACACTGACATAGTGAATCATAATAAAAGCAGATCAAGTTTAATATACACAGAGGCATGGTCTCGTGCAGTAATAATGGTGACAGGGTCTACACTAATATAAACAGAGACATGCTCTGGTTTAGTAATGTGAAAGGATGGGGTCAGTGTAATATAAACAGTGTCCTTGTCTAGTTTAATATAAATAGATTCAAGGTATTGTGTAATAGAAACAAAGGCATGGCACATTCCAGCAATATCTGAGACAGGGCCTAGAATAATATTAGTAGCTCTAATGCAATAATAACTGAGGTAGGGCCTTGTGTAGTAATTACTGATACAGTGACATTTTAATTAGTTCCTGGCATGTGGGTGTGGATGTCGCTGACTAGGCTAGCATTGATTGTCTATCCCTAATTGGCCTTGAGAAGCAGGTCATGTGCTGCCACCTTGAACCGCTGCTGTCCGTGTGGTGAAGGGACCCCCACAGTGTTAGGGAGTGGGTTCCATGAATTATACCCAGCGACTATGAAGGAACGGTAATAAATTTCCTCATCGGGATGTTGTGTGATTTGGAGGGGAACTTTGAGGTGGTGGTGTTCCCCCGAGGCTGCTGCCCTTGTCCTTGTAGACTGAAGAAATCACAGGTTTGGAAAGTGCTGTCGAAGGTTTCTTGGCGAGTTGTTGCAATATATCGTGTAGATAGTAATCCCCGCAGACATGGTCTGCCGGTGGTGGAGGGAATGAATATTTAACGTGGTGGATGGGGTAATATAAACTGGAGCAGGGTCTAGTGCAGTAATAACTGAGACAGGCTCTGATATATTATAGAATTATAGAATAGTTACAGCACAGAAAAGGGCCATTAGGCCCATGTAGCCCGTGCCGCTCTCTGCGAGAGTATTTCAGCTAGTCCACACCCCGCCCTTTCCCGTAGCCCTGTGAATTTTCTTCCTGCAGGTACTTATCCAAATCTCTTTGCAATGCCATGATTGACTTTGCCTCCACCACCCTTTCAGGCAGTGCATTCCAGATCCTAACCGCTCGCTGTTTAAAAACGTTTTCCTCATGTTGCCTTTGGATCTTCTGCCAATCACCTTAAATCTGTGGTCCTCTGTTCTCGACCCTTCCGCCAATGGGAACAGTTTCTCTCTATCTATTCTGTCTAGACACTTTATTTTTCTGAACATCTCGATCAAATCTCATCTCAATCTTCTATATTCTACAGAGAACAATCCCAGCTTCCCAAGACTATCCACGTAACCGATATCCTTTATCCTGGACCCACACTTGTAAATCTTTTATGACCCCTCTCTAAGGCCTTCACATCTTTCCTAAAATGGAGTGCCCAGAATTGGACCCAATACTCTATTTGAGGCTGAACCAGTGTTTTATAAATGTTCGTCATAATTTCCTTTCGTTTGTATTCTATGCCTCTAATTATGAAGCCCAGGGTCCCGTATGCTTTTTCGCCACTTTCTCAGCCGCCTCTGCCACATTTAATGAGTTGTGCACATATACCCCCAGTTCACTGCGTTCATGCACCCTTTAGAATCGTATCCTTTAGTTTATTTTGCCTCTCCTCGTTCTTCTTAGCAAAATTTATCACTTCACAATTTTCTGCGTTTCATTTGCCACGTGTCCACCCATTCCACCAGCATGTCAATGTCCTCTTACAGTTATCATTATCCTCCTCACTGTTCACTATGCTTCCAAGTTTGGTGCCATCTGTAAATCTTGAAATTGTGCCCGTACACCCAAGTCTAAGAAATGAATATGAATCATGAAAAACAGTATTCCTAATGACAATCGCTGCGGAACCCCACTGTATACCTTCCTCCAATCCAAAAAAAACACTACTCTCCTGTCACTCAGCCAATTTCATATCCATGTTGCCACTGTCCCTTTTATTCTATTGGCTTCAACTTTGCTGCGAAGGATATTTTCAAGATATTTTATCAAACGCCTTTTGGAAGTCTACCACATCAACCATATACACTGTGACTAGGTCTAGTGCATTAAAAGCTGCGACAGGGTCTGGTGTAATGAGAATAACAATAATTGCAGATTTATTAACCGCATGCCAGGTACAGGTGCAGTTTCATGTTTGCCATCACTAGCACCAATAATCATACACTCGAGATGTATATCAGGGCTTTCTGTCTGGCGGTAAGGTGATAACTGGACAACAAAAAAGCGCAGAGACTGGTGGTGGGCTGCTCATTATCCTCGGTGTGAATTAATCCCCTTTCCCACTGAATACTGCAGACAGACATGGTCACCTTGGTAATGGAATGGTCAGTGTGACATCACATTCGAAAGCAGAGCACGCAAGACAATGTGATATCAATAAATGTTAAAGGCATTAAACGACCTGCAATTAGTTGTAGAATAACATTTAAAGGAGAAAAATTAATGGTTGAAGCTAATCATTTATCTTTGTGGATAGCACTTGCACATATTAGAAATGGTGTGTTTTATACACACAAACTTGTACACACACACACATACATAGACAAACACACACACACACTCACATGCACACACGCACACACACACACATACACACACACACATCATCGGCAGTCCATCGGAATCGAGGAAGACTTGCATTCACTTTAAAAATAAGACCTTAGGTGGCTGAACAGTCCAATACGAGAACCACAGTCCCTGTCACTGGTGGGGGAAAGGGACGAGGTGGTGTGAGACAGGTTTGCCGAACGTTCTTTCCGCTGCCTGTGCTTGCTTTCTGCATGCTCTCAGCGATAAGACTCGAGGTGCTCGGCACATTCCCACATGCACTTCCTCCACATAGGGCGATCTTTTGTCTTTGGCCCTGCTGTATGCCTCAGAGACATGGACCATGTCGAGTAGAACCCTCAAGTTGCTGCAGAAATACCACCAATAATGTCTCCGCAAGATCCTGAAAATCTCTTGGGAGATATTAGCGTACTCGACCAGGCCAACACCCCCATCATTGCAGCACTGACCACACTCGACCAGCTCCGCTGGGCAGGCCACACTGTTCGCATAGAAACATAGAAACATAGAAAATAGGTGCAGGAGTAGGCCATTCGGCCCTTCTAGCCTGCACCGCCATTCAATGAGTTCATGGCTGAACATTCAACTTCAGTACCCCATTCCTGCTTTCTCGCCATACCCCTTGATCCCCCTAGCAGTAAGGACCTCATCTAACTCCTTTTTGAATATATTTAGTGAATTGGCCTCAACAACTTTCTGTGGTAGAGAATTCCACAGGTTCACCACTCTCTGGGTGAAGAAGTTCCTCCGCATCTCGGTCCTAAATGGCTTACCCCTTATCCTTAGACTGTGACCCCTGGTTCTGGACTTCCCCAACATTGGGAACATTCTTCCTGCATCTAACCTGTCTAACCCCGTCAGAATTTTATATGTTTCTATGAGGTCCCCTCTCATTCTTCTGAACTCCAGTGAATACAAGCCCAGTTGATCCAGTCTTTCTTGATAGGTCAGTCCCGCCATCCCGGGAATCAGTCTGGTGAACCTTCGCTGCACTCCCTCAATAGCAAGAATGTCCTTCCTCAGGTGAGGAGACCAAAACTGTACACAATACTCCAGGTGTGGCCTCACCAATGCCCTGTACAACTGTAGCAACACCTCCCTGCCCCTGTACTCAAATCCCCTTGCTATGAAGGCCAACATGCCATTTGCTTTCTTAACCGCCTGCTGCACCTGCATGCCAACCTTCAATGCCAAACACTAGACTCCCAAAGCAAGCGCTCTATTCGGAACTCACGGCAAACGAGCAAAAGGTGGGCACCGGAAACGTTACAAGGACATCCTCAACGCCTCTCTGATAAAGTATACACACACACATAGACACACATATAGCGAACATTTGTGTGTGCTATTTTCAGTTGTTCGTCTTAACCAAATGAGCGATATACTTTTTGTGGACATTAGGACCCTGAGGCCGCCCATCCAGTGGTGCTGTGAGGTCACGGTTCCAGGCTACATCTGACACAACCAGTGGGTCAAGTGACAGCTCCAGAGAAAATACTGCAGTAAAAACAATTCTTATCATTAATTAACTGAGAGAAATTAGCACAGCACACAACAAGTGTGAATTAGTAACCTTTAACACACATTGTGCCACTAAGTAGTGCAAAGTGCAGTGCACTATTGCTTACATTCAGTCTTGTCCCTCAATACCAGTCAATCTCTGGGAGATTGTTACAAGATTCACTCCATCCTTTCAGCACAAATATTAACGACATGACACCAGATCAATTAGACATTGCACGCAACCTTTGATAGCTGTTAAGGAATCGAAACATATGTTCCAACCAAAAAAGTATTGCATCCTCCTACCCACACACATGGATATCTTTATTTATATTAATATCTCTCCAGCGTCTATATATCTTCTGTCTTGCTTTGGCATTCTCGTGTCCTGGCATGCGAACTATGTGGCCTGCCCAGCGGAGCTGATCAAGTGTGGTCAGTTCTTAAATGTTGGGGATGTTGGCCTGGTCGAGGACGTTACAAGGACACGCTCAAAGCCTCCCTGATAAAGGGCAACATTCCCACTGACACCTGGGAGTCCCAGGCCAAAAACCATCCTAAGTGGAGAAAGTGCATCCGGGAGGGCGCTGAGCAACTTGATTCTCATCGCCGAGTGCATGCAGAAATCAAGCGCAGGCAGTGGAAAGAGCGCATGGCAAACCAGTCCCACCCATCCCTTCCTTCAACGACTATCTGCCCCACCTGTGACAGAGACTGTAATTCCTGTATTGGACTGTTCAGCCACCTAAGAACTAATTTTAAGAGTGGAAGCAAGTCTTCCTTGATTCCGAGCAACGGCCTATAATGATGATCTTCTGTCTAGCTAACAGACGCATGGTCAAGTGCCGAAATAACTGAGACAGGGTCTGTTGTGCAATAAATTGAGATATAGAGCCTGGAGTGGGTGTTTATCCCAAAAATATCTGAGACGGAGACGAAAGTGAGACATACTGAGCATCGTCTCACACAAACAGACATTGTCCTGTGAAGCGCAATGGATACATGGCCCAGTGTAACATAAAGGGACACAGGGCCGAGTGTACCATAAAAGGATACAGGGCCTCGTGTAATATAAACACAGACAGGTTATAGTGCCATTTAAACAGAGACAGAGCACAGTTTAATTTAAGCAGACAAGGCGTAGTGTAATATAAACAGAGACAGGATGTAGTGTCATTTAAACAGAGACTGGGTCTAGTGTAATATAAGCAGAGACCGGGCCTAGTGTAATATAAACAGAGGCAGGATGTAGTGTAATTTAAACAAAGACAGGGTCTAGTGTAATATAAACATGGACAAGGTGTAGTTTATTAAAAACAGAGACATTGCCGAGTGTAATATAAACTTAAGAACAGAAGAACATAAGAAATAGGAGCAGCAGTAGGCCACCTGACCCCTCGAGCCTGCTCTGCCATTCAATAAGATCATGGCTGATCAGATCATTGACTCAGCTCCACTTCTCTGCCTGCCCCCCATAAACCTTTCTTCCCTTATCACACAAAGATCTGTCTATCACCGCCTTTAATATATTCAATAACCTAACCTCCACAGCTCACTGGGACCGAAATTTTCATAGATTTGCAACCCACTGATAGAAGAAATCCTCCTCGTCTCAGTTTTAAATAGGCGGCCCCTTATTCTGAGACTATGTCCCCTTGTTTTATGTTGCCCTGTGAGTGGAAATAACCTCTCTGCATCCACTCTGCCAAGCCCCATCATTATCTTATACGTTTCGATAAGATCACCTCTCATTCTTCTTAATTCCAATGAATAGAGGCCCAACCTACTCAACCCTTCATCCCCGATATCAACCTAGTGAACATTCTCTGAACAGCCTCCAAAGCAAGTATATCGTTTTGTAAATATGGAAACCAAAATTGCACGCAGTATTCCAGGTGTGGCATCACCAATACCTTATATAGCTGTAGAAAGACGTCCCTGCTTTTATACTCCATCCCCTTTTCAATAAAGGCCAATATACTATTGGCCTTCCTGATCACTTGCTGTACCTGCATAGTATCCTTTTGCCTTTCATGCACAAGTACCCCCCGGTCCCGCAGTCCTGCAACAATTTGCTATCTTTCTCCATTTAAATAATAACTTGCTCTTTGTTTTTTTCTGCCAAAGTGCATGACCTCGCATTTTCCAACATTACACACCATCTGCCAAAGTTTTGACCACTAACTTAGCCTGTCTATGACCTTTCGCAGATGTCTTGTGTCCTCCTCACACATTGATTTTCCTCCCATCTTTGTATCATCAACAAGCCTGGCATCGTTACACTCAGTCCTTCTTCCAAGTCGTTCATTTAGATTGTATACTGATCCCTGCGGCACCAAACTAGTTACTGGTTGCCAACCAGAGAATGAACCATTAATCCCGACTCTCTATTTTTTGTTAGTTAGCCAATCCGCTATCCATGCTAATATATTACCCCCAACCCCGTGAACTTTTATTTTGTGCAGTAACCTTTTACGTGGCACCTTGTCAAATGCCTTCTGGAAGTCCAAATGCACCACATTTACTAGTTGCGCTTTATCCTCCCTGTTCGTTACATCCTCAAATAACTCCAGCAAATTTATCAAACATGACTTCCCCTTCATAAATCCATGCTGACTCTGCCTGATCGAATTTTGCTTTTCCAAATGTCCTGCTACTGCTTTTTTAATAATGAGATCCAACATTTTCCCAACCACAGATGTTAGGCTAACTGGTCTATAGTTTCCTGCTTTTTGTCTGCTTCCTTTTTTAAATGGTGGTGTTACATTTGCAATTTTGCAATCTGCTGGAACCTCTCAGACTCCGAGCAATTTTGGTAAATTACAAGCAATGCATCCACAATCCCTGCCGCTACTTCTCTTAAGACTCTAGGCTGCAAATCATCAGGTCCAGGGGAATTATCTGCCTTTAGTCCCAATATCCTACCGAGTACCACCTCATTCGTGATTGTGATGGTCAATCATAGATTACTACAGCACAGAAGGTGGTAATTCAGCCCATAGAGTCTGTGCCGGCTCTTTAAAAGAACAATCCAGTTAGTCTCACTCCCCCAGCTATTTCCCTATGTCCCTGCTTTTTTTTTCTCCTTCAAGTATTTACACAATTTAATTTTGAAGGCTACTATTCAATCTATATCTACCACCCTATCAGGCAGTACACTCCAAATCCTAAGCAGTGGTCGCATAAAAAAGTTCATCCACATATCGCCTCTGGTTCTTTTGTCAATCACCTTACATCTGAAACAGCTTCTATTTATTTATCTATCTAAACTCTTGATGACTTTAAACACGTCTTTCAAATCCGCTCTTAGAATTCTATCCTCTAAGGAGGAGAATCTCATCTTCTCCTGTCTCTCCACGTTAACTGAAGTCCCTCATCCGAGGTACCATTTTATTAAAGATGCCCTTAACCTTGTCCACTCCAAGGAGAACAATCCCATCTTCTCCTGTCTCTCCCCATTAACTGAAGACCTTCATTACCAGTGCTATTCTACTGAATTTCCTCTTAACCTTCTCTCCTCTAAGGAAAACAACCGCAGCTTTTCCCAGTTTCTCCACATAATTTTAATCCCCCATCCCTGATGCGTTTCCAGTAATTCTCTTCTGCACCCTCTCGAAAGTCTTCACGTCCTTCCTATAGTGTGGTGCCCAGAATTGGACACAATACTCCAGCTGGTGCCGAACTAGTGGTTCTAGTCTTTCATGCTTGGTACCAATCTGGTAAATCTCCCCTCACCCTTCTCTGCTGTAAGAAGAACAGCCCCAGATTCGAAAAGATGTCCGTGTAACGAGAGCTTGCGTCCTACCTTCCAGTACACACAATGGCATCGAGCTCCAGGCAGGAACTGGCCCGTCCTCAATAGCGAGAAGGGGCAGGAAAAAAGAACAGCTGAAAGTCGACAACGACTTAAAACTATTTTTCAAACTCTTACCCTTATTTATTTAATTTATAAGCAGAAAAAATATCCTCACTGCCCCCGCTAGAAATTCTACCTCGTGCCAGTTCCCCAGCCAACTTCCTCTCCGGAAAGGGCACCATTTTATTTCTTGTCAGTTTTTTTAGGTGGGGGTGGATGGATTAAATATATATATTTTCCATCGCTCTCTCTCTTATTTGTTAATATATATGACAGCCCGGTGAAGGAATTGGGTGCAGAAAAGTCCAGGTGAGAAATCCTCATCGATGGAATCAGAAACACTGCAAAGGGAAAAATAAGAATCAGTTGAGCTGAAGGAGGGATGGAGGGTGGGATGAATGGAGCATGGTAGGGGTGGAGTGATGGAGGGGTGGAGGGATGGACAGAGGGAGGGATGGGTGCAGGGAGGGAGCGATTGATGGAAGGAGGGATTGAGGGTGGTGGGAATGGAGCAAGGGAGCGTTGGAGTGAAGAAGGAGGGAGGGAGCTGTGGGTCCAGAGAGGGAGCGATTGATGCAGGGAGGCAGGGGTGGGTGGGAATAAAAAAGGAGGGATGAAGGGAGGGAGTGAAGGAGAGGCGGGTGCAGGGAGGAAGGGATGGTGGGAGGGAGTGTTGTAATAATTCCCAATTTAACCAATCAAAACTCTTCATGATATAGAACACCTCTATTAAGTGGCCCATAACCTGCTCGGCTCTAAGGAGAACAATCCCAGCTTCTAGCTGCTCTGATGGTGCAGCCCACACAGTGTAAAACTCAAGTACCATGAGTCCTTCTGCCTCGGGCACTTCCAGATATTCCATGCGGAATCACTGACACTTTTGTATGGAGCCAGTGTAAATCCCAGTGTGGGAATGAAATCCCAGGCAAGATAAGAGAACTCACGCCTGATAATAAACGGATTGGTGTAAGCCTGGGCTCAGGCCCTGAACTTCAGACACGATGAGCTGAAAGGCCACATTTTAAAATACAAGCTGTGATATGTCCAAGCCTCGGTTCAGTGTGATAACTCTCGCCTCTGACTCAGAAGGTGACAGATACTAAACCGCACTCCAGCGAACTGAGCCTATAAGCTGTGCCGACACGCCCGATGCAAGTACTGAGGGAATGCTGCATGTTCAGATGTGCCGTCTTTTGGGGCAGACATTAAACCGAGGGCCCATCTTCCCACCCAGTTGGATTTAAAGGACTCTTGGGACTATTCTAAAGAGCAGAGGAGTTCTCCACGGTTTCCAGCGAAAAATGTATCCCTCAACCAACATCTGAAAAATAGATTATCTGATCATTATTTCATTGCTCTTTGTGGGATCTTGCTGTGCACAAATTGGCTGCCACATTAGCTACATTACAATAGCGACCATACTTCCGAAAAAAAATCATTGGCTGTAAAGCAGTGAGATCACGAAAGTCGCTGTATAAACGCAAGGTGTTTCTAAATGTCAACATTTGAAAATACAAGTTGCGATATGCGAAAAGCTCAGATATTACTGAAATTGTAGGACACTCCTCTGGTCAGTGGTTCAACTTGTTTAGTTTCAATGGGTTAAATCTTCCAATAAATGGAGATCCAGTGGAATAGCAGCCTGTTCAGAGATGTTCCACTGATTTCGGCAGCACAACTTTCAGAACTGAATTATTCATTTTAAAATTTATTCCCTTTGATATAAATCACATCTGTTCGAATTGAACAAAACTGAAGCCAACGTCACAGTTCGAGATATGTATATATCTGTGTACCAAATGTCAATATTCTTAAAATAAGCCCTTGTTGTGAGATGAAATTAATCAATAATTGACTCTGTTTATCTGATTTTTCTGCCATGAACACTTCAGTGAGGCGTTTATGTAAATAAACACAGAAATAGAAGTCCCAGATTAGAGCATTGAGCGGCAGAAGACAATAAATGTGTCCCCACCAACATGGCATAGAAATAAAGATAGAGAGAAATACGAATATCTCAACAGATTCCAGCAACAACTGTTTTTTGTTACATTTCTCTCAATTATAGGAGAATAAAGTAAAGATGATACCCACGGTCAGAATTGGGAAAGATTCTAGTCACCGTATAAAGTGACATCACAAATGTGACAGTGGAGATTTCCTGTATCCTCTCCCTCTCCTGTTTCCACTTTCCACCTTCTCTCTCGAGAATGGATAATTGGCCTTCCCCCCACAACTAGATGTCAACATCTAACAAACCTTTTCCTTGAACCCTACTAAATGCTTCGAACCAAGTTGATTATAGTGCACAGAGGGAGCTTTAATCCAAAATGTGACATGTGTATGAAATGATCTCTGAGTTTTTGATGGGACAATGGAAAGGGATCTGTACACTGTATCCAACCCGTGCTGGACCAGCCCTTGGCGTGTTAGATGGGACTGTGCAGATAGAGATTTACTCTGTACCTAACCCGTGCTGTACCTGCCCTGGGAATCTTTGATGGGACAGTATAGAGAGAGCTTTACTCTGTATCTCATCCAAGCAGTACCTGCCCTAGGAGTGTTTGATGGAACGGTGTAGAGGGAGCATTACTCTGTATCTGACACATGCTGTACCTGCCCTGTGATTTACAGAGTTTAATGCAGTAATAAATGAGACAGGGTCTAGTTTAATATAAACAGAGGCATGGGCTAGTTTTTTAATATGGAAGAATGGGGCTAGTTAAAAAAAACAGTGTCTTTGTCTCGTTTACTATAAGCAGAGACATGATCCTGAGTAACAGGAACAAAAGCATGGCATATTCCAGTAATATCTGAGACACAGCATAGTACAATATTAGTAGTTCTAGTGCAGTAATAACTGAGGTAGAACCTAGTTCAGTAATTACTGATACAGGGATAATGTTTTATTTATGCCTGGCATATGGGTGTCGCTGGCAAGGTCAAGATTGAATGCGTCACCCTAATTGGATTTGAAAAGCAGGTGTTGAGCTGTAAGCTTGAACCGCTTGCAGTCCGTGTGGAGAAGGTAATCCCGCAGTGTTAGGGAGGGGGTTCCACGAATTTGACCCAGCAATTATGAAGAGACCGTAATAAATTTCCAAGTCAGGATGGTGTGTGATTTGGAGGGGAACGTGGAGGTGATGGTGTTCCCAGGAGCCCGCTGCCCTTGTCCTTCTAGGTGGAAGAGGTCGCAGATTTGGAAAGTGCTGCCGAAGATGTCTTGGCGAGTTGCTGTAATGCATCTTGTAGATAATACTCACTGCAGACAAGGTCCGCCGATGGTTGAGGTAGTAAATTTTTAATGGATGGCGTGATATAAACAGGAACAGGGTCTAGTCTAATAATAACTGAGACATGCTCTGGTGTATTATACAATCGTAGAATTGTCACAGTAAATAAAAGTGCCATTCGGCCCATATAGCCCGTGCCGCTCTCTGCAAGAGTATTTCAGCTCGTCCACTCCCCCGTCCTTTCCCGTAGCCCTGTGAATTGTGTTCCTTCACGTATTTATCCAATTCCCTTTGCAATGCCATGATTGACTCTACCTCCACCACTCTGTCAGGCAGTGCATTCCAGATCCTAACCGCTCGCTGCTTAAAACCATTTTCCTCACGTCGCCTTTGGTGCTCCTGACAATCACCTTAAATCTGTGTCCCTGTTCTCGACTCTTACATCAATGGGAACAATTTCTCGGCAGCTACTCTGTCGAGAGCCCTTATGATTCTCAACACCTCTCACAAATCTCATCTCAAACTTCACTGCTCTAGGGAGAACAACCCCAGCTTCTCTTGTCTAGCCACCTTATCCCTGGAACCAGACGTAAATCTTTTCTGCACCCTTTCTAAGGCCGTCACATACTTCCTAAAGTGCGGTGTGCAGAATTGGAAACAATACTCAGTTGAGGACTAACCAATGTTTTATACAGGTTGGTAATTGCTTTTGTATTCTATGCCTCTATTAATGAAGCCCAGGATTCCGTATGCTTTTTAAACCACTTTCTCAACCTGCCCTGCCACCTTCGATAATTTGTGTACACATACCCCAACGTCTCTCTGTTCATCACGCCCTTTAGAATTCTACCCTTTCGTTTATTTTGCCTCTCCTTCTTCCCACCAAAATGTATCACTTCAAAATTTTCTCCGTTTAGTTTGACACATGTCCACCTATTCCACCATCATGTCTATGTCCTCTTGCAGTCATCAGTACCCTCTTCACTGTTCACTATGCTTCCAAGCTTTGAGTCATCTGAAAAGTTTGAAATTGTGCCCCGTACACCAAAATCCATGGCATGAATATAAATCAAAAGAAGCAGAGTTCCAATACGAGCCACTGCAGAATACTTCTGTATACCTTCCGATGGTCCAAAAAAAACACGACTGTCTGATTCCTGATACTCAACCAATTTCATATCCATGCTGCCACTGTCATTTTTATTCTATTGGCTTCAACTTTGCTGGCAAATATATTATCAAGGCACTTTATGGAAGTGGGCCATATCAACCATATGAACTGTGCATTAAAAACTGCGACGGGGTCTGGTGTAATGAGAGAAGCAATAAGTTAGATAATTACAGATTTGCTAACCTCTTGTCAGGTACAGGTGCATTTTCATTTTTACCATCACTTACACACTAGAGGTAAATCTCAGGAGCATCTGTGTGATGGTGAGGTGATCACTGGCTAGTAAAGCGCAGAGACTGGTGGGTGGCTGCACATTATCCTTGGTGTGATTTAATCCCCTTTCCCACTGAATATTGCGGACAGACTTGGTCACCTTGGTAAAGAAATGGTCAGTGTGACAAAAATTTCTAAACAAGAGCACACAAAACAATGGGTTATCAATAAATGGTAAAGGTATTAGCGACCTGCAATTGCATTTTGAATACAATAAAATGCTGAAAAATAATTGTTGAAGCTTATCTTTGTGGAATGCACGCATTATGAATGATGTGTTTTGTACACACATACACACACACACACACATGCAGACACACATACTCTTTTCAGTTGTTCATCTTAACCAGATGAGACATTTTTTCCGGTGGATATTAGCACCACGCGGCCGACCATCCGACAGTGCTGTGACGTCACGGTTCCAGGTTCTGTCTGATGCAATCAGTGGGTCACGGGACAGCTAAATAGCAAATACTGGAGGAAAAACATTCCTTAATATTAAAGAACAGGGAAGAATTGGCACAGGACAAAACAAGTGTCAATTAGTAACCTTTAACACACAAAGTGCCACTAAGTAGTGTTAAGTGCAGTGAATTGCTCACCCTCAGTCCTGTCCCTCAATCCCAGTCCATCTCCAGGAAATTGTTACAAAATTCACCCCATCCTCTCAACACCAATATAAGCCGACACAATACCAGATCAATTAGTAATTGCACACAGCTGTTGATAGCTTTAACAAAACTAAACAAATACTTCAAACCAAAAAAAATGGTATCCTCAAACCCACACACACATACATCTTTATTTATATTAATATCTATCGATCCCTGTTTAAATCTTCTGCTTAAGTAACGGACGCATGGACAAGCACAGAAATAACTGAGGCAGGTTCTGTTGTATAATAAATAGTGACAGCGTCCAGTGCACGAATATTTTAGACAAGGTCTTGTGGAATATGAAGACGGACGGGGTATATTATAATATATTTCATAAATGGTCTATGCCAGGAATAACGGATACAGGGTGTAATGTAATATAAACAAGATAGGGGCTAGTGTATTATAAATATAGACAGGGTCAAGTGTAATAAAAAGAGAGACAGGATATAGTGTAATAAAAACAGGGACAGAGCCTAGTGTAATATAAAGAGCGGCAGGGTCTACTGTAAAAGAAACAGGGACAGGGCCTTGTGTAAATTAAACTGAGACATGGTCTACTGTAATATAAACAGAGACAGGCTCGAGTGTAATAGAAACAGATTAAGGGTCTAGTGTAATATAAAGAGAGACAGGGTCTAGTGTAATACAGACATAAACAGGGTCTAATATAACATAAACAGAGACAGGGTGCAGAGTGATATAGACAGAGACAGGGTTCAGTGTCATATAAACTGAAACAGGGTCGAGTGTAATCTAAACAGAGACAGAGTCTATTGCAGTAATAACTGACAGTGTCCAGGGCATCAATGACCTAGACAGGGACTGCAGGGGGTGGATGAGCAAACTGATTAGAGCACCGAGGTAAGGGGACCATGCAAGTGGGGGGAGCAAAACGAAATGTTGGGTGGGTAAGTAAATTGTGAGGAAGACACCACAAATAAGCAAGGGGATATAGACAGGCGAAATGAATGGACAAATATTTGGCAGACGATGTATAATGTGGCAAAATGTGAGCTTATCCACTATTGCAGAAAAAATAAAAAAGTACATTAAAATTTAAATGGAGAAAACTTGCTCAGTGCTGTGGTACAGAAGGACCTGGGCGTGCTTGTGCATGAAACACAAAATGTTAGTATGCATGTGCAGCAAGTAATCAGGAAGGCAAATTGAATGCTGGCCTTTATTGCAACGGGGATAGAGTATAAAAGCAGAGATGTCCTGATACAACTGTACAGAGTAATGGTGAGGCCAAACCTGGAGTACTGCTTGCAATTTGGATCTCCGTATTTAAGGAGGGATATACTTGCATTGGAGGCTGTTCAGCGAAGGTTCACTAGGTTGATTCTGAAGGTGAGGTGATTGTCTTATGAAGAAAGGTTGAGTAGGTTGGGCCTATACTTGTTGGAATTCAGATGAATGAGAGGTGTTTTTATCGAAACATATAAGGGGGCTCGACAAGATGGATGCAGAGAGGTTATTTCCACTCATAGGGGAAACTAAACCAAGGGGGCTTATTCTCAGAATAAGGGGCTGCCCAGTTTACTTCGAGATGAGGATGAATTTCTTCTCTTAGAGGGTTGTAAAGCTATGGAATTCTCTGCCAGAAAGAGCTATGGAGGCTGGGTCATTGAATATATGTGAGACAGAGATGGACAGATCTTAGAGCGATAATGGAATAAAGGGTTATGGGGAACGGGCAGGGTAGTGGAGCTGGGTCCATGATCAGATCAGCCATGATTAAATGGCAGAGCAGGCTCGAGGAGCCAAATGGTCTACTCCTGCTCCTATTTCATTTGTTCTTATATTCTTAGGTTCTAGCGTGATTTAAAAATATTCCTTGTCCATTGCAATAATAACTGCAGCAGGATCTAGTGTTTTATAAACAGAGAAGGGTCTTAGTGTAATATGAACATAGACATGATGTAGTTATAGAAACACAAAATGGAAGAATGATACAGCAGATAATGTGCACATTCAGCCCACTTGTGCCTGTGCTGACACTAAGCTGAAATAGCTAAGCAATTGGTTCCACTCCCCCTGCTATTACCCAATATCCCTGCATTTTTTCAAATAGAATTATTTACCCAATTCCCTTTTGAAACTTATTACCTGAACTGCTTCCAGCACCCTATCAGGTTGTGTATTCCAGATCATAACTGCTCGTTGTGTATTTCTTTTTCCTCATTTCGCCTCTGGCTCTTTTGCCACGTTCCTTAAATCTGTATCATCTGGTGGAAAATTATCTTCTTATTTAAAGTGTCAGAACCATTCACGAATTTGAACTTGTTTATCAAAGCTCCTTTTTCCCTTCTCTGCGCTAATGACAACAATCCCAATGCCCCGAGTGTCTTCACTTAACTGAAGTCTTTCATCCAAGGTACTATTCTAGTAAATTCCCGCTGCACCCTTTCCAAGGCCGTTCAATCGTTCCTAAAATGTGACGCTCACAATAAACAATGTTTTACAAATGCCTAGCAATAAGTTCCTTTCATTTGCATCCTACGGCTCCATTTATAAAAACGGAAGATAGTGTATACCTTCTGCATTCCAGATAAGAGCCATTGCTATATTAAAACATCTCCTCATCTCCCTTCTGTTTTTCTTTCCAAATGATCTTAAATCTGTGTCCCCTGGTTACCGACACTCCTGTCAGTGAAAACAGTGTCTCACTATTAACCCTATCAAATCCCTTCATAAAGGGAAGGCTATAATAGGCAGAGGTATTATTTTCTGATTGCTGCCAGAGATTGATTGGTAGATTTTGGTTCAGTTAGGATATTACAGATGACGGAACCAATGCGGGTCGATGGAGTTAAGATGATGATCATCCTTCATATAATTGAATAGAGGCATGGTATAGTTCAGTACTAATTGAGAAAGAATATCGTGAAATTTAAACAGAAGTATGGTCTAATCCATTAATAACAGAGACAAGACCTGGAGCAATAAAAAGAGGAGACATCGTCTAGTGTAGTAATAACTGCGACAGTGCCTAGTGTAATATAAATAGAGACACGGTATAGATTGTAATAACTGAGAGGGTCCAGTGTACTATAAACATCGACATTTCCTCGTGCATTCTAACTGAGGCAAGGTTTCGTGTAATATGAAAGATACATAGCCGAGTGCAGCAATAAATGAGACAGTATTTAATCTAAGACTATATGAACAGAGATACGGTCCAGTGCAATAATAACTTAGACAGGGCATCGTGTAATGTAAAATGAGACAAGTCTGAGTGAAATTTAATCACATGCATGGTGTAGTGCAGTGATAACTGAGACAGAGCCTCGTGTAATATAAAGAGACACGTGTTCTCATGCAATACTAACAGAGAGAGCCTTGTGTAATGTAAACAGAGACATGGCTTAGTGCAGTAATAACTGACACATGGCCCAGTGTAATATGAACAGATGCAGAACATAGTGTAAAATAACTAGTGACCAGGTCTAGTGCAATGATGAATGAGACAGGACATTGTGCAATATTATCAGAAACAGAGTCTAGTACAGTACTGACGGAGACAGGACCTAGTCTAATATACCTGCGATATGGTCTGGTGCAGTAATAACTGAGACATCGTCTTGTGTAATATAAACAGGGACATTGTCTTGTGTAATATGAACAGAAACATTGTCTCGGGCAATGTAAACATGCACATTGTCTAGTGTAATATAAAGAGAGACATTGTCTAGTGTAATATAAACAGGGACATTGTCTAGTGTAATATAAACAGGGACATTGTCTCGTGTATTATAAACAGAAACAGCGTCTTGTGTAATATAAACAGAGAGATTGTATACTGTAATATCAACTGAGACATTATCTGATGTAAATAGACTGAGATAGTGTCTAGTGTAATATAACCAGAGAAATTTTCTAGTGCAATATAAACAGAGGTATTGTCCAGTGTAATATAAACTGAGACATTGTCTACTGTAATATACACTGAGACTGGGCCTACTGTAATATAAACAGAGACATTTTCTAGTGCAATATAAAGAGATATTGTCCAGTGTAATATAAACTGAGACATTATCTACTGTAATATAAACAGAGACTGGACCTACTGTAATATAAACAGAGACAAGTTCTATTACAGCAAAAACTAAAACACGTCCTGTTGTACTTTTAACAGAGGCATTCTCTAGATCAGTATAACTGAGGCAGGGCATAACTGTCTAAGTTATTAATGTACTTAACCTGGTCTCAGTTTATATTATACTGGACCATGTCCCTGTTTATATTACACATGACCCAGTCCCAGTTATTCCTGCACCAGAACATATTTTATTTAAATTATATCTGACCATATCTCTGTTTATATTACATAAGTCCCAATATCAATTATTACTGAAACAGATATTTCTCTGTTGATATAATTCATGACCTGGTTTATATTACACTAGGTCCTGGCTGAGTTATACTGCACTACACACTGCCTCTGTTTAAGAAAATAAGGACATAACAATGAGGAGCAAGAGTAGGCCATTCGGCCCCTCAAGCCTGCTCCGCCATTCAGGAAGAGCATGGCTGCTCTTCGACCGCAGCTCAACATTAACTGAAGTCTCTCATGCCTGATGATAATCTACTACATCTCCTCTTAACCATTTCTGCTCGAAGGAGAACAATCCCATCTTCTGCGGTCACTCCACATTGAATGAAATCCCTCATGCAGGTACCAATCTACTAAAGCTCTTAACCATTTCTGCTCTAAGGATAACAGCACCGTCTTCTCCAGTCTCTCCACATATTTGTAATCACCCATTTCTGCTGCGTTTCCAGTACATCTCTTCGGTACCCTCTCGAAAGTCTTCACGTCCTTCCTAAAGTGTGGTGCCCAGAATTGGACACAATACTCCAGCTGGGGCAGAACTAGTCTTTCTAGTCATTCATCCCTGGTACCAATCTGCTATATCTCCCCTCACCCTTCCCTGCTCTAAGGAGAACAGGCCCAGCTTCTCAAAGTCTGTCCGCCTGGCGAGAACTTGCATCCTATCGTCCCGTACACCCAATGGCAGCGAGCTCCAGGCAGGAACTGGTCCGTCCTCAACAGCGAGAATGGGGAGGAAAAAAAGAACAGCTGAAAGTCATCGTTGTCTTGTGAAATTTACTTTTTTTATTTAAAAAAAGTAAAAATATCCTGACTGCCCCAACTTGAACTTCTACCCGTGCCAGTTCCCCAGCCAACTCCCTCTCCGGAAAGGTCAACATGTTATTTCACGTCAACATGTTATTTCACGTCAGTTTTTTAGGAGAGGGTGGGGGGTGGAGGTCAAATGTATAGATTAATTATCGCTCTCTCTCTTATTTGTTAATAGATTTGAAAGCCCGGTAAAAAAATTGGGTGCAGAAAATCCCAGCTGAGGAATCCCCATCGATGGAAGCAGAAACACTGGAAAGGAAAAATAAGAATCTTTTGGGTTGAGGGAGGGATGGAGGGAGGAAGGAGAGGAGCAAGGACGGGGTGGAATAAAGCAGGGTTGGAGCGATGGACAGCGGGAGGGAGGGATGGGAATAGGGAGGGTGCAATTGATGGAGGGAGGGATGAAGGGAGGGATAGAAAGAGATACTGGTGAAGGGTGGGAGGGATGGTGGGAGGGAGTGATGGAGTATCTCCCAATTTACCTGACCTAAACTCTTCATAATTTTGAACACCTCTATTAAGTGGCCCATAACCTGCTCGGTTATAAGGAGAACAGTCCCAGCTTCCAGCAGCTCATACAGTGTAAAACTCAGGTTCGGTGAGTCCTTCTGCCTCGGGCACTTCCAGATGTTCCCCACCGAATCGCTGACACCAGTGTAAATCCCAATGTGGGAATGACATCCCAGGCAAGAAAAGAGAACTGGCCCCTGATAATAAATGGAGTGGCGTAAGACTGGGCTCAGGCTCTGAACTTCAGACACGCTGAGTTGAATGGCAGCATTTTAAAATACAAGCTGTGATATGTTCAAGCCTCAGCCCAGTGGGATCGTTCTCGCCTCTGACTCAGAAGGTCACAGATAGTAACCTCCAGAAACCTGATCCATAATCTACGCCGACTCGACCGGTACCAGTACTGAGGGAGTGCTGCACGGTTAAAGCTGCCGTCTTTCAGGGAAGATATTAAACTGAGGCCCATCTTCCCACTCAGTTCGATATAAAGGACGCATGGCACTATTTTAAAGATCAGAGGAGTTCTCCAGGTTATCCCTCAACCAACATTTGAAAAATAGATTATCTGATCATTGTTTCATTGCTGTTTGCGGGATCTTGCTGTGCACCAATTGACAGCCACGTTTCCTACATTGCAACAGTGACCACACTTCGAAATTATTTAATTGGCTGTAAATCATTTTGGGAAATCATGACATCATGAAGGCGCTATATAAATGCAAAGTGTTTCTAAATATCAACACTTCAAAATACAAGTTGCGATATGTGAACAGCTTAGATATTATTGTGATTGTCGAACACTCCTCTGGTCATTGATTTAACTTGTTTAATTTCAGTTGGTTAAATCTGCCATTATATGGAGATCCAGTGGAATACCAACCTGTTCAGAGATGTTACACTGATTACGCAGCAGAACTTTCAGAACTGAATTAGTAATTTTAATATAATTTGATATAAATCACATCTGTTGCAATTGAACAAAACTGAAGCCAACGTCACTGTTCGAAATATTTCTACTTATGTGTACCCACTGTCAATATGCTTAAAATAAGCCATTGTTGTGAGTTGAGACTAATCAATAAGCGACTCTGTTGTTCTGATTTTGCTGCCATGAACACTTCATGGCAACCAGCGAGGCGTTTCTGTAAATAAACACAGAAATAGAAGTCCCAGATTAAAATATTGAGCGACAGAGACACAATAAATGTTTTCCCACCAACACAGCATCGAAATAAAGATAGACAGAAATGGAAATGTCTCAACAGATTCCAGTAACAATTGTTTTTTGGTACATTTCACTAAATTATATTAGAATAAAGTAAAGATGATACCCACGGACAGAATGGGGAAAGATTCCTTCTCGTCAGCATGAACAGCAACATCACATGTCTCGTCTCCCTCTCCTATTTCCATTTTCTGTTCCGTCTCTCAAGAATTGTCCATTGACATTTCCCCACAAATAAATGTCAACAGCTAACAAAAGATTTCCCTCAGCCATAAGGATATGCCTCGGAACAAATTGATCGGAGTGCACAGAGGGAGCTTTAATCCAAATGTGAACTGTGCATTAAATGACATCGGAGTATTTGATGGGACAGTGTAGATGGATCTTTACTCTATATCTAACCCGTGCTGTATCTGCCCTGGGATTGTTTGATGGGACTTTTTAGAGGGAGCATTAATCTGTGCCTAAACGGTGCTGTACCTGCCCTGGCAGTGTGTGATGGGACAGCATAGCGGGAGTTTACCCTGTATCTGACACATGCTGTACCTGCCCTGCGAGTTCCAGTGTCTAGGGCAGTAATAACTGAGACAGCGTCTAGCTTAATATAAACAAGGACATAATCTATTGCAGTGATAACGGTGACAGGGTCTAGTCTAATATAAACAGAGACATGGTCTAGTACAGTAATGTGAAAAGATCTGGCTAGTGTAAAATAAGCAATGACCTTGTCTAGTGTAATATAAACAGACACAGGGTCTTTTGTAATAGGAACAAAGGCATGGCGTATTCCAGTAATATCCGAGAGAGTGTCGAATACAATATTAGTAGTTCAATACAGGGACATTGTTTTATTGGTCACTGACACGTGGGTATCGCTGGCATGGCCATCATTGATGGTCTATCCATAATTGGCCTTGAGAAGCAGGTGGTGAGTTGCCACCTTGATCCGCTGCAGACCGTGTGGTGAAGGTACTTGTACAGTGTTAGGGAGGGGGTTCCATGAATTGGACCCAGTGACTATGAAGGAACGGTAATACATTTCAAAGCCATAATGGTGTGTGATTTGGAAGGGTACTTGAAGATGATGGTATTCCCATGAGCCTGCTGCCCTTGCCCTTCTAGTTGGAAGAGGTTGTAGGTTTGGAAAGTGTTGTCGAAGATGTCTTAGCGAGTTACTGCAATGCATCTTGTGGATAGTAATCACTCCAGACATGGTGCGTCGGTGGTGGATGGAGTGAATATTTAACGTGGTGTGTGGGGTTATGTAAACTGGAACAGTGTCTAGTTCAGTAACAACTGAGACAGGCTCTGTTGTATTATACAATCATAGAATAGTTACAGCACAGAAGAGGGTCTTTCGGTCCATATAGCCCGTGCCGCTATCTGCAAGAACATTTCAGCTAGTCCACTCCCCCGCCTTTTCCGGTAGCCCTGTGAATTTTCTTCCTTCAAGTAATTATCCATTTCTCTTTGCAATGCCATGATTGAATCTGCCCCTACCACATTTCAGATTCTACACACTCGCTGCATAAAAATATTTCCCTAATGTCGCCTTTGGATCTTCTGTCAATCACCTTAAATCTGTGTCCTCTTTTCTCAACTATTCTGCCAATGGGAAAAGTTTTTCTCCAGCTACTCTATCTAGACCCCTTATGATTCTGAACACCTCGATAAAATCTCATCTCACCCTTCTCTGCTCTAAGGATAAGAACTCCAGCTTCTCCTGTCTCTCCACATAACCGAAGTATCTTATCCCTGGAACCACACGTAAATCATTTTGCACCCTCGTTAAGGCCTTCATATCCTTACTAAAGCGCGGTGCCCAGAATTGGACACAATACTCCATTTGAGGCCTAATCAGTGTTTTATACAGGTTCGTCATAATGTCCTTGCTTTTGTATTCTATGGCTCTATTTATGAAGCCCAGGATGACGTATGCCTTTAAAAACACTTTCTCAACTTGTCCTGCCAATTCAATGATTTGTGCACATACACCCCCAGATCTCTGTGTTCATCACACCTTTTAGAATTGTATCCTTTAGTATATTTTGCCTCTCCACATTCTTCCTATCAAAAAGTATCACTTCACAAATTTCTGCTTTGTATTTTCCACGTGCCCGTCTATTCCACCAGCATGTCTATGTCCTCTTGAAGTCTCCCACTATCGTCCTCACTGTTCACTATACTACCAAGCTTTGAGTCATCTGCAACTTTTGAAATTACACCTAAATCTAAGTCTTGAATATAAATCAAGAAAAGCAGTGTTCCTAGCACAAACTGCTGAGAGCACCACTGTACACCTTCCTCCAGTACAAAAAAAACACTGCTCTCGGATTCCTGTCACTCATTCAATTTCATATCCATGCTGCCACTGTACCTTTCATTCTATGGGCTTCCACTTTGCTGGCAAATATATTTTCAGCGCACTTTATCAAACACCTTTTGGAAGTCAACCACATCAACGGTATGAACTGAGACTGGGTCTAATACCGTTAAAACTGCGACAGGGTCTGGTGTAATGAGAGAAACAATGAGTCAACTAATTACAGATTTATTAATCTCAAACCAGGTACAGGTGCAGTTTCATGTTTACCAACATTTGCAGTAATCATCACACACTGCAGGTGTATATCAGGGGATGCTGTGTGATGGTGAGGTGATCACTGGACAATAAAGTGCAGAGACTGGTGGCTGGCTGCTCATTATCCACGGTGTGATTTAATCCCCTTTCCCGCTGAATACTGCGGACAGACATCGTCACCTTGATAACAGCAAGGTCAGCGTGACATCACTTTGCATCAGAGCATGCAAGACAATGTGGTATCAATAAATTTCAAAGGTATTAAACGATCTGCAATTAGATGTTGATTAAAATAAAATGCTGAAAAATAATGGTTGAAGATAATCATTTATCTTTGTGGAATGCAATTGCACATATTATGATTTGCACACATACACATGCATTTGCACATACACACAAACACACACACACACGTACATACACACACACATATACACACACAAACACACACGCGCACACACACACACACACACACACACACGCATATACAGCAACACTTTTTGTGTGCTCTTTTTAGTTGATCGTCTTAACCAGAGGAGAGAAGTATTCGGTGGATATTCGGATCCTGCAGTCGCCGATATGGCGGTGCTGTGAGGTTATGGTTCCAGGCTCTGTCTGACACAACCAGTGGGTCACGTATAAGCTCAATCGAAAATATTGCAGGAAAAACACTCCTTAACATTAAATAACTGGGGGAAATGAGCACACTACAACACAAGTGTGAATTAGTAACCTTTAACAAACAGAGTGCCACTAAGTAGTGCAAAGTGCAGTGAATTGCTCACCTTCAGTGCTGTCCCTCAATCCCAGTCCATCTCTGAGAGATTGTGACAAGATTCAGCCCATCCTCTCAACACAAATATTACCGACGCAATAACAGATCTAAAGTACTTTGCACACAACTCTTGACAGTTAGTAATGAAATTAAACGTATGTTCCAACGAAAAAAGTATGGCATCCTCCCACCCACACACATATATATCTTTATTTATATTAATATCTATCTACCATCTATATATCTTCTGTCTATCTAACAAACGCATGGTTGAGTGCAGAAATAACTGACAACCATGTCTGTTGTACAATAAATAGAGATATAATCCTTGGAGTGGGAGTTCATCCCAAAACTATCTGAGCCTAAGGCAAAAGTGAGAAACACTGAGCCCCAGTTGACACAAACAGACATTGTCTTGTGAAGTCAATGGATACATGGCCCAGTTTAACATAAAGGCAGACAGTGCCTAGTGTAACATAAAGGGAGACAGGGTCTAGTGTAACCTAAACAGAGACAGGGCCTAGTGGAATATAAATAGAGACAGGGTCCAGCGTAACATAAACAGATACAGGGCCTAGTGTAATATAAAGAGAGACAGGGCCTAGTGTAATATAAACAGAGACAGGGTCTAGTGTAATTTAAACAGAGACAAGATCTAGTATAATATAAACAGAGACAGTACCTAGTGTAATAAAAAGAGAGACAGGGTCTAGTGTAATATCAACAGAGACAGGGCCCAGTGTAATATAAACAGAGACAGGGCCTAGTGTAATATAAAGAGAGACAGGGTCTAGTGTAATATAAACAGAGACAGGGCCTAATGTAATTAAACAACGACAAGATTTAGTCCAATTTCAACATAGATAGTGCCGAGTGTAATATAAACAAAATAACACAAGCAATAGGAGCAGGAGTAGGCCACCTGGTCCCTCGATCCTGCTCTGCAATTTACTATCATGGCTGATCTGATTATGGACTCAGCTCCACCTCTCTGCGCGATCCCCATAACAGTTTATTCTCTTATTGTTCAAAGACCTTTCCATCTCCACCTTAACTATATTCAATGACCTAGCCTCCACAACTCTCTGGGGCTGAGAATTCCACATATTACAACCCTCTAAGAGAAGAAATTCGCCCTCATCTCAGTTTTTAATGAGCGGCTCCTTTTTCTGAGCTATGACCCTAGTTTTATTTTCCCCTATGAGTGGAAATCTCCTCTCTGCATCCACCTTGTTGAACACACTTATTATCTTATAAGTTTCAATAAGATCACCTCTCATCCTCTGAATTCCAATGTGTATCGGCCCAACCTACTCAACCTATCTTCATAAGTCAACCCCCTCATCTCCGGAATCAATCTTCGCTGAAATGCCTCCAATGCAGGTATATCCTTTCTTAAATACAGAGACCAAAACTGGACGCAGTACTCTTGGTGTGGCATCATCAATATCCTGTACAGTTTTGCCCACGAACCTAGTCTGTCCATATCCCTTTGCAGATTTTTTGTTTCCTCCTCACAATTTTCTTTCCTACCTATCCCTAGCTTTGTATCATTTGCAAATTGGCTATATTACACTGCAGGCCTTCATCCAATTCATTATTATCGATTGTAATAGTTGAGGTTCCAACTCTGATCCCTGCGGCACACCACGATTTACTGTTTGCCAAACGGAAATTGACCAATTTATCCCGACTCTCCGATCTGTTAGTTAGTCAATCCTCTATCCATATATTAACCCCAACCCCGTGAACGTTTATCGTGCAGCAACCTTTTATATGGCATCTTATCGAATGCCTTCTGGAAATCCAAATACACTACATCCAATGGAGCCCCTTTTTCCAACCTGCTCGTTACATCTCCAAAGATCTCCATCAAATTTGTCAAACTTGATTTCCCGTTCACGAAATCATGCTGACTGTGCTTGATTGATTTATGCTTTTCCAAATGTCCCGCTACTGCTTTCTGAATGGACTCCAGCATTTTCCCAATGACAGATGTTCGGCTCACTAGTCTATAGTTGCTTGCCTTTTGTCTGCCTAATTTTAAAAATAGGGGCACTACATTTGCAGTTTTCCAAGCCGCTGTGACCGCCCCAGAAACAAAGGAATTTTGGTAGATTACAACCAATGCATCACCATCTCTGCAGTCACTTCTTTCAGGACCTTTGGATGTAAGCCACCAGGTCCTGGGGAATTGTCGGCCTTAAGTCCCATTATTTTACCGATTGCTACTTCATTAGTGATAGTAATTGTAATAATTTCCTCCCTCGATATAGTACTTTGATTTTCCACTATTTGGATATGTTTAGTGTCTGCTACCGTGATGACCGATACAACATATTTGTCCAACGCGTCTGCCATTTCCCTGTTCTCCATTATTAATTCCCCAGTCAGATCCTCTTGTTGACCAACATTTAGTTTAGCATCTCTTTTGCTTGTTATGTACCTGTAGAAAGTCTTACCATCTGTTTTTATATGTCGTGCTGGGTTATTTTCCTAATCTGTCTTCTTTCTCTTTATAATTTGTTTGTTGTTCTTTGCTGGCTTTATAAAGTTTCCCAATCCTCTAGTCTCCCACTAGTCTTGGCCACATTGTATGCCTTTGTTTCCACTTGATTACCATCTCTTATTTCGTTAGTTAGCCACGGATGGTTACTCTTACAGTCTTGCCTTCTCATTAGTATATATTTTTGATGCGAGTTATGAAATATCTCGTTAAATGTCTGCCACTGCTCATCAACCGTCCCATACTTTTATCTATTTTCCCAGTCCGCTTTAGCAACCACTGCCCTCAGACCTTTGTAATCTCCTTTATTTAAGCTTTGGATACTGCTTTGCGAATCAACTCTCTCACCCTCCAACTGAATTTGAAATTTAATCATGTTATGGTCACACATAGATTAGTTCGGCACAGAAGGTGGCCATTCAGCCCAAAGAATCTGTGCCAGCTCTTTTGAAGAGCAATCCAGTTAGTCCCACTCCAGCGCACTTTCCCTATATCTCTGGATGTTTTTTCCTCATTCAAGTATTTGTACAATTTTATATTGAGGGCAACTATTGATTCTATATCTACCAACCTGTCAGGCAGTACAACCCAAATCCTAACCACTGGTTGCATAAAAAATTTCGTCCAAATATCGCCTCTGGTTCTTTAGTCAATCACCTTACATCTGAATCAATTTCTATTTATTTACTCTATCTAAACCAGTGGTTCTCAAACTTTTTGTATTCATGGCCCACTTTCGTATACTAGAATTTTTGGTGGCACACTTGAAGGGATTAAAAGGTGAAAACAGGTTAAAAAAATCAAGTTTCAGAAAATTGCATAGTGTTGCAGTACAGCGGGACCTGGGGTCCTAACGCATGAAACATAAAAGGTTAGTATGCAGGTACAGCAAGTGATCAGGAAGGCCAATGGTAACTTGGCCTTTATTGCAAAAGAGATGGAGTATAAAAGCAGGGCCATCTTGCTACAGCTATATAAGGTATTGGTGAGATCACACCTGGAATACTGCATGCGGTTTTGGTTTCCATATTTAAGAAAGGATAAACTTGCTTTGGAGGCAATTCAGAGAAGGTTCACTCAGATGATTCCGCGGATGAGGGAGTTGAATTATGAGGAAAGGTTGAGTCGGTTGGCCCTCTACTCATTGGAATTCAGAAGAATGAGAGGTGATCGTATCGAAACGTATAATATTATGAAGGGCCTTGACAAAATGGATGCAGAGAGGATGTTTCGACTGATGTGGGAGACTAGAACTAGAGGGCAAAAACTTAGAGCAGGGGCCGCCCATTAATAACAGTGATGAGAAGATATTTCTTCTCTCAGAGGGTTGTAAATCTGTGAAATTCGCTGCCTTAGAGAGCTGTGGAAGCTGGGACGTTGAATACATTTCAGACAGAAATAGACGGTTCCTTAAACGATAAGTAGATATGGGTTTAGCGGGAACGGGCGGGGAAGTGGACCTGAGTCCATGATCAGATCAGCCACGATCGTATTGAATGGTGTAGCAGGCTCGAGGTGCCGTATGGCCCACTCCTGCTCCTCTTTCTTATCTTCTTAGTTTCTTATAATCTACTAAATCTCCTCTTAATCTTCTCTGCTCTAAGGAGAACAGCCCGAGATTCTCCTGTCTCTCCAAATAATTTTAACCGCCCATACCGGATGCATTTCCATTAAATCTCTTCTGCCCCCTCTCGAAAGTCTTCACGTCCTTCCTAAAGTGTGGTGCCCAGAATTGGACACAGTACTCCAGCTGGGGCTGAACTTGTGTTCCTAGTCATTTATCCCTGGTACCAATCTGGTACATCTCCCCTCAACCCTTCTGTGCTGTAAGGAGAACAGCCCCAGCTTTTCCAAATTTGTCCGCACAGAGAGAGCTTGAATCCGACCGTCCCGTACACAGAATGGCAGCGAGCTCCAGGCGGGCACTGGCCCGTCCTCAACAGCGAGAAGGGGGAGGAAAAATGTGCGGCTGAATTCGACGATGTCTTAAAACAATTTATTTAATTCTTACCTTTATTTTTTTATTTGAATAACGGAAAATATCCTGACTGCCCCAACTAGAATTTCTACCCATTGGCCCCTTCCCCAGCCAACTCCCTCTCCAGAAATGTCGCCATTTTATTACGTGTCAGTGTTTTTAGGCAGGGGGATTAAATATATATACATATTTTAGCCATCGCTCTCTCTCTTATATTTGATGATATATATTAAAGCTCGGTGAAGGAATTGGGTGCAGAAAATTCCATCTGAGGAATCCTCATCGATGGGAGCAGATAAACTGCAAAGGAAAATAATAATAATCGGCTGGGCTGAGGGAGGGATGGTGGGAGGAAGGAGTGGAGCAAGGGAGCGGTGGAGTGATGAAAGGGTGAGGAATGGACGGAGAGAGGGAGAGATGGGTGCAGGGAGGGAGAGATTGACGGAGGGAGGGATGGAGATATGGAGGGCGGGAGGGATGAACGGAGGAAGAGAAGGAGAGACGGGTGGAGGGTGGAATGGATGGTGGGAGGAAGCGATGAAGGGAGGGAGTGAAGTAGAGACGGGAAGAGCGTGGGGGGATGGAGGAATGGTGTGATGGAGTACATGTCAATTTACCCGAACAAAATTCTTACTGATTTTGAACACCTCTATTAAGTGGCCCATAACCTGCTCGGCTCTAAGCAGAAAAGTCCCAGCTTCCAGCTGCTCTGATAGTGCATCTGACACAGTGTAAAATTCAGGTTCCGTGAGTGCTTCGGGCACTTCCAGATGTTCCTTGCGGTATCGCAGACACTTTTACATGGACCCAGTGGAAATACCAGTGAGGGAATGACATCCCAGGCAAGATAAGAGAACTCGCCCGTGATGATAAACGGATCTGAGTAAGACTGGACTCAGTCATTGAACTTCAGACACAATGAGCTGAATGGCAACATTTTAAAATACTAGCTGTGACATGTTCAAGCCTTGGCTCAGTGGAATCACTCTCACCTCTGATTCAGAAGGTCAGATACTAAACCCCACTCCAGAGACCTGAGCACATAATCTATGCCAACACGCCCGGTGCCAGTATTGAGGGAGTGCTGCACGGTCATAGGTGCCGTCTTTCGGGGCAGACATTAAATTGAGGCCCATCTTCCCGCTCAGGTGGATTTAAAGGACTCATGGCACTATATTAAAGTGCAGAGGAGTTCTCCAGGGTGTACAGTGCAAATATTTATCCCTTAACAAACATCTGAAAAATAGATGATCTGATTATTATTTCATTGCTGTTTGCAAGATCTTGATGTGCACCAATTGGCTGCCACGTTTCCTACATTACAACAATGACCACACTTCCAAAGTAATTCATTGTCTGTAAATCATTGTGGGACATCATGTGATCATGAAAGGCGCTATATAAATGCAAAGTGTTTCTAAATGTCAACATTTCAAAATACAAGTTGCGATATGTGAAATGCTCAGATAATCCTGTGATTGTCGGCACTCCTATGGTCACTGGTTTAAATTGCTTAGTTTCAGTTAGTTAAATATTCCATTAAATGGAGATCCAGTGGAATAACAGCTTGTTCAGAGATGTTCCACTGATTTCAGCAGCAGAACTTTCAAAACTGAATTATTCATTTTAATAATTATTCCCTTTGATATAAATCACATCTGTTGCAATTGAACAAAACTGCAGCAACATCACTGTTCGACATATTTCTACTTCTGTGTACCCACTGTCAATCTTCTTAAAATAAGCCATTGTTGTGAGTTGAGGCTAATCAATGAGTGACTATGTTGATCTGATTTTGCTGCCATGAACATTTCATGGCCAGCAGTGATGCGTTTATGTAAATGAACACAGAAATAGAAGCCCCAGATTAGAGCATTGAGCGACGGAGACAAAATAAACGTTTACCCACCAGCAAAGCATAGAAATAAAGACAGAGAGAAATGCAAATCTCTCAACAGAACCCAGCAACAATTGTTTTTTGGTACATTTATCTACATTATAGGAGAATAAAGTAAAGATGATACCCACGGACAGAATGGGGAAAGATTGCTTCTCGTCAGCATGTACAGCAACATCACAAAGGTGATAGTGGAGATTTGTGTATCCTCTCCCTCTCAATGTTCCATTTTCCTCCTATCTATCAAGAATGGATCATTGACATCCCCCAGAACTAGATGTCAACATCTAACAAAATATTTCCCAAAGTCATAAGGATATGCCTCGGACCAAATTGATTGGAGTGCACAGAGGAGGCTTTAGTGCAAAATGTGACCAGTGCATTAAATGACATGGGAGTTTTTGTTGGGACAGTTTAGAGGGATCTTTACTCTGTATCTAACGCGTGCTGTACCTGCCCTGGGTATTGTTTGATGGGATGTTGTAGAGGGAGCATTGTTCTGTACCTAAACCGTGCTGTACCTGTCCTGGCAGTGTGTTATTGCCCAGTATAGAGGGAGCATCACTCTGTATCTAACTCGTGCTGTTACTGTTCAGGGAATGTGTGATAGTACAGTATAGTGAGAGCTTTACTTTGTATCTGACACAACTGTACCTGCCCAGGGAGTTATAGGGTCTACAGCAGTAATAACTGATATAGGGTGCAGTGTCATATAAACAGAGGCATGGTCTTGTGCAGTAAGAATGGTGACAGGATCTAGTCTAATATAAAAAGAGACATGGTCTAATGCAGTAATGTGAAAGGATGGGGCTAGTGTAATATAAGCAATGTTATTGTCTAGTTTAATATAAAGAGAGACAGGGTTTTGTTTTAATAGGAACAAAGGCATGGCATATTCCAGTAATATCTGAGACAGGGCCTAGTACAATATTAATAGTTCAAGTACAGTTCGAACAGAGGTAGTGGCTAGTGTTGTAATTACTGATACAGGCACATTGTTTTATTGGTTCCTGGCATGTCGGTTTTGGTGTCGCTGGCAAGGCCAACATTGATTGCATTTCCCTAATTGCCCTTGAGAAGCAGTTGTGAGCTGCCGCCTTGAAGTGCTGCAGACCGTGTGGTGAAGGTACTCCCACAGTTTTAGGGAGGGAGTTGAAGAATTTGACCCAGTGACTATGAAGGAACGATAATAAATTGCAAAGCCAGATTGGTGTGTGATTTGAAGAGCTCCGTGCAGATGATGGTGTTCCCATGAGCCTGCTGCCCTTGTCCTTCAAGGTGGAAGTGGTCGTAGATTTGGAAACTGCTGTCGAAGATGTCTTGGCGAGTTACTGCAATGTATCTTGTGGATAGTACTCACTGCAACCATGGTGCGCCGGTGGAGGAGGGAGTGAATATTTAACGTGGATGTGGGGTTATATAATCTGGAACAGTGTCTTGTGTAGTTATAACTGAGACAGGTTCTGGTGTATTATACAATTATAGGCTGGTTGCAGCACAGAAGAGGGCCATTCGGCACATATAAATAACATAAGAACATAAGAATTAGGAACAGGAGTCGGCCATCTAGCCCCTCGAGCCTGCTCCACCATTTAACAAGATCATGGCTGATATTGCCGTGGACTCAGCTCCACTTACCCGCCCGCTCCCCGTAACCCTTAATTCCCTTATTGGTTAAAAATCTATCTATCTGTGACTTGAATACATTCAATGAGCTAGCCTCAACTGCTTCCTTGGGCAGAGAATTCCACAGATTCACAACCCTCTGGGTGAAGAAATTCCTTCTCAACTCGGTTTTAATTTGGCTCCCGCGTATTTTGAGGCTGTGCCCCCTAGTCTCCCCGACCAGTGGAAACAACCTCTCTGCCTCTATCTTGTCTATCCCTTTTATTATTTTAAATGTTTCTTTAAGATCACCCCTCATCCTTCTGAACTCCAACGAGTAAAGACCCAGTCTACTCAATCTATCATCATAAGCTAACCCCGTCACCTCCGGAATCAGCCTCGTGAATCGTCTCTGTACCCCCTCCAAAGCTAGTATATCCTTCCTTAAGTAAGGTGACCAAAACTGCACGCAGTACTCCAGGTGCGGCCTCACCAATACCCTATACAGTTGCAGAAGGACCTCCCTGCTTTTGTACTCATCCCTCTCGCAATGAAGGCCAACATTCCATTCGCCTTCCTGATTACCTGCTGCACCTGCAAACTAGCTTTTTGGGATTCGTGCACAAGGACCCCCAGGTCCCTCTGCATCGCAGCATGTTGTAATTTCTCACCATTCAAATAATATTCCCTTTTACTGATTTTTTTCCCAATGTGGATGACCTCACACTTTCCGACATTGTATTCCATGTGCCAAACCTTAGCCCATTCGCTTAGCCTATCTAAATCTCTTTGCAGCCTTTCTGTGCCCTCTACACAACCCGCTTTCCCACTAATCTTTGTGTCATCTGGAAAACTTGTTACACTACACTCTGTCCCCTCTTCCAGGTCATCTATGTATATTGTAAACAGTTGTGGTCCCAGCACCGATCCCTGTGACACACCACTAACCACCGATTTCCAACCCGAAAAGGACCAATTTATCCCGACTCTCTGCTTTCTGTTCGCCAGCCAATTCTCTATCCATGCTAATACATTTCCTCTGACTCCACGTAGCTTTATCTCCTGCAGTAACCTTTTGTGTGGCACCTTATTGTATGCCTTTTGTAAATCTAAATACATCACATCCATCGGTACACCTCTATCGATCCTGCTCGTTATATCCTCAAAGAATTCCAGTAAATTAGTTAAACATGATTTCCCCTTCATGAATCAATGCTGCGTCTGCTTGATTGCACTATTCCTATCTAGATGTCCCGCTATTTCTTCTTTAATGATAGCTTCAAGCATTTCCCCCACTACTGATATTAAACTAACCGGCCTATAGTTACCTGCCTTTTGTCTGCCCCCTTTTTTAAGCAGAGGCGTTACATTAGCTGCTTTCCAATCCGCTGATAACTCCCCAGAGTCAAGAGAATTTTGGTATAACTTCCGCCATCTCTTTTAATACACTGGGATGCATTTCATCAGGGGACTTGTCTACCTTGAGTCCCATTAGCCTGTCCAGCACTACCCCGCTAGTGATAGTGATTGTCTCAAGGTCCTCCCTTCAGACATTCCCGTGACCAGCAAATTTTGGCATGGTTTCTGTGTCTTCCACTGTGAAGACCGAAGCAAAATCATTGTTTAAGGTCTCAGCCATTTCCACATTTCCCATTATTAAATCGCCCTTCTAATCTTCTAAGGGACCAACATTTACTTAGTCACTCTTTTCCGTTTTATATATCGGTAAAAGCTTTTACTATCCGTTTTTATGATTTGCGCAGTTTACCTTTGTAATCTATCTTTCCTTTCTTTATTGCTTTCTTAGTCATTCTTTACTGTCGTTTAAAATTTTCCCAATCTTCTAGTTTCCCACTAACCTTGGCCACCTTATACGCATTGGTTTTTAATTTGATACTCTCCTTTATTTCCTTGGTTATCCACGGCTGGTTATCCCTTCTCGTACCGCCCTTCTTTTTCACTGGAATATATTTTTGTTGAGCACTATGAAAGAGCTCCTTAAAAGTCCTCCACTGTTCCTCAATTGTGCTACCGTTTAGTCTGTGTTTCCAGTCTACTTTCGCCAACTCTGCCCTCATCCCACTGTAGTCCCCTTTGTTTAAGCATAGTACGCTCGTTTGAGACACTACTTCCTCATCCTCAATCTGTATTACAAATTCAACCATACTGTGATCACTCATTCCGAGAGGATATTTTACTCGGTGATCGTTTATTATTCCTGTCTCATTACACAGGACCAGATCTAAAATAGCTTGCTCCCTTGTAGGTTCTGTAACATATTGTTCTAAGAAACGATCCCGTATGCATTCTATAAATTCGTCCTCCAGGCTACCCCGTGCGATTTGATTTGACCAATCAATATGTCGGTTAAAATCCCCCATGATTACTGCCGTTCCTTTTTCACATGCCTCCATTATTCCCTTGATTATTGTCCTTCCCACCGTGAAGTTATTATTTGGGGGCCAATAAACTACACCCACTAGTGACTTTTTTCCCTTACTATCGCTAATCTCCACCCAAAATGATTCAACATTTTGTTCATTAGAGCCAATATCGTCTCTCACAACTGCCCTGATATCTACATTTATTAACAGAGCTACCCCACCTCCTTTCCCTTCTTGTCTATCTTTCGAATTGTCAGATACCCCTGTATATTTAATTCCCAGTATTGGCCACCCTGCAACCACGTTTCTGTAATGGCCACCAAATGATACCCATTTGTAATGATTTGCGTCGTCAACTCATTTACTTTATTTCGAATGCTGCGCACATTTAGGTAGAGTGTGTTAATACTAGTTTTTAAACGATGATTTTTAGTTTTGATCCCTCCTGCAGCCCCCTTATAGTCAGTGGCCCTTTTTGTTTTTTGCCTTGGGTTTCTCTGCCCTCCTCTCCTCATCTCCTTTCTGTCTTTTGCTTTTGTCTCCTTTTTGTTTCCCTCTGTCTCCCTGCATTGGTTACCATCCCTCTGCCATATTAGTTTAAATCCTCCCCAACAGCACTAGCAAACACTCCCTCTAGGACATTGGTTCTGGTCCTGCCCAGGTGCAGACGGTCTGGTTTGTACTGGTCCCACATCCCCCAGAACCTTTTCCAATGCCCCAGGAATTTGAATACCTCCCTTCTACACCACTGCTCACGCCTTATATTCATCTGAGCTATCTTGCGATTTCTACTCTGACTAGCACGTGGCACTGGTATCAATCCTGAGATTACTACTTTTGAGGTCCTACGTTTTAATTTAGCTCTTAGCGCCTTAAATTCGTCTTGTAGGACGTCATCCATTTTTTTACATATATCTTTGGTAGCAATGTGCACCACGACAACTGGCTGTTCACTCTCCCTTTTCAGAATGTACTGCACCCACTCCGAGACATCCTTGACCCTTGCACCAGCTCGTGACACTCTCTGCAAGAGCATTTCAACTAGTCCAGTCCCCCGCCCATTCCTGTAGCCCTGTGAATATTCGTCTTTCAAGTACTTATCCCATTCCATTTGGAATGCCATGATTTAATCTTCCCCCACCTCCCTTTTAGGCATTGCATTCCAGATCCTAAGCACTCGCTGCATACAAACGTTTTCCTCATGTTGCCTTTTGTTCTGTCAATCACGTTAAATCTGTGTCCTCTGTTCTCGACCCTTCTGCCAATGGGAAAAGTTTCTCTCCAGCTACTCTGTCTTGACCCCTTATGATTCTGAACACCTCGATCAAATCTCAGCTCAAACCTCTCTGCTCTAAGGAGAACAACCCCAACGTCTCCAGACTCAACCACATAACCGAAGTTCCTTATCCCTGGAAACACACATAAATCTTATCTGCACCCTCTCTTAGGACTTCACATCCTTCCGAAAGTGCGGTGCCCAGAATTGAACACAATACTCCAGTTGGTGCCTGATCAGTTTTTTATACAGGATCATCATAATTTACTTGCTTTTGTATTCTATGCCTCTATTTATGAAGCCCAGGATCCCATATGCTTTTTAAACCACTTTCTCAACCTGCCCTGCCACATTCAATGATGTATGCACATATATTCTGAGGTCGCTGTGTTCATCACGCCCTTTAGAATTGTACACTTTGGATCATTTTGGCTCTCCTCGTTCTTCCTACCAAAATGTATCACTTCATATTTTCTGTGTTTCATTTGCCACGTGTCCGTCTATTCCACCAGCATGTCTATGTCCTCTTGAATTCTATAACTATCCCCCTCACTGTTCACTATACTTCCATGTTTTGAATCATCTGCAAATATTGAAATTGTGCCCTTACACCCAAGTATAAATCGTGACTATAAATCAAGAAAAGCAATGTTCCTAGTACCAACTGCTGCGGAACAACTGTGTATACCTTCCTCCAGTCCAAAAACACACAACTCTCTGATTCCTGTCACTCAGCCAATTTCGTATCCATGCTGCATCTATCCCTTTTATTCTATGGGTTTCAACTTTGCTGGCACGATATTATCAAGGCACTTTATTAAACACCTTTTATAAGACCACCACATCAACCATATAAACTGAGACTGTGTCTAGTGCAGTAAAAACTGCGAGGGGGTCTGGTGTAATGATAGAAACAATAAGTCAGGTAATTATAGATTTATTATGCTCATGCGAAGTACAGGTGCACTTTCATGTTTACCATTATTTGCACAAATCATCACACACTGCAGGTGTATAATCAGGGGGTTCTGTGTAACGGTGAGAAGATCACTGGATAATAAAGCACAGAGACTGGTGGCTAGTTGCTCCTCATCCTCTGTGTATTTTTAATCTCCTTTTCCACTGAATACTGCAGACAGACATGGTCACCTTGGTAATGGAATGGTCAGCGTGAGATCACTTTCTAAAGTAGCGCATGCAAGATCATGTGTTATCAATAAATGTTAAAGGTATTAAACGATCGGCAATTAGCTGTTGAATAAAATAAAATGCAGAAAAATAATTGTTGAAGCTAATCATTTATCGTTGTGGAACGCACTTACACACATTATGATTTGTACACACATAAACACACACACACACACCCACACACACACACGTAAACATATACACACAGACATACGCAAAAACACACACACACATAGTAACACACACACACATGCACACGCACACACACACACAAACACACACATACATACACGCACATGCAAACACACACACATAAACATACACACACATCCAAACACATACACACACACACACACATACAAACACACACATAAACATACACACACACACACACACACACACACACACACACACACACACATACACACACAAACACACACACACATACACACACAAACACACATACAGACTCACATATAGTAAACACTTTGTGTGCGCTCTTTTCAGTTGTTGGTCTTAACCAGATGAGAGAAATTATTCCAGTGGATATTAGGATCCTGCGGCTGCCCATCCGGCGGTGCTGTGAAGTCACGGTACCAGGCTCAGTCTCACACAATGGGTCGCATGAAAGCTCAATAGAAAATACTGCAGGAAAAACAATCCTTAACATTAAAGAATTTGGAGCAATTGGCACAGGACAAAACAAGTGTGAATTAGTAACTTTTAACACACAGCATGAAAAGTGCATTGAATTGCTCACCTTTAGTCCTGTCCCTCAATCCCAATCCATCTCTGGGAGATTGTTACAAGATTCACCTCATCCTCTCAACACAAATATCACCGACACAATACCAGATCAATTCGACATTGTCTACAACTCTTGATAGTGAAACTAAACCTATGTTCTAACCAAAAAAGTAATGCATCCTCCCACCCACAGAGATAAATATCTTTATTTATATTAATATCGATCGACCATCTATATATCTTCTGTCTGTCTAATAGACGCATGGTCAAGTGCTGAAATAACGGAGACAGGGTCTGTTGTAAAATACAGATAGAGTCCTTGGAGTGGCAATTTATTCAAAATATATCTGAGACCGGTGCGAAACTGAGACATACTGAGCCTCGGCTGACACAAACAGACATTGCAACATAAGAAGACCATAAGAATATAAGAAAAAGGAGCAGGAGTAGATCATTCGGCCCTTCGAGCCTGCTCCGCCATTCAATACGATCATGGTTGATACGATCATGGACTCAGATCCATTTTCTTGCCCGCTCCCCATAACCTATTAATATCTTAGTGGTTAAGAAACTGTCTCTCATTGTCTTAAATTTATTCTATTTCCCGGCATGCACAGTTCTCTGAGGCAGCGAATGCCACAGATTTACAACCCTCTCAAAAAAGAAATTCCTCCTCATCTCAGTGTAAAATGGGCGGCCCCTAATTCTAAGATTATGCTCCGAGTTTTAGTTTCCCCTATCAGTGGAAACATCCTCTCTGCATCCACCTTGTCAATTCCCCTCATAAACTTACACGTTTCGATAAGATCACCTCTCATTCATCTGAATTCCAATGAGTAGATGCCCAACCTCTCCAACCCTTCCTCATAAGTCAACCCCCTCATCTCCGGAATCAAGTTAGTGAACCGTCGCTGAACTGGCGCCAAAGCAAGTATATCTTTTCGTAAGTATGGAAAAAAAACACTGCACACAGTATTCCGGGTGTGACTTCTCTAATATCCTGTATAACCGTAGCAAGACTTCCCTGCTTTTATACTCCATCCCCATTGCAATAAAGGCCAAGATTCCATTGGCCTTCCTGATCACTTCCTTTACCTGCATACTAACCTTTTGTGTTTCATGCACCAGTACCACCAGGTCTTGCTGTACTGCAACACTTTGCAATATTTCTCCATTTAAATAATAACTTGCTCTTTGATTTGTTCTCCCAAAGTGCATCACCTCACACTTTCCATCTGCCACATTTTTTCTCATTCACTTAGCCTGTCTATGTCCTTTTGAAGATTTTCTGTGTCCTCCTCAAACATTGCTTTTCCTCCCATATTTCTATAGTCAGCAAATTTGGCTACATTACACTCTGTCCCTTCATCCAAGTCGTTAATATAGCACTGAATCCGGCGATATCCTTCTAGTTACTGATTGCCAACGCGAGAACGAACCATTTATCCTGACTCTCTGTTTTCTGTTAGTTGCCAATCCTCTATTGATGCGAATATATTACCCGAAACCACGTGAACTTTTATCTTGTGCAGTAACCTTTCATGTGGTACCTTGTAAAATGCATTCTGGACGTACAAATACACCACATCCACTGGTTCCCCTTTATCCACCCTGTTCGTTACATCCTCAAAGAATTCCAGCAAATTTGTCAAACTTTACTTCCACCTTCATAAATCTCTGCTTGAACGACTTATGCTTTTCCAAATGTCCTGCATCTGCATCTGTAATAATGGACCCGGACATTTTCCCAACCACAGATGTTAGTCTAACTTGTCTATACTTTCCTGCTGTTTAGCAGCCTCCTTTTTTAAATAGGGGCGTTACATTTTCAGTTTTCTAATCTGCTGTGACGTCTTGTGAAGTGCAATGTATACATGAATTAGTGTAACTTAAAGGGAGACCGGGTCTAGTCTAATATAAATAGAGACATGGCCGAGTGTAAAATAAACAGGGACAGGGTCTAGTGTAATATAAACAAAGACAGGGCCTAGTGAAATATAAACGGAGACAATGCTTAGTGTAATATACTTATAAGACCATAAGAACATATGAAATAGGAGAAGGGGTAGGCCACTTGGCACCTCCAGCCCGGTCCGCCATTTAATAAGATCCTGGCTGATCTGATCATGCACTCATCCCCACTTCCCTGCCCGCTCCCCACAAACCTTTCTTCCCTTATCGCTCAAAGATCTGTATATCAACGCCGTTAATATATTCAATATCTTGCCTCCAGCTCTCATGGCAAAATTCCATAGATTTAGAATCCTCTGAGAGCAGAAATTCCTCCTCAGTTCTGTTTTAAATGACCACTAGTTCTATTTACCGCTTTGATGGAAATATCTTCTCTGCATCCACTTTGGCAAGCCTCCTCATTATCTTACATTTTAGAAGGTCACCTCTCATTCTTCTGAACTCCAATGCATTTAGGCCCAACCTACTCAACCTATCTTCATAAGTCAACTCCGCATCTACGGAATCAACCCAGTGAACCTTCTCTGAACAGCCTTCAATGCAAGTACATCCTTCCTTAAATACGGTGACCAAAATTGTACGCAGTACTCCAGGTGTGTGGTCACTAATACTCTGTGCAGTTTTGCCCATTCACTTCCCTTGTCTATATCCCTTTGCAGATTTTTTTGTCCTCCTCACAATTTGCTTTCCCACCCATCTTTGTATCATCAGCAAATTGGCTACATTACATTCAGTCCCTTCATCCAAGTCATTACAATAGATTGTAAATAGTTGAGGTCCCAGCACCGATCCCTGCAACACCCCACGTGTCACTGTTTGCCAAATGGAAAATGTTCCATTCATCCCGACTCTTCGATCTGTTAATTAGCCAATCCTCTATCCATGCTAATATATTGCCCCCAAACCCGTGAATTTTATCATGTGAAGTAATCTTTTATGTGGCATCTTATAGAATGCCTTCTGGAAATCCAAATACACCAAATCCACTGGTTCCCCCTTATCCACTCTGTTTGTTACATCCTCAAAGATCTCCAGCAAAGTTGTCAAACTCGATATCCCTTCCATGAATGCAAGCTGAATCTGCTTGATTGAATTATGCTTTTCCAAATGTCCCGCTAATGCTTACTTAACAATGAACTCCAGCTTTTTCCCATTGACAGATGTTCAGCTCACTGATTTATAGTTTCTTGCTTTTTGTCTGCTTACTTTTTTAAATAGGGGCGCTACATTTTCAGCATTCCAATCCACAGGGACCGCCGCAGAATCTAGGGAATTTTGCTCGATTACAACCAATGCATACATTATCTCTGCAGCCTCTTCTTTTTGGAGCCTAGGATGTAAGCCATGTCCGCCTTTAGTCTCATTATTTTACCGAGTCATTAGTGATAGTGATTGCAATAATTTCCTCCCTCCCTATAGCCCCTTGATTTTCCACTCTTGGGATGTTTTTAGTGTCTTCTACCGTGAAGACCGATAAAAAATATTTGTTCAACTTCTCTGCCATTTCCCTGCCCTGCATTATTCCTTCCACAGTCTCATCCTCTAGGTGACCAACGTTTACTTTAGCCATTCGTTTCCTTTTTATGTACCTTTAGAAACTCTTACTATCTGTGTTTATATTTCGTGCTAGTTTACTTTTGTAATCTATCTTCCCTCTCTTTATTATTTGTTTTGTTGTTCTTTGTTGGCTTTTAAACGTTTCCCAATCCTCTGGCCTTCCACTAGTCTTGGCCACATTGTACGCATTTGTTTTCAATTTAATACCATCCCTTAGTTCCTTAGTTAGACACGGATGGCTATTCCTTCTCTTGCAGTCTTGCCGTCTCAATGGGATATATTTTTGTTGCGAGTTATGACATACCTCCTTAAATGTTTGCCACTGCTCATCAACCATCCCATATCTATTTTCCCAGTCCTCTTTAACGAACTCTGCCCTCATCCCTTTGCAGTCTCCTTTAAGCTTAGGACACTGCTTTGAGAACCAACTCTCTCACCCTGCAACTGAGTTTCAAATTCAACCATGTTATGGTCACTCATAAATTAGTACTGCACAGAATGTGGCAATTCAGCCCATAGAGCCTGTGTCGGCTCTTTCGAAGAGCAATCCAGTTAGTCTCAATCCTCTGCTCTCTCTCTATATCCCTGCGTTTATTTCTCCTTCAAGCATTCATACAATTTCCTTTTGAAGACTATTATTCGATCTGTGTCTTTCAGACAGTGCACCCCAAATCGAAACCAGTGGTTGCATAGAAAATTTCTTGCACATATCGCCTCTGGTTCTTTTGTTCATCAACTTACATCTGAAACAGTTTCTACTTATTTAATCTATCTAAACCCTTGATGATTTTAAACACGTCTATCAAATCTTCTCTTAGACCTCTCTCCTCTAAGAAGGAGAATCTCTCTCCAGTCTCTCCAGATTAACTGAAATCCCTCATCCCTGGTTGCATTCTAGTAAACAGGCCCTTAACCTTCTCTCTTCCAATGAGAGCAATCACATCTTCTCCAGTCGCTCCATATTAACTGAAGTCCTCATGACCAGTACTAATCTACTAAATCTCCTCCTAAACGCTCCTCCAAGGTGAACAACCCCAGCTTCTCCAGTCTCTGCACAAAATTTTAATCCCCCATCCCTGATGCGTTATCAGTAAGTCTCTTCTACATAGTCTCCAAAGTCTTCACTTCCTTCCTATAGTGTAGTGCCCAGAATTGGACACAATACTCCAGCTGGGGATGAACTAGTGTTTCTAGTCATTCATCGCTGGTACCAATCTGGTAAATCCCCCCTCAACCTTCTTAAGGAGAACAGCCCCAGCTTCTGCATGTCTGTCCGCGTAGCGAGAGCTTGCATCCTACCGTCCCGTACACACAATGGCAGCGAGCTCCAGGCGGGCAGTGGCCCGTCCTCAACAGCGAGAAGGGGGAGGGAAAAAGAGCAGCTGAAATTCGACTATGGCTTAAAACAATTTTTTTCATTGTTACACTTATTTTTTAATTTAAATAAAAGGAAAAATATCCTGACTACCCCAACTAGAATTTCTAGTTCTGGATATATATTTGCACTGGAAACTCTGGAGAAACCATCTGCTCGTCAAAATAGTGCCATGAGTCCTTTAAATACAACTGACTGAGAAGATGGGTCTCAGCTTAATGTCTGTACTGTAACACCACACCTCTGACCCTGCAACACTCCCTCAGTACTGGCACTGTGCGTGATGGCATAGATTATGTGCTCAGGTCCCTGGAGTGTGGTTTAGTATCTCTGACCTTCTGAGTCAGAGACGAGAGTGGCCCCACTGAGCCGAGGCTTGAACATATCACAGTTGTATTTTAAAATGTTGCCTTTAGCTCATCTTGTCTGAACTTCAGCGACTGAGTCCAGTCTTACACTGATCCGTTTTTTTATCAGGGGCAAGTGCTCTTCATCATCTCTGGGATTTAAACCATTGAAAGGAAACAAGTTAAAGCAGTTCTGCAACCAAATCCCTCTCCGGAAAGATCGCATTTTACTTCTTGTCAGTGTTTTTAAGCAGGGGGGTTAAATATGTTTATTAGCCATCACTCTCTCTCTTATTTGTTAATATATATGAAAGCCCGGTGAAGGAATTTAGTGCAGAAAATTCCAGCTGAAGAATAGTCATGGATGGGAGCAGAAACACTGCAAAGGGGAAAAATAATAAGTGGTTGGGCTGAAGGAGGAATGGAGGGAGTGAGGTGTGGAGCAATGGAGGGGTGGAGTGATGGACGGATGGAGGAATGGACAGAGGGAGGGAGGGATGGGTGCAGCGAGGGAGAGATTGATGGAGCAAGGGATGGAGGTATGGAGGGCAGGAGGGATGGAGAGAGGGAAGGAGAGACGGGGGAGCATGGAAAGGATGGAGGGAAGGAGTGATGAAAGGAGGGAGGGAAGGAGAGACAGGTGGAGTGTGGGAGGGATGGTGTGAGGGAGTTATGGTGTATCTCCCAATTTACCTGGTCAAAACTATTCATGATTTTGAACACCTCTATTAAGTGGCCCATAACCTGCTCGGCTATAAGGAGAACAATCCCAGCTTCCAGCTGCTCTGATGATGCTGCTCACACAGTGTAAAACTCAAGTTTCGTGAGTCATTCTGCCTCGGGCACTTCCAGATGTTCCTTGTGGAATCGGCGACACTTTTATATGGACCCAGTGGCCGCATTCCCTACATTACAACAGTGAGCACATTTCCAATGTAACTCGTTGGATGTAAAGCACTTTTGGACATCATGGGGTCATGAAAGGTACTATATAAATGCAAGGTGTTTGTAATGTCAACATTTGAAAATACAAGTTGCGATATGTGAAAAGTTCAGATATTACTGTGATTGTTGCACACTCCTCTCTTCACTGCTTTAACTTGTTTCTTTTCAATGGTTTAAATCCCAGGGATGATAACACGCACTCGCCTCTGATAAAAAACGGATCAGTGTAAGACTGGACTCAGCCCCTGAAGTTCAGACAAGATGAGCTGGAAGGCAACATTTTAAAATACAAAATAAATGTTCACGGTGTTGGGGGTAATATACTCCATTGATAGAGGGTTGGCTAACGAACATAAACAGAGAGTAGGGATAAATGGCTCATTGTCTGATTGCAACCAGTAACTAGTGGGGTGCCGCAGGGATCAGTGCTGTGACCCCAACTATTTATTATATTAACGACTTGGAAGAGGGGACTGAGTGTAACGTAGCCAAGTTTGATGACGCTACAAAGATGGGAGGAAAAGCAATGTGTGAGGAGGACACAAAAATCTGCAAAACGACATAGACAGGCTAAGTGAGTGGGCAAACATTTGGCAGATGGAGTATAATGTTAGAAATTGTGAGATCATGCACTTTTGCAGAAAAAAAACGAAGAGCACGTTATTATTTAAATGGAGAAAAATTGCAAAGTGCCGCAGTACAGCAGGACCTGGGGTATTTGTGCATGAAACACAAAAGGATAGTATGCAGGTATAGCAAGCGATTAGGAAGGTCAATGGTATCTTGGCCTTTGTTGCAAAGGGGATTGAGTATAAAAGCGGGGAAGTCTTGCTACAGTTATACAGGGTATTGGTGAGGCCATACCTGGAATACTGCGTGCAGTTGTGGTTTCCATATTTATGAAAGGATATATTTGCTTTGGAGGCAGTTCAGGGAAGGTTCACTAGGTTGATTCAGGGAATCAGTGGGTTGACTTCTGAGGAAAGGTTGAGTAGGTTGGGCCTCCACTCATTGAAATTCAGAGAATGAGAGGTGATGTTATCGAAAAGTGTAAGATTATGAGGGAGTTTGAGACGGTGGATGTAGCGAGCATGTTTCCACTGATGGGGGAGACTAAAACTAGAAGGCATGATCTTCGAATAAGGGGCCGCCCATTTAAAACAGAGATGAGGAGAAATCTGTTATCTCAGAGGGTTGTAAATCTGTGGAATTCGCTGGCTGGGTCATTGAATACATGTAAGACAGAAATAGACAGTTTCTTAAACGATAAGGGGATAAGGGGTTATGGGGAGCGAGCGGGGAAGTGGAGCTGAGTACATGATCAAATCAGCTATGATCCTATTGAATGATGGAGCAGGATCGAGCTACCGTATGGTCTACTCCTGTTCCTATTTCTTATGTTCGTATGTTCTCCTCTGCTCCATTCCCTCTGATACCATCTCCCTGAACTCACTGATCATCACCACGTGGATCCTGTCTCCCTGCTCTGCTCCATTCCCTCTGATACCATCTCCCTGAACTCACGGATCATCACCCCGGGGGTCCTGTCTCCCTACACTGCTACATTCCGTCTGATACCATCTCCCTGAACTCACTGATAATCACCGCGGGGATCCTGTCTGCCTTCTTTCCTCCATTCCCTCTGATACCATTTTCCTGAACTCCCTGATCATCACCCCGGGCATCCTGTCTCCCTGCTCTACTACATTCACTCTGATACCATCTCCCTGAAGTCACTGAAGATCACGCAGTGCTCCACCAGTGACATTCGCTCCCTGTTTTGCTGAACTTTAGGAATCCCTGTCCTTCACTGGCTGAACTTTCGTTCGGAGTCTCCCGACCAAGGAACGCCTCCAAGAGTTCTGTTCACACACAAGTATCTTCCCCCGTTTTCCTTCTGATGCCGCGCTGCTCTTTCTCTAAACCCATGGGGTCCAGGCCTGAGGCCTCCTGTAGTAGAATAACACTTTGCATTGGCGGGAGGGAAGATTCATCGGCACTGCTGAAGGGGCTTGGAAGTGAGTTTGGGAATGGATGGAGTTGGTGAACAATGTAATATATCTATTATTGATAGATGTTAGAGTTAAGAACCTTATTTTACACGTCTTTAATTAATGAACAACTTTTATGTTTGTAATTTCCAGTATATTCATTGATTGTCTGTAAAACTAGTTGATAAATTATAGAAAATGGCCGTATAACTTAAAAGGCGTTTCAAAGTGGCCAAAGGCTGATAAGCAAAGCATCATGCTAAACTGAGCCGTCATTATGTTATCCATTTTTCTAACTGCTGACAGAACTTAATTTAGAACTAGAAGGATGGAGGCCAAAATTATTAATCAATCAGATAAAGGTATGCAGCATATACCAGTTCTTATCATAATTTTGTAAAGCCAAGCTCAGTAATGAATTCTGTGTGACATGGTCTGTATAATTGTTCTCAGAGAAGTGATTCCTGCCACAGAAAGGGAGGGAAGATAGAGATAACATAGAAGGTCAAAGGCAGTAGATAATATAATCTATTGTAAGGCTTCAATAGTTGCAGATTTTCACAGCATTTGAATGGGAGAAAAGTGATATAAAGTAACAGCTATTCGACTCAGAAGGCAGTGCGAATCAAGAGAACAGGTGATTAGCAATCGGCACCACGGTCAGCTCGAACGGTCACTATCGAGAATTATGCTGTGACTATAATTTGTTAAGTATTACTTTTTGTAACAGAGCATACTTAACTTGATAAAACTCTGTTTTTTTTACCCATTATCACTGTATTGAAAGCATTTGTTATGATTCGAACAAGAGTCTCCTAGTTTGAATTAAATATAATACCTGAGAATAGTTGAATTGCTATAGTTAGCAAAGCGGCAAAAAGCTGCTTGGTAGTTAAAAACTACATATGGCGACCACGAAGGGACAAAACGAAGAGATATTGCAAAAAATATAATATACACATTAAACAATTTAATTGGGGACTCTTGTAATTTTTTCTCTCCATTTGAAAACAGGTTGTTCTGTATCAACAGCAGACACAAGACAGATCAGATCACTGATCAAACCTTGTGGTGGGTTGATATATATCAACCGATAGTGACTATTATCTTCGTAAGGAAGCTTAATTAAAAATAATTAATTTTCAGATGCCAGAGGAGTGTCTCTGGGAAGAGTATCAGAAAAAGTTAGAAAAAAGTTGTGACGAAACGCAAGAGCAGAAACTATTGGTAGATTGCCTAGGGGAAAACCCGAATGTGTCACTTAAGGATGCGGTCAGTTTTATTGATGAACAGATTAAAGCTAAGAAATGGAAGCTGGGTAAGGCGATGAGTTTAGTCACCTATACAGCTTCATACTTCGCAGAACGGGAATCAATGGTCAAGAAAGAATTAGAGGATAAAATATCAGAATTGGAAAAACAAAATTCGACTAAGAATGAAGAATTTCAGAAAATAGATTCAGACAGTAAACAGAAAAGTGAGAATTTGCAAGGTAAATTTGCCTCAGCTACTGCAGTAATGCAACAGCAGAGTATCAATGCAATTCACGTAGGCACTGCAATGGAGAAAATAGGAAATCTTCAGATTTAAAACGAAGATCTAAGCAGAGACAATAACCGTCTCACCAAACCATTAGTGGACTCATGGGGAGCAATGATGGAGGCTTTGCATCGACCCCTGTAATGGAAAAATTATAAAGTTGCAAATAGGGGCTCAGAATTATGATGACGTTAGTGAACTTATAATTTCCTATGTATGTAATACTTGCTTATGCAGGTATAATGCAAATGTATAACGCATTAAACTGAATCCGTAACCTCTGTAATACTTAAACCGCCCATCAGCAGTTTTGTTTAAAAGTCCCTGAGGAAGAGATAAAATAGGCACTATAACCATGCCAGGCGTCTGATAGACTGGTGTAGAGGGCAAAATGGAACAAAACAAAGATGAGAGATGGACAGTTGCATGTACCACTCAGAGCCTGCCTGAGAAGAGTCGACAAATCAATGTAACTTCGCTGACAGCAATAGACCTACCGATGACTTTGTAGGAGGACAGTTCCTATCCAAAACCTATATCAATTATGCTTGAAAAATCTTGTATTTCTGAGATTCTACGACTGAACCTTCTCGTGCATTGCTCGTAATAAAAGCCGGTTGAACCTGGGATTTTTTGTGTTCACTTCCGTGATCGTTATGCAGTGGAAGAAAGGCGAGGTGTCGATTAGCTATATCAGTTAGTCCACGTCGAAGGAGAGAAGCCTCCTTTTACTCCAACAGCGGGCAGGCATCGATTAACTATATCAGTTAGTCCACCTTGAAGGAGAGAAGCCTCCTTTTTAACCCCTACATTTGGCGTCACAAAACAGAGAGACAGACTATTATCTGAATGGTGACAGATTAGGAAAAGGGGAGGTGCAAAGAGACCTGGGTGTCATGGTACATCAGTCATTGAAGGTTGGCATGCAGGTACAGCAGGCGGTTAAGAAAGCAAATGGCATGTTGGCCTTCATAGCGAGGGGATTTGAGTACAAGGGCAGGGAGGTGTTGCTACAATTGTACAGGGCCTTGGTGAGGCCACACCTGGAGTATTGTATACAGTTTTGGTCTCCTAACCTGAGGAAGGACATTCTTGCTATTGAGGGAGTGCAGCGAAGGTTCACCAGACTGATTCCCGGGATGGCGGGACTGACCTATCAAGAAAGACTGGATCAACTGGGCTTGTATTCACTGGAGTTCAGAAGAATGAGAGGGGACCTCATAGAAACGTTTAAAATTCTGACGGGGTTAGACAGGTTAGATGCAGGAAGAATGTTCCCAATGTTGGGGAAGTCCAGAACCAGGGGACACAGTCTAAGGATAAGGGGTAAGCCATTTAGGACCGAGATGAGGAGGAATTTTTCACCCAGAGAGTGGTGAACCTGTGGAATTCTCTACCACAGAAAGTTGTTGAGGCCAATTCACTAAATATATTCAAAAAGGAGTTAGATGAAGTCCTTACTACTAGGGGAATCAAGGGGTATGGTGAGAAAGCAGGAATGGGGTACTGAAGTTGCATGTTCAGCCATGAACTCATTGAATGGCGGTGCAGGCTAGAAGGGCCGAATGGCCTACTCCTGCACCTATTTTCTATGTTTCTATGTTTCTAAACAGGATGCAGACCCTCTAACCTGGATGACGTGACAGCTGAATGGCATTGAATATGTTTTGTAACACCTGCAGCTGTAGCATTGACGGGGAAGGAGGTAATCTGTATGAAGAATTAGAAGGAGTAATCTGTAGAACAAGTGATAGCGAACCACAGAAGGACAAAAACCATGGGTGGGATAAGTGTATTTCCTGAAAAAGAAGGAATACAACCAAAGGGGAGAGGACCCCAGCGAACTTTAGTGGAAATATAAGGTGTATGTCCTGAAGCGTTCGAGTAGCAGGGAGTCCGGGTGAGGCTTATAAAGGCCCAATGTCTGAGAAGGAGCGGCAGTTCGAGCAACGGGGAGTCTGGGCGAGGCCTATAAAGGCCCAACGTCGGAGGAGGAGCGGCAGTTCGAGCAGCGGAGCTTCCGGGCGAGACTATGAAGGCCCAACGTCGGAGGAGGAGTGGCAGTTCGAGCAGCGGGGAGTCCGGGCGAGACCTATGAAGGCGAGCTTGTGCAGCTGCAGCAGGGTGAAAAGGCAAAAAAGAAGTAGAAAGAAATCGAAAGGTGACGTCAAAGCCAAGGGGGTAAGTGGTTGGCTGGTGAGCGGTGAACAGCTTTTCTTTTCTCTCTTTTCTTTCCTATATCAGTAAGTTACATTTTAGCATTGTTGCTGTCAATTTAATTGTATCTAAGCATTACGTCATGGCAGGACAGCTCGGACCTGTACCATCTGTACCATTTGGAAATCAGGGACGCTTCCGGTGTTCCTGACTACTGCGTGTGTGGGAAGTGTATCTGCCTCCAGCTCTTGATGGACTGCGATGCGGAACTGGAGCTGTGGGTGGATTCAGTCTGGAGCATGCACGATGCTGAGAATGACGTGAGTTCGTCTTACTGCAAGTAAACGGTACACAGCCAGATAGTAAGTCAGTGACCAGCAGGAAGACCAATGCAAGGAAAGTAGTGCAGGGATACCCTGCGGTTATTCCCCTGCAAAACAGATACACCGCTTTGCGTACTATTGTGAGGGATGACTCATCAGGGGAGAGCAACAGCAGCCAAGTTCATGGCACCGTGAGTGGCTACGCTGCACAGGAGGGCAGTATAAAGAGAGCTATAGTGATAGGGGATTCTATTGTAAGGGGAATAGATAGGCGTTTCTGCGGCCGCAACGAAACTCCAGGATGGTATGTTGCCTCCCTGGTGCAAGGGTCAAGGATGTCTCGGTGCAGGACATTCGAAAAAGGGTGGGTGAACATCCAGTTGTCGTGGTGCATATAGTACCAACGGCATAGGTAATAAAACGGGATGAGGTCCTACGAGACGAATTTAGGGAGCTCGGAGTTAATTTAAAAATTAGGACCTCAAAAGTAGTAATCTCAGGATTGCTACCAGTGCCACGTGCTAGTCAGAGTAGGAATCGCAGGATAGCTCAGATGAACACGTGGCTTGAGCAGTGGTGCAGAAAGGAGGGATTCAAATTCCTGGGGCATTGGAACCGGTTCTGGAGGAGGTGGGACCAGTACACACCGGACGGTCTGCACCTGGGCAGGACCGGAACCAATTTCCTAGGACGAGTGTTTGCTAGTGCTGCTTGGGAGGAGATAAAAACTAATATGGCAGGGGCATGGGAACCTATGGAGGGAGGCAGATGGAAATGAAATGGAGTCAGAAATAAAAGATAGAAAGGAGACTATTAAAAGTGGAGGGCAGAGAAACCCAAGGCAAAAAACAAAAAGGGCCATATTACAGAAAAGTGTATTAAGACAAGCCTGAAGGCTCTCTGCCTCAACGCGAAGAGTATTCGGAACAAGGTGGAAGAATTAACTGCGCAGATAGCAGTTAACGGATACGATGTGATTGGCATCATGGAGACATGGCTCCAGGGTGACCAAGGCTGGTGGGAACTCAACATCCAAGGGTATTCAACATTTAGGAAGGATAGACAGAAAGGAAAAGGAGGTGGGGTGGCGTTGCTGGTTAAACAGGAAATTAATGCAATTGTAAGGAAGGAAATTAACTTGGATGATGTGCAATCGGTATGGGTGGAGCTACGGAATACCAAAGGGCAGAAAACGCTAGTGGAAATTGTGTACAGGCCAGAAAACAGTAGTAGTGAGATTGGGGACAGCATCAAATAAGAAATAAGGGATGTGTGCAATAAAAGTGCAGCAGTTATCATGGGCGACTTTAATTTACATATAGATTGGGCTAACCAAACTTGTAGCACTGCAGTGGAGGAGGATTTCCTGGAGTGTATTCGGGATGGTTTTCTAGACCAATATACCGAATAACCAACCAGAGAGCTGGCCATCCTAGACTGGGTGATGTGTAATGAGAAGGACCTTATTAGCAATCTTGTGCGAGGCCTCTTGGGGAAGAGTGATCATAATATGGTAGCATTCTTTATTAAGATGGAGAGTGACGAAGTTAATTCAGCAACTAGGGTCCTGAACTTAAGGACAGGTAACTTTGACGGTATGTGGCGCGAATTGCCTAGATTAGACTGGCAAATGCTACTTAAAGGGTTGACGGTGAATAGACAATGGAAAACCTTTAAAGATCATATGGATGAACTTCAACAATCGTACATCCCTGTCTGGAGTAAAAATAAAACGGGGAAGGTGGCTCAACCGTGGCTAACAAGGGAAATTAAGGATAGTGATAAATCCAAAGAAGAGGCATATAAATTAGCCAGAAAAAGCAGCAAACCTGAGGACTGCGGGAAATTTAGAATTCAGCAGTGGAGGACAAAGAGTTTACTTCAGAGGGAGAAAATAGAGTATGAGAGGAAGCTTGCCAGGAACATAAAAACTGACTGACTGTGAAGAGAAAAAGATTGGTGAAGACAATCTTGCAGTCAGATTCGAGTGAATTTATAATGGGGAACAAAGATATGGAAGACCAATTGAACAAATACTTTGGTTCTGTCTTCATGAAGGAAGACAGAAATAACCTTACAGATGTACTAGGGGACCGAAGATCTAGTGAGAAGGAGGAACTGAAGGATATCCTTATTAGCCTGGAAATTGTGTTCGGTAAATTAATGGGATTGAAGGCTGATAAATCACCAGGGCCTGATAATCTACATCCCAGAGTACTTAAGGAAGTGACCCTTGAAATAGTGGATGCATTGGTGATCATTTTCAATAGTCTTTCGACCCTGGATCAGTTCCTATGGACTGGACGATTGCTAATGTAACACCACTTTTTTAAAAAGGAGGGATAGTGAAAACGGATAATTATAGACCAGTTAGCCTGACATCAGTAGTGGGGAAAATGTTGGAATCAATCATTAAGGATGAAAAAGCAGCGCATTTGGAAAGCAGTGACAGGATTGTTACAAGTCAGCATGGATTTACGAAAGGGAAATCAAGCTTGACAAATCTTCTGGAAATGTTTGAGGATGCAACTAGTAGAGTGGACAAGGGAGAACCAGTGGAATTGGTTCATTTGGACTTTCAAAAGGCTTTTGACAAGGTCCCACACAAGAGATTGGTGTGCAAAATCAAAGCAAATGGGATTGGGTTTAATGTATTGATGTGGATCGAGAACTGGTTGGCAGACAGGAAGCAGAGAGTCGTGATAAACGGATCCTTTTCAGAATGGCAGGCAGTGACTCGTGGAGTGCCGCAGGGCTCAGTGATGGGACCCCAGCTCTTTACAATATATATTAATGATTTAAATGATGGAATTGAGTGCAATATCTCCAAGTTTGCAGATAACACAAAACTGGGTGGCGCTGTGAGCTATGAGGAGGATGCTAAGAGGCTGCAGGGTGACTTGGACAGGTTCGGCGAGTGGGCAAATACATGGCAAATGCAGTATAATGTGGATAAATGTGAGGATATCCACTTTGGGGGCAAAAACACGAAGGCAGAATATTATCTGAATAACGGCGAATGAGGAAAAGGGGATGTGCAGCGAGACCTGGGTGTCATAGTTCATCAGTCATTGAAAGATGGCATGCAGGTACAGCAGGCGGTGAAGAAGGCAAATGGTATGTTGGCCTTCATAGCAAGGGGATTTGAGCATAGGGGCAGGGAAGATTTACTGCAGTTGTACAAAGCCTTAGTGAGGCCTCACCTGGACTATTGTGTTCAGTTTTGGTATCCTAATTTGAGGTAGGACGTTCTTGCTCTTGAGGGAATGCAGTGAAGGTCCAACAGACTGTTTCCAGGGATGGTTGGACTGACATATGAGGAGAGATTGGATCAACTGGGCATTGAAACACTGGAGTTTAGAAGGATGAGTGGGGATCTCATAGAAATATAGAAGATTCTGATGGGACTGGACAGGTTAGATCTGGGATCTGGAATGTTACCGATGTTGAGGAAGTCCAGAACCAGGATACACAGTTTTAGGATAAAGGGCAGGCCATTTAGAACTGAGATGAGGAGAAACTTCTTCACTCAGAGAGTTTTAACCTTTGGAATTCCCTGCTGCAGAGAGTTGTTGATGCCAGTTCATTGGATATATTCAAGAGGGATTTAGATATGGCCCTTATGGCTAAGGGGATTAAGGGGTATGGAGTGAAAGCAGGAAAGGGGTACTGAGGGAAGAATCAGCTAAGATCTTATTGAATGGCAGTGCAGGCTCGAAGGGCCGAATGGCCATTTCCTGCACCTATTTTCTATGTTTCTATGTTTCTGTGTGACACGGTAATAACACAGAGAATCCAGTATTGATCGTGCGCATCGCAAACAAGAAGGAGTACAACCTAAAAAGTGGCGTGGGACACCAGGATCGTAGGAAAACTGGCCAGTGAGACAAAATACTAGCTGAGATAAATGGAAAATTAATAAAAGAAAAGAAAAATGTTGGAAAAGTGTTTTTTAATCAAAAGATAAACATGCGACCTTGAAAGCTGCAGCTGCTAGAAAGAAAAACAAAGATGTTTAGGAAATGGACTGTAGGAAGATCATCAAAATACAAAATCTAATTTGAAGAAAGGAGATTTAAATTGGCTGTGAAAAACAGAATGCTTTAAATGTAAAAACTTATAAGCTAAACCCGACACAGCTTTGTGCCGAGAAAGAGAATCAAAGATGTTTAACTACGGACTGAAGTAAGGTCATCAGAAAATGATTCAGTTCGGATTCAAAAGGGGGAAAATATCTGAGCTAAATGAACTCAGCACTGAAAGAAAAAACTGGGAGTTAGAGAATTCTTAAAAAAGATGGACCGGCACCAAAGTTTAGATTTTGTGCCGAGAGAAATAAAACACAAGATTTGCTCAGTAAATGGAACTGTAAAAAAACGAAATGCTGGAATGTATATAGCTTGGGTGGAAATTTGATTTCAGTAAATAAAATAGCTATTAAAAATGTGTGGTCTCGTTTTAAATCAATGAAAACATCGTTGGCAAGTATTTGAGTTGGAAGTTCAGAGAAATTGGGGTTTAATCTAAAATGCTGCTTTTCCAGATTAGAAGGTTTTATTCTGACAACTTACTGATGAGTTCTGCTTTTTTAACGGATTCTTAATTTCTAAGCAAGTTTTGAAAGCACAAAGACTTGGGGAAAAATTTTCAGATGAATACCCGAAGTCAAGTAATGACATCAGGCCTTCTCACAAAACGGTAAAGGAGTTAACCCTTTCCAATGACAGCTGTTTTATATTGGACATTATTAACTTGGATTTCTTAATAAAAGAAAGAAGACTCACCTGACAGAGAGAAAATGGTGGGATATTCAAAATGAAAACAAAACGAAGAAAGCCTATGTAATAATAATCGCCTGCTACAGAGGACAGATAGACACTCAAATAAAACAAATTCAAGAGTTAGAAGCTAAGATAAGTAAGCTGGAACAGATAAATAAAGAACCAGACGGATAGTGCAGTGCACAGCCATAGCACCATCACCTACGGTAATAGAGCCAATATAACCCACGGTGGCTAAGTGTTGTCCACAAACCCAACCTAACAGTCAATCAGACAGGGATAATGAGTGCAGTGTAGAGGGGCCCCCGGCACATGATTATGGCTATTTATTAGTGACACCGATACGCACTACCACCATTCACTCCAACGGACGTCGAGCAGCCCAGATTACCATACAGGAGGTACCCCTCAGCCCACAGGTTACAGATTCTATTGAATAAGTTACCAATCGCTAAAGCACAATAGTAGAAATACAGAATTCTGATAAAAGATTGGAGTAGAATACTGTGACTCAAAAGACAGGTAAAAGGGTAGGGGAGTACGGGGAAACGGACGTGGATTAAATACAAAAACCACCCTGGGGCTGATGACCCCAACAGAAATGATGCAGCATTCTTGAAAATGTTTAAGGACGGGTTAGGAAAGGCACATCAAAAGATAATTAAGTGAGGATTTAAGATAAGAGATGATTATGATGACATTTTGCAATGGGCAGAAAATGTAGAGGAAGTAAAGTTAGAACAAAGGGAGAAAAGAGCAAAAATAGCTTCAGCAGCGGTCGCAGCGGAGACAAAGTTGGAATAGACACACTCCCACGCAGCTCCCCTAATATGTTTAAATTGCAATCAGGAAGATCACCTCAGTAGGGATTGCCCGCAGAAAAGCAGAGGTTACAGAAATTCTAAAGGACGATGTCAAAATTTTGGTAAATTTGGACATTTGGCCAAAGATTGCTGGAGTAATGGGGGAGGCGCTGGAAATCGAGGCCACCAATAGGCAAAGCAGGGAACACCATTAACCAGGGAAGAGCTGATGGATATGGTCAAAAAGGTACCAGTACCACTGGTACCACTGACACCACCGCCCCAACCCGAGAACACACAATAACCAACTTAGATTTTCCCCTGACCTGTAGGACAGTCAACATACAAGAATTGGGTGGGGGATATCAGAAAGCAATCCTAAGTGAGATGGTGTTGTTGTAAGTACAGCGGGTAATGCTACCTGCACAGTTTTGGTGCTGTCAGAACACAGAAGGCAACATATTGGGCACCGGTACATTAAGAGAGATAGGGGTCCTGGTAGATCCTCAGCGTAACCAGACAATTTTGGGGGATAAGCACGAAAACCGAATTAAGTTCGAACACCCGGGACACCAGCAGCAACGAGTGACCGGAAGTACCCTAATCCAATCCGAGTGCGAAACAAAGGGTGTAAGGGGTAGCGTGGGCCAATTATATCCGATCCTGTGGGTACAATACAAAGAAGATTGTGGATTAGCAGAGATACCACCTTCAAAATTCCTGGACCCGAACACAAAGCTCACCGACAGTACCCATTAACACCCGAAGCTGAGGTAGCGGTCTTCAGATAGTGCAGGAATTAGAGGAGCAAGGTGTATTGAAATATGTAATAGCCTCCACTAATTCACCTGTGTGGCCGGTAACGAAACCCGACAGGTCTTACCGACTGACTATCGATTATACCGCCCTGAATAAAGTGACTCACCGAGAACACCCAATAGTGGCAAATTCGGCCACAATTTTTAATGGCCTGGATCCAGAACATAAGATATTCACCGTGCTGGATATAGCGAATGGAACAGGGACTCCCTTAGACAGAGAGTCCCAAGGAAAATTTGTCTTCACGGTAAAGGGAAAACAATACACATGGACCGGAGCACCACAGGGATTCCTTAACAGCCGGAGCATATTTCATCAAATATTGTCAGGGATTTTGGAACGAGTCGACGTAGGAGAAGAAAGGAGTGAGTAACATCTCTAGGATACATAATATCACAAGTGAAAAGACAGATGCCCGAGGACAGAAAGAAAGCAATTTAATTAATCCCCAGGCCAGGAACCGTGAAAGGGGTCAGGAGGTACTAGCGCTATTCAACTACTGCAGAAATGATATTCCCGAATAAGCCAAGATGGCCTAACCTATACAGGACCACGTCAAAGCGGGGAAATCCTCCCAAGAGCCATTAAACTGGGACCCAAATCAAGAAACTGCATATGTGTGGGTAGAACAAGCTCTCAGAATTGTTCCAGCCCTGGGACTACCAGATCAAAATAGGCCCTTTCTCTTCTATACCTACCATATTACCCATCATTATAATGCGGTAGTGATTCAATTACATGGGAACAAGCATAGACCAATGGCCTATTACTCAGATAAACCGTAACCTGTAGCTGCAGGACTGTCCAGATGAGTTGCTGCCCAAGACTATGCGGCTTGGGCCATCAGAGTTAGCGAACCAATAATAATGTCAGGATGCATTATTCTACATTCCCAGCATAATTTAGTAGAATTACTTAACACTGGGAGACTAAAAACGGTCTCCGATGCACGAAGGACACGATTGGAAGCAAAGCTCTCCCCCCCACCACGCCCGCCCACCCAACGAGACGGTAACAATAATGAAAGAAGACTGTAACACCCCAACAGGGTGGATCATTACGGAGGGAGAGGAGTATCAATGTGGCCCAACAGAAGAATACGAGGGAAGTAGTCAGGCAAATGAAACCCCGCTTGAGGAGGCAGACATGGATCTATATGTAGATGGGTCTCGGCGCTATATCAATGGGACACCACGGACGGGATGGGCCATGGTAGATAGCAGCGGACAGGGCAAAGGGGAAGGATGGTTAGAAAAGGGTCTGTCAGCTCAAGTGGTTGAATTACTGGTTGTCACTGAGGCTCTGAGGCTGGCTAAGGGAAATAGAGTAAACATCTATTCAGGCAGTCAATATGATTTCCGAGTAGTGCATGACTATATGATAGCATGAACAAAACGAGATGCATTACCTCAGGAGGAAATCCGAGTAAACTTGAGGAGATTGTTAAACACCAAATGGATGCCACTCTCCAACCCCAGGAGTGTGCGATAATAAAGATCAAAGCGCACCTAAAAAATAATGATCAGTATCAATAGGCGGAAACATGGACAGATGAAGCAGCAAAGCGAGTGGCAGAGACAGTTACACTGGCCGGGGAAGCCCAGGTCGGAGCATTTACAATCGGGCCTGAGGAAGGAAACCTGTTTAAGGTACAGGGAGAAGCCACTCCACAGGAAAAGGATGGGTGGAAGCAGGGAGGGCCCAACAATGGACCGATGGGGTATGGAGGAAAGAGGGAATGTGGTGAACCCGGAATGCATCCAGGGGAGCCTATTAAATTTATACCATGGGTATGCCAAGACAGGTAGAACCAACATGATGAGCTCGATGTCTAGATGCTGGTGGTGGAAGGAAATAGGTCGAGATATAGAGGACCACTGTAGAAGGTGCACGATATGCGCAAAATACAAACCAGGGGAAAAATAAAGGTCAGAATGTGACATCAACCCCAACCGAAGGGACCCTGGGAAAACTTGCAGATAGATTTTACTCGACCGTTATCCAGCAACAAGGGGAAGGCATACCGCTTAGTTATAATAGACCAGTTTACAAAGTGGGTAGAAGCTTTCACCACGAGGAATTGTTCAGCAGAAACCATGGCCAGGATCCTAGCAGAAGAAATAATAGTACGACAGCTGAACTCAGATTAAGGTACACACTTCACAGGGAAGATAATGAAACAGGCCGGTCCCTATCAGGTAATAATGTTAAGTTATGATAGTTATAAGAAGTATTGGCAAATGGAATAGCTTGACCAAGTAAAAAAAACAAGGTCACGAACTAACCAGTGATGACCGGGAAATAATGTTTTTTGCAGGACTCGAGTGTTCGTGGAAATAACGTGGATTAACGCAGCCTCATATCAAGGACAACAGGCTGAGGGCTGGCAAGGCCTGTATTACAGCGACTCAGGCGACATTAGTTTAATAAAGAATCAAAAACACTGATGGTGACGGACGGAGCAAGAGTAGACTTAAATAACGGGCATAGAACAACGTAACAAGAAAATGAAACAACATTGGGGAAGGGACAATAATACGGGACCATAATTATTGGGAATAAGACCGCGGTGTGTTTTATAATCAGGAGGGACAAACATACTGCACCCGGGGAAGGGGGTGCAGATTTCACTCTAAGTCTATGAATGGTGGTGGAGGGATATCTCCAGCGATAGACCCACCAACAAAGCCTCAGCCACTACTTTAGCAACAGTGGTCATTACCAGGGCCTCGACCATCACAGACCCAGCGCCACAAACGTGTCCAACTATGAACGCTGGGGCAAAAGAGAAATTGATCAGGCAGACCAAGGATCAGATACACTTCAGGGTACGTCAGAGAATAATTACTGCATTGCTAAATTTAAACAATATAACTACCCCCAACATCTGCGGGTTAAACAGTATAAGCCTGTCTAGAAACCTGGCCCTGCGAGCACTGAAAGGCCCTGAATCAAAAACCATGAAGTGTCATGTGGAATGAGGGTCAGGTAGAAAACGGGACAGGGTAAAAAGAGGGATACTAGAAATGGTACACGGCGGGATACACGGCAGGATACGTGTTGGGATACGCAGCGGAAGTTGTGACATGATAGACCGACACACGATAGATGATCGAGTTAATGCCCGAACACAAACCTGACAGGGATTGCTGGAAAGGGATCAGGATAACGAAAAGATACCGGCACAGCTGGGTAATGGTACAGAAAGGGAATTATTATAGTGGCCACACATTGCGAGACCATGCCAGAATTATAAATTAATAGAGTAGAACGGAACTTAAATAAAACCATACAGACAGAATTAGTATGTACATGGTTGCTCAATGGCATACAACATAACAAAGAGTAGCTTCAGAATGGAAAGGTGCCGGATTGGATAACACTCGATATATTTACCAACTGGACCTTAGACAAAAACATGACTCATGCCTGCGAGGTGCAGAGAAACAGTCATGCTTGGGTCCCAAAGGCCAGCCGTGTAACCGGACATTTAAATAGATTTTGTATTATCTATACCACAGTATGATGTGACAACGGAAGATCCTCTACACCAAACAATGTAGGAGAAATAAGGAATCAAACTCGCGTGCGGTACGATGACAAACCAGAAATGTAACTGAACAGAACAACAATACTAAGAGTCTCAGCATATACAGAATGTTATGAAGATAACCAAGTTGCTTTATGTCTAGATTCACTACGAATGATCAAAGATGACTGTGGATATAACCAAGTGTACGGGTGCACCTTGAATATCATCCCCCCGAACACATGACGACTAAATTATCGCTGTTCCACGAGGATATGGAGATTGATGTGTGAGCACCACGGCAACTGAAATGAAGAAAGGAATACCTCATGCACCATTATGGATATTGACTTCAGCTTTACTTCACTTGACGAGACAGATATAAAGGGGTTTATTGTAACCCCTGAGCTAAAGGAACAAAGATCGATAGGACATTCATGGACATTACCTGAGGAGGTTATGCGAAGGCCATCGGACCGCAAGGAAAACGATACTCGAACTGAAAGAGAAACAAAATCGACTGAATTGGACACCATTTGCAACATAGAGGATACCCCAGGCAGGGCAGAAATTCGGCAGAATAAAGAAGACCCACAGTGGAAGGAAGATAGACGAAACAGGGTATACCCCAGGCGGGGCATAATTCGAACACCGAGAAAATGTTGGTTAGAAAGGACTTACACACGAACTATGCTGGACTCAATGTACTGGTTGTAGTGCAAGGGAACTCACCTTGCTCGTATTATCCTTTAAAAAGGCGGAACCGACGTAAGAGGCAGGCCCTAGGCCGTACTATAGTTAAAACATTGAAGAAAGAGAAATCAGACAGTCCGGCAGAAAGGATACACATGGTATAACCTTGATCGGGAAGCCAACAGGTAGATCCAGGAGCTCGGGAATTAGCACTACCCAAGTGAAAGGACAACCCTGGAAGCTCACCCATGTGGAAGTAATTGCGAAATGGCCTATCTTGAGCATATAGCCAAGGGCCATGAGGGGGGAATTGTAAGGGATGAATAGTAAGGTTATAGATAGGGGGTCAGAATTATGCTGAAGGTTGTGAACTTATCAATTGCCTATGTATATACCACTTGCTTATAAAGGTATAGCACACTTGTACGCATTATATTATAGCTGAACCTTAGTAACGCTTAAACAGCCAAAGTCAGAAGTTTTGTTTAAAAGTCCATGAGGAAGAGATAAAGAAGCGAGGACAACTACGCCAGGCATCGGATAGACTGGGGTAAAGGGCAAAATGGAACAAAACAATGATGAGAGATGGGCAGTTGCATGTACCACTCAGAGCCCGTCTGATAAGAGTCGACAAATCAATGTAACTTCGTGATAGCAATAAACCTATCGATGATTTTGCAGGAGGATAGCTCCTCTCCAACACCTATATAAATTATGTTTGAAAACGCTTCGATTTCGGAGGTTACATGACTGAACCTTCCCGTGCATTGCTCGTAATAAAACCGATAAACCTGAGGTTTCGTTTGTTTACTTCCGTGGTCGTTATACAGTTGGAAGCTGGGCGAGGTGTCGATTAACTATATCAGTTAGTCCACCCCGAGGGAGAGAAGCCTCCTTTTATCCCAACTCACGGGTAGGTGTCAATTAACTACATCAGTTAGTCCACCTTGAAGGAGAGAAACCTCCTTTTTACCGCAACACCTCCCCTCCTCACCCCTACCACATCTTCTCCTCTCTCCGCACGTCTCTCCGATGCTCATCTCCTCTCCTCTCCCTTACCTTCTCCCCTCCTCTGCTCTATTTTCCTCTCCTACCCTCGCCCCTACCCTCTCCTCTTCCCTGCCCAGTCCTCTCCTCTAATCCCCTTCCCTCTTCACTCCGCTTTCCTCTCCTCTCACCACATCTGCTCTCTGTTTCTCTACTCTCCCCTGCTCTGCTTTCTACTCTCCTCTCCTCCCCTACACTCTCGTCCCTCTCCCCTCATCTCTACCCTTCTGTCTCCCCTCGTCTCTCTTTTCCTCCCCTCTCCACTGCTTCCCTCCTCTCGCCTCTCCTCTCCTTCACACTGCTCTGCTCTCCTCTCCCCTCTGCTCACCTCCTTTTCCTTTCATCTTCTCTCCTTTTCTCCCCTCTCCTTCCCTCCTCTCCCCTCTCCTCCCCTATACTCTCCACTCGGCTCATCCCTTCTCCCATCTCCTCCTCTCTCCTCTCCACTTCTCTTCTCACCTGTCTTCCCGTCCTCTCCCCTCTCCTCCCCTCTCGGCAACTCTCCTCCCCTTTCAGCCGTTCTCCTCACCTCTCTTGTGTCCTTATTTTCTCCCCTTTCGCCTACATTCCCCACATCTCTACTCCATTCTCCCCTCTCCACGACCCTCTTCTCCTCCCCTTCCCTCTCTTCCATTCTCCTCTCATCTCCTCTCCTCTGCTCTCTCATCTCCTCTCCTCCCCTATCCTCACCTATCCGCTCGTAATCCTCTTCCCTCTCCACTCTCCTCTCTACTCTCCACTCCTCTCCACTCCAATCATCTCGACTTCTCTCCCCTAAATTCTCCCCTTCCTCTCCTCTCTCCTCTCCTCTCCTCCTCACCTCTTCTCCCCTTTCAGTTTATATCCTCTCCTCACTTGCGTCCTCTGATGTTTTCCCCTCTCCAGACCTCCCCGCTGCTCGCCTTCTCTCTGCTCTCCCCAACCCTCTCCACTCCTCTCTTCTCCACTCCTCTCCTCCCCCTCCTACCCTCTGCTCTTCTTTCCTCTACCCTCATTTCACCTCGTTCCCTCATTCACTGTCTTCTCCCTCCTCGCCTCTCCCCTAACTTCACCACCCCTCTTTTCCATTCACCTCTACTCACCTCTTCGCTACCCACTCTTCTATCCTCTCCTGCCCTCTCTTCTACGCTCCTCTCTTGTCCCCCCTCTTGTCCTCTCCTCTCCTCTAATTTACTACCCTCTTCTCTCCACTCTGCTTTCTTCTTTTCCCTCCTCTCCTCTCATCTCCTCTACTCTCCTCTCCGTTGCTCGACTCTCCATAGCTCTGCTTTCCTCCACTATCCTCTCCACTTCCATTCTCTTCTCGCTCTCCTCCCCTCCCTTCTCATCTCTTCTCGCCCCTGCTCTTCCCACTTTCTTCCTCTCCTCTCCTCTGATGGTCACTCCTCTGCTCTCCCAACGCCCTTCCCCTCTCCTCTGCTCTACTCTCCTTCCCTCTCAACCTCTCTCCCCTCTCCACTTCTCTCCATTCCTCCCTTCTGCGCTCCGCTCCTCCCCTCCCCTCTCCTCACTCCTTCTCCTCTCCCCTACCTTCTCCCCACCTCTACTGCACTCTCCTCTCCTTCCATCTCCCCTACACTACCATCTCCATTCCCCTCCTCTCCTCTCTTTTCTCCTCTCTTGTCCTCTCCTCTTACCAAATCTCCTCTCCGTTCCTCTACTCATCTCTGCTCTGCGATTCTCTCTACTTCCCCTCTCATCTATCCTATCCTCCACTAACCTCTCCTCCCCTTCCTGCTCATCTTCTCTCTTTCCTCCTCCCACACTCTCCTCTCACCTCCTATCCTCTACTCTGCCCTGCTGTCTTCTCCACTTCACTCATCTCCTCCCCTACCCTCTGCTCTCCCATTCCCCTCCTCTCCTCTCATCCGCTCTCACCTCCTCCTGTCCTATTTCTTCTCCCCTGCTCACCTCTCTGCTCCTTCCATCTCCATTGCTCACCTCCAGTCTCCCCATTCCTGTTCTGAGGAAAATAAACCATTGGATGGCCTGTGACTGTCAATATGGCATCGGTCGCCATGAATCGTTACTGACCATTGGATTAAAAGCACACACGTATCCTTACTGACCATTGGATTATCTACCCCATGTACCCTTACTGACCAATGTATTATCTGTCCCCATGTACCCTTATTGACCAATTTATTATTTGTCCCCATGTACCCTTATTGACCAATTTATTATTTGTCCCCATGTACGCTTACTGACCAATGTATTATCTGTCCCCATGTACCCTTACTGACCATTGTATTATCTGTCCCCATGTACCCTTATTGACCATTGTATTATCAGTCCCCATGTTCCCTTATTGACCATGATATTATCCTTCCCCATGTACTCTTACTGATCATTGTATTATCAGTCCCCATGTATCCTTACTGACCATTGTATTATCCTTCCCCGTTTACCCTTACTGACCATTGTATTATCAGTCCCCATGTACCTTTACTGACCATTGTATTAGCAGTCCTCATGTAACCTTACTGACTATTGTATTATCAGTCCTCATATACCCTTACTGACCATTGATTTATCATTGCCCATGTAGCCTTAATTAGCACTGTACTGTCAGTCCCCATGTATACTTACTGACCTTTACTTAGCCTGCCTCTATCCTTCCATTTTTTCTATTTCACTTGTGTTAGTCTCTGAGAAGTAACTTGAAAATCTGAATTTACAGAGTTATTTTATAGCTCAGTAATAATAGAAACTCTCTAAATGACGCTGCTCCCTTCACATGCATGCTGTGATACTGTGGGATTATCTATTTTTGCTTTTACCAATAGTGCTTATTTTTGGATAAATTTATTTGATCTGAAAGCCACGTTGCTCTTAACATATTACACAATTGAAAATGATGAAAAGAAAAGGTTCAGGCAACTTGTTTATTCAGTGACTGTAATTAATATCCATCAGTGTGCAGTTTAATTGTCTCACTGGAGAGATCCCTCAGGCTATAAATAGGGATTTTCTTCAGTCTATACAGCAATGTTTGACTGAAGTTCGTAAAAAGAAACAGCGATCATTGTAGCTCATAGAAAGTCAAATCATGTTCTGGGAGATTCCAACTGAGCTTCGGATCCTGTGGGCACTTTCAAATGTAGAACGTATTTATTACCCGCTGCTCGCTGCTGTTGGTGTTCCTGGTGAGTCCTTCTTCAGCAATTAATTATACAACCCTTGTTTCTCTGTATTTGCTGTCCTTGTCCTTTAGTTCTAGTTATTAATTGTATTCAATTTAAACCTCTTGTTCTGTGCTTGTCAATGCAAAATAAATTCTGTCCCATATAATGTTAGATTATTTGCTGATTTTCTGCTCCCAGTTCAATGAACAGTATGTTGTTTTCACAATTTAAACCTCTTGTTCTGTTTCTGACAATGCACAGAAGTTTCTGTCATGTAATGTTTGATCATTTGCTGATTCTCTGCGCCCAGTTCAATGAACAGTGTGTTGTTTCCACAACTTGCTTCCACTAATACTGTTTTACAGGATTTGACAGAAATTTGATTTTATTGACACGAGAAATGTTAGTGAACGATTTACGTTATTGAACAGCTTGCAGTCAGCTTTCTGCACTGATGCCCAGTTTTGGATAATAAATACGTGGTCAACGGTAACATGCGTTTTGAGGACCGCTGGTTACAGTCAATTACACAGATCTGCGGAAACCAACGTTGAGAGATCCTTCACAATGCACTGAAATATGAGACATTATCCAATAATGATTCAGTTCCAGGTGGCTTTCTTAATTTCCACCGCCTCCCGCTCTGCCTCACAGTCACTGATTCCAGATGACCAGGACTACAATATGTCTTCCAGTAAAATGTTTATTCAGTTGTGTTTGAATGGATGTATTTCCATTGTTCAGCCACAGTTCAAGAGATCTCGGTGTAGGTTGCACGGTAGTAACTATTTTGTGCGATTCAAAACAGAGGACTGAATTGTGAAATATTTTGATATTTCCAGTCTCAAAAGATCTCTGTCAATAGGAAATCTGTTACTTTTTCACAGCAGTGGAAAAGCAGCCAGTTGACACGGTTCCAGCTGTAAACAGACAAGTTCGAAATTCTTCTGTGACATCTTGCAACAGGGGTCATCATAAGTCTATTTTAAAGCGACAGTCCATTCTTTAAAGATTATGTGTAATGTTCTTGGAAAGTCAGCTTAAGCCATTTACAATGTGTACTTTCAATACAATGGTTTTGATGGTTCAGATTTTGACACATAATGCAATTCAAGTCATCTTCTTCAGCCTTCGGCATTACCACCGTAACCTCGCCAAAGACTCCATTCCCCTCTCTGGACACATATTTCATTCCCCTTGCTGGACATAGACTTAATTCCCTACCTTGGCCACAGACTCAATTCCCCACCTTGGCCACAGACTCCATTCCCCACCTTGGCCACAGAGTCCATTCCCCACCTTGGCTACAGACTCGATTCTCCTCCTTACACAAAGACTCGATTCCTCTCCCTGGCCACAGATTTCATTCCACTCCCTGTCACATACTCCATTCCTTTCCTTTTTCCTTGGCCACAAACTCCATTCCTTTCCTGTCACATACTCCATTCCTTTCCTTCGCTATAGAGTTAATTCCCTCCCTTGACCGACAAATCCATTCCCCTCCCTGTCACATACTCCATTCCTTTCCTTGGCCACAGACTCCATTCACTCCCTTGGCCGCCAACTCCATTTTCCTCCCTGGACACAGATTCCATTCCCCTCGCTATCCCCATAATACATTCCCATCCCTGGACAATGGCTCTATTCCCCTCAATGGTGAGAGGCTATTCGCAAATTCACGGCTTCTTGAGCTGAAGTATTGCTTCCTCTGATGTGGATATGACGTTATATCAGTGTCTCATTCAGCGCTTTACCCACCCGGCAAAATCCAATCCATTAATTATTTCAGTCATGACCCAGCACCCACACATCACATCCACCGCTTCCCTCAGTCCCTGTCACAACACCCAAATATCCCATCCACTGGTACATTCAGTTCAGAGCCAACATACACACGTCCCATCCATTTGTACATTCAGTCCCTGCCCCAACATCCACAGGTCTCACACATTGGTTCTTTAAGTACCTGTGCCAAACACCACACGTCCCATCCGATGGTTTAATCAGTCCTGACCCAAACACCACACATCCCATCCGATGGTTTAATCAGTCCTGACCCAAACACCACACATCCCATCCGATGGTTTAATCAGTCCTGACCCAAACACCACACGTCCCATCCGATGGTTTAATCAGTCCTGACCCAAACACCACACGTCCCATCCGATGGTTTAATCAGTCCTGACCCAAACACCACACGTCCCATCCCCGCTGGTTCATTCAATCCTGACACATTTCACACATAATTTTTTGAGACAGCTGTTGTTGCTCTCAACCTCAAATATAAGTTCCCTGTTTTTCTTTTCCTTGCAGTAAATTTAGTGATGATAATGATCCTGTCTCGAGGAAGGTGCGGTCACTCGTTACCTGGTGGCAATGGCAGCGGCGGATCTACTGGTCGTTATCCTCGATGTGATATCCAGGCAGATTGCTATTATTTATTGGACCGCGTTCATGTGGATGATTAAATTGTGTAATATCCATGCCGTCCTGCTTTATACCGTCACAGACTGTTCGGTCTGTTTCACAGTTGCTTTTACCTTTGATCGATGAAAAGCCATTTGTTGTCAGAGGCTCAAAACCAAATATTGCACCGAACAAACGGCGACTGTGGTTCTGGGAACAGTGAGTGCGCTGTTCAGGGTAAAGAACACTTTCTGATACTTTATGTATGGAGATGTGTATCATATTAACAATACTCCTTGGTATTGTGTTGTTACAAGTGAAATCTCTTACTCACTAGTATGGGCAGTAATTGAATTCCATTTCTTCTGATTATTTTGCTCAATGTTTTAATGTCAGGCACGTTTTAGTATCGAGCAGAGCCCGCAGGAGACTCCGGGCCTACAACAGTGAGGAGGGTCCAAGTGACCCAGAGATGGAGAAGCTAAGGAAATCAATCATTTTACTGTTTGTTATATCCGGCAATTTTATCCTGTTATGGGCATTGTTTCTGTTGAATTCTGTGCTTAAACGATTGTGTCGGTTAAACTTTATTCCTGTAATTCTACCTGAATATACATGGGAACTGGGATTTATGCTTCAGCTCCTGAGTTGCTGAACTAACACATGTATTTATGTGGCGACCCAGAAGAAATTCAGAGAGGAGTTGAAGAATGTGGTGAAATATCCCTTCACTGTAATTTTTAAACCTATAAATAATGAGAATCACACAATGTGTTGGGCGGGTATTCTGACCAATCATCTCTGTGATTTACACACAGTAAGGCCTGTTTTCATCTTTTACCGCGCGGATTCAGCGACTACCAAAAATGATAGAGGTGGGGAAGTACATGGAGATCAGTCCCGCTGGGCTCCTGCAGGTTTAAACCCCGCTTAGGCCCCTGGTGCAGCCTGGGGCGGGTTTATGAAGCTCCCGCCCGCCAGGCTCGTGTCTGATATGTTTACCCAAAGGAGGCGGCACGGTGAAGGTCGTTCTGTTACTTTACAGTCCACGGGCGGAAGGGAAGCTCAGTCGCCAGCACTCCCAGTGATAGCTGGGGGGAAATGTACTGGGACCAAACATTAGCCAGGGAGGGAGGCTTTTAAAGCCTCAGAGGTTGGTGCTTTCATCCTTTTAAAGGCACCGTTTGTTTTTCTCCCAGAGGGTTTATGCTGAGCAGCCCCAGCGCCTGGTGATAGCGACGTAGCCTTGTGTCAGCTAATCTACCATCAGGATGAAAGTGTCTCCTGCAGACGGAGTCTGTCCCAGTGACATTCATCACTATAGCATTCCTTTTTAAATCTGCCTGAACAATGCGGTGATCTGAAGGATGAAGTGTTCCCCGCACACAATTGACACACATTGAACTCAGCTCCTCTTCACACTCTGTAAAACCTCCGAGCGAAACACAGCCCATACTATGCAGTGTTCAGAGAGAGTGGTAACGAGCTTTGTTGCTAGGTATTGCAGCATCTGTGATGTAATAAAGCAGTGAAACTCCCATGACAATGTGCCTGAGTATTGTGACATCACAGACCTGCCCTCCTGTCCACACCCTGGTCCGTGGTTGACCCAGAACTGCATTTTAGACATCCCATATCCTTCACACATCACCTTACATAGAGTTACATAACGGTTGCTGCATACAAATAGGCCTTTCGGTGCTCATGGCTGCACGTTGATCTGAGCATGTTTCCCTGAGGTTTCACTGGAGGTTCTTGGAGTCAGCAGCCCGTCTGCCTGTCGACTGAAAATTTACAGAGCGACCTTCCCCACCCCATCAACTTTCGGCCCAGCAGATCATGCCAGAGTTTACTCTATCACCACATCGGAGTGCACACAGAGAGTGGTAAACTTGGGAATGGGGAGTGAGTGGGATTCACTGGTAAGTCCTTGGTGAGTCTGGATGAGTATTAGCTGTAAGAAGGGAAATTTAGTTTAACGTTTTGAATTGAACTGAGAACTTTAACAAATGTAGTTAGCAGAAACTGCCTGTTAGTCGTAGTTAACTATCAGTCAGCTGTAAGCGTTGATCTTCAATATGTGCTAATTACTGCGAGCAATGGGCATGGAGCTGAGAGAGCACTTGCAACTTGTGTGTGGCTCCAAAGCTATAAAAATAAACACTAGCTACTGACGCAGAATGTGTTCTGCACAGTGATAGTAAACGGAATTTGGAGAGAGTTGGAAAAGGAACAGTGGTGGAAGGAGGTGCTGCTTTGGCCTCCAAAATACAGCAGGTAGATGAATGTTTGGTGAGTATTAGCTTTTTTCTCGAAGCTTGGTCTAAGCTAAGACCTGGAAGCAATAGCAATACTTTATTAAATTAATAACTTTACTATATAAACTAATTAATTAATATAATGATAAATCCAGTTTGAATAAAATCTAACTAATTAAATTAATTCAGTGTATAAATAAGCTAATAAATAAAAAAAAGTAACTAGAGATAGCAGGGCAGGCAATGAGCCGAGAATATAGTATGTGTGAGTTATAAATACATTCTCCTTTCAAGAGAAAAGAGATTCATCTTGTTCATTCTTTCATGATAAGTATACCCTTGCATTTCTGGTATCATCATTGTAAATATTCTCTGCACTCCCTCCAGTGCGTCGATATCCTTTTTATAATGTGGCAACCAGAATTGTGCGCAGTACGCCTAGTGTGGTCTAACTAAGGTTCGATACAAGTTTACCAACACTTCACTTTATTTCAATTCTATCACTCTAGAAATAAACCTTAGTGCTTTGCTTGCTTTTTAATGGCCTTGTTTAGTGATTTGTGTACTTGTACTCCGAGATCCCTTTGTTCCACTACCCAGCTAGACTCGCACCCTCGCTACCAAAATGAAATGCATCACATTTATAGGTGTTGAAATTAATTTCCCAATTATATGTCCATTCTGAAAGTTTATTAATGAATTCCTGTAATGTTTCAGTCCTCCTCAGTATTGACAAATTTGTTGTCATCTGCAAATTTAGATATTCTTTGTTTGATTCCAAAGATTAAATCGTTAACATATATTGTGAACAACCGTGGTCCCTGCACTGAAACGTGTGGAACACCACTTCTCACCTTCTGCCACTGTGAATATCTACCCTTTCCCCTACTCTCTGCTTTCTGTCAAACAAAGAATATCTAAATTTGCAGATGACAGCAAATTAAAAAGCCCTTAACTCCTTTAACCTCACTTCCCGGAATCTTTCAAGAAATTCAATTAATACCTTGCCTGAATTGTTCACCAGTTGGGTGGGTAAGGCCAGTAAGTTATTGAAATGTGCTCAGGGTAAAGGTTAGGGGTCACCCTGATGGAGATATATGGTTAGAGTGGACATGGTACAACAGCCGCACAGAGTTGAGTCAATGAAATTGCTGTATATGGTGATTTGAATCATAATTTTGGCAAGATTATTGGGTCAGTGTTCTATGGCATGATGTTAAAAGAATACTATTTCTCAGGTTTATTTTTGCCGTGTGATTGTTTAGGGTTTGGAGAACTGGTATATGGATATAAAGTCTCCAGTAAGATGCCATTATAAATATATTTACACATCATTTGTTGGGCTAAATGTCTAGCTTTAAAGCATTTACTTCAAAAATAGTTATCAATGTTGAAGTGTTATTGTTGAAGTGCTTTTCGGTGAATGACTCCGGATTTGTTGATTTCTGGTTGACCCCCTCCCCCTTGTACAAGAGGCTCTCTCCCATAGTCTACGGATTATTGACGTGGTTTGTGTACTCGGTCAATACGTCACTATCAGGAGCGACAAATTGTCTCTGCACCAACTTCCACACACAGCGACAGAGGGAGGGAGAGAAATTTACCGACTCAGGCATTTTTTAGGCCGTCATATTGCAAATAAATGATATTTCTCAACATTTTCGTCCTTTTTTGTGTTTTCCAAACAATTGATGGTTCTCAATTCATTGAGGTTTTCAACCTATTGATATGTCCCCACCAATAACCTTTCTGAAGCAATTGATAGCTTGCAATCGATTGATGTTTCTCGACCTATCAATTTTTTCAAAATACTTTTAGCCCTCAGATTTAATTAATGTCTGTAGATCTACAAATTATTCCATCCCTTCACTCGCAATCAAACCATTTATTGGCAAAAGGCATGTTGGCCCGTGATTATGGCGCTCGAGTCTCTGGCATGCGGGGCTGTAACCGAGGACCTTCTGACTCAAGGGGTGAGATTACCTACACTCAAAATATCTTCATTGGCAGTGAAGCGCTTTGCAACGTTCAATATTAATATCAGTCCTTTCGTACTGATTGGAGCAGTGACTGTGCCAACATTTAAAAGTTGGTGGGATACCTGGTGGAAGGAAGGGTGATAAAGGAATATCGACACAGGGCGGGAAAGTGGGATGAGGCACAATGCTTCTGTGGAGGGTTAGCACCGAAACGAAGGGCCAAATGATGCGTGATCGGTCATGCAATCTCTCTGCTGCTCAGTGATGGGGAAGTCTGTCACCTTATCGCTAATCTCAAGTCTGGAGTTCTGTTTCCCACCTTCCCAAATTAAAATTACTCCACCCATGTACTTCATCGATTGTAATTATTCAGACTCATACTAAACCAATACCTCGCCATCTACGAACAGATAAATAGGCCCTTTCAGAAGTAGCATGAAGCTCGTTTCAGCTGAAATGATGGTTGCTTCGTATCTGCCATGAAAGGCTTGGTGTAGCCCATGTTGATCATTGGATAAATCTTAAACCAGATTGTACAAGAAAAACTTTAATTTACAAAGTGCCTTCAATGTAGTAAAGCATCCCACGGCGATTTACAGCAGCACAAATATAACAAAAATGGACACCATACCAGATATAAGGAGATGTGATTGAAAAGTTCCAACAAAGAGATAGGTTTTAAGGAGTGTGCTAAAGGAGGAGGCAGCGCTGGAGAGGCGGAAATGTCTAGCGACCGAATTCAAGAGTTAGGCCCTCAGCATCTGAAGGCCCGACCACCAATGGTGGAGTGATGACAACCGTGGATGCACAAGCGGGCAGAATTTGAGGAGTGCATAGATCGCAGAGAGTTTAAGGCTGGAGGAGAGAATGGAGATTGGGAGGGGCGTGCCTGATGAGGGATTTCAAATCAAGGGGGACAAATTGAAAATCAAGTATTTGCCGGATTGGCAGCCAATGTAACTCATCGAGCACAGGATGATGGGTGAAAGGGGCTTGGTGTCAGTTAGGATGAAATGAGAGTGATATTAGAGTTTTGTGACCTCAAGCTCACAGCAGACACAATTTTGGAGGCCGGCCGGGAAACCATCGGAATGGTTGAGCCTTGAGGTAACAAAGCCAGACATGATGGTTTCAGCAGCAGATGAGCTGAGTCAGCAGTGGAGACAGGCAATGTTAAGGAGCTGGAAATGGGCGGTCTTGGTGATGAAGAGGGATATATTTGGTAACTCATCTCAAGGCCAAATAGGACGCCAAGGTTTTGAAAGGTCTAGTTTAATACTCAGACAAAACCTAGTGAGAGCGATGCAATATGGAGTAGGGAATGGAGTTTTTCCCGCGGACTGAAGACAATAGTACAACACAGCCTTCGGGCAGTGTAGCTATGGAGCATGCCTCCGTCATAAAAAATGAATATGTACTTACCTTGAGCGAGGCCCAGAATGGAGACTTGCTGTTCAGCGCGGCAGATTTGTGCACAGAGCATAACATCACGAAAGCCAGGAGTGCAACTTCGGAGGACAGTTAAGAGTCAAGCACTTTTATAATATTACTGGAGCCAACAATATTCCAGACCGGGAAGAACACCAAGTTTCCTTCCCCAAAGGGACATGAGAGAATTTGTTGCAGTTTTACCGCAATCCAGTAGTTTCGTGGTTACTTTTACTGATCCCAGATCTAATTTCTTTTTAACAATCTGAATTTAAATTTCCAAACTATGATGATCGAAGTCGAAATTGTGCAATGCAGATTTTTAGCACTGGTTTCCGAGTAACGTGTCAAGTACAAAAGCAGCACACTACCACAACCCTTAAAACATGTAGTGTTCGCTGTCCCAGTCATTCTATGTGGCAAAGTATCCCATGCTGCAACAACCCACTACCCCACCTCCTCCATAACGAAGTTGTCCTAACTTCGCTTACTCTCTGGGTAACGATTTAAATTTAGAATCATAGAAATTGACAGCACAAGAAGAGGCCATTCGGCCTGTAGTGCTGCTCTTTGTAAGAGCAGGCATCTTTACGGGAACATTTATTATAAAATACTATACTCCCGATTTATGTCTGTAACCATGTAAGTGACTCATCATTAAGTATGTGTCTAATTCTCTCTTTTAACATGATTTATGGAATGCACCTCCGCCAGTATTTCAGATAATCTTTTCCAGAACGAAAAAACACTCTGAGTGACAACATTTCCCCAAATCTGCCCTCCGGATCTTCAATCTTCAATGGATTGTCACTCTTTGACTCTGGTTATGGACCTACTTGCCAGAGGGAATCGTTCTGCTATATTTACTATATCAAAACCTCTCCTCATATTGAAGACCTCCATTAAGTCACTTCTTACCCTCTTCTGATCCAAGGAGAATTATTATACCTTTTCCAACATCTCATAACTGAATCCCTCACCCATGCTAACATGCTAGTAAACTTTCTCTGCATCCTTTCTAAGTGCTTTGCATCTTTCCTTAAGTGTGGTCCCCAGAATTGCCCATAGTACTCCAGCTGACGCCGAGCCAATGAGTTTTTAAATTCTAGCATGATTTCTTTGCCTTTATATTATCTGCCTCTATTTCAAACCCAAGTAACCCATATGCTTTTTGACCGCCTGATCAATTTGCCATGCCCCCTTTTAGTATTTGTGCACAGAGACACCAAGGTCGCTCTGCTCATCTCACTATTCAAATCTTTTAAATTTGATGACTTTTTGATACTGATTCTTCAAATAGGGAAATCAACCTTTCCATCTCCCCAACAGTAATGCCCTTTCACAATTATGATAAAACCTCCATTAGATACATCAGCATGTTTTGCTTCAAAGAAAATCTCAAGCCGCTCAACACACTGTAGCTAGCCTTCCTCGGGCTTCCTCCGAGCCCCTTAACTTAATCTGGCAGCGTAATGTTGGCGAGTGGTGATTGATTGCCCTGGGAACCAACAGGAAGAGAGGTCAGAGGCCGGGGGGCCAAGGGAGCAACGTGTTCTGCAACCAATCGCGGTGCTTGAGGAGTGGATCCTGAGTCGGCCTGTCAGGTGAGTCTGTGTGAAACCCTTTTAAACTATTTATCTTTTAAAAATTAAATCGGGATTCCTTTTGTCAACAAAACAGTTTAACATTTGTCAGTATTTTGTTTTCCTGGAGTTCCTATATTGAGTTTCAGGCACTTCAGTGCCAAGTGGACCAGGTGTTTAAATGTCATTAATTTCCCTCTTTCCATATCGCTGTTAGTTAAAGGGACAGAGATTGATTTCGCCGCATTATGCATTTGTAGTAGTGAAAGTAACATCCTTCCTGTTGGTACTGAGTCACATTCTGTGCTGGGCGAGATGGCTGGTGGAATCAGCCTTTAAAATACGCACCCTCTTGTTCAAATCTCTCCAGGACCTCGCCCTTCTCTATCTCTGTAACGTCCTCAAGCCCACCAACCCTCTTAATAGTTTGTTTTCTTTGGAACAGAGGAGGCTGAGGGGAGACCGGAATGAGATGCATAACATTTTGAGGGGCCTAGATAGAGTGGATGGGAAGGACCTATTTCCCTTCAAAGAGGGGTCAGCAACCAGCAGAACTTTTTAGCCAGTACGTAGCAAGCCCAACAAGAGAGGGAGAAGTTCTGGACTTAGTATTAGGGACTGAAGCTGGGCAGGTGGGAGGGGTATCAGTGGGAAAGCATTTTGCTGCTAGTGATCGTAATTTAGTTAGATTTAGGGTAGTTATGGAAAAGCACAAAGATAGACCAGGAATAAAAGTTCTCAATCGGGGAAAAGCCAATTTTACTAAGCTTAGATGTGATTTAGCCAAAGTGGACTGGAAACAGTTACTTGAAATGGTGAGAGATTGGGAAATGCTGGTGTTCAGATGGACCTTCGTGTTCTTGTATACGAATCACAAAGTTAATATGCAGGTACAGCAAGCAATGAAGAAAGCAAATGGTGTGTTGGTCTTTATTACAAGAGGATTTGAGTACAGGAGTAAAGACGTCTTACTGCAATTATATAGGGCCCTGGTGAGACTACACCTGGAGTATTTTGTACAGTTTTGGCTGCTTAGGAAGGATGTACTTATCATTGAGGATGGCAACGACGGTTCACCACACTGAATTCCTGGGATGGGAGAATTGTCCTGTGAGGAGCGATTGAGTAGACTAGGCATGTATTCTCTAGAATTTAGAAGAATGAGAGGTGATCTCATTGAAACATACAAAATTATTACAAGGCTTGACAGGATAGATGCAGGGAGGATGTTTCCTCTGGCTGAGCAGTCGAGAACCAGGGGTCACAGTCTAAAAATAAGGGGTTGGCCATTTAGGACTGAGATGAGCAGAAACGTATTCACTCATTAATCTTTGTAATTCTCTACCCCAGAGAAGGTTGTGTCTTTGAATATATTCAAGATAGAGGTCGATAGATTTTTTTACATTGAGGGAATCAAGAGATATGGAATAGTGCAGGAAAGTGGAGTTGAGGGAGAAGATCAGCCATGATCTCATTGCATGACAGAGCAGGCTCGAGGGGCCGAATGGCATACTCCTGCTCTGAAATCTTACGTTCTTATGTTGAAGTTAAATTAGTCTCAGAGCAGTGGGAGGCATTCAAGGAGGAGATAATGAGGGTTCAGAGAAAGTATGTTACCTTAAAGAAAAAGGGTGGGACTAATAAATCTGGAGCCCCCTGGATGTCAACATAAGAAATAGGAGCAGGAGTAGGCCATAAGGTCCCTCGAGCCTGCTCCTCCATTTAATGAGATCATGGCTGATCATCGACCTCAACTCCATTTCCTGCCTGATCGTCATATCCCTTGATTCACCGAGAGTCCAAAAATCTATCTATCTCAACCTTGAATACACTGAGCATCCACAGCCATCTGGTTGAGAGAATGCCAAAGATTCACAACCCTCTGAGTAAAGAAATTCCTCCTCATCTCTGTCTTAGATGGCCAAATCCTTATCCTGAGACTGTGCCCCCAAATTCGAGACACTCCAGCCAGGGGAATCAACCTCTTAGCATCTAACCTGTCAATCCCCTTCAGAACCTTGTATGTTTCAATGAGATCACCTCTCATTATTCTACACACTACCTCATCATCAGACAGCCCTCTCATCCCAGGAATCAATCTTGTGAACCTTTGTTGCACCGTCTCCAAGTCAAATGTTTCCTTCCTTAGATAAGAGGATAAAACTGTGCCTAGTACTCCAGGTGCGGTCTCACCAAGGCCCTGGATAATTGTAGCAAGACTTCCTTATTCTTATACTCCAACCCCCTTGCAATAAAAGACAATCCAGTTGCCTTCCTTATTGCTTGCGTACCTGCATGCTCACTTTCTGCACTTTCTGTGCAGTCTTAAACGAGGACATCACAAATCTCTCTGAACACCAACGTTTTAAAGTTTCTCATCATTTCAAAGATATTCTTTTTTTTATTATTCCGACCAAAGTGAATAACCTCACATTTCCCTACATTATACTCCATCTTCTACCTTACTGCCCACTCACATAGTGTATATAAATATATATATACCTTGCAGACACTTGATTTCTCACAGCTTACTGTCCCACCTAGTTTTGTATCATCAGCAAATTTGAATACATTGCACTCGGTCCCTTCATTTTGATCATTAATCATAAAATCATTGAAATTTACAGCAAGGAAGGAGACCATTTCAGCCCACCGTGTCCGTGCCGGCCGACAAACAGCTATCCAGCCTAATCCCACTTTACAGCTTTTGGTCCGCAGCCCTCTGGCTGACGGCACTTGAAGTGCACTTCCAAGTATTTTCAAATGTGGTGAGGGTTTCTGCCTCTGCCACCCTTTCAGGCAGTGAGTGAGATGCAGACCCCCACCATCCTCTGGGTGACGAAGTTTCCCTTCGTATCTCCTCCAAAACAATTACTTTTAATCTATGCCCCTGGTTGTTGACCACTCTCCCAAGGTACTTACTAGCCACTCTATCCAGGCCCCTCAAAATGTTATAGACTTCCATCAGGTCTCCCCTCAGCCTCCTCTGTTTCAAAGAAAACAGAGCCAGCATCTCCAATCTTTCCTCATAGCCAAAATTCTCCAGTCCAGCTAATATTCTTGTAAATCTGCTCTGTACCCTTTTCAGTACAATCACATCTTTCCTGTAATGTGGTGACCAGAACTGCACACAATATTCCAGCTGTGGCCTAACCAGTTCAAGCATAACCTTCTAGCTCTTGTATTCCATGCCTCAACTAATAAAGGTCAGTATTCCATATGCATTCTAAACCACCTTATCGACCTGCCCTGCTACCTTCAGTGATCTGTGGACCGACACTCCAAGGTCCCTTTGTCCCTCGACAATTTTCAGTGTCGTACCATTTAATGTGTAATCCCTTGCCTTGTTAGACCTCCCCAAATGCATTACCTCACACTTATCCGGATTGAAATTGGCTTTGGTTCATTGGCTCCATTCTCGACTGAATCAGGAGGTTGTGTGTGTAAGTCCCACTCCTGAGACTTGAGCACATCATCTTGGGGAATTTTGAATTGTTGAAGCTGTTGACTTTCGGAAGAAATGTGAAATGGAAGCTTCGTCTGCACCTTCGGGTGGATGTGAAAGTTCACAGAGCCTTATTCGAAAAAGAATAGGAGAGTTGCGCCTGTGTCAATATGACGAAAAATGTTCAAAAATGCTCCCTGAAACCCTATGTGTATGTGTGTGTCTGTACGGATAGAGTTAAAGGCCAGCTTCTCATAGAGACAGAGTCCAAGTGCTGACAGGACCAGGATGGCCGTGTGGTTAAGGCGTTGGGCATAAAATCCAGTGGCTTTATACCCGTGTGTGCTCGAACCTCACTCCTGGTAATTCCTTAATTAAGCAGAGTTTTTTCCCATCCTGATCAGTGATATCCGATTTTCTTCTGTTGCATTTGCATTTTTCTGTAACTCTGTGACACTCTGAGCAGACAATGAAATGAAATTGTGAAATGTTTCTGTATCACTCAGTCTCTGCCTCTCTCTCACTTTAGAGAGCTGTGTATGTGTTTGTGTGTTTGAGTTTTTGTCTCTCTCAGTCTGCCTCTCTCTGATTCACTCTGTCTGTCCCTGTTTCTCCGTTTGTCTCTGTCTCTCAATCTGTCTCTCTCACGGTGTCCAGTTCTGTTCCAATAGGATTCTCTCAGACTCTCTGTCTGACTGTCTCTCTCTTTCCCATCATCTCTGTCTGTCCATGTCTTTGCCTGAATCTGTTAGTCCCTGTCTCTAATCTGATGAGTATTTCCATCATTTTCTGTTTTTGTCACTATGTCTCTCTCTCTATCTGTCTGTCGCTCTATCTGTCTCCCTCTTTGTCTCTCTTTTTGTCCATGTCTTTTTCTTGTCATTCCATCACTATTTGCCTCACTTTCTTTATGGAGCACGCAAACACATCTCTGTGTATGTATTTGAGTATTTGTCTCACTCAGTCTGACCCTCCCTCTCAGTCTCAAACTTTCTGTCTCTCTCTGTCTCTATCTCGCTGTCTGTCTCAACCTGTTTCCCTGTTTGTCTCTGTTTCTCAATGTGTCTGTCTCTTTCTCACGGTGACCAGTTCTATTCCAATGGGATTCTCTCAGTCTCTCTTCTGACTGTCCCATCATCTCTGTCTGTCTATGTCTCTGCCTGTCTGTCTCTCTTTGCCTGTCGCTGCTAGTTCCTCTATCTAACCTGCTGGGAATCGCCATCATTTTCTGTTTATATCTTTTCTCTCTCTCGATCTGTCACTCTCTCTCGATCTGTCTCTCTCCTTGTTACTGTCTTAATCACAGACTTTCTCTCACTCTTTCCCTCTCTCTCTTTAGAGATCACATGTAAGTGTTTGAGTCTTTTTCTCACTCAGTCTACCTCTTCTTCTCAGTCTCACACTTTCTGTCTCTCGTTGTCTCTATCTCGCTGTCTGTCTCTCCCTGGTTGTCGGTTTGTCTCTGTCTCTCAATGTGTCTGTCGACTTCTCATGGTGTCCAGTTCTTTTCATAGCTCGACTTCTGCGCTGACAGAGTGGTACCCGTTAGTTCATCGTTAGTATAGTGCTGAGTATCCCCGCATGTCACGCGGGAGACCGGGGTTCAATTTCCCGACGGGGCGGAAGTAGTTTCAAAATGTAAAATTTTACTTCTGTTTCATGGTCGAGATTCATATTAAAAAGTTCCAGAGCTATATAGAACTGTAAAAATACAGGTAGAGGAGATTACCTCTTCCAGATTTTTAGCAAACAGAGACATTTTCAGGATTCTTTTGCCGTCTGCTGCACGGAGATGGACGACTGAATTTTTTTCCATGCAACGTTTAAAAAGGCAGCGACAACAGTATTCGTGGCCGCGTGGTTAAAGTGATGGACTAGAAATCCATTGCGTTTTTCCCGCACAGGTTGGAATCCTGCCGACTACGATTCTCAGCATTTTTCATTCCATTTCAAAATTTAACCAGTTCTCTGCCAAACTGATCCCGAGATAGATGGAATAACGTCCCACACCTTTCAACACGGACATTTTTTTCTCATTTTTATTAATCTGCAATATTCACGATACATCCGTTTCAAAAATCGCAAAAATCAGACAAAGTTGCGACTGTGATAGAAAATAGGTGCAGGAGTAGGCCATTCTGCCCTTCTAGCCTGTTTATCCCACGAGATGTCTAAGGCATCTGTGCATGCCCGTTGGTGCGTGTAAATATTTGGTTATGCGTGTGTGTGTCTCTGTGTCTGTCCATCTCTATATATGTCTTTGTGTATGTGCAACTGTCTGTGGAAATCATCACCATGAATTTGGTATGTCCTGGAACTTATAAAAAAGACTTGGGGAAAATAATACGGTTGTGAACTTTTGCATCGGCTTTGGTTCAGTGGCAGCATTCTCGACTGAATCAGGAGTTTGTGTGTTCAAGTCGCACTCCTGAGACTTGAGCATATCATCTTGGCTAACACTCAAGTGCAGCACTTGGGGAATTTTGCAATGTTGAAGCTGTTGACGTTCGGATGAAATGTTAAATTGAAACTCCCTCTGCACCCTCGGGTGGATATGAAATGTCCCAGTGCATTACTCGAAAAAGAATAGGAGAGTTGCCCCCGTGTCAATATTACTAAAAATGTTCGTAAATGCTCACTGAAAGCCGATGTGCATTTTTTGTATGTGGGGTTGGGGTTGATGCCCAGATTCTCACAGAGACAGAATCCAGGTTCTCACAGGACCAGGATAGCCGAGTGGTTAAGGCGTTGGCCTTAAAATTCAATGGGTTTTTCCCGCGTGGGTTCGTACCCCACTCCTGGCATTTCTTTAATTTAACATGGATTTCCTCCCATTCTGATCAGTGATGCTGGATTTTCATCGGTTGAATCAGCAATTTTCTGTAACTATGTGACACTCTGAACCGATGATGAAATGAAATTGTGAAATGTATCTGTGTCGCTCAGTCTCTGCCTCTCTCTCTCTTCAGAGAGCTGTGCATGTGTTTACATGTTTGAGTCTTGCCTCTCTCAGTCTGACTCACTTTGTCTGTTCCTGTTTCTCTGTTTGTCTCTGACTCTCAATCTGTCTCTTTCTCACGGTGCCCACGTCTGTTCCAATGGGATTCTCTCAGACTCTTTGTCTGACTGGCTCTCTCTTTCCCATCATTTCGGTCCCTCCATGTCTTTGCCTGTCTCTGTTAGTCCGTGCCTGTAAGCTGAGAAGTATTTCCATCATTTTCTGTTTTAGTCTCTATCTCTCTCTCTATCTGTCTCTCTCCTTGTCACTGTCTTTATCATTGTCTTCCTCTCACTCTTTCCCTCTCTCTCTTAATAGATCGCGCACACACATCTCTGTACATGTATGTGTTTGATTATTTTTCTCACTCAGTCTGCCTCTCCTTCTCAGTCTCACACTTTCTGTCTCTCGTTGTCCCTATCTCGCTGTCTGTCTGTGCCTGTTTCTCTGTTTGTCGCTGACTCTCAATCTGTCTCGGAGTCGGCGAGAGGTCTATAAAGGCCTAACGCGGCTGCAGTCGGGAGCAGCGTCGAGGAGGTGCGTGGAGAGGCGTGAGTTCCGGGGTTGGCGAGAGGCCTATAAAGGCCCAACGTGGCGACAGTCAGGAGCAGCATCGAGGAGGTGCATGGAGAGGCGTGAGTTCTGGAGTCAGCGAGAGGCCTATAAAGGCGCAGCGCGGCGGCAGTCGGGCGCAGCGTCGAGGAGGTGCGTGGAGAGGCCTATAAAAGGCACAGCAGGGAGTCCAGGGCCCTGCGTCGGGAGCAGCGTCGTTGGTGCGTGTTGAGGCCTATAAAAGGCACAGCAGGGATCCGGGGCCCAGTATCGGAGGTGGGTGGTGAGGCCTATAAAAGGCGTACTTGTGCAGCTACAGGGAGAAGGCAAAAAAGAAGCAGAAAGAAACAGAAAGGTGACGTCACAGCCAAGGGGGTAAGTGATTGGCTGGTGATTGGTGAGTAGTTTTTCTTTTTTTTCTTCTATAACAGTGAGTAAACTTTAGCATTGGTGTTGCTTATCTAAGGGTTAAGTCATGGCAGGACAGCTCGGTCACGTGTTATGCTCCTCCTGTACCATGTGGGAACTCAGGGATGACACCAATGTTCCTGACGACTACGTGTGCGGGAAGTGTATCCGCCTCCAGCTCCTGACAGACCGCGTTGTGGAGTTGGCGCTGAGGGTGGTATCACTCTGGAGCATCCGCGATGCTGAGAATGACGTACTCACATGTAGCGAGTTGATCGTAGCCCAGGTAAAGGGTCCACAGCCAGATAGGGAATGGAAGACCAGCAGGAATAGCAGTGCAAGGTAGGTAGTGCAGAGGTCCCCTGTGGTCATCCCCCTGCAAAACAGATACACTGCTTTTGGTACTGTTGGCGGGGATGACTCATCAGGGGAGGACAGCAGCAGCCACGTTCATGGCACCGTGGCTGTCTCTGTTGCACAGGAGGGCAGGAAAAAGAGTGGGAGAGCGATAGTGATAGGGGATTCAATTGTAAGGGGAATAGATAGGCGTTTCTGCGGCCGCAACCGAGATTCCAGGATGGTATGTTGCCTCCCTGGTGCAAGGGTCAAGGATGTCTCGGAGCGGGTGCAGGACATTCGAAAAAAGGTGGGAGAACAGGCAGTTGTCGTGGTGCACATTGGTACCAACGACATAGGTAAAAAAAAGGGATGAGGTCCTACGAAACGAATTTAAGGAACTAGGAGCTAAATTAAAAAGTAGGACCTCAAAATGAATAATCTCGGGATTGCTACCAGTGCCACGTGCTAGTCAGAGTAGGAATCGCAGGATAGCACAGATGAATACGTGGCAAGTGCAGTGGTGCAGCAGGGAGGGATTCGAATTCCTGCGGCATTGGAACCAGTTCTGGGGGAGGTGGGACCAGTAAAAATCAGACAGTCTGCACCTGGGCAGGACCGGAACCCATGTCCTAGGGGGAGTGTTTGCTAGTGCTGTTGGGGAGGAGTTAAACTAATATGGCAGGGGGATGGGAACCAATGCAGGGAGACAGAGGGAAACAAAAAGGAGACAAAATCAAAGGACAGAAAGGAGATGAGTAAAAGTGGAGGGCAGAGAAACCCAAGGCAAAGAACAAAAAGGGCCATTGTACAGCAAAATTCTAAAAGGACAAAGGGTGTTAAAAAAACAAGCTTGAAGGCCTTGTGTCTTAATGCAAGGAGTATCTGCAATAAGGTGGATGAATTAACTGTGCAAATAGATGTTAACAAATATGATATGATTGGGATTACAGAGACGTGGCTCCAGGATGATCAGGGCTGGGAACTCAACATTCAGGTTTATTCAACATTCAGGAAGGATAGAATAAAAGGAAAAGGAGGTGAGGTAGCATTGCTGGTTAAGGAGGAGATTAATGCAATAGTTAGGAAGGAAATTAGCTTGGATGATGTGGAATCTATATGGGTAGAGTTGCAGAACGCCAAAGGGCAAAAAACGTTAGTGGGAGTTGTGTACAGACCTCCAAACAGCAGTAGTGATGTTGGGGAGGGAATCAAACAGGAAATTAGGGGTGCATGCAATAAAGGTGCAGTAGTTATAATGGGTGACTTTAATATGCACATAGATTGGGTAAACCAAACTGGAAGCAAAACGGTGGAGGAGGATTTCCTGGAGTGCAAAAGGGATGGTGTTCCAGACCAATACGTCGAGGAACCAACTAGGGGGGTGGCCATCTTAGACTGGGTGTTGTGTAACGAGAGAGGATTAATTAGCAATCTCGTTGTGCGAGGCCCCTTGGGGAAGAGTGACCATAATATGGTTGAATTCTGCATCAGGATGGAGAATGAAACAGTTAATTCAGAGACCATCGTCCAGAACTTAAAGAAGGTTAACTTTGAAGGTATGAGGCGTGAATTGGCTAGGATAGATTGGCGAATGATACTTAAGGGGTTGACTGTTAATGGGCAATGCAGACATTGAGCGACCGCATGGATGAACTACAACAATTGTACATTCCTGTCTGGTGTAAAAATAAAAAAGGGAATGTGGCTCAACCGTGGCAATCAAGGGAAATCAGGGATAGTATTAAAGCCAAGGAAGTGGCATACAAATTGGCCAGAAATAGGAGCGAACCCGGGGACTGGGAGAAATTTAGAACTCAGCAGAGGAGGACAAAGGGTTTGATTAGGGCAGGGAAAATGGAGTACGAGAAGAAGCTTGCAGGGAACATTAAGACTGATTTCAAGTTTCTATAGATATGAAAAGAGAAAAAGGTTAGTAAAGACAAACGTAGGTCCCCTGCAGTCAGAATCAGGGGAAGTCATAACGGGGAACAAAGAAATGGCGGACCAATTGAACAAGTACTTTGGTTCGGTATTCACGAAGGAGGACACAAACAACCTTCCGGATATAAAAGGGGTCAGAGGGTCTAGTAAGGAGGAGAAACTGAGGGAAATCCTTATTAGTCGGGAAATTGTGTTGGGGAAATTGGTGGGATTGAAGGCCGATAAATCCCCAGGGCCTGATGGACTGCATCCCAGAGTACTTAAGGAGGTGGCATTGGAAATAGCGGATGCATTGAAAGTCATTTTCCAACATTCCATTGACTCTGGATCAGTTCCAATCGAGTGGAGCCTAGCCAATGTAACCCCACTTTTAAAAAAAGGAGGGAGAGAGAAAACAGGGAATTATAGACTGGTCAGTCTGACATCGGTCGTGGGTAAAATGATGGAATCTATTACTAATAATGTCATAGCAGCGCATTTTGAAAGAGGTGACATGATAGGTCCAAGTCAGCATGGATTTGTGAAAGGGAAATCATGCTTGACAAATCTTCTGGAATTTTTTGAGGATGTTTTCAGTCGAGTAGACAAGGGAGAATCAGTTGATGTGGTATATTTGGACTTTCAGAAGGCTTTACACAATGTCCCACACAAGAGATTAATGTGCAAAGTTAAAGCACATGGGATTGGGGGTAGTGTTTTGACATGGATTGAGAACTGGTTGTCAGACAGGACGCAAAGAGTAGGAGTAAATGGGGACTTTTCAGAATGGCAGGCAGTGACTAGTGGGGTACCGCAAGGTTCTGTGCTGGGGCCCCAGCTGTTTACACTGTACATTAATGATTTAGACGAGGGGATGAAATGTAGTAGCTCCAAATTTGCGGATGACACTAAGTTGGGTGGCAGTGTGAGCTGCGAGGTGGATGCTATGAGGCTGCAGAGCGCCTTGGATAAGTTAGGTGAGTGGGAAAATGCATGGCAGATGAAGTATAATGTGGATAACTGTGAGGTTAGCAACTTTGGTGGTAAAAACAGAGAGACAGACTATTATCTGAATGGTGACAGATTAGGAAAAGGGGAGGTGCAACGAGTCCTGGGTGTCATGGTACATCAGCCATTGAAATTCGGCATGCAGGTTCAGCAGACGGTTAAGAAAGCAAATGGCATGTTGGCCTTCATAGCGAGGGGATTTGAGTACAGGGGCAGCGAGGTGTTGCTACAGTTGTACAGGGCCTTGATGAGGCCACACCTCGAGTATTGTGTACAGTTTTGATCTCCTAACCTGAGGAAGGACATTCTTGCTATTGAGGGAGTGCAGCAAAGATTCACCAGACTGATTCCCGGGATGGTGGGACAGACCTATCAAGAAAGACTGGATCAACTGGGCTTGTATTCACTGGATTTCAGAGGAATGAGAGGGGACCTCATAGAAACGTTTACAATTCTGATGGTTTAGACAGGTTAGATGCAGAAAGAATGTTCCCAATGTTGGGGAAGTCAAGAACCAGGGGTCATAGTCTAAGGATAAGGGGTAAGCCATTTAGGACCGAGATGAGGAGAAACCTCTTCACCCAGAAGGTGGTGAACCTGTGGAATTGTCTAGCACACAAAGTTGTTGAGGTCAATTCACTAAATATATTCAAAAAGGAGTTAGATGAAGTCCTTACTACTTGGGGGATCAAGGGGTTTGGCGAGAAAGCAGGAATGGGGTACTGAAGTTGCATGTTCAGCCATTAACTCATTGAATGGCAGTGCAGGCTAGAAGGGCCGAATGGCCTACTCCTGCAACTCTTTTTCTATGTTTCTATGTTTCTATGTTTCGATGTCTCTTTCTCACGGTGCCCACGTCTGTTCCAATGGGAATCTCTCAGACTCTTTGTCTGACTGGCTCTCTCTTTCCCATCATTTCGGTCTGTCCATGGCTTTGCCTGTCTCGTCCGTGCCTGCAACCTGAGAAGTATTTCCATCATTTTCTGTTTTAGTCTCTATCTCTCTCTCTGTATCTGTCTCTCTCCTTGTCACTGTCTTTATCATGTCTTTCTCTCACTCTTTCCCTCTCTCTCTTAATAGATCACGCACACACATCTCTGTATATGTATGTGTTTGAGTCTTTTTCTCAATCAGTCTACCTCTCCTGCTCAGTCTCACACTTTCTGTATCTCGTTGTCTCTATCTCGCTGTCTGTCTCTCCCTGTTTTTCGGTTTGTCTCTGTCTCTCAATGTGTCAGTCGACTTCTCATGGTGTCCAGTTCTGTTCACATCTCGATTCCGGGTCTGACAGAGCCAATATCTGTCAGTTCCTCGTTCGTATAGTGTTGAGTATCCCCACCTGTCACGCGCGTGACCGGGGTTCAATTCCCCGAAGAGGAGGCAGTTGTTTCAAAATGCAAAATTTTACTTTTGTTTCTTGGTATAGACTCATGTTAAAAAGCTCCAGAGTAATATAGAACAGTAAAAATACAGCAAGAGCAGATTGCCTCTTCCAGATTTTTAGTAAACGGAGACGGTTTCAGGATTCTGTGGCCGTCTGCTGCACAGAGATGGATGACTGAGTTTTATCTGAGTGACATTTAAAGAGGCAGTGGACCAGTAGTTGTGGCCGAGTGATTAAGACGATGGACTAAAAATCCATTGGAGTTTCCCCGCGCAGATTTGAATCCTGCCGACTACGTTTCACAGCATATTTCATTCTGTTTGATAATTTAACCAGGTTCATGCAAAACTGATTCTGAGATAGATGGAACAACGTCCCACACCTTTCAATGCAGCCGCTGATTTCTTACTTTCATTAATCTGCAATATTCACGATACATACGGATGGAAAAATGCAAAAGCCAGCCAAAGTAGCGACAGTGAACCTGCCTGTCTATCCATCTATTTGTATAAGGCACTCTGTGCATATCTTGATCTGGGTGTCATGGTACATCAGTCATTGAAAGTTGGCACGCAGGTGCAGCAGGCAGTGAAGAAGGCAAATGGCATGTTCGCCTTCATAGCTAGGGGATTTGAGTATAGGAGCAGGGAGGTCTGACTGCAGTTGTACAGAGTCTTGGTGAGGTCACACCTGGAATATTGTGTTCAGTTTTGCTCTCCCAATCTGAGGAAGGACGTCCTTGCTATTGAGGGAGTACAGCGAAGGTTCATCAGCTTGATTCCCGGGATGGCAGGACTGACATATGAGGAGAGACTGGATCAACTGCGTTGGTATCCACTGGAGTTTAGAAGAATGAGAGGCGTTCCCATAGAAATATATAAAATTCTGACGAGATTGGAAAGGTTCGAGGCAGATAGAATGTTCCCATTGCTGGGGAATTCGAGAACCAAGGATCATAGTCTAAGAATATGTGGCACGACATTTAGGACCGAGATGAGGAGAAACTTCTTCACTCAGAGAGTGGTTAACATGTGGCATTCTCTACCACAGAAAGTTGTTGAGGCCAGTTCGTTAGATATATTCAAAAGGGAGTTCGATATGGCCCTTACGGCTGAAGGGATCAAGGTGTATGGAGAGAAAGCAGGAAAGGGGTACTGAGGTTGAATGATCAGCCATGATCTTATTGAATGATGGTGCAGGCTCGAAGGGCCGAATGGCCTACTCCTGCAACTAATTTATTTGTTTCTATGTTGATGCGTGTATATTTTTGGTTATTGTGTGTGTGTGTGTCTGTGTATGTCAATCTGTATGCATGCCTCTGTGTGTGTGCAACTGTCTATGGAATTCATCACCATGAATTTGGTGCGTCCTGGAAATTTTAAAAAGCTTGGGGAAAATAATACGGTTGTGATCTTTGGTATCGGCTTTGTTTCAGTGGCTCCATTCTCGACTGAATCAGGAGGTTGTGTGTGTCAGTCGCACTCCTGAGACTTGAGCACGTCATCTTGGCTGACACTCAAATGCAGTACTTGGGGAATTTTGCATTGTTGAAGCTGTTGACTTTCGGATGAAATGTTAAATTGAAGCTTCATCTGCACCTTCGGGTGGATGTGAAAGGTCCCAGAGCCTTACTCGAAAAAGAATAGGAGAGTTGCCCCCGTGTCAATATTACGAAAAATGTTCGAAAATGCTCCCTGAAACCCTATGTCTGTGGAGGTAGAGTTGAAGCCCACATTCTCTCAGAGATAGAATCTAATCACTAACCGGACTAGGATGGCTGAGTGGTTAAGCCGTTGGGCTTAAGATCCCATGGATTTATAACCGCAAGGCTTCGAACCCCACTCCTGGTAATTACTTAATTAAACAGAGATTTTTCCAATCCTGCTCAGTGATAACCGATTTTCATCTGTTGCATTTGCATTTTTCTGCAGCTCGGTGACAATCTGAGCAGATAATAAAATTAAATTGTGAAATGTATCTGTGTCGCTCAGTCTCTGCCCCTCGCTCTCTCTTTAGAGAGCTGTATATGTATTTGTGTGTTTGAGTCTTTGTCTCTCTCAGTCTGCCTCTCTCTGATTCACTCTGTCTGTCCCTGTTTCTCTGTTTGTCTCTGTCTCTCAATCTGTCTCCTTCACACGGTGTCCAGTTCTGTTCCAATGGGATTATGTTCGACTCTCTGTCTGACTGTCTCGCTCTTTCCCATCATCTCTGTCTGTCCATGTCTTTGCCTGCCTTTGTTCGTCCCTCTCTAACCTGATGAGTATTACCATCATTTTCTGTTTTTGTCTCTATGTCTCTCTCTCAATTTGTCTTTCTCTCTATCTGTCTCCCTCTTTGTCTCTCTCTTTGTCGCTGTCTTTCTATCACTCTTTCCCTCCCTCTCTTTATAAATCACACAAACACATCTCTGTAGATGTGTGTGTTTAGAGTCTTTGTCTCACTCAGTCTGACCCTCCCTCTCAGTCTCAAACCTTCTGTCTCTCTCTGTCTCTACCTCGCTGTCTGTTTCTCCCTGTTTTGCTGTTTGTCTCTGTCTCTCAATGTGGCTGTCTCTTTCTCGCGGTGTCCAGTTGTGTTCCAATGGGATTCGCTCAGTCTCTCTGTCTGACTGTCTCACTCTTTCCCATCATCTCTGTTTCTCTATGTCCCTGCCTGCCTGTCTCTCTTTGCCTGTCGCTGGTAGTTCCTGTCTCTAACCTGCTGAGAATTTCCAACATTTTCTGTTTATATCTTTGTCTCTCTGTCTATCTGTCGCTCTCTCTCTATCTGTCTCTCTCCTTGTCACTGCCTTTATCATTTTCTTTCTCTCACTCTTTCCCTCTCTCTTTATAGATCACACACACAGATCACTTTATATGTCTGTGTTTGAGAGTCTTTTTCTCACTCAGTCTGCCTCTCGTTTTCAGTCTCACACTTGCTGTCTCTCATTGTCTCGATCTCGCTGTCGGTCTCTCCCTGTTTGTCGGTTTGTCTCTGTCTCTCAATGTGTCTGTCGACTTCTCATGGTGTCCAGTTCTGTTCACACCTCGAATAGTGCTTTGACAAAACCCATCAATTTCTCATGAGAAAATGGTGAGTCTCCCCGCCTGTCACGTGGGCGACCGTGGTTCAATTCCCTAACAGGGAGGCTTCATTTTACAAAAGGCAGAATCTTGCTTCTGTTTCTTGCTCGAGATTCATATTAAAACGTTCCAGAGCAATATAGAACAGCAAAAATACAGGTAGAGGTGATTGCCTCTTCCAGATATTTATCAAACGGAAAGTTTTTCAGGATTCTTTGACCGTCTGCTGCACAGAGATGGATGACTGTGTTTTTTCTGAGTAGCATTGCACGAGGCACAGACGCAGCGGTCGTGGCCGAGTGGTAAAGACGATGAACTAGTAATCCATGCGGTTTTAGCCGCGAAAGCTCGAATCCTGCCAAATACGATTATCAACATTTTTCGTTCCATTTCACAATTTAACCAGGTCTCTGCAAAACAGATCCTGACATCGATGGAATAACGTCTCACACCTTTCAACACTGACATTTTTTTCATATTTTTATTAATCTGCAATATTCACGATACATACGGATAGAAAAACGCAAAAATCAGCCAAAGTTGCGACAGTGATTCAGCCTGTCTATCCCTCTATATGTCGAAGGCATCTGTGCATGTCCGTTGGTGCGTGTAAATTTTTGGTAATGTGTGTGTGTGTGTCTCTGCGTCTGTCCATCTGTATACATGTCTCTGTGTATGTGCAACTGTCTGGAAATCATCACCATGAATTTGGTATGTCCTGGAACTTAAAAAAAGACTTGGGGAAAGTAAAACGGCTGTGAACTTTTGTCTCAGCTTTGGTTCAGTGGCAGCATTCTCGACTGAATCAGGAGTTTGTGTGTTCAAGTCGCACTCCTGAGACTTGAGCATATAATTTTGGCTAACACTCAAATGCAGCACCTGGGGAATTTTGCATTGTTGAAGCTGTTGACTTTCGGATGAAATGTTAAATTGAAGCTCCGTCTGCGCACTCGGGTGGATGTGAGAGGTCCCAGAGCATTACTCGAAAACGAACAGGAGAGTTGTCCCCGTGTCAATATTGCTAAAAATGATCGGAAATGCTCCCTGAAACCCTCTGTGTGTGTCTGTGGGGGTGGAGTTGAAGCCCAGATTCTCAGAGACAGAATCCCACCACTGACGGGACCAGGATGGCCGCGTGGTTAAGGCGTTGGGCTTAAGATCCAATGGGCTTATACCCGTGTGGGTTCGAACCCCACTGCTGGTAATTGCTTAATTAAACAAAGATTTGTTATCCATCCTGCTCAGTGATACCCGATTTTCATCTGTTGCATTTGCATTTTTCTGTAATTCGGTGACACTCTGAGCTGATAATAAAATGAAATTGTGAAATGTATCTGTGTCGTTGAGTCTCTGCCTCTCTCTCTCTTTAAAGAGCTGTGTATGTGTTTGTGTATTTGAGGCTTTGTCTCTCTCTCTCAGTCTGCCTCTCTCTGATTCACTCTGTATGTCCCTTTTACTCTGTTTGTCTCTGTCTCTCAATCTGTCTCTTTCTCACGGTGTCAAGATCCGTTCCAAAGGGATTCTCTCAGACTCTCTGTCTGACTGTCTCTCTCTTTCCATCATCTCTGTCTGTCCATGTCTTTGCCTGTCTCTGTTACTCACTGCCTCTAACGTGATGAGTATTTCCATCATTTTCTGTTTTTGCATCTTTGTCTCTCTCTATCTCTTTTTCTCTCTATCTGTCTCCCTCTTTGTCTCTCTCTTTGTCCCTGGCTTTTTCTTGTCATTGCATCACTATTTGCCTCCCTCTCTTTTTGGAGCACGCAAACACATTTCTGTGTACGTATGTTTTGAAGTCTTTGTCTCACTCAGTCTGACCCTCCGTCTCAGTCTCAAACTTTCTGTCTCTCTCTGTCTCTATCACACTGTCTGTCACTCCCTGTTTCCCTGTTTGTCTCTGTTTCTCACGGTGTCCAGTTCTGTTCCAATCGGATTCTCTCCGTCTCTCTTTCTGACTGTCTTACTCTTTCCCATCATCTCTGTCTGTCTATGTCTCTCCCTGTCTGTCTCTCTTTGTCTGTCTCTGTTAGTCCCTGTCTCTAACCTGGTAAGTATTTCCATAATTTTCTGTTTTTGTCTCGATCTCTCTCTCTCTATCTGTTCTCTCCTTGTCACTGTCTTTATCATTGTCTTTCTCTCATTCTATCCCTATCTCTCTTTATAGATCACACACACAGACCTCTGTATCTCTATGTGTTTTAGTCTTTTTCTCACTCAGTCTGCCTCTCCTGCTCAGTCTCACACTTTCTGTCTCTCGTTGTCTCTATCTCGCTGTCTGTCTCTCCCTGTTTGTTAGTTTGTCTCTGTCTCACAATGTGTCTGTCGACTTCTCATGTTGTCCAGTTCTGTTCACAACTCGATTCCTGCTCTGACAGAACTGATTCTTGTCAGTTTCTCGTTAGTATAGTGGTGAGTATCCCAACCTGTCATGCTAGAGAGCAGCGTTCAATTCCCCGCGTGCAGGCCGTTTTTTCAAAATGCATAATTTTACTTCTGTTTCTTGGTATAGATTCATGTTATCAAGTTCCAGAGCAATATAGAACAGTAAAAATACAGTCTCTGCATAACTGAAATACCTCATTCATGTCAGACTTCTAGTTAATCTCTTCTGCACCATCTTAAGGTCTTGACATACTTCCAAAGTCTGGATTGAAATTAATTCAATCTCTATTGTTCCGCCAGATTCATTCTAAGTATGCATGCTCTCTTAAAATTGGACTGAGCAATAATCTCAGTATTAGTAATTATTGTTTGATAACAGTTATATAACTTGTTCTAACAATGCAGATTGTGCCTTATCTGCTCAGCAATAGCAGCCTCTGCATGAATAATGTTTCAATAAGCTCACTGTCCCCATCTGCTGATGATAAACATCTACTGCAGCCGCCAGAGTTTTTTAAACATCATTATTTAATTCTACACACAACAAGTTGCATTTTCCCAGTGACGTTCGCCCAGAGGAGTTTCTCAGAGCAAACCACAAGAGGACCAAGAGATCAGGGGGAGTTAAGGGAGAAAGGACACAATTCTTGTTATCAATTCTGAGGAGGTTTTCTTGGGAGGGTGTTAAGTTATATGGAACATAAGATTTAGGAGCAGGATTAGGCCATACGGCCCCACGAGCCTGCTCCACCATTTAATAAGATCATGGCTGATCATCAACCTCAACTCCACCTTGCTGCATTATCCCCATATACCTTGATTCTCCTACAGTGCAAAAATCTATCTATCTCAGCCTTGAATATACTCAACGACTCAACATCCACAGTCCTTTGGATTGAGAATTTCAAAGACTCACAACGCTCTGAGTGATGACATTCATCCTCTTCTCTGTGTTAAATGGCCGACCCCTTATCCTCAAACTATGCCCTCTAGATGTAGACTCTCCAGCCAGGGGAAACAACCTCTCAGCATCTAATCTGTCAATCCCCTTCGGAATCCTGTATCTTTCAATGAGCGCACCACTCATTCTTTTAAACTGCAGAGAGTAGAGGCCCATTCTATACAATTTCTCATCATAAGACAGCTCTCTCATCCCAGGATTCAATCTAGTGAACCTCAGTTGCACCACCACCAAGGCAAGTATATCCTTTCTTAGATAAGGAGACCCAAACTGCCCCAATACTCCAGGACCTTGGAGTACCATTCCACAGATCGCTGAAGGTCGCAGGCCAGATAGATAACGTGTTTTAAAAAGGAATACAGAATACGTGCCTTTATTAGTCATGGCATAGAATATAAGAGCAGCGAGGTTAGGCATTAACACTATAAAATATTAGTTCGGCCACAGTGTGCAGTTCTGGTCACCACATTACAGGAAAGATGTGATTGCACTAGAGAGGGTACAGAGGAGATTGAAGAGGATGTTGCCAGGACTGGAGAATTTTAACCATGAGGAAAGATTGGACAGGCTGGAGTTGTTTCCTTTGGAACAGAAGAGGCTGAGGGGAGAGTTAATTGACGTGTACAAGATTATTGTGGTGGGAAAGTATTGGAAAAAGTCCTAAAAGACAGGATGAATCTACATTTGGACAGGCAAGGATTAATTAAGGACTGTCAGCACGGATTTCTTAAGGGAAGATCGACCTTCTTGGTTACCTCCTCAAAAAATGCAATCAGTTTCCACATTGTAGACTGGTCATGAAGTTTAAAGCCCACGGCATCCAGGGCAAAGTGACAAGTTGTATCCAACATTGGCTTGGAGGTAGGAAGCAAAGGGTAATGATTGATGAATTTTTTTTGACTGGAAGGATGTTTCCAGTGGGTTTCCGCCGGGCACAGTACTGAGGCCCTTGCTTTTGTGGTATATATCTGTTATATATGTGGACTTGTATTTACTCTGTACAGCCACCAGAGGGCTCATACCCCGGAGTCCAAAGGGATCCCATAATCCCTTGGGAGCACAGGTATTTAAGAAGGCTTCACAGGTTGGAGAGGCACTCTGCAATAAAAGACTACGGTCACACTTTACCTTGAGCTCACAGTGTTCAGTCTGACTCTTTCTTCATACACGACAACTGGCGATGAGATACAGTTAGCGAACCCAAAGATGCAGAAAACAGTGTGCATCCTGGAGAAATTTTCGCAGGGAGATGATTAGGAAACTTTTGTGGAGCGACTCGACCAACACTTCGTGGCCAACGAACTAGATGGGTAAGAGAACGCTGCCAAACGAAGGGCGATCATCCTCACCCTCTATGGGGTACCAACGTATGGCCTCATGAAGAATCTGCTCACTGCAGCAAAACCCACGGAGAAATCATATGACGATTTGTGCACACTAGTCCGAGAGTATTTGAACCCGAAAGAAAGCATTCTGATGGCGATGTACAAGTTCTACACCTACAAAAGATCTGAAGGCCAGGGAGTGGCGAGTCATGTCGCCGAGCTAAGACGCCTTGCAAGACATTGCGAATTTGAAGGACATTTGGAGCATATGCTCAGAGACTTTTTCGTACTTGGCATTGGCCACGAAACCTTACCTCACAAACTTTTGACTGTAGAGACCCCAACCTTGAGTAAGGCCATCGCGATAGCCCAGGCATTCATAGCCACCAGTGACAAAACTAAGCAAATCGCTCAGCACACAAGTGCTGCTTCAAGTACTATTAACAAAGTGATGTTGTTTTCGAATCGGAACGTACAAGACAGGTCATACATTCCTGCAGCTACACGTCGGCAGATGTCTCAGAGTCCACCATCAAGGGTGATGAATGCAAGGCCATTAACACCTTGTTGGCACTGCAGGGACGTTCATTGTTTCCATTCATGCCGATTCAAAGGATACGTTTGCAAGGGCTGTGGAACAATGGAACACCTCCAACGAGTGTGCAGGCGAGCTGCTAAGCCTGCTAAACCTGAAAACCATCAGGTTACAGAGGAGGATCATGAAGAAACAGAGCTTCAGATAGAGGAGGCAGAGGTACATGAGGTACAAACATTCACCATGAATTGTACCCCGATAACGCTGAATGTTTAACTCAATGGACTCAATGGGCGCAAGCTAGTCCATCATGGGCAAAAAGACTTTTGAAAGGTTGTCGTGCAACAAGGCCTCAAGGCCAGTCTTAACTCCAATTCGCACAAAAATGAGAACTTATACAAAATAACTGATTCCTGTAATCGCCAGTGCTACCATAAAGGTCTCTTATGATTGAGCGGTGCACAAACTACCACTCTGGGTGGTATCGGGCGATGGTCCCACGCTGCTTGGCAGGAGCTGGCTGGGAAAGATACGCTGGAACTGGGACGACATCCGAGCACTATCACCCGCTGACGACACTTCCAGTGCCCAGGTCTTAAACAAATTTCCTTCACTGTTTGAACTAGGCATCTGGAAATTTCAAGAAGCAAAAATGCAGATCCACCTAATTCCGGGGGCGCGACCCATCCATCACAAGTCGAAAGAAGTACCGTTCATGATGAGAGAAAGGGGAGAGATCGAGCTAGACCGGCCACAAAGAGAGGGCACCATTTTACCGATCGAGTTCAGTGAGTGGGCCAGTCCTATTGTCCCAGTCCTCAAGGGGGATGGCATCGTCAGAATCTATGGTGATTACAAAGTAACTATCAATCGTTTCTCCCTGCAGGACCAATACCACTACCAAAAGCCGACGACCTCTTTGCAACGCTGGCGGGAGGAAAGACATTCATGAAGCTGGATCTGACTTCAGCCTACAAGAGGCAGGAACTGGAGGAATCATCGAAGGCCCTCACCTGCATCAACATGCACAAATGTCTTTTTGTTTATAACAGATTTCCGTTTGAAATTCGATCAGCGGCGGCGATATTCCAGATAAACATGGAAAGTTACTGAAGTCAGTCCCGCACACCGTGGTTTTCCAGGACGAAATCGTGGTCACAGGTCAGAACACAGTCGAGCACCTGTAGAACCTGGAGGAGGTTCTTAGTCGACTCAACCGTGTGGGGCTCAGGTTAAAATGCTTGAAGTAAGCGCAATCGAGAACGCACCGAGGCCACAGAATGTGACGGAGCTGCGGTCGTTTCTGGGACTCTTGACCTACTTTGATAACTTCTTACTGGGTCTCATCACCCTGCTAAAACCAGTATATGTCTTCCTGCGAAAAGGGGGCGAATGGGTTTGGGGCAAAAGCCAAGAAAATGCCTTTGTAAAAGCGAGAAAATTATTATGCTCAAACAAATTGCTTGTGTTGTATGATCCATGTAAGCGTTTGGTACTAGCATGTGATGCGTCGTCATATGGCGTCGTGTGTGTATTGCAACAAGCTAATGATTTTGGGAAACTGCAACTGGTTGCTTATGCATCCAGGAGTCTGTCTCAGGCCGAGAGAGGCTACAGCATGATTGAAAAAGAAGCATTAGCGTGTGTCTATGGGGTAAAAAAATGCATCAAAACCTGTTTGGGCTAAAATTTGAATTGGAAACTGCCCATAAGCCACTGATATTCCTGTTTTCCGAGAGTAATGGGATAAATACCAACGCATTAGCCCGCATCCAGAGATGGCCGCTCACGTTGTCAGCATACAATTATGCTATTCGCCACAGGCCAGGCACAGAAAACTGCGCCGATGCTCTCAGAAGGCTGCCGTTGCCCACCACGGGGATGGAAATGTTGCAGCCCGCAGATCCAGCCATGGTAATGGAAGCATTTGAGAGTGAGCAATCACCCATCACTGCCCGGCAGATCAAAACTTGGACAAGCCAGGACCCCTTATTATCTCTAGTCAAAAGCTGTGTGCTTCACGGGTGCTGGTCCAGTGTCCCAGTGGAAATGCAGGAAGAGATAAAGCTGTTCCAGCGGCGCACAGATGAAATGTGTGCAGACTGCCTTCTGTGGGGCAATCGAGTAGTGGTCCCGAAGAATGGCAGCGACACCTTCATCAATGACCTTCACAGTACCCACCCAGGCATCATAATGATGAAAGCGACAGCCAGATCCCACATGTGGTGGCCAGGTATCGATGTGGATTTAGAGTCCACAGATGTAATACATGTTCGCAGTTAAGCAATGTACCCAGGGAGGCGCCGCTAAGTTTATGGCCTTGGCCCTCCAAACCGTGGTCTAGGGTACAGGTCGACTATGCAGGCCAGTTCTTGGTTAAAATGCTCCTTGTGTTTGTAGATGCATACTCCAAGTGGATTGAATGTGAGATAATGTCGCCTAGCACGTCCGCTGCCATCACTGAAAGCCTACGGGCCATGTTTGCCAATCACGGCTTACCCGATGTTCTGGTGAGCGACAACGGGCCATGTGCTGAGTTCAAATAATTCAAGACCCGTAACGGGATCAAACATGTCACATCTGCCCCAATTAAACCAGCGTCCAGGCAGTGAGAGCAGTGCAAACCATCAAGCAAGGCTTGAAGAGAGTAACTGAAGGCTCACTGCAGACTCGCCTATCCCGAGTCCTGCTTAGCGACTGCACGAGACCCCACTCACTCACTGATATCGCACCTGAAAAACTGCTCAAGAAAAGAGCACTTAAGACAAGGCTCTCGTTTGTTCACCCTGATCTACATGAACAGGTAGGGAGCAGGCGGTTTCAACAAAGTGCATACAATGATAGCGCAAATGTGTCATGCGAGATTGAAGTCAATGATCCTGTATTTGTATTAAATTATGGATAAGGTCCCAAATGGCTTCCCGGAACTGTCTATTACGAGGAGGCATACTTTTAAGATGGTTGGTGGAATGTTTAGAGGGGATTTGAGAGGGGGGCTTCTTTACACAGAGGGTTCTGGGGATCGGGAACTCTATGCCTGGAAGAGTGGTGGATGCAGAAAACCTCTCCACTTTTAAGTGATGGTTGGATGGGCATTTAAAGTGCAGTAATCTGCAGGGTTACGGACCGAGAGCTGAGAGCTGGGAGCAGACTGGACGACCTTTTGTTGGACGGAGCAGATATAATGGTAAGTACTGCGGGGAACAGAATTCGGTCAGGATGAATTCTCAGAATAATTTCGATCGCTTCGATGGGTCAGACAGTAATTTTCCCAGATCTTTTCTCCCTAAATTGTCCTGGGTTTTTATTTGGTTTTTGCCTTTGGTTTTGAGATCACATGGCTCCGGTTGAGGTGGAGTGTAGAATGTTTCAGTATAAGGGGTGTCGCAATTGTTTGGGGCGGACTGGTTGGGCTGGGTGCTCTTTGCTTTTAGGCCTGTGCAGCTCTTTGTCGATCGGCGTGGACACAGTGGGCCGAATTGGCCTCCTGCGCTAAAATTTCTATGTTTCTATGTTTCTAGTATAAGGGGCTTGGATAGAGTTGCTAGGAAGGAACTATTTCCCTGAGCAGAGTGGTCAATAACCTGGAAAAATAGATGCAAAGTAATTGCTGAAAGGATTAGAGGGGATGGAGGAGAATTCCTTTTCATCCAGAGGCTGGTGGGGGTCTGGAACTCACTGCCTGAAAGGGAGGTACAGGCAGAAATTCTCATCTCATTGAAAAAGTACCTGCATATGCACACAGCTATGGACCAATGGAAAGTGTTATTAGGCCGGATCGCTGTATTTCGGCCGGCACGGACATGATGGGCACAAAGACCTCCCTCTGTGCCGTAAACCTCGATGATTCTGTCACAACCGTACATCATTTTAATCACCTTTATTAAATCATCATTTAACCTTCGCTACTCAATTCCAGTTTCCCTAGTCTCTGCAAAACTGAAATACCTCATTCCCGGGAGAATGCTAGTAAATCTTTTCTGCACCACCTTCATGGCCTTGACACACTTCCCAAAGTCTGGTTTGAAATTAATTCAATCTCTATTGTCCTATCAGATTAATTATAAGGATGCATGCTCTCTTAAAATTTGACTGAGTAGAATTGTGAGTATTTGTAATTATTGATTGATAAAAATTACATAACTTGTTCTGACCATGCAGACAGTGACGTATCTGCTCAGCAACAGCAGCCTCTGCATGATTCCTGTTTCAATAAGCTCACTGTCGCCTCCTGTTGATCAAAACAACTACTGCAGGCGCCAGAGTTTTATTAAACATGATTATATAATTCCACACACAATAACTTACATTTTCCCAGTGACGTTTACCTAGAGGAGTTTCTCAGAGCAAACCACAAGAGGGCCAAGAGATCAGGGGGAGTTAAGCGACAAAGGACAAAATTAGTGTTCTCAATTCTGAGGAGGTTTTAATGGGAAGGTGTGAAGTTATATAAGAACATAAGAATTAGGAATAGGAGTAGGCCATACGGCCCCTCGAGCCTGCTCCGCCATTCAATAAGATCATGGTTGATCATCTACCTCAACTCCACTTTGCTGCATTATCCCCATATCCCTTGATTATCCTGCAGTCCAAACATCTATCTACCTCAGCCTTGAATATACTCAACAACTCAACATCCACAGGCCTTTGGATTGAGAATTTCAAAGATTCAGAACGCTCTGAGTGATGAAATTCATCCTCTTCTCTGTCTTAAATGGCCCACCCCTTATGCTGAAACTATGCCCTCTAGATGTAGACTCTCCAGCCAGGCGAAGCAACCTCTCAGCATCCAACATGTCAACCCCCCTCAGAATCATTTAGCTTTCAATGAGATCTGAATTGCTCATTCTGTGTTTCCAGATTTGGATCTTGAGCAACGCGGGCAATAAAACACAAGCAAAATAGTGCGGGCGGGCCGCGCCGCACGATTTATAAAGTTGGAGAACAGCCTCAAGGCCTGAAAGTGAACCAGCGGCCCGGTCGATGTTCCATCCGACGGCGCACGTGAGGCTTTTTATTGGTGACAGACCCGTTACGGACAGCCAGCTTGGTGCAGGAAAGAGCGAATGGTTCCCCTTGCAGTGCGGCCATCTTGTTACTGGAACGAAGCGTGGGCGGGGTTTAGTGTCCCAGTGACTCGGAGATAAATTCATTGACTCATTGATTTTATTCTCACTCTGATCACAGCGGGTGAAGAACTGAAACCACCCAGAGCAGAGGGCGGGAGAAAACTGGAAGTGGAGGAAAGAAATTTCGGAGATGGTGCGATGGGTTTGGATTTCAGCACAGGGAGGAAGGAGAGTATGTGGGATGGGGATTTACAGATTTGGGGGAACAAGAGAGGAAAGAATGTTCCATAGAAACGAAAATTGTCTGTTCTGAAATTCTATCCTGTCCTTACACTGATGTATTTTCTAAACTCCTTTTACAGGGTATTAGTAGGAGAGGATTTGTAGACAGGGAACTCGAACCAAACATCGCGTCAAGATCTGACAGAGTCACTCGATTAATCAGGACCTGAATATAATCGGCCTGTGAATGTGGAAGGAGAAATATTTGTGTGTTCTGTCTGTGAGAATCCTGGAATGTCACGAAATATTTGTGTGTTCTGTCTGTGAGAATCCTGGAATGTCACGTCCTGAACTTTTCTGTCCTGGAATCAAAAAAAAAAACAGAAAATGCTGATAATCTCAACGGGTCAGGCAGCATCTTTGGAGAGAAACAGAGTTAACGCTTCAGTTTGATGACCGTTCCTCAGAACTCTCTTCAGAAATGTGTTTACAATAAAATTTATAAACTTTTCCTTCAATCCTAAATTGAGCTTTGGTACAAAATCTACAATTCAGTGTCTGAAAGGTTTCACTGATGCACATCTCCAATTAGAAAGTGCTGATTAATCCTTGCTGACAATGCTTACTGACTTGCACATTCCACACAGCGGCCCCTAAATTATCCACCAGAAAGAAGAGAAATGGGAATTGGTGAAGAATCAATGTCCCAAATGTTGCCCCTCCGTCTGGTGCAGCAGGAATGGAAACATAGAAACACAGAAAATAGGTGCAGGAGTAGGCCATTCGGCCCTTCGAGCCTGCACCGCCATTCAATGAGTTCATGGCTGAACATGCAACTTCAGTACCCCGTTCCTGCTTTCTCGCTTTACCCCTTGATCCCTGTAGTAGTAAGGACTACATCTAACTCCTTTTTGAGTATATTTAGTGAATTGGCCTCAAAAACTTTCTGTGGTAGAGAATTCCACAGGTTCACCACTCTCTGGGTGAAGAAGTTTCTTCTTATCTCGGTACTAAATGGCTTACCCTTTATCATTAGACTGTGACCCCTGGTTCTGGACTTCCTCAACATTGGAAATATTCTTCCTGCATCCAACCTGTCTAAACTCGTCAGAATTTTAAACGTTTCTATGAGATACCCTCTCATTCTTCTGAACTCCAGTGAATACTAGCCCAGTTGATCCAGTCTTTCTTGATATGTCAGTCCCACCATCCCGGGAATCAGTCTAGCGAACCTTCGCTGAACTCCCTCAAAAGCAAGAATGTCCTTCCTCAAGTTAGGAGACCAAACTGTACACAATACTCCAGGTGTGGCCTCACCAAGGCCCTGTACAACTGTAGTAACACATCCCTGCGCCTGTACTCAAATCCCCTCGCTATGAAGGCCAATATGCCATTTGCTTTCTCAATCGCCTGCTGTACCTGCATGCCAACCTTCAATGACTAATGTACCATGACACCCAAGTCTCGTTGCACCTCCCCTTTTCCTAATCTGTCACCATTCAGATAATAGTCTGCCTCTCTGTTTTTACCACCAAAGTGAATAACCTCACATTTATCCACATGATACTTTATCTGCCATGCATTTGCCCACTCACCTAACCTATCCAAGTCACTCTGCAGCCTCATAGCATCCTCCTCACAGCTCACACTGCCACCCAACTTAGTGTCATCCGCAAATTTGGAGATATTACATTTAATACCCTCGTCTAAATCATTAATGTACAATGTAAACAGCTGGGGCCCCAGCACAGAATGCTTTGCAGCCACTCTGAGACATCCTTGTCCCTTGCACCAAGAAGGCAACATACCATTCTGGAGTCTTGGTTGCGGCCGCAGAAACTCCTATCTATTCCCCTTACAATAGAGTCCACTATCACTTTAGCTCTCCCACTCTTTTTCCCGCCCTTCTGTGCAGCAGAGCCACCCATGGTGCCATGAACCTGGCTGCTGGTGCCTTCCCCTGGTAAGTCATCTCCCCCAACAGTATCCAACACGGTATATCTGTTTTGGAGGGAGATGACAGCAGGAGACGCCTGCACTACCTTCCTGCTCTTGCCTTGTCTCTTAGTCACCCATTCACTATCTGTCCTAACCCTTACCTGCGGTGTGACCAACTTACTAAATGTGCTATCCACAACATTCTCAGCATCGCGCATGCTCCAGAGTGAGTCCATCCGCAGCTCCAATGCCGTCATGCGGTCTGTCAGGAGCTGCAGCTGGACACACTTCCTGCACACATAGTAGTCAGTGTCCCTGATTTCCCACATAGCACAGGAGGAGCATGACATGGGTCCGAGCACTCCTGCCATGACGTAACCCTTGAATTAATTTACATACTAAAATTTACTTAAACACCAAACAGCTACTTAGTAGTTCGCTGCCAATTAAACCAATCTAAACGTCAGTCTAAAAGAGAGTTATACTTACCAGTCGAACAGCCAACCACTTACCAGCTTGGCTGTGGCATCACCTCTCAATTTCGCACCCCTCTATCTTTGTCTGCAGCTGGTTGGGCTGGTCTCTGGGCCTCCATCTCATACCCTCGCACTCCTTATCAGCTGCTCTAGTGTCAGCACTGGTTGGAAAAACAAGAGAAAACAGCACCAGCCACCCCAACTTGCCCGAACTCACCCACTTACCAAATTCACAAATGCCACTCTATGCTGCTGCACTCCGTGCTCTGCACGAACTGCCTCTTTTTAAACTGTATCTAGGTCAGATGACTCACTACTGGTCAGTCGTTTACAGAACTGATTTTAACTAGCTGCTAATGGCCTCCGACTGGACAGTTACCTTGCTTTTCTCTGCCTAAACCTGAAAGATTTAACTTTTCCCTTTTAAATTAAACTGCTACTTACTTAGAAGCTACTGGCAATTGCCACTAACAATTTACTCCAACGTTCAAATGGTTTAAAGAGTATAACCATTAAAACTCACCCACTTACCAAACTCAAAAATGCCACTATATGCTGTTGCACTCCGTGCTCTGCAGTCAAGTCCAATCCAAGTAACGGGCTGAGTTTAATCATTCTGGACCTGTGGGGTTGGTTTATATGAGAGAGGAGGCGATTGGTGTCAGTGCGTGTGGGGCTGGTTTATATCAGACAAGAGGGGATTGGTATCATTGACCGTGGAGCTGGTTTATATCAGACAGGAGGGGATTGGTGTCAGTGACTGTGGTGTTGGTTTATATCAGACAGGAGGAGATTGGTGTCAGTGACTGTGGGGTTGGTTTATATCAGACAGGAGGGGATTGGTGTCAGTGACTGTGGGGTGGGTTTATATTAGACAGGAGGGGATTGGTGTCAGTGACTGTGGGGTGGTTTACATCAGACAGGAGGAGATTGGTGTCAGTGACTGTGGGGTGGTTTATATCAGACAGGAGGAGATTGGTGTCACTGACTGTGGGGTTGGTTTATATCAGACAGGAGGGGATTGGTGTCAGTGACTGTGGGGTGGGTTTATATTAGACAGGAGGGGATTGGTGTCAGTGACTGTGGGGTGGTTTACATCAGACAGGAGGAGATTGGTGTCAGTGACTGTGGGGTGGTTTATATCAGACAGGAGGAGATTGGTGTCAGTGACTGTGGGGTTGGTTTATTTCAGACAGGAGGGGATTGGTGTCAGTGACTGGGGTTGGTTTATATCAGACAGGAGGAGATTGGTGTCAGTGACTGTGGGGTTGGTTTATATCAGACAGGAGGGGGTTGGTGTCAGTGACTGTGAGGTTGGTTTATATCAGACAGGAGGAGATTGGTGTCAGTGACTGTGGCGTTGGTTGATATCAGACAGAAGGGGATTGGTGTCAGTATCTAACCCCGTGCTGTACCTGCCCGGGGACTGTTTGCTGGGGCAGTGTAGATGGAGCTTTGCTTTGTATCTAACGCGTGCTGTACCTGCCCTGGTAGTGTTTGATGTGACAGTGTAAATGGAGCTTTACTCTGTATCTAATCCGGTGCTGTATCTGTCCTGGGAGTTTTGATGGTGCAGTGTAGTGGCAGATTATCGCTGTATCTCACCCCGTGCTATACCAGCCTTGGGATGTCTGATGGGACAGTGTAGATTGATTTGTAGTCTGTATCTAAGCCCGTGCTGTACGTGCCCTGGAAGTCTTTCATGGGTCAGCGTAGAGGGAGCTTTACTCCGTATCTAACACGTGCTGTACCTACCCTGGGAGTGTTTGATGCGGTAGTGTAGAGGGAGTTTTACTCTGTATCTAACCCGGTGCTGTACCTGCCCTGGGAGTGTTTGATGGGATAGTGTAGAGGGAGCTTTACTCTGTATCTAACATTATCCACCCCACAGCCGCCAGTTCCCGGTTTCTCCTGCATCGTTCCTGCCCGAAGCTCAAAAAAGCGGCCCCATGGCAAACTCCTGGATAGGAAGTGAATCATGGAAAGTCTGTAAATAAACGCACATTGGTGATTAGTTGAGGAGAGTCGCTCACCAAAATTACAGAGCGAAAGCTTATAGTGAAGGACAGAGTATTGGGAAGATGAATGGAGACAGAGTCGGCACCTTCAGGGGCGGAGAGGGAGGGGAACCAGTGAGTGTTGAACTGAACCCAGCCAGAGTCAGTACCTTCAGGGGAGGGGAACCAGTGAGTGTCGAACTGAACCCAGCCAGAGTCAGTACCTTCAGGGGAGGGGAACCAGTGAGTGTAGAACTCCCCGCTGCGAATGGTGGAATACTTTTCAGGCAGTATAAATGATTAAAGCTCTTTCCACAGTCATTGCACTGGAACATTCTCACTCGGGTTTATCTGCGTGTCTCGGTGATTTTCCAGTCACACTGATGTTTGAAATATTTTGCCACGAACAGAACAGGCAAACATTTCTTCTTCCACATTCAAAGGCTGATGATATTCAGGTCATGATGAATCGAATGACTGTCAGATCTTGATATGATGATTGATTTAAATTTCTCGTCTGTAAATCCTCCCCTTCTAACACCCTGTAAAAGGAGTTTACAAAACTCCAAGATAGAAAATCAAAACAGACAATTCTAGTTCCTATGGAATATTATTTCCTCTCTCGTTCCCACAAACATGTGTTCCAATCAAACTAGAATAAGGCAAAATAAGCAACAAAAGCAAAGGGAACCTTCCCAACGAAACCTGAATGTAAGACCCAGTGTGTATGAGACCTTCCATACCCTGAGGTACCACTGGTCGCAGAAGGCATTAAGGAACCAGTGCACAACGCATGCTCTCTCTCTCCAGGGCCATCCGGCACTGACGACACAAACGACCACAAGAATTTGGCACAGGAATAGGCCCCTCGAGCCTGCTCCGCCATTTAATAAAATCATGGCTGATCATTGACCATAACTCCACTTTCTTGCCCTCATTCTATATCTTTTGATTTCCCGACATTCCAAAATTCTACCTATCTCACTCTTGACTACATTCAACACCTCAGCACCCACAGTCCTTTGGGGTAGAGAATTCCAAATATTTGCAACCCTCTGAGTGAGGACATTCCTCCTCATCTCAGTCTTATATGGCCTACCCCTTATCCTGAGACTATGCCTCCTAGTTCTAGCCTTTCCAGCTGGAAAAAACAACCTCTCAGCATCCACCCTTTCAATCCCCCTCAAAATCGTATATGTTTCAATGAAATCACCTCTCGTTCTTATAAACACCAGAGAGTATAGGCCCATTCTGCTCAATCTCTCCTCATAGGAGAAACGCCCATCCCGTTAATCAGTCTGACAAACCTTCGTTGCACTCCCTCTGATTAAGGAGACCAAAACTGTGCATAGTACTGCATGTGTGGTCTCACCAAGGCCTTTTACAATTGTAGCAAGACTTTGTAATTCTTGTACTCCAACCACCTGGCAATAAAGGCCAACATGCTTTCGTAATTGCTTGCTGGACCTGCATGCCAGCTCTCTGAGTTTCCTGTGCGAGGACACCTAAATGTGTCTGAACACTAACATTTATTAGTTTTTCACCATTAACAAAATATTCTGTTTTTCTATTCTTGCTAACAAAGTAAATAAGCTCACATTTCCCTACATTATACTCCATCTGCCACCTTACTGCCCGCTCACTTAACCTGTCCATATCCCTCTGCAGCTCTTTGCGTCCTCCTCACAACATACTTTCCCAGCTGGCTTTGAATCGTCAGCAATCCTGAATACAATGCACTTGGTCATTAATATGGACTGTAAATAGTTCAAGTAAAGCGTTAGCACCCGACTAGTCACAGCCTGCCAACCAGAAAATGACCCGTTTAGCCCTACTCTCTGTTTTCCATCCGTTAACCAAACCTCTATCCATACTAATATATTACTCCCAACTCCATGAGCTCTTAACTAGCATTTAATGTGGCACATCAAATGCTTTTTGGAAATTCTAAAATATTACATCCACTGGTTCTTCTTCATCCACCCTGCTAGTTACATCCTCAAACAAATTAATAACTGTATTAAACACGATTACCTTTCATAAATTCATGTTGACTCTGCCTAATCATACCATTATTTTCTAAAAGCTCTGTTACCACTTCTGTAGTAATGGATTCCAGCATTTTCCCAAGGACTGATGTCAGGTTAACTGTTCTGTAGTTTCCCGTTTTCTCTCTCCCTCCTTTCTTGACCGTGGAAGAGGGGCAGGCAGCTAGAGTGACCCACCTCTGGGCCCTGCCCAACCCGGACCTACAAGTTGCTGTTTGAGCCAGGCCCAAGAGCAGGTCCAGGAGAAGATCCTCCGTCTTACCCACCCCACTCTGCACCAGGCGGCCAAAGTTTAACCAAGAGTTGAGGAGCAGCCCCTTCAGGTAACTATTCAGGGGCTGCAACCTCTCACACTGAATATATACATGGCCCATGGAATCCTCTAGGCCGCGAACATCACAGGCGGCCTGGCAGTAAGGTGAAGCCGAGAAAGAGCGCGTATGACAGATTTCAGGTCGAGAATACATCTGAGAGATCTAACGGTTTATGTGCACAGATCGTTGAAGGTGGCAGGACAGGTTATGAAAGCAGTTAAAAAAAACTTACGGGAGCTTGGGCTTCATGAATAGAGGTATAGAGTACAAAAGTGTGGAAATTAAGATGAACATGTATAAAACATTGATTCGGCCTCAACTGAAGTAGTGTGTCCAATTCTGGGCACCGCACTTTAGGAAGGATGTGAAGGGCTTAGAGAGGGTGTAGAAAAGATGTACGATAATGATTCCAGGGATGAGGGCCTTCAGTAACGTGGATAAACTGGAGAAGCTGGGGCTTTCTCCTTAGAGCAGAGAAGATTTGATAGAGGTGTTCAAAATCATGAGGGGTCTGGACAGAGTAGTTAGAGGGAAACTGTTCCCATTGGTGGAAGGTTAGAGAACCAGAGGACAGAGATTGGCAAAAGAACTACAGGCAACATGAGAAAAAACATTTTTACACAGCGAGTGGTTAGGATCTGGAATGCACTGCCTGAAGGGATGGTGGAGGTTGACTCAATCACTGATTTCAAAAGGGAGTTGGATATGTATCTGAAGGAGAGAAATTTTTCGGACTACAGGGAAAAGGCAGGTGAGTGGCACTAGCTGAACTGCTCTTGCAGAGAGCCGGCACGGGTTCGACAGGCCGAATGGCCTCCTTCTGTGCTGTAACCATTCTATGATTCTAACGAGGCCCAGCTGTATCTCACCACCACTTCTCTCGACCCCTCCACAGTCTCTAAATTGTCAGACTGCTTGTACAACATCCAGTACCAGGTGAGCAGAAATTTTCCCAATTAAATATTGGGAAGACTGAAGCCATTGTCTTTTGCCCCATCACAAACTCCATTCACTCGTCACCGACTGCATCCCTCTCTCTAGCATCTGGCCGAGGCTGAATGAGACTGTTCGCAAACTGTCACCCTGAAATGAGCTTCCGAGCACATATCCGCACCTTAATCAAAACCGCCTATTTCCACCCCCATAACATTGTCCGTCTCCGCCCCTGCCACAGCTCATCTGCTGCAGAAGCTCTCAACCATGCCTTTGTTACCTCTCGACTTGACTATTCCCACACACTCCTGACTGACCTCCCATGTTCTACACTAAGTAAACCCGAGCTCATCCAAAACTCTGCAGCTCGTGTCCTAACTTGCACCAAGTCCTGTTCACCCATCATCCATGTGACCTACATTGGCTCCCTGGTATGCAACATATCAATTTCAAAATTCTCAGCTTATTTACAAATCCCTCCGTGGCCTCGTCCCTCCCTATCTCAGTAATATCCTTCAGCCTCAAAAGACCACCCCCCTCCCCATATATCTGTGCTTCTCAAATTCTGCCCTCTTGAGGATCCGTAATTATAGTCGCGTAACCATCGGTGGTCCTGCCTTCTGCTGCCTAGGCCCAAAGCTCTAGAACTCCTTCCCTCTGCAGGGAGGAGGTTTAGAGGGGATTTGAGGGGAAATATCTTCACCCAGAGACTGGTGGGGCTCTGGAACTCACTGCCTGAAAGGATGGTAGAAGCAGAAACACTCAGCACATTTAAAAAGTACTTGGATGTGCACCTGAAGTGCCGTAAGCTACAGGGCAATGGACCAAGAGCTGCAGAGTGGAATTAGGCTGCATAGCTCTGTGTCGGCCGGCACGGACACGGTGGGCTGAAATGGCCTCCTTCCGTGCTGTAAATTTCTATGATTCTATGATTATAAATCTATGATTCTAAATGGGCAGGGTTTAAACTAAAATGGCAGGGGAATGGGAATCTGTGCAGGGAGGCAGAGGGAAATAAAAAGGCGGCAGAAGCAAAAGGTAGGAAGGAGAAAAGCAAGAGTGGAGGGCAGAGAAATCAAGGGCAAAAATCAAAAAGGGCCTACAAAAGGGCACACTACAACATGATTCTAAAAGGACAAAGACTGTTAAAAAACAAGCCTGAATGCTCGGATTCTCAGTGCGAGAAGCATTCGTAATAAGGTGGATGAATTGACTGCGCAGGTAGCTGTTAACGGATATGATGTAATTGGGATTACGGAGACATGGCTCCAGGGTAACCAAGGCTGGGAACTCAACATCCAGGGGTAATCAATATTCAGGAAGGACAGACAGGAAGGAAAAGGAGGTGGGGTAGCGTTACTGGTTAAAGAGGAGATTAACGCAATAGTAAGGAAAGATATTAGCGTGGATGATGTTTTATCTATATGGATACAGCTGCGAAACACCAAAGGGCAGAAAACATTAGTGGGAGTTGTGTGCAGACAATCAAACAGTAGTAGGGAGTTTGGGGATGGCATCAAACAGGAAATTAGGAACTCATGCAATAAGGGTACAGAAGTTATCATGGGTGACATTGAGTTACATTTTGATTGGGCTAACCAAACTGGTAGCAATACTGTGGAGGAGGATTTCCTGCAGTGTATCATCATCATGGCAGTCCCTCGAAGCGAGGATGTCTTGTTTCCGCGCCAAAAAGGGCTGAGTTCACAGGTGTTTCAATGAAGGACCTAATATTCCAGATCCCGAACTACACTTTGGAGGGTGTACGATGCCTGTGCTTGGATGTTTTTAACGTGTGATGGCCGTTGCACACCAGCCACCACACAGGCTTGATCGAGCTAGGTCTTGGTCCAGTGGCAATGATTACCCCAGACGACTGGAGACAAGCTCTGCTGCACGGACCTAGCGTGCACGCATATAACAGTGTGGGCAGGTCCATGCTGCCTCTGGGCACTCGCCTCTTCTGGGCCCCAGACTCACGCCTCTCCTGGGCCCGGGTCACTTCCCTCTACAATCTCTTGCAGCTCCTTGGCCCCTCGTGCTGTGCCTGCTCGCACTGCAATGAGCGACCTGGCTTCACAGCCGTCGACCTCCTGCAGTGGTATGCCACTGCCGCACGCAGTTACATCTGATGGCCCCTTCCTGCTGATGGTCTTGCAGGCCGGGACCGCGCTGCCGCACCCTGCTCCCTCCAATGCAGCCTTTCAATCACAGTAAATCCTCTAAAGTGTACAAGGGATGGTTTTCTAGACCAACATGTCGAGGAACCAACTGGAGAGCAGGCCATCCTAGACTGGGTGATGTGTAGCGAGAGAGGATTAATTAGCAATCTGGTCGTGCCGGGCCCCTTGGAGCAGAGTGACCATAATATGATAGAAATCTTTATTAAGATGGAGAGTGAAACAGTTAATTCAGAGGCTAGGATCCTGAACTTAATGAAAGGAAACTTCGACAGTATGAGACGTGAACGTGCTGGGATAGACTGGAAAATGATACTTAAAGGGTTGACGGTGGATAGGCAATGTCAGACATTTAAATATCACATAGATGAACTTAAACAATTGTACATCCCTGTCTGGAATAAAAATAAAACAGGGAAGGTGGCTCTACCGTGGCTAGCAAGGGAAATTAAGGATAGGGTTAAATCCAAGGAAGATGCATCTAAATTGGCCAGAAAAAATAGCAAACTTGATGACTGGGAGAAATTTAGAATTCAGCAGAGGAGGACCAAGGGTTTAATTAGGAGGGGTGAAATAGAGTATGAGAGTAAGCTTGCAGAGAACATAAAAACTGACTGTAAAAGCTTCTGTAGATTAGTGAAGAGAAAAAGATTAGTGAAGACTAATGTAGGTCCCTTGCAGTCAGAATCAGGTGACTTCATAATGTGGAACAAGGAAATGGCAGACGAATTGAACAAATACTTTGGTTCTGTCAGTACTAAGGAAGATACGAAAAACCTCACGAAAATACTAGGGAACCGAGGGTCTAGCGAGAAGGGGGAACTGAGGGAAATCCTTAATAGTCAGGAAATGGTGTTAGGGAAATTGAAGGGACTGAAGGCCGATAAATCCCCATGGCATGATAGTCTGCATCCCAGAGTACTTACGAAAGTGGCCCTAGAAAATGTTGATGCATTGGTGGTCATTTTCCAATATTCCATTGACTATGGTTCAGTTCCTATGGATTGGAGGGTAGCTAATATAACCTCACTTTTTAAAAAAGGAAGGAGCAAGAAAACAGGGAATTATAGAATGGTTAGCCTGACATCGTTGGTGGGGACAATGCTGGAATCAATTATTAAAGATGTAATAGCAGCGCATTTGGAAAGCAGTGACAGGATGAATCCAAGTCAGCATGGATTTATGAAAGGGAAATCATGCTTGACAAATCTTCTAGAGTTTTTTGAAGATGTAACTCGTAGAGTGGACAAGAGATAACCAGTGGATGTGATATATTTGGACTTTCAAGAGGCTTTTGACAACGTCCCACACAAGAGATTAGTGTCCAAAATTAAGGCACATGGTATTGGGGGTAATGCATTGACGTGGATAGAGAACTGGTTGGCAGACAGGAAGCAAAGGGTGTGAATAAACGGGTCCTTTACAAAATGGCAAGCAGTGACTGGTGGGGTGTCACAGGGTTCAGTGCTGGTACCCTAGCTATTTACAATATACATTAATGATTTAGACAAAGGAATTGAATGTAATATCTCCAAGTTTGCAGATGACACTAAGCTGGGTGGCAGTGCGAGCTGCGAGGAGGAAGCTAAGAGGCTGCAGGGGGACAGGGGCAGGTTTGGTGAATGGGCAAATGCATGTCAGATGAAGTATAATGGGGATAAATTTAAGGCTATCCACTTTGGTAGCAAAAACAGGAAGGCAGATAATTATCTGAATGGTGACAGATCAGTAAAAGGGGAGGTGTAAAAAGACCTGGGTGTCATGGTTCATCAGTCATTGAAGGTAGGCATGCAGGTACAGCAGGCAGTAAAGAAAGCAAATGATATGCTGGCCTTCATAGCGAGGGGATTTGAGTATAGGAGCAGTGAGCTCTTACTGCAGTTGTACAGGGACTTGATGAGACCATATCTTGAATATTGCGTGCAGTGTTGGTCTCCTAATCTGAGGAAAAACGTTTTTGCTATTGACGGATTGCAGCGAAGGTTCACCAGACTGATTCCTGGGATGGCAGGACTGACATAAGTGGAAAGACTGGATCGGCTCGGCTTATACTCACTGGAATTTAGAAGAATGAGAGGGAATCTCATAGAAACATATAGAAATCTGACTGGACTGGGCAGGTTAGATGCAGGAAGAATGTTACCGATTTTGGGGAAGTCCAGAACCAGGGGGCACAGTCTAAGGATAAGGGGTAAGCCGGAAAGTGTGAGGTCATTCACCTTGGAAAAAAAACTGTAAAAGGGAATATTATTTGAATGGGGAGAAATTACAACATGCTGCGGTGCAGAGGGACCTGTGGGTCCTTGTGCATGAATCCCAAAAAGTTAGTTTGCAGGTGCTGCAGGTAATCAGGAAGGCGAATGTAATGTTGGCCTTCATTGCGAGAGGGATGGAGTACAAAAGCAGGGAGGTCCTGCTCACACTGTATAGGGTATTGGTGAGGCCGCACCTGGAGTACTGCGAGCAGTTTTGGTCACCTTACTTACGGAAGGATATACTAGCTTTGGAAGGGGTACAGAGACGATTCACTAGACTGATTCCGGAGATGAGGGGGTTACCCCATGATGATAGATTAAGTAGACTGGGTCTGTACTCGTTGGAGTTCAGAAGGATGAGGGGTGATCTTATAGAAACATTTAAGACAATGAAATGGATAGACAAGATAGAGGTGGAGAGGTTGTTTCCACTGGTCGGGGAGACTAGAACTAGGGGGCACAGCCTCAAAATACGGGGGAGACAATTTAAAACTGAGTTGAGAGGGAATTTCTTCTCCCAGAGGGTTGTGAATCTGTGGAATTCTCTGCCCAAGGAAGCAGTTGAGGCTAGCTCATTGAATGTATTCAAATCACAGATAGATAGATCTTTAACCAATCATGGAATTAAGGGTTACGGGGAGCGAGCGGGTAAGTGGAGCTGAGTCCACGGCCAGATCAGCCTTGATCTTGTTGAATGGCGGAGCAGGCTCGAGGGGCTAGATGGCCTACTCCTGTTCCTAATTCTTATGTTCTTATGTTCTTCTGAGATGAGGAGAACCTTTTTCACCCAGAGAGTTGTGAACCTGTGGAATTATCTACCACAGAAAGTTTTGAATCCGATTCGTTGGACATATTGAAAATGGAGTTAGATGTGGCCCTTATGGCTAAAGGGATCAAGAGATATGGAGAGAATGCAGGAATGGGGTACTGAAGTTGCATGATCAGCCATGATCATATTGAATGGAGCTGCAGGCTCGAAGAGGCGAATGGCCTACTCCTGCACCTACTTTCTATGTTTCTATGCTTCGGAGTCAAATTATTCTCCAATAACGTTCCTATGAAGTGCCCTTGGACGATTTACTACGTTGAAGTCACTATATAAATAGAGGCTAATGTTGTAACTTTTGCCCAGGATGGTATTGTGAGGTGATGACTCACTTGTTGCCCAGGTTACTGTTGTGAGGTGATGTCGAGCCTGCTGCCTAGGTTATTGTTGTGAGGGGATGAAGAGCCTGTTGCCTAGGTTATTGTTGTGAGGTGATGAAGAGCCTGATGCGCAGGTTACTGCTGTGAGGGGATGAAGAGCCTGTTGCCTAGGTTATTGTTGTGAGGGGATGAAGAGCCTGTCGCCTAGGTTATTGTTGTGAGGTGATGAAGAGCCTGATGCCCAGGTTACTCCATCTCGCGGATACTGGGACCTTGAAGCCCCGCCAACTTATTGTTCCTGGGCAAGGTGGTCGCGCATGCGCTCTGACCCCGCCCTGTGCAAGACGGCGGCCAGTGACCCCGCTGAGCCGGGCCTGTCACCGCCGGGCATACCCGGGGCCTGTGGGCCGGGATTGGGGCCTGAGGCCTACAACGGATGTGTGTGAGGCTCCCCGGCCCACACGCGGATTCACATCCTTCCCCGCCCCTACAATCTCCGACCGCCTACGTGAAGCATCTGACATACTTGAGCTCGGGGCAAACGCCAGAGCTGCAGGTTCTTGCTTGGGGCCTGAGGCCGAACCCGGGTGTTTAGAAAGCCCCTCCGCCGGGTCCAGGGCTCCCCTGAGCTGCCCGCCGCCTCCCCGTTCCGGAATCTTCTCTCCGTCTCCAGCTGTTGGGCAGCCCACGGGCATGTGACAAGAGCCCACGGCCTGATTGACAGGAGCTTCCACTCAATGGGGACTGAGATCTCCGGAACAGTGGGGGCCGAGTGTGATGCGCGCTGGAATGTGCTGACATCATGACGTCAATGCAACTTGATTCTCCTGAGGGAGAGAGGTTGGAGGTCAAGGTTGATGACATTCTGTGCTGACCCTTGACCTCCCTTACTTCCAGTGCAGACCAGGAGAGGTTTCCCCGGTGTGAATTCGCTGGTGTGTCAGCAGGTGGGATGACTGAGTGAATCCATTCCCACACTCATAGCAGCTGAACGGCCTCTCCCCGGTAACGGCCTCTCCCCGGTGTGACTGTGACTATGCATTTCCAGCTTACAAGATTGGGTTCAGTTCCGCATCCGCTATGCGCAGAGTGAGAATAAAATCGATGAGCTGCTGATTCTCTCCGTTGGGCAATGGGTCCTTTGTGCTGGCCCATTAGGGTGAGCCTGGGCTGGCCCAATAGGCTGAGCCTGGGCAGGCCCAATAGGGTGATCCGGGCTGGCCCAATAGGGTGAGACGGGCTTGCCCAATAGGGTGAGCCCAGGCTGGCCCAATAGGTGAGCCCGGGCTGCCCCAACAGTGTGAGCTGGGCTGGCCCAATAGGGTGCGCCCAGGCTGGCCCAATCGGTGAGTGCGGGCTGGCCCAATAGGTAAGCTGGGCTGGCCCAATAGGGTGAGACGGGCTGGCCCAATAGGGTGAGCCCAGGCTGGCCCAACAGGTTAGTCCGGGTTGGTCCAATAGTGTGAGCCGTGCGGGCACAATAGTGTGAGCCAGGCTGGCCTAACTGGGCGTGCCCAGGCTGGCCCAATAGGTGAGCCCGGGCTGGCCCAATAGGGTGAGACGTGCTGGCCCAATAGGGTGAGCCCAGGCTGGCCAAATAAGTGAGTCCGGGCTGGTCCAATAGTGTGAGCCAGGCTGGCCTAATAGGGCGTGCCCAGGCTGGCCCAATAGGTGAGCCCGGGCTGGCCCAATAGGGTGAGACGTGCTGGCCCAATAGGGTGAGCCCAGGCTGGCCCAATAAGTGAGTCCGGGCTGGTCCAATAGTGTGAGCCAGGCTGGCCTAATAGGGCGTGCCCAGGCTGGCCCAATAGGTGATCTCATGCTGGCCCAATAGTGTGAGCCTGGCTGGCCCAATAGGGTGAGCCCAGGCTGGCCCAATAGTTGAGTCCGGGCTGGTCCAATAGTGGGAGCCGGGCGGGCGCAATAGTGTGAGCCAGGCTGGCCTAATAGGGCGTGCCCAGGCTGGCTCAATAGGTGAGCCCGGGATGGCCCAATAGTGTGAGCCGGGCTGGCCCAATAGGGTGAGCCCAGGCTGGCCCAATAGGTGAGTCCGGGCTGGTCCAATACTGTGAGCCGGGCGGGCGCAATAGTGTGAGCCAGGCTGGCCTAATAGGGCGTGTCTAGGCTGGCCCAATAGGTGAGTCCAGGCTGGCCCAATAGGTGAGCCGGGCTGGCCCAATAATGTGAGATGGGCTGGCCCAATAGGGTGAGCTGGGCGGGCCCAATAGTGTGAGCCGGGCTGGCCTAATGTGACGTGCCCAGGCTGGCCCAATATGTGAGTCCGGGCTGGCCCAATAGTGTGAGCCGGGCTGGCCCAATGAGGTGAGCCTGCGATGGCCTGGGCCAGGTGAGCCAGGGCTAGCCCAATAGGGTGATCACGGGCTGGCCCAATAGGGTGAGCCAGTTTGGCCCAGAGTCACCAGACAACAATCACCAGAACAACAAGGTTCCCTTTCAGGGGCCACTGACCTGGGCACAAACGTTTGGTCCAATCAAACTGACAGACATCCTGAAGCCCCGCCCACCCATTGTCCCTGCCATGTCGAAACTCCGAGTAGAGCACTTGCTTTAGGAGGCTTATATTGGGAATATGGACAGCAGAAATTGTAGAGTACACTCCATAACGCCTCACGGTTGACCTTGTCAAAGGCCTTGGTCATGTCAAAGAATGTTGAACCAAACCCTCAGTCACTGACACCAAGTTCCTCCCATGTGATATAAACCAACCCTTGTACCCTTGTCACTGACAACAAGTGGACTGGGAAAATATGTTAGAGGGTAAGACTGTAGAAATGCAATGGCAAACATTTAAGGAGATATTTCATAACTCTCAGCAAAGATTTATTCAAGTGAGAAATAAAGATGCTAAGAGAAGGATGAACCATCCCTGCCTAACTAAGGAAGTAAACGATGGTATCAAATTGAAAAAAGGCATACAATGTTGCGAACGACAGTGGAAGGCCTGAGGATTGGGAAATTTTTAGAAACCAGCAAAGGACGACGAAAAAAATGATAAAGACAGTGAAGATAGCAGATGAGAGCAAATTAGCAAGGAATATGGAAACAGAAAATAAGAGCTTCTCCAAGGATATAAAACGGAAACGAACAGCTGAAGTAAACGTTGGTCCCTTAGAAGATGAAACTGGAGAATTAATAATGGGAAACACGGAAATGGCAGAGACTTAAAAAAATTATTTTGAATCGGTCTTCACGGTAGCGGGCACCTAAAAACTTCCCAATAGTTGATAACCAAGGAGCTATTGCGGGGGGCGGGGGAGCAATCACTGTCACTAGAGATCAAGTACTAATCAAACTAATGGGACTAAAGACGGACAAGTCCCCTGGACTTGATTACATGCATTCTAGGGCTGAAAAAAGTGGCTGCAGAGATAGAGGGTGCATCGGTTGTAATCTAACAAAATTCCCTAAATTCTGGCGATGTCCCAGTGGACAGGAATACCGCAAATGTAACACCCCTAATTAAGAAAGGAGTGAGACAGAGAGCAGGAACCTATTGACCAGTTAGCCTACCATCTGTCAGTAGGACAATACTGGAGTCTATCATTAAGGAAAAGTAGCAGGACATTTAGAAAATCATATTGCAGTCAAGCAGAGTCAGCATGGTTTTATGAAAGAGAAATCATGTTGACAAATTTCCTGGAGTTGTTTGAGGATGTAACGAGCGGAGTGAATAAAGGAGACCAGTTGATGTTGTATATTTGGATTTCCTGAAGCATTCCATATGGTGCTACACAAAAGGCTACTGCACAAGCTAAGAGCTCATGGGGTTGGGGTTAATGTATCACCGTGGATGGAGGATTGGCAAACTAACAGAAAACAGAGAGTCGGGATAAATGGATCATTTTCAGGTTGGCAAACTGTAACTAGTGGAGTGCCACAGGGATCAGTGCTGGGGCCTCAACTATTTACAATTTATATTAATGACTTGGATGAAGGGACCGAGTGTAACATAATCAAATTTGCTGATGATACAAAGATAGTTGGGAAAGCAAGCTGTGAGGACGCAAATAATCTACGAAAGGATATAGCCAGGCTCAGTGAGTGGGCAACATCTGGCAGATGGACTGTAATGTGTTAAAATGTCAGCTTATCCCCTTTGGTAGTACAAATAAAAAAGCAAATTATTCTTTAAATGGGGACGATTACAAAATGCTGTAGTACGGAGGGTTCTGGGGTTCTTGTACATGAAATGCAAAACTTTAGCATGCAGGTAGAGCAATAATCAGGAAAGCAAATGGTATGCTGGCATTTATTGCAAGAGGGATGGAGTATAAAAGTAGGGAAGTCCTGCTACAACTGTACAGGGCGTTGGTAAGACCATACCTGGATTACTGCACACAGTTTTGGTTTGGACTTGACTCCATTCCCATGCCAGGGGTTTTGGTGCACCAGATGGGGGATATCATTTGGGGACACTGATTCCCCACCAATTCCCATTCCTCTTCTTTCTTGTGGATAATGTGCAAGTCAGTAAAAATTATCAGCAAGCTCTTTCTAATTGGAGATTATATACAGTACAAACGTTTACATTATTGTAGATTGTGTACCAAAGATCAAGGTAGGATTAAAGTAAAAGTTCATAATTTTATTGTTGAAAGTTTCTGAATTAAGGGGAAAGATAACACACAGAGTTTTTAAATGGACACTGCAGCCCCGAGAACACAATCAGCAATATATCCAGAATATTAAGATCCAGCCCAGTTTCAGGGTTATTATCAGCAGAAACAAACCCCAACTGTCAGAATGAACATGGTTCAGTCGGGATGTGGTTAACAGCAGCAATAACAGCAGATTCTAACCCCTTGAGTCACTTGTGAACTCGCTGGTATGTCAGCAGGGTGGATGACTGAGTGAATCCCTTCCCACACTCTGAGCAGGTGAACAGCCTCTCCCCAGTGTGACCTCGCTGGTGTGTCAGCAGGTGGGATGACCGAGTCACTGGATGCATCAGGACCTGAATATCAACGGCCTTTCAAAGTGGAAGGAGAAATGTTTGTCTGTCTTGCCTGTGGGAAAAATTTCAAACACACCCCGAGTGAGTGTTCCAGTGCACGGACTGTGGAAAGAGCTTTAACCAGTTACACAGCCTGAAGAAAACATCGCAGCATACAAAGCACCGAGAAACTGTAAACGTTTTGTTCACATGGGTTAGGCTTCAACTGATCGACCAACCGTGGAGATTCACAAGGACACCCACACCACGGAGAAACCGTGGAAATTTGGTGACTGTGGGATGACCGAGTGAATCGCTTCCCACACTCAGAGCAGGTGAACGTGTTCTCCCATGTGTGAATTCGCTGGTATTTCAGCTGGTGGGATGATGCAGTGAATCCGTTTCCACACGGAGAGCAAGTGAATGGCCTCTCCCCAATGCGACTACGTCGATGAATTTCCAGTTCTGACGGCGATCTGAGTCCCTTCCCACAGTCACCAAATTTCCACGGTTTCTCCGTGGTGTGGGTGTCCTTGTGAATCTCCACGGTTGGTCGATCAGTTGAAGCCTAACCCATGTGAACAAAACGTTTACAGTTTCTCGGTGCTTTGTATGCTGCGATGTTTTCTTCAGGCTGTGTAACTGGTTAAAGCTCTTTCCACAGTCCGTGCACTGGAACACTCACTCGGGGTGTGTGTCTCGGTGCCTTTCCAGTCAAACTGATGTTTGAAATTTTTCCCACAGGCAAGACAGACAAACATTTCTCCTTCCACTTTGAAAGGCCGATGATATTCAGGTCCTGATGCATCCAGTGACTCTGTCAGATATTGACATGATGTTTGGTTTGTGTTTCCTGTCTGAAAATCTCCCCTTCTAATATGCTGTAAAAGAGGATAACAAAACTCATCGCTGTCAGTACAGGACAGAAATTCAGGATAGACTCATCTAGTTTCCATGGAACATGCTTCTTTCCCTTGTCCTTCCAAAGCTACAAATCCCTGTCCCACACGTTGACCCACCTGCTGTGCGGAAATCCAAATCAACACAAATTTCTAGACAGTTTCTCCTCCACTCCCAGTTTTCACTACCAATTTTGGTTGGGTTCAGGTTTACACTCACTGGTTCCCCTCCTTCTCCTTCCCAGACTGTGCTGACACTGGCTGGGTTCAGTTCTACACTCACAGGTACACTTCCTTCTCCTAAAGGTGCTGACTCTGGCTGGGTTTAGATCTACACTCACTGTTTCCCCTCCCCTGAAGGTGCTGACTCTGGCTGGGTTCAGTTCTACAATCACTGGTTCCCCTCCCCTGAAGTTGCTTGCTCTGGCTGGGTTCAGTTCCAGACACTGATATCATTCACTTTGTACCTGCACCAAGATGGCCGCACATTGCACTGTGCTACTAACTGAATCAAGATGGCGGAGAGCTGAACCTGCCTTCCTGCACCAAGATGCCCGCCGTTAGCCTGGGCCTGTGATTGGGAAAAAGCCCCGAAGCTGCAATCGCCGATATTCTGGTTACTATTCCGGGCTTGCGGCGGGTACCGGTTGTTGATGAAGCCTCCCTTACGCCCCGGTGGTCCATTATTCCCCTTCGTCCCACTGAAAAGGTTACTTCTGTGGAGCCTGCCCGAAATGCGTCTCCTCCACTATTACACGCACCGCGCATACTCCAAACACAGCCAGAACCAGTACCGGCGCACTGAGCTCCTGTAGTCTGATTGCGGCACATTCTCCCCCGCAGGGCATGCTGGGTACATAAGACCATGAGAAATAAGAGCAGGAGGGGGCCACCCGGCCCCTGGAGCCTGCTCCCCATTCAATAACATTGGACGGGACAGTCTAGGGGGGGGCTTTACTCCATATCTAACCCGTGCTGTACTTGCTGTGGGAGTATTTTATCCGACAGTATAGAGGGAGCTTTACTCTGTATCTAACCCGTGCTCTACCTGCCCTGGGAGTGATTGATGGGACAGTGTAGAAGAAGCTTTAATCTGTATCTAACCAATGCAGTATCTGCTCTGGAATGCTTGGGGCAGGGTTGAGGAAGATATACTATGTATTTAACCTGCTTTGTACCTGCCCTTGCAATGTCTGGTGGGAGAGTGTTGAGGGAGCTTTACTCTGTTTCTAAGCAAGGCAAATATATCCTTCCTTAGATAAGGCGACCAAAACTGTGCACAATTCTAGAGAGATTAGAGAGAGAATTACACTGTATCTACATTGTGCTGTAGCTGTCCTCGGAGTGTTTATTTCGACAGTGTAGAGGGAGCTTTACTTAGTATATAACCAATGCAATACGTGCTCTGGGAGTGTTTGATCGAACATTGTAGAGGGAGATTTACTTTATATGTAACAAATGCTGTATCTGCAACGGAATGGCTGGGTCAGGGTAGAAGGAGATGTACTCCGTGTAACCTGTGCTGTACCTGCCCTGGGAGTGTTTGATGGGGCAGTGTAGAATGAGTTCTACTCTGTATCTGACGCTACTGTAGCTGTCCTGCGAGTGTTTGATGGGACAGTGTAGAGGGAGCATTACTCTGTATCTAACCACGTGCTGTACCTGCACTGGGAGTATTTTATGGGACAGTGTAGAGGGAGCTTTACTCTGCATCTAACCACCTGCTGTACCTGCCCTGGGAGTGTTTGATGGGACAATGCAGAGGGAGCTTTACTCTGTATCCAAACCATGCTGTACCTGCCCTGAGAATGTTTTGTGGCAGGGTTGAGGAAGATATACTTCATGTCTAACCTGTACTGCACCTGCCCTGGGACTGGTTAATGGCAAAGTGTAGAGGGAGCTTTACTCTGAATCTAAACCATATTGTACCTGCTTTGGGAGTATTTGGGATATTGTAGTCTGAGATTTACTCTGTACCAACTCTGATAGTGTTTGGGACAGGATGGAGTGAGATTTACTCTGTATCTAACCCGTTCTGATATCAGTAGTAGAGAAAATGCTAAAATCTATTATTAAGCACGTAGTAAGTAATAACACGATTGGGCAGAATGAACACGGATTTATGAGAGGGAAATTGTACTTGACAAATCTGTTAGCATTTCTTGAGGTTGTCATTCGCAGGATAGAAAAGGGCGAACCACTTGATGTGGTTTATTTAGATTTACAAAAGGCATTCAATGACGTGCCACACAAGGGATTATTAAACAAAATTATCGCTCGTGAGATTAGGGGTAATATATGAACAAGGATTGGTTAACGGTCAGAAAACAGAGTAGGAATAAACGTGCCATTTTCGGGTTGGCAGGCTGTAACTGGTGGGGTGCTGCAAGGATCAGTGTTTGGGCCCCAGCTATTCACAAACTATATCAATAATTTGGATGAGGGGACCAAATGTAATATATCGAAGTTTGCTGAGGCGACAAAACTAGTTGGGAATGTAAGTTGTGAGGAGGATGAAAAGAGGTTTCAAGGGGATGTACACAGATTCAGTGAGTGGGCAAGAATATGACAAATGGAATATAATGTGAAGAAATGTTAAGTTATAAACTGAGAGTAAAAATAGAAAGGCAGAGGATTTTTTTAAATGGTGAGTGATTGGGAAATGTTGGTGTTCAGAGGGACCTGGGTGTTCTTGTCCACAAATCGCTAAAAGTTTATACGCAAGCAATTAAGAAAGCAAATGGTATATTAGCCTTTATTACAAAAATATTTGAGTATAAGAGTAAAGACATCTTACTGCAATTATAAAGGGCTCTGGTGAGACCACACCTGGAGTATTGTGTACAGTTTTGGTCTCCTTACGTACGCTATAGAGGGAGTGCAATGAAGGTTCGCCAGACTGATTTCTGAGATGGGGGGATTGTCCTATGAGAGATTGAGTAGACTAGGCCGATATTCGCTCTCGTACAGAAGAATGAGAGATGAGAGGCGACGCCCGCAACCCATGAATGAATTTTTAAAAAGAGATGTGAGGTGTTTAAATTTGATCAAGGATACCAGCCAAGTTATTGGAGACACTCCCTGTCCTTCAGGACCTGTGTCCAGGGGTGAAGCTGATGGGTTTATCTGATCATCTTTGGATTAAACATTGTGATCATTAAGCTGAGCACCTCGTGCCAGCATCAAACACTCTCCAGTCGGGCACAGCGCGGGTTAGATACAGAGTGAACCCATCGGTCGTTCCCCGACACAGATACTGAGAGACAAGGATTGTCTGGGACAATGACATTTCGCACTCAATAAGGTATAAATTGATCCTGTACCTCTCCCCATTAATCCTGGGCTTCACACGGGTCAAATCCTGCTCCTGTTTTCCTTCCTGTAACAACACTGAGCTCAACCCAGACCAAAATGATCAGGGCTCAGGGAGGTTGGTTGTTAGGCACTGCAGTGATGTCATAAAGCAGGGCAATTCAGCCCAGCTGGTCCTCTCCATGTCCCTTTAAAGGAGGAGAGCTGGGACATCCTGTCTCAACACACATGCCCCTGTTCATACTGAGAATCCCCGGGAAAGGCACAAGGCCCATAGTGTGGAACACAACCAAGGGGGAAAGAGGAGGAGAGCTGGGACATCCTGTCTCAACACACATGCCCCTGTTCATACTGAGAATCCCCGGGGAATGTCCAAGGCCCAGAGTATGGAACACAACCAAGGGGGAAAGAGGAAGTGAGCTGGGACATCCTCTCTCAAAACACATCCCCCTGTTCATACTGAGAATCCCCGGGAAAGGCCCAAGGCCCAGAGTGTGGAACACAACCAAGGGGGAAAGAGGAGGAGAGAAGGGGAGGTAAATCAAGGAGTGGGGACTGAGGGCCATCAAGCTTCAGTTTTAGAGCCTGTAGACTTCAGGAGGGATCAGCGAGTTCTGTAGTTTCAGGATCCAGGGAGAGAACAAGGAGCAGATGGGGAGACTGGTGTGGATTCCAGCACAGTGAGGATGAAGGGGAGGGAGATTGTGTCGGGTTAGGGGTGTGGGAGGGACAAGAGAGGAAAGGTTAGAGGAGCAATTACTGCAGCAGTGTCCATCAATAGTGAGAGAGAGAAGGTGGGGGTCAGAGTGGGCCCTGGACAGGCTAGTAAACTGTTCGTTTGCTGTGACCAGCTTTCCTTCTGTCACAAATAGCCTCCTGTAGCCCACTGACAAAAACAGCCCATTAAACGCCCAATGTCCTTTGGTCTTGTGAGGTCTCCCTTTGTGAAACATGGGTTGTTGGTAAAGCTTCTCATTCTGACTCGCTCACAGTGAGACACTATCCACTGTCCCTTTTATTCCATGGGCTTCATCTTTGCCGGTATTGGTAACACGCCCGGGATCACTAAACACAAAAGCCAGTCTGTTAATCACTTTCAGCTACTGGACTTAGTGTGTGCCCCACAGCATCTCTCTCACCTTCAATGTGTGAATAGAGCATCACGCCCGCAAAGCTGGTTTAAGTTTATTTCCACGCAGCAAATCTATTTAAGAAAAGTCTGTAGGCCGATGAGACACTGTTCAGGTACCAGTGTGCTGCTGGTTTGCCCGGCATTTTGCCTGTAATGGAAAATAACTGAACATTTCTCCCAGTGTAACCTTTGCTGTAATGAAATGTGTCTTTTAATAAGCCTCACGTCCTTGCTCATGTCTGCTGCAATTGTGCAGAAAGGGGATGTGTGAAGAGATGGTCTTTGTATTGAGATGTGAAACAAGGAAACGGTATCTGTGTGTGGCAGTGACACAGCCTTGTGGTCAGAGGCAGAACCATGCGACGATATCCTTGTGCTTCTGGTTTGAGCAGGGTCAGTTCATGAATGCTCAAGCTAAGAGGTGCCAGGGATTGGAAGCAGCGGCAGTAAATAAAATCTAAATGCAAATTCCGATGTAGTTTATCTTCATTTATTCCTATTTTAATGGCTTTTCCTGAATGTGTCCCATGCCAAATGCCAGGATATTGGATCAGGCCCACCCTAGAAAATGAGTTTGACACCCTGAGGTAGACAATGTCAACCGGATTCCCCCATCCACAACCTGACAACTTCTTTACAAACTCAAGCTAGTTTGTAAGCCATGACCTTGTTTTCCCGAATCCATGTTCAGTATCTCTAATGGCCCCTTCACTTTCCCCATGATGGAAAACAGCATCTCTCAGGATCCCTTCAAGCACCTTCCCAGTGATCGAGGTCACGTTGATGGGCCTTCAGTTCCCGAGCTCTGACTTGTGCACAATTGAAAAATGGGGACTACATGTGCTACCTTCCAATCTCAGGGAACAACCCATGAATCTACTGAACTGTTGGCGATATGGGCAAAAGGCTGGCAGAGCACCCATCCCATCTCTTTTAGCACCCTTGGGTAGATATCATCCGCACCTTACACTGTCAAGATTAACATGCACGGGTTGCTGTCAGTGAAGAGAGATGAGAAAGACCAAAGTGCCATTTGCCCCTCTCAGTATGACCCTGAAGGACTGTGTCCATTTTGAAGTTCTTCTCCCATATGATCCTCCCCCCAGCTTGTCCTCTCTGAGCTCCAGCCAGGTGATGCTAAACACTCGGGTGGGAAAGAGAAAAATCTACAGCAATGTGTTGAAAGTAACACGAATTTATTTGTCGACATCCCAAATATTAATCTCCAGTCCAGTTACAGGAGTTTTCATCAGCGGAAACAAACTCCAACTGTCAGAATGAACATGGTTCAGTCGGGTTGTGATTAACAGCAGCAATAACAGCATAATCCAACCCCTACAATCATTTGTGAACTCGCTGGTGCCTCAACAGTTGGGATGACGGAGTGAATCTTTTCCCACACTCAGAGCAGTTGAACGGCCTCTCCCCAGTGTGAATTCGCTGGTGCCTCAACAGATGGGATGACCGAGTGAATCCCTTCCCACACTCAGAGCAGGCGAATGGCCTCTCCCCAGTGTGAGCTCGCTCGTGCCTCAACAGGTGCGATGACTAGATGAATCCCTTCCCGCACTCAGAGCAGGTGAACGGCCTCTCCCCGGTGTGAATTCGCTGATGTATCAGCAGGTTGTTTGACTGAGTGAATCCCTCCTGACACTCGGAGCAGATGAACGGCTTCTCCCCAGTGTGAACTCGCTGGTGTGTTTCCAGCTGGGACGGGTAGTTGAAACGTTTCCCTCAGTCCCCACATTTACACAGTTTCTCCCCAGTGTGACTGCGCTTGTGTCTCTCCAGGTTGGATGATCGGCTGAAGCCTTGTCCACACACAGAGCATGTGTACAATTTCTCCCCCTTTGCATCCATAGTTGCATTATGATAATCCATTCCCGATGAATCGAGTGACTTCGTCAGATGTTAATGTGATGTTTGGTTTAAGCCTCCGGTCAATAAATCCTCCCCTTTTAATACCCTGTAAAGTGAATTTCAGTCAAGAAAAAGGGTGGATGAGAGAGAACCCACAAAAATACAAAGGCACTTTGAGAAATTGAGCTTAATGAACTTGGTAATTTGTGGGGCCAGCACTAGAAATAGTAACCATGAAAACTGCCAGTTTGTGGTAAAACCCAACTGGTTTATCAATGTCCTTCAGGAAAGGGAACCCACCTCCATTGACAGCCCCACATGGGGAATTGTTGGTCCCACTGGGCGCAGAAATACTGGGGGTGAAACCCAGCACCTTTTCCTCCATCTCCACTCCAGCTCAAACAGATGCAACAAACAGACACACACAGGAGGCCAGGTATCCAAAGCGCCTTTCTAACATTTACAGCATAGTTGAGAGGCGATTTATTCTAAATTGCCCGAGATTTGTAGAATTGAGATTCTAGATTTTACATAAGAACATAAGAACATGAGAATTAGGAACAGGAGTAGGCCATGTAGCCCCTCGAGCCTGCTCCGCCATTCAATAAGATCATGGCTAATCCGGCCATGGACTCAGTTCCACTTACCCGCCCTCTCCCCATAACCCTTAATTCCCATATTGGTTAAAAATCTATCTATCTGTGACTTGAACACATTCAATGAGCTAGCCTCAACTGCTTCCTTGGGCAGAGAATTCCACAGATTCACAACCCTCTGGGAGAAGAAATTCCTTCTCAACTCGGTTTTAAGTTGGCTCCCCCGTATTTTGAGGCTGTGCCCCCTAGTTCTAGTCTCCCCTACCAGTGAAAACAACCTATCTGCCTCTATCTTGTCTATCCCTTTCATGAGTTTAAATGTTTCTATAGGATCACCCCTCTTCATTCTGAACTCCAACGAGTAAAGACCCAGTCTACTCAATCTATCATCATAAGGTAACCCCCTCATCTCCGGAATCAGCCTAGTGAATCGTCTCTGTAACCCCTGCAAAGCCAGTATATCCTTCCTTAAGTAAGGTGACCAAAACTGCACGCAGTACTCCAGGTGTGGCCTTACCAATACCCTATACAGTTGCAGCAGGACCTCCCTGCTTTTGTACTCCATCCCTCTCGCAATGAAGGCCAACATTTCATTCGCCTTCCTGATTACCTGCTGCACCTGCAAACTAACTTTTTGGGATTCATGCACAACGACCCCCAGGACCCTCTGCACCTCAGCATGTTGTAATTTCTCCCCATTCAAATAATATTCACCTTTACTGTTTTTTTCCCCAAGGTGGATGACCTCACACTTTCCGACATTGTATTCCATCTGCCAAACATTTGCCCATTCGCTTAACCTATCCAAATCTCTGCAGCCTCTCTGAGTCCTCTACACAACCCGCTTTCCCACTAATCTTAGTGTCATCTGCAAATTTTGTAACACTACACTCTGTTCCCTCTTCCAGGTCATCTATGTATATTGTAAGCAGTTGTGGTCCCAGCACCGATCCCTGTGGCACACCACTAACCACCGATTTCCAACCGGAAAAGGACCCATTTATCCCGACTCTCTGCTTTCTGTTCGCCAGCCAATTCTCTATCCATGCTAATACATTTCCTCTGACTCCGCGTACCTCTATCTTCTGCAGTAACCTTTTGTGTGGCACCTTATCGAATGCCTTTTGGAAATCTAAATACACCACATCCATCGGTACACCTCTATCCACCATGCTCGTTATATCCTCAAAGAATCCCAGTAAATCAGTTAAGCATGATTTCCCCTTCATGAATCCATGCTGCGTCTGCTTGATTGCACTATTCCTATCTAGATGTCACGCTATTTCTTCCTGAATGATTTTGCTTTGTACCGGAATCCAGGTCAGCGATTGGAGCATGGGCAGGACCATCGGAACGGCCCAGGTACAGCAGGCGATGCAGCAAGCAGCAGAGGAGTGGTGAGGTCGGGGTGGAGTAGCGCCGGGAGATCGGGCCTGAGAGATTGTGGCCCACAAGAGGCGAGAATTCTGGGCTGAGAGATTGGGGCCAAGGAGAGGCAAGAGTTCAGAATGGAGAGATTGGGGCCAAGGAGAGGCAAGAGTTCGGAATGGAGAGATTGGGGCCAAGGAGAGGCGAGAGTTTGGGGAGGAGAGATTGGGGCCAAGGAGAGGCCAGAGTTCAGGGCGGAGAGTTTGGGTCCCACGAGAGGCGAGAGATCGGGGCAGAGAGATTGGGGCCCACAAGAGGCGAGAGTTCGGGGCTGAGAGATTGGGGCCAAGGAGAGGCGACAGTTCGGGGAGGAGAGATTGGGGCCAAGGAGAGGCTAGAGTTCAGGGCGGAGAGATTGGGGCCCACAAGCGGTGAGAGTTCTGGGCGGCGAGATTAGGCCCCATGAGAGGCGAGACTTCGGGCGGAGAGATTGGGGCCCACGAAAGGCGAGAGTTCGGGGTGGAGAGATTGGGCCCCACGAGAGATGAGAGTTTGGGGCGGAGAGATTGGTGCCACAAGAGGTGCGAGTTCGGGGCCCGGAATAGGCAAGGTTCCAGGGACAGCATGGGCCAGACCACACTGCGATCTATGGGCAGTACAAGTATGTGCACCAGGTCTGTGCAGCAGAGCTTGGTCTCCAGTCGTCTTGGTTAACTTTTGCCACTGGACCAAGACCTCACTCGGTTCAGCCCGTGTGGTGGCTTGTGTGCAACGGTTACCCACGTTAAAAGAATCCACACACAAGCATCTTCCACACTTTAATCTGCAGTTCGGGACCTGGAATATCAGGTCTCATAGTGAAACATCTGTGAACTCATCCGTTTTGGTGTGGAAGCGGGTCATCATCGATTCAAGGGACTGCCTAATTCTATACTGTACAGGAGGCCAGGGAGTGACTTCCGCATTCAGCGCCCACCCTGATAGGGAGCGGCTGGGAATTGCTGGACATGCTGTATAAACTCAAGTAGTTGTTTTCGTGGTGTGGGGGAGGCACTGCCCCCGGGGTTTGTTGGTGCCGGGCCCGGAGGCTTTGACACGCAGGCTGAGAGCCGCATTGGGTGTTGCCCAGGACCTGAGAGCCACACTCGGTGTTGCCAGGGGCCTGAGAGCCACTCTCAGTGTTGACCGGGGCCTGAGAGCCGCACTCAGTGATGCATGGGGCCTGGTGCATGGGGCCTGGGAGCCACACTCGGTGCTGCCCGGGACTGAGAGTCACACTCGGTGTTGCCTGGCGCCTGAGAGCCACACTTGGTGATGTTGATGCCGTGCTCACTCCAATCAGTCCCCGGGAGCTTCTCCGCACAGGGGCGTGCTCTCCAGGGACCAGGCCTACCCACGTTGCCCTCCTGCTGATGGAGATAGGGCGTATTCCGACGGGCGGAGCACTCTGGGTAAGATCATCCGCCACTGTCATGGAGAGAACGCACAGGAGACCATGCAGCCGGCTCTTTGGTGGAGCTGTTCAATGAGTCTCACTCCTCTGCTCTTTACCCATTGCTTGGTATATTTTTCCCAGCAAGTATTTATCCAATTCCCTTTTAAAAGTTACAATTCAATCTGCTTCCACCACCCTTTCAGACAGTGCAATCTGGATCATAACAATTCGCTGAGTAACAAATGATCCCACTTCTCACCTCTCGTTATTTTGCCAATCATCGGAAGTCTGACTCCTTTGGTTACCTACCCTAATGCCACTGGAAATACTTTCTCCATATTTACTCTATCTAAATCGTTCATAATTTTGTACATCTCCATCAAATCTCCTTTTACCATTTCCTGCTCTCTGGAGAAAACTTCACCAGGCTCTCCACATCACGGAAGTCCCATCTCCCTGGCACCATTCCTTCTGCGCCTTCTCTAAAAGCTTGCCATCATTACGAAAGTTTGGAGCCCAAACTTGAACACAATTCTCCAGCTGAGGCCTAACCAGTGTTTTATAAAGGTTTAGCAAATTAAACATCAAATGCTAATATTTCTCTGATGGGGTTTAAAGGACGAGGTCCATCTGGTCAGTTGGATGTGTCAATGAGACTGTAAACCTAAAGAAGTGCATTTAGAGTGGAGAGCCAGGACATGCCGTGTAACCGGGCGCAAACACTCCTGCACAGCCCACACATCACTTGTTTCCCATTTGGCATGAAAGTAATGTGTTAATTGCAACAATTCATTTGATTTGATTTCAAATAGTTTAGGATAGAAATTGAATCATGTTTCTATGATTTTTCCCCAACTCAGATTCAAGGCCTCAATTTTTCTCTTCATCTGTGTGCAGTCACAGGTTTCCAAACCTGAGACTGTACATTGGGATTCCAATCCTGGGACTGTACATGGGATTTCTAACCCTGGGAGATTACTTGGGCATTCTAACACTGGGAGAGTAAATGGGGATTCTAACCCTGGGACCATATATGGGGGTTCTAACCCAGGCACTGTAAATGGGGATTCCAACCCTGGGACTGTACAAGGGGATTTTATCCCTGGGCGAGTATGTGGGCATTCTAACCCTGGGAGAGTACATGGGGAATCTAACCCTGGGACTGTACATGGTGATTCTAATGCTGGCATTGTATATGGGGATTCTGACACTGCAAATGTACAGAGGGATTCTAACCCTGGGACGGTACATGGGGATTCTGACCCTGGGACTGTACATGGCGATTCTGACCCTGGGACTGTACATGGCGTCCAGGCATTCGGGCCCCCTTCAGAGATGACTGAGCCTCTACTTCCCCGCAGTGCACCAGGTGTGGTCTAGCCAGGGCTTTGTGCAGCTGCAGAGGGATGGCAGCACCCATGGAACAGTACGAAGGCAGGTAGCTTACTACTGACTTTCATTTTAAACTTTTAATCAACTTGGAAAACTTTTAAAACTTCAAGAGAAACTTTTAAACAATTTGGGGAAACTTTTAAAACCTCTGGAGAAAATTTTAAATAACTTGGGAAACCTTTTTTAAAACTCCGGGAGAAACTTTTAAAACTTCTGAAGAAACTTTTAAACAACGTGGAGAAAGCTTTAAGAATAATTTTCTTTTAAAAATGTTTTATTAAGCAATTGAATACTGTACCCCAATCTAAATACAAAAAAGTTTGGTGTGTTTTATTAGCATCATTTTCAGCCATTTGAAACCAGGTTACTCATGACGATGCCCAGCAAGCAGGTGTGCCTCCGACCCGGCGACCGCGACATCACCGGCCCCTCCTGCGGCGGGCCTACATCCCTCGAGCAGCGGGTTTTCATCTGTCCAGCAGCGGGCCTACATGTCTCTCCTCGTCGACGGCTGGACCTCCCCTTCCCCACTGGTGGCCTGGCTATGATTCTTTCACCCTCCTACTCCTTGCTGACCTCCCACTTGGAACTTCAGCAGACAACTGACTTCCTAATGCCTGCCCCCAACCAAGCCTAGGACCACTTACCAACGAGGGTGCTACTCAGCACCGAGCTTGCAGCCAACATTTCGCCTTAGGCAATTAGGCTCATACAGAAGTGCCTGGTCTCCAGTCGTCTTGGATCCCTTGCCACTGGACCAAGACCTTGCTCAGCTATGCCACCCCACGTTAAAAGAACTCACACACAGGCATCTTCCACTCCCGTTAACATGACGTTCTGGACCTGAAACGTTAGGACTCCCATTGGACAACTCCAACAGCAACAGGCCAGAATGCCGCACCACCATAGTTGCCCAGGAACTTAGAAGCTTTGACATCGACATCGCCACCCTAAGCGAGATCCGGCAGGCAGGGGAAGACCAGCTCAAGGAACAAGATGGAGGTTACACCTTTTTCTGGAAAAGGAAAGCAGAGGAAGAACGCCACCTTCATAAAGTCGGCTTCGCCATCAAAATGAGCTGGTCGACAGCCGCAAAGACACCCGCTTGACGCTACAACTCACCCTATCCCGGAACCAATGCGCCACAGTCATCGGTGCGTATGCCCCAACACTGGATGCAATGGATGTGACCAAAGAGGGTTTTTATTCCAACCTCGAAACATCCCTGTCCTGTGTCCACGCAGGTGACAAACTGATCCTCCTAGGTGACTTCAATGCCAGGGTCGGCAAAGACACAGCACTCTGGGGAGGGGTGATTGGCAGTGAGGGGGTAGGGAAAGCCAACTCCAGCAGTATCCTACTCCTGACAAAATATCTAGAACATGAACTTCTCATCACCAACACCTTGTTCCGCCAGAGGGAAAAATACAAGGCATCGTGGCAACACCCTTGCTCCAAACGCTGGCACCTGCTCGACTATGTCTTCGTCCGAGCCAGGGATCGCAAGGGTGTGCGCATCACCCGCGTCATGACAGGAGTTGACGACTGTTGGCCGGACGACCGCCTGATCCATCATCGACATTAACTACAAAGTGGAGGGGACAGCAGAAGCAGTGCCGCAAGAAGGTCAATGCTGGGGCACTTAAAAACCCAGCTAAGAGAGCCCTATACAGTCAACGCTTCACAGCTAACCTGACATGCCTTGATGACGCTGAGATGCTGAATGCCCACAGTGCTTGGTCTGCCCTCCAGGCCTCATAACCAGTGCCTGTGAAGAGACACTTGGTCATTCAACCAGAACACACGAAGACTGGTTTGATGAGAATGATCAGAGATGCAAGAATTTATATTTCTGAGGCTCAAGCAACAACCCAACTCAGGAGCAGTAAAGCAACACTACAGGCGGCTCAAAGCTGAGGTCCAACAAAAAAACCTGGCACCTAAAGAACAGGTGGTGGATGGAGAAAGCACAGGAGATACAATAACTGGCCAACAGCCATGATGTGCGAGGATTCTTTATATCAGTCAAGGCCACCTACGGTCCAAACTCCCAAGGCCCCACCCCACTGCCGGCCAAGAATGGGGAAACACTCATCAAGGACACCGAGGTTGTCAAGGCCCGCTGGAAGGAGCACTTCGAAGATCTCCTCAATCGAGATTCTGACTTTGACTCGAGTATTCTCGACTCCATCCCACAGCATGCGTCCCGCCCCCACTTCCGTGAAACACCAACGTTGCATGAGGTAGGAAAAGCCATAAGACAGCTCAAGAACAACAAGGCTACGAGAGCGGATGGAATCCCTACTGAGGCGCTAAAGCATGGCGGAGATGTGCTGTTGGCACGAATACATGACCTCATCTCTCTCATCTGGAGGGAGGAGAGCATGACGGGAGATCACAGAGATGCAGTGATCGTGACCATCTTTAAAAAAGGGGGGCAAGTCCAACTGCAGCAACTGCAGAGGAATCTCCCTGCTAATCAGCCACTGGGAAAGTTTTTGCTCGAGTCCTCTTCAACCGTCTTCTCCCTGTGGCCGAGGAGCTCCTCTTGGAGTCACAGTGTCCCACGGGGCACAACAGACATGATTTTTGCAGCGCGACAGCTGCAGGAAAAATGCAGGGACCAGCGCCAGCCGTGATACATGGGTTTTTTCAACCTTACAAAGGGATTTGACACTGTGAACGATGAGGCTCTATGGAGCATCCTCCTCCATTTTGGATGCCCTCAAAAATGTGTCAACATCCTTTGCCTGCTCCATGATGACATGCAGGTGATAATCCTTACCAATGGATCCATTACAGACCCAATCCACATCCGGACCAGGGTCAAACAGGGCTGCGTCATTGCTCCCACCCTCTTCTCAATCTTCCTCGTTGCCATGCTCTACCTCACAGTCAACAAATTCCCTGCTGGAGTGGAACAAAACTACAGAACCAGCAGGAAGCTGTTTAATCTTTGCCGCTTCCGGGACAAAGTCCAAAATAACCCCAACCTCTGTCGTTGAGCTACAGTACGTGGACAACGCCTGTGTCTGCGCACATTCTGAGGCTGAACTCCAGGATATAGTCGACGTATTTACTGAGGAACACGAAAGCATGGGCCTTACGCTAAATATCCATAAGACAAAGATCCTCCACCAGCCAGTACTCGACGTACAACACTGCCACCCAGTTATCAAGATCCATGGCGCAGCCCTCGACAACATGGACCATTTCCCATACCTCGGGAGCGTCTTATCAACAAAGCAGACATTCATGAGGAGATTCAACACCACCTCCAGTGCGGCAGTGCAGCCTTCAGCCGGCGGAGGAAAAGAGTGCTCAAAGACCAGGCCCTCAAAGCTACCATCAAGCTCATGGTCTACAGGACTGTAGTAATACCCACCATCCTGAATGGCTCAGAGGCACGGACCATGTACAGTAGACACCTCAAGTCGTTGGAGATATATCACCAATGATGTCTCCACAAGATCCTACAAATCCCCTGGAATGACAGGCGCACCAACATCAGTGTGCTTGTCTAGGCTAACATCCCCAGCATTGAAGCACTGACCACATTCGATCAGCTCCGCTGGGCAGGCCACACAGTTTGCATGCCAGACATGAGACTCCCGAAGCAAGTGCTCTATGTGGAGGTCCTTCATGGCAAACGAGCCAAACGTGGGCAGCGGAAACGTTATAAGGACACCCTCAAAGCCTCCCTGATAAAGTGCGACATCCCCACTGACACCTGGGAGTCCCTGGCCAAAGACCGCCCTAAGTGGAGGAAGTGAATCCGGGAGGGCGCTGAGCACCTCGAGTCTCAATGCAGAGAGCATGCAGAAATCAAGCGCAGGCAGCGGAAAGAGCGTGCGGCAAATCAGTCCCACCCACCCCTTCCCTCAACGACTATCTGTCCCACCTGTGACAGAATCTGTGGCTCTCGTATTCGACTGTACAGCCGCCAATAAACTCAGTTCAGGAGTGGAAGCAAGTCTTCCTCGATTCCGAGGGACTGCCTATGATAATGATGAGATGGGGATTCTAACCCTGGGACTGAACATGGGGATTCTAACCCAAGGAGTGAATATTTCTGGGCCTTCTCTGTTATAATTATGTAGGACTTAAACCATAAGGTCGGTACTAAGCATCGCCTTTAGGGGAGATGGTGAGAAATTCGAGGTGTGGAGAGTGAGAATAAAATATATGAAACACTCCTTACCCACTGGGACCCGGTTGGAAACAGACACTCTCATCGCTCACTTTGTTCCTGCGAGTCACCGAATCAAGCTGGCCGAGCGCCGAACCCGCCTTCCTGCACGAAGATGGCCGCCGTTAGCCTGGGCCTGTCACCGGGAGAAAGCCCCAAAACTGCAACCGCCGATATGCCGGTTATTATTCCGGGCTTGCGGCGGGCACCGGTGCTTTATGAAGCCTACCACGCGACCGGCTGGTCCATTGCTCCCCTTCAGCCGCTAAAATGGAGCGCTTCTGCGGAGATTATGTTGCCCGTTTCTCCTTCGCCACTACATTCGCCGCGCATGCTCTAAAACCAGCCACGACGCGCGCCTGCGCACTGAACTCCTGTAGTTTGGGATCGGTACCTTCTCGCCCGTGGTGCATACTGGGTAAATAACCCGCCATTTAAAAGCTGCATTGGTAAAAAGAACAGGATATACTGGGATTGCATTGGGCATTGAACGATATTCATTCTGGCAGATATTGTTTGTTTCTGCTGATCTTAATAACCCCTATACCTGAGCTGGGGATTAATGTTCTATATAAATATTGAATAAATCAGCTTGGTTCAAACACAGTGTGTCGAATGTTCGATTTCTCCATAATAATATCTACTTAATGTTCTGTTACCGACTTTTCCTTTTTGGGACTTTTCTTACTGTAGATTATTTCACTTCTCACCCAGTTCATCTTTTATGACATCAAATCCCAAGGTTGTTCTGTTTGAGTATACGGCTTGTGGGTGTCATAAACTGAACCGGAGTGTCTCACGTGACACTCATATGACGTTCCTTTCAACCAACTTTTGAAAGAACTTTGATGCTTTAGACTTGAAATCTATTATTTTGTACATTGTTTAGCGATTTTTGAATGTGGTTAATATATGTAATAGTCTTTGAAATGTGTGATCTTTGTAACTGTCTTTGCTGATTTTGAAAGTTTTGTTGATATAATTTCTTGTTACTAACATAGCTTGCAGAATTTCTTGCATCAAGATAATTGTTTAAATATTTCCATTATCGGGTCTTTAGCTCCTCCACTGATCCCTGTGAACAACCTTTGGTTCGGGATTGGGTTTGGGTACGGGTTTAGGGTTTAGTGGTTGTGGTTATTTGTTAGGATTGGGGTTAGTGGTTGGGATCGTCAGTAGGATATTAGGCACCTTGGAATCCCTGGCCAAAGACCAGCGTAAGTGGAGGAAGAGCATCCAGGAGGGTGCTGAACTCCTCGAGTCTCATCGCCGAGAGCATGCAGAAAACAAGCGAAGGTAGCGGAAGGAGCATCTGGCAAAGCAGACTCCTCACCCAGACTTTCCATCAACGACTGTCTGTCCCACCAGTGACAGTGACTATAATTCCCATATTGCACTGTACAATCACCTGAGAACTCACTTTTAGAGTGGAAGCAATTCTTCCTCAATTTCGAGGGATTGTCTATGATGTTGATGATGATGCTTAGGAGATAGTAATTCTCTGAACACCTCGAGTCTCAACGCCGAGAGCATGCAGAAATCAAGTGCAGGCAGCAGAAAGAGGGTATAAAAACCAGTCCCACCCACCCGTTCCCTCAACGACTATCTGTCCCATCTGTGACAAATCAGTGGCTCTCGTATCGGACTGTTCAGCCACCAAAGAACTCACTACAGGAGTGGAAGCAAGTCTTCCTTGATTCCGAGGAACTGCCAATGATGATGAGTAATTAACTTAGAAATCATTATTGACAATATAAGTGTCACTGGACTTGCGCTTTTCCATTTCATGCCTTTAACCTCATGCAGACGAGTCACAAAACTGCCTCACAAACTGTTCATTCAAAGAACCTTCTATCCTGCAAGCCTCATTTCCTCCCTCCTTCCACATCTCTACAAATCTCACCGAACATTTAATTAGTGACATTAGATTTTGGTATTTTGGAACAAGAACAGACGGATACATTTGCTGCGCTGGTTACATTAAATTATCAGCCTGTCTGAAAAGTGCTTCTGACAATAACCTATTACAAAATTGAAAAAAATAGAGAAGCAAATTATAATTTAAATGGAGAAAAATTGCAAAGTGCTGCAATACAGAGGGAGTTGGGGGTCCTTGTGCATGAAACACAAAACGTTAGTATGCAGGTACAGCAAGTAAACAGAAAGGCAAATGGAATGATGACCTTTATTGCAAGGGGGATGGATTATAAAAGCTGAGAAGTCCTGCTACAACTGCACAACGTATTGGTGATTCCAAACCAAGAGTACTGCATACAGTTTTCATCTCCGTATTTAAGGAGGAATATGCTTGCATTGGAGGCCGTTCAGAGAAAGTTCACTTGGTTGATTCCAGTGATGAGGTGATTGACTTATGAAGATAGGTTGAGTAGGTTGGGCCTATACTCATTGGAGTTCAGAAGAATGAGAGGTGATCTTATTGAAAAATATAGGATAATGAGGAAGCTCGACAATGTGCTTGCAGAGAGGATATTTCCATTCACAGGGGAAACTAAAACTAGGGGGCAGTCTCAGAATAATGGGCCGCCAATTTAAAACTGAGATGAGGAGGTATTTCTTCTCTCAGAGGGATGTAAATCTGTGGAATTCTCTGCCCCAGAGAGCTGTGGAGGCTCGGTCATTGAATATATTTAAGGCGGAGATACATTGATTTTTCAGCAATAAGGGAATAAAGGGTTATGGGGAACGGGCAGGAAAGTGGAGCTGAGTCCATGATCACATCGGCCATGAGACCGACGCCTGTTGATACTTCTTATGTTCCTGTACCAGGCCCCACCAGTCACCATGTGATTCCACCGTGATATCTTCATCCATTACTCACCTTTTGCCCTCACTCGAGGTGGTTTCACCATCATGACCATTGCCCACACTAAGACTCTCTAAGTCCCGAATGGTGCACAAACGCCAGCATGGACTTTTATTCTGAATGGCCCATTTGTGTGCCGTATATCCTATGTAATTTTGTAGTCTCAGTGTAAGTGGTCCCTGGAATTGGTGCCTCAGGGTAAGTGGTCCCTAGATTTGGTGCCTCAGTGTAACTGGTCCAAGGATCTCGTGTCGCAGTGCAAGTGGTCCCTGGATTTGGTGTGTCAGTGTAAGTGATCCCTGGATTTGGTGTCACAATGCGAGTAGCTTTTGGATTTGTTGTCACTGGGACTGAGTGCAAACCCGCAGCCCAGCATTGCATTCAGCACAGAATGATCCCACTCAATCAATTCCCAATTAACACGGTCCACATTAATTCAACAGAAACAACCCAGTGCCCACAAGTAACTGCTGCCCCGCATTTAACTTCAGTGAAACACGCAATTCTAAACATTTTAAAATAAAAATGAACCACATCATAGCACAACAGAGGTGATTAATTTCAGTAAATCCCCCTCACTCATACACCTCCTTCACCCCGGCTCGTCAACTCCTTCTCTAAATACAACTCCTCACCCCAGCTCCTCTTTCACCCATACAATTTCATTTTTACCATCACTTACAGCAGTGATCCACACTGGAGGTAAATCTCAGGAGCTTCTGTGTGACGGTGCGATGATCACTGGACAATAAAGCGCAGAGACGGCGGGAAGGGGGGGTGGGGGCGCTGCTCATTATCCTCGATGTGATTTAATCCGCTTTCCCACTGATTACTGCAGACAGACATGGTCACCTTGGTAACAGAATGGTCAGTGTGACGTCACTTTTTGAACAAGAGCACACAAGACAATGTGTTATCAATAAATGGTAAAGTTATTAAACACCCCGCAATTGCATTGTAAACAAAATGGAAATAAATTGTTGGAAAATAATTGATGAAGATAATTATTTATCTCTGTGCAATTGACTAGCAAACATTAAGAGTGTCGTGTTTTGTTTACACACACACATAAATTTTTATATATATAGCAAAGACTCTGTGTGTCCCCTTGTCAATTGTTCTGCTCAACCCGACCATGTTTACGATATGGATTTTAGGATCCTGCGGTCAGGATATAAAGAGACCGTACGCTGTTCCTCCTCCCACTACCTGGGTGAATGGGGCAGATATTTAAAGGACAGGGACTCCCCTTTCTCTGCTTCTTTATAGTTAAAGGGACAGTCCAGTTTATCTTGGGGTGTCAGAGGACTTCAGTAACCAAGCTCCCATTGACAGTCGCTCCCTTCTGTACTGTGCAGTGATTGTAAAGCTGTCCATTTCAGTGACTTGAGCATTTCTAAAATGTCTCACTGATTTTGATGATCCAATTGTATAATTTGGAAAGAGTCCAGAATTGTGCAGTGTGACGAAGATTTCATTTTAAGGTGGAGTAAAATTTGTTTCAAAATATTCTGTTCTAACCCTTCCCCAACACCCCAAATTTTAGAACATTACAATACTGACTGGGAAGGTCCCAAGTTCAATCCTTGATCTGGGCTGTTGGTTGACCTCAGCCAAGGCAGCAGTTCAGGGGTTATAATTGTCCTCAGTACCATTGGGCTAAATAAGAGTGAAAATCAGCCACTGCCTCTGCTCTTCAGACCGATCAAGTGACGTCAACTGGGAAGTGTGTTGATGTCATCTGAGGACAGGATTTGAGGCTGTGATGCTTACCACAGTGGGAATCCTGCTGGCACTCACCGTGTCGACTGACGGTGAGGCACGAGAGGTTTTTAATATCTGTGGAATTACACCCAGCCAGATTCAGCACTTTCTGGAGATAATACATCTCAGGCGATGAAAGGAATGTTGATTTTAGAGAGTGAGGATGGAGGGGAGAGTCGTGAATAAGTAATTTACAGCTTAGGGGGGGAGAGGAGAGGACAGGATGTTCTGTAGAATCTGGAATAGTGTGTTCTGAATTTCAATCCTTTACTTAAAGTAACAACGTTTGTAACCACCATTTGCAGGGTATTAGAAGAGGAGGATCTGCAGCTGGGAAACTCAAACCGGACATCACGTCAAGATTTGACAGATTCCCTAGATTGATCAGGATCACCTTATCATCAGCCTTTGTAAAAACACCAATCAGAGCGGGGAGAAACAGGACACATGTTCTGTGTGTGAATGTACCTTCAACCAATCGTTCAGCCTGGGAGACTCGTGCGCCCACCTGACTCAACACTGTAAATGTGGGAACAGTGGGAATGGATGCTGTTGCACGTGGAAAGTGATTCAGTCGCTCATCTCACCAATTGACATTCGAGGCGTTAGATAACAGACTTTCTCCTGTGAATATAAGCTAGGTTATTAGGCTGTGTTGTGTTTACTTATTCATCGAGTTGATTCTAAACCTTTGCCAATTATTTGATGTGATTGGTTTAGAGAGAGATGCTGTGGGGTGTTGTGTAAAAATATTTCCGAGACTGTATAATATATAAAGAGAGGTTTATTAAATCGGAGACAAAGCTGTGGGAGAAGTGTTAGATACCCCTGTCTCAGAACCAGCTTCTCAATTTGATATCTCCAGCGAGGTTTTTTATCTTACAAATTACGTCACTTTACATCACGTGCTTTAGCACTTGTCCTTAAGTCCAATCATCGCATTACAAGGTTTACAAAGCTTTTCATACAATTACTGTCCAAGGCTGAGCTCTTGATATGAACCAGCCTCGCATTGTGACAGGAATTATATACAGCCAAGAGGACTAGTTCCCTTTTTATCAACAAAAAAACAAGTGGCAGGCTTTTTGGCACCGGTATAGACAAACATGCCCCCATTTATCTCTCCAGTCGTTCATTATCTCACTTTCCTATCTCCATAACTCAAGGTCAGCATACCTTGAAGTCTTACTGTGTTTTTTTGCATAAAGCATATTGCATCAGTATTGTCCCTTACAAAATTCATTCAAGGGGAAAATAAAAACAAATGTTTGGTCCCGTATACTAGTCAAGTATATGTCCAAAATTCCGCTCCAACATTACTCCCCCTTTTGGTCCTGGAGGATTTTCACGAAATCCAGATGACCACAATGATAGTAGCATGGTTTCATATATTCGTCCTTTGGGGCATGTTACTTCCCTGATGTTCCATATGTCCACCTTGCCTGTAGCTCTAGGCTACCATTCAAAGATAGTGGTCGGTGTCAACGTCGTCTGTTTCTTCATCCTTGGTGTCTTCAGTTATTTCCATCAGCTGTGCTGCTGCTTCTTCGGCGATTACACTGGCTACTGGCATCAGTCGGGCCATCATAACTTTACAGCAGATATTAAAACACCCGATAATCAGACAGCAAGTAATTATTATTACAACCAGAATAATTACTCCATGCATAAGATAGGACCCCCAGGATTCCCCTAACAGCCAGTCAAACCAGCCAAATCCTCCTGCTGTCGTGGATAACTTATTTACCTCCCTTCTTATGTGATCAGCGAGGTTGGTTATGTTTTCTGAATTATCGGGAATGTAAGTGCAACATACAGTTCCAATTAAGGCACATGTACCCCCACTTTGTGCTAGTATCTAGGGCCATTCGGTTCTGGAGTACCATTGTGCGTATGGCTAACATTTCAGCCGTTATGCCCTCCATTGCTTCAGCAGTGTCGTTAACTATCTGTTCCAGTACCCTCTCTAGGTTACGTAATTCATCCATGGTGCGTCCTATTCCGAATGGAAGCATCATGCCCCCAAATAGCCTCTCTCCTGGGGTAAGAGCTCGACCTGGTGTCTGTACTTCTGCTAAAGTATGTACCCGTCTGACAAAGGGGACCACGTATCCCAAATAACAGGACCCCCTCCAGTTCTGTGGCAACCAGGGGTAGGCCTTGTGCCCACACACAAAATAAGTGCCATTGTATGCTGTTAGATTCGATCCCAATCTCTCTCTCTCAGCCCCCGTCGCCACCTAATCTTAGGGTCCCAGTCCTGGCTACTTGTCTGATTCTTCAAACCCTCCATTTCAAGGAACCCCTAGTTTATTGTTTCGCTGTCTGTTATGTTCCACCTGATGAGGTTAAAGTATTGCGTACAATTGCTATATCCTGCTCAAAACCTGTTTCCTCACCAGTCAGGGTTCTAGTGAAACAAATGCCTTCCAACTCGAGGTGTTGTTCAAAACCATGAACGGGGGTCGTACCGACATATTGTATTCTGGCTGGTACCATCCGTTAATGCATCCAAAAGGTAACCCCCCCATCTCCACGTTTCTTTTTTACCCACTCCATTACTTCCGAAATGTTAAGGGAGATTGACCTCAAAGGGATGCCTCCTTTGCTATGTATGGGGATGTGCGAACATACCCAGCAACTAGAAAAGTTCCCATTTTGCGCATAAACATAAGACATGTACAAAAAGGTATTCACATGTAACTCTCATTTCGGTCTAGCTAGCAGGCCAGACCAAACACGAACTATGATAATCGCACCGATCGCAATATATAGTTTCATCTTATTACTCTATAATTAACAAATAGTCAAAGGCAAAATGGCCATATGGCTTGCTTGAAGAATCTCTCGCTGTCAATCTGTAAATAGACAAACAACAACAACTAATGTGTGTGCTAAACGGTTGGTTCAAAACCCTTAAGCTGGGTCCAATGCTTCCATTGTCCGTTCCCTTTAACATCGATGCAGTCACCAGTGTCCCCTCTGATTATAACCTCATATGGTCCTATCCATTTTGGGGCAAACCCCAGTTTTCCCGGGAGGACCCTTACCATAATGCGACTTCCCACCAACGGGACATCAGGGAGCTTTGTAAGCTCTGCTTCTGCGTCTCTTTCTTCTTGATTGTCCCTAACTAATTTACGCATCCCTTTTAATTGAGTACTTGGTTCCAAAACATACCGTTTTATTTTGTCTTTTAATGGGCCTACATCGGCCCCACCTATTATGATGTTCTCTGGTAATTGCATCGCCCTTCCTATCATTAGTTCATAAGGGGTTAATCCGGTTGTCCGGTTTGTCGTGGCTCTTAACTTCATCAAAATAATGGATAATACTTCCGTCTACGTTTTTCCTGACGTTTGCATGGCCTTTGCCAGGGCGTTCTTAAGGGTATGGTTCATGCGCTCTACCATCCCAGAACTCTACGGGTGGTAGGGGATGTGGAATTTTTGTTTTATGCCCATCAGCTGGCATATTGTTTTTACAATCTTCCTGGTGAAGTGGGTGCCTTGGTCAGAATATCCTTACCACTGTTGAGGCAGTGCAATCACGTGTGGGGAAAGCTTCCACCCACCGGGTAAATTGATCTATAATCACTGGGCAATACCTTTTTACCATGGGATGGGGGCAAAGGACCTGTGAAATCAATTTGTACGTGTTCCCATGGCCCCCATGGACGGGGCTGGTGTCCCAGTTTAATTTTAATGGGCCGGCCTGGATTATATTGTGCGCATGTAATGCATCGATAGCAATGTTTGGTGATATCTCTCACCATCCCTTTCCACCACCAATCTCTCCCAAGACTCCCGGTCATGGCCTCTCATCCTGAATGAGACAGGCCATGATGCAACTCCAATAAGGTATTCTGTATGCATTCAGGCGCCATTACCTTGTCGTTTCGTCTCCAAACGTTATCCTTCCCTTGCGTTGCGCCCTGTTTTGTCCACATACCTATTTCCTCCTCAGAAGTGTCCTGGTGTAGTTTCTCAATACTTATCTGTTCGTCTCGGGCCCCAGCGGCACTGACTTAATTTTAATCATTTAAAATCATTATCAATGGAGAGTGTTTTTTACCTCTTCAAATTCTTTTTTTTTTCCAATTAAACCAATATCTTTTTCACAGCTGATATCAACTGGTATTTAGTAAGTTATGTCTTTATCCATCGCAAACACCGTTTTTTTTTCCAGATCCTAATTAGTGCATTACGTCTTTTTTTTTTAGATCACCTTTCTTCAAATTAGGTTTTGTATTTAAAATCATCAGACAATCGAAGACACTTTTTCTTTCCAATCGTTCAATTTGTTTATTTTCAAAGTTGCGTCTTTATCTTTTTCTTTTCTAAACTGCTAAAGCTTACTGTTTTAGCCTTTTTCAAAAGTCCCTTTTACACCTTCACAGATAGCTCACCACTCGCCCAGGAGTTTGACCTGATCCCTGAAGGTATTTCTAGATTTAAAACTTTTTTTTTTACTGAGCTAGAAGCTTTTGTGTCAAGGTTTTACACAAAGGAAAATGGGAGCGTTTTAAAAGTCATTCTTTATCTCATTCCTCGATTAAATTTATGTCTTTCAACCCAATTGCATGTTTTCTTTCGACAAGTAAGTGAGCGTGTCAAATAAATTCTTTTTTTTTACTACCGGGACTATGTATTTTTTATCTTTTATTCAACGAACCTGTCCTTTGTGCATTTCCTAGCTCTGTAACTTTTCATCCGAATATATCCACACCTGCGTTTCTAACTTAAAATGTAATACCATTAGGTTCACACTTTCTTAAACTTCCCATATACAGGACAACACTACGAAGGGTTAAAAAAAACTTTCACTCTGTTTGGAAAAGGTGGGTGGAGCTAAAACAGTCAGCCATTCCATACCTTCCCAAACAGGCTTTTCATTCATTCCGCAGTCAAAATCACTCAAGTATTCTCATTCAAAATAGACATTCACAAAAGTCTCTCTTCATTCAACAAAGCTTAAGTCTGGCCAGTTCTATTTTTGGATCCATATGTCACTTAAGATAGTCACTATCAGCTTTCTTATGGCATTATGTAATTACGCAAGTTACAATTAATGATAGGAATTAATTAATGACACGGGCAGCCCGCGTTTTACATTTCCTTCCTTACCTTCCATGTTCGCCAGTCTCGGACGTTTCCCTTTGTTTCTGTAATACTCACGGCCACGACTACTCTTTGGAGACCCTTTGTCTTTGCAACAAAGCTAGCGTGTTTCCTTACCACCGGAGTTTCGGCTCTAGGATGGAGTGATCAGCTCCCTTCTGCACCAACCTTATTTACTAAAGTGACAACTCAAACTGGTTAGTCAGCCTCCTCCTGCTATCTACTTACTCGTATCTTATGCACTATCCCGTCGTGCTCGTACACCTCTCTCTCAGTCTCTAACACCAGATTCCAGATACTGTCTTAAGTGATCACGTCTGATCGGACATTATCCTGTTTGTGACGCCATTTTGTTGTGGAAAAATATTTCCGAGACTGTATAATATATAAAGAGAGGTTTATTAAATCGGAGACAAAGCTTTGGGAGAAGTGTTTCCGACCCCTGTCTCTGAACCAGCTTCTCAATTTGATATCTCCAGTGAGGTTTTTTATCTTACAAATTACGTCACTTTACATCACGTGCTTTAGCACTAGTCCTTACGTCCAATCATCGCATTACAAGGTTTACAAAGCTTTTCATACAATTACTGTCCAAGGCTGAGCTCTTAATATAAACCAGCCTCGCATTGTGACAGGAATTATATACATCCAAGAGGACTAGTTCCCCTTTTATCAAAAAAAAAACAAGTGGCAGGCTTTTTGGCACCGGTACAGACAAACATACCCCCACTTATCTCTCCAGTTGTTCATTATCTCACTTTCCTATCTCCATAACTCAAGGCCAGCATACCTTGAAGTCTAACTGTGTTTTTTTATATAAAACATAATACATCAGTATTGTCCCTTACAAAATTCAGTCAAGGGGAAAATAAAAACAAATGTTTGGTCCCGTATACTAGTCAAGTATATGTCCAAAAATCCGCTCCAACAGGGGCACACACTCAGTCCAGTATCTGAAAGTGATTAAGAGACGGGGTTTTGTGTTTAGTGATCCCGGGCGTGTTTCTGACACATTTGCTCGATACCAAGGCAAGGAGAGGTACTCTGGAAGGTAAGAGGAACTGGGACTTGTCCCTGAGAGTAACCAAAGATATGAGACTGAAATAATGTAAAGTTAGAAAGTAGAAAATGCACAAAATGGTGCAGTCGGTAACAGGAAATAACTTAGTCCCCTCTTATCTTGGAGACATCAAATATCGACACACTCTGTTATTTAAAATATCAAATTATTAAACTCCAGCCCAGTTATAGGGGTTATTTACATCAGCAAAAACAAATTCCAACCAACACAAGAAACAAGATTCAGTCAGGAAGCCATTAACACCAGCAATAACAGCAGAATCTAACCCCTGCAGTCACTTGTGAACTCGCTGGTGTGTCAGCAGGTTGGATGACTGAGTGAATCACTTCCCACACTCAGAGCAGGTGAACGTCCTCTCCCCAATATGACTGTGATGATGCATTTCCAGTTTACAAGGTTGGGTTCAATTCTGCACCCGCGGCCCAATAAGGTGAATCGGGTTGGCCCAGAGTCACCAGGCAACAATCAGCACAAGAAGACTCCCTTTCAGGGGCCACTGACCTGGTCACAAACATGTGGTCCAATCAAACTGACAGACAACCTGAAGCCCCGCCCACCTATTGTCCCTGCTGAAAAAGCCACGCATGCGCCGCGAGACCCGCCCAGACCAAGATGGCAGCCGCTGAGCCTGCTCACCCCGCTCTGACCAAGATGATGGCCGCTGAACCCGCTACCCAGGACGCTCATTGACCGTGCCTGTAACCGGTGGGTAAACACGGGTTCTGCAGGCTGTGATTCGGGGCCTGGGGACGAGTCCGGGTGTGTGTGAAGCGGATGGTGCGGAGTGTTGTCTCTCAGGCCTGGGCCCGCACTCGGGCTGTGTGACCCCTCTCACTCCCCGGGTTTATTAACCCAGGAAACTATTGGTTCTGCACTTTGATTGACAAGCGGCAAGCCCCGCCCCCTCCTGGCCTGAATCATTCCATGCAGGTGGTGCAGAGAAATAGGATTTGAGTAAGGCACTTCGGCTGGGGGAGGGATACATTGGGACTGGGGTAAGGCACTTCAGCTGGGGAAGGCAGACACTGGGACTGGGGTAAGGCACTTCAACTAGGGCAGGCATGCACTGGGACTGGGTTAAGGGACTCCACCTGGGGGAGTGATACACTGGCACTGGGGTAAGGCACTTCAACTGGGGGAGGCATACACTGGGACTGGTGTAAGGCACTCCAACTGTGGGAGGCTTGCACTGGGACTGGGGTAAGGCACTTTAACTGGGGGAGGGATACACTGGGACTGGGGTAAGGCACTTCGGCTGAGGAGGGATAGACTGGGACAGGGGTAAGGCACTTCAACTGTGGGAGGGATGCACTTGGACTGGAACAAGGCACTTCAACTGGGGGAGGCATACACTGGGACTGGGGTAAGGCACTTCAACAGAGGGAGGGTTACACTGGGACTGAGGTAAGGCACTAGAGCTGGGGGAGGCATATACTGGTACTGGGGTAAGGCACTTCAACAGTGGGAGGGTTACACTGGGACTGAGGTAAGGCACTACGGCTGGGGGAGGCATATACTGGGACTGGGGTAAGGCACTTCAACTGGGGGAGGGATAAACTGGCACTGGGGTAAGGCACTTCAACTGTGGGAGGCATACACTGGGACTGGAGTAAGAAACTTCTGCTGGGGAGCGATACACTGTGACTGGAGGAAAGGCACTTCAACTGCGGGAGGCTCACACCGGGACTGGGCTAAGGCACTTCAGCTAGGGAGGGATACCCTGGGACTGGGGTAAGGCACTACGGCTGGGGGATGCTAACACTGGGACTGGAGTAAGACACTTCAACTGGTGGAGGGATACACTGGGACTGGGGTAAGGCACTTCAACTGGGGGAGGGATTCCCTGGGACTAGAGGAAAAGCACTTCAACTGTGGGAGGGCTACACTGGGTCTGGAATAAGACACTTCAAATGGGGGAGGCATAAACTGGGACTGGGCTAAGGCACTTCAACTGGGCGAGGGATTCACTGGGATTGGGGTAAGGCACAACGGTTGGGGAAGGCATGCACTGGGACTAGGGTAAGGCACTTCGGCTGGTGGAGAATATACTGGGACAGGGGTAGGGTACTCCGGCTGGGGGAGGCATGCACTGGGGTGGGGGTAAGGCATTTCGGCTGGGCAAGGCATGCACTGTGACTGGGGTAAATTACTTTGGCTGGGGGTGGCATGAACTTACACTGTGGCAAGGCACTTCAGCTGGGGGAGGCATGCACTGGGACTGGGGTAAGGCACTTCGGTTGGGGGAGGTGTGCACTGGGACTGAGATAAGGCACTTTGGCTAGGAGAGGCATAAACTGCGACTGGTTTAAGGCACTTTGGTTGGTGGAGGCATGGACTGGGACAAGGCATTTTGGCTGGGAGAGGCATTCACTGGCACGGGTGTAAGGGATTTCGGCTGGCAGAGGTGTGCACTCGGACTGGGGTAAGGCACTTCATCTGGGGAGGGATACAGTGGGACTGGGGTAACGCACTTCAACTGTGGGAGGGATACACTGGGACTGGAACAAGGTACTTCAACTGGGGGAGGCATACACTGGGACTGGGGTAGGGCACTTTGGCTGAGGAAGCATGCACTGGGACTGGGGTAAGGCACTTCAACTGGGGGAGGGATAAACTGGCACTGGGGTAAAGCACTTCAACTGGGGGAGGCATACACTGGGACTGGAGTAAGAAACTTCGGCTGGGGAGTGATACACTGTGACTGGAGGAAAGGCACTTCAACTGTGGGAGGGATACACTGGGTCTGGAATAAGGCACTTCAACTGCGGGAGGCTTACACCGGGACTGGGCTAAGGCACTTCAGCTGGGAGGGATACCCTGGGACTGGGGTAAGGCACTACGGCTGGGGCACGCATATACTGAGACTGGGGTAAGGCACTTCAACTGGGGCAGGGATACACTGGACCAGGGTAAGGCACTTCAACTGAGGGAGGGATACACTGGCACTGGGTTAAGGCACTTCAACTGGGGGAGGGATTCCCCGGGACTGGAGGAAAGGCACTTCAACTGTGGGAGCGCTACACTGGGTCTGGAATAAGACACTTCAAATGGGGGAGGAATAAACTGGGACTGGGCTAAGACACTTCAAATGGGGGAGGAATAAACTGGGACTGAGCTAAGGCACTTCAACTGGGGGAGGGATACACTGGGATTGGGGTAAGGCACTACGGCTGGGGAAGGCATGCACTGGGACTAGGGTAAGGCACTTCGGCTGGTGGAGAATATACTGGGACTGGGGTAGGGTACTTCGGCTGGGGGAGGCATGCACTAGGATGGGGGTAAGGCATTTCAGCTGGGCAAGGCATGCACTGCGACTGGGATAAAATACTTTGGCTGGGGGTGGCATGCACTCCCACTGTGGCAAGGCACTTCGGCTGGGGGAGATGTGCACTGGGACTGGGGTAAGGCACTTTGGCTGGGATAGGCATAAACTGCGACTGGTTTAAGGCACTTTGGTTGGTGGAGGCATATACACTGGGACAAGGCATTTTGGCTGGGAGAAGCATGTAATGGACTTTGGCTGGCAGAGGTGTGCACTCGGACTGGAGTAAGGCACTTCAACTGGTGGAGGCATCCACTGGGACTGCGATTAGGCATTTCAACTGGGAGAGGCATGCACTGGGTCTGGGGTAAGGCACTTCATCTGGGGAGGGATACAGTGGGACTGGGGTAAGGCACTTCGGCTGGGGCAGGGATATACTGGGACCAGGGTAACGCACTTCAACAGGGGGACGGATACCTGGGACTTGTGTAAGGTACTTCAACTTGGGGAGGCATGCACTGGGACTGCGGTAAGGCACTTCAACTGGTGGAGGGATACACTGGGACTGGGGTAAGGCACTTTGGCTTGGGGAGGCATTCACTGGGACTGGTGTAAGGCACTTTGGCTCGGGGAGGCATATACTGGGACTGGGGTAAGGCACTTTGGCTGGGGGAGGCATATACTGGGACTGGGGTAAGGTACTTTGGCTGACGGAGGCATGCATTTGCACTGAGAAACGCTACTTCGGCTGGGGGAGGCATATATTGTGACTTGGGTAAGTCACTTCGGCTGGGGGACGCTAACAATGGGACTGGGCTAAGGCACTTCAACTGGTGGAGGCATGCACTGGGACTGGGGTAAGGCACATCAACTGAGGGAGGGATAAACTGGGACTGAGGTAAGGTACATTGGCTGGGGGAGGTATTCACCAGGACTGCGTTAAGGCACTTTGGCTGGGGGAGGCATATTCTGGGACTTGGGTAGGGTAATTCGGCTGGGGATGGCATGCACTGGGACTGGGGTAAGCAACTTCAGCTGGGGGAGGCATATATTTGGACTGGGGTAAGGCACCTCGGCTGGGGGAGGCATTTACTTGGACTGTGGTAAGGCACTTCGGCTGGGGGAGGCATGCACTGTGACTGCAATAAGGCACTTCGGCTGGGGGAGGCATGCACTGTGACTGGGATAAGGCACTTCGGCTGGGGGAGGCATGCACTGTGACTGGGATAAGGCACTTCGGCTGGGGGAGGCATGCACTGTGACTGGGGTAAGGCACCACAGCTGGGGGAGTCATGCACTTGAACTTTGGTAAGGCGCTTCGGCTGGGGGACGCATGTACTGGGACTGGGTTAAGGCACTTCGGCTGGGCAAGGCATGCACAGCGACTGGGGTAAAATACTTTGGCTGTTGGAGGCATGCACTGGGACTGGGGTAAGGCACTTGGGCTGGGGGAGGTGTGCACTGGGACTGGGGTAAGGCATTTCGGCTGGGGGAGGTGTGCACTGGGACTGGGGTAAGGCACTTCGGCTGGGGAAGGCATATACTGAGACTGGGGTAAGGCACTTCGGCTGGGGGAGGCATATACTGGGACTGGGGTAAGGCACTTCCACTGGGGCAGGGATACACTGGACTGGGGTAAGGCGCTTCAACTGATGGAGGGATACACTGGCACTGGGGTAATCCACTTCAACTGGGGGATGCTAACACTGGGACTGGAGTAAGACACTTCAACTGGGGGAGGCATAAACTGGGACTGGGCTAAGGCACTTCAACTGGGGGAGAGATACACTGGGACTGGGATAAGGTACTTCGGATGGGAGAGGCATGCACTGGGACTATGGTAAGGCACTTTGGCTGGGGAAGGCATATACTGGGATTAGGGTAAGGCACTTCGGCTGGGCAAGGCATGCACAGCGACTGGGGTAAAATACTTTGGCTGTTGGAGGCATGCACTGGGACTGGGGTAAGGCACTTCGGCTGGGGGAGGTGTGCATTGGGACTGGGGTAAGGCACTTCGGCTGGGGGAGGTGTGCACTGGGACTGGGGTAAGGCACTTCGGCTGGGATAGGCATAAACTGCAACTGGGGTAAGGGACTTCGGCTGGCAGAGAAGTGCACTCGGACTGGAGTAAGGCCAACTGGTGGAGGCATACACTGGGACTGGGGTAAGGCACATCATCTGGGGAGGGATACAGTGGGACTGGGGTATGGCATTTCGGCTGGGGGAGGCATGCACTGGGACTGGGGTAAGGCACTTCGGCTGGGGGAGCATATACTGGGACTGGGGTAAGGCACTTCGGCTGGGGGAGGCATGTACTGGGACTGGGTTAAGGCACTTTGCCTGGGGGAGGCATATACTGGGACTGGGGATTGTGTGTCTTCGGTTGGGGGAGGCATGTACTGGGACTGGGGAGTATTTGTCTTCGGTTGGGGGAGGCTTGCACTAGGACCGAGGTAAGGCCTTTGACTGGGGGATGCTTATACTGGTACTGGGGTAAGGCACTTCGGCAGTGGGAGGCATATATTGGGACGGTGGTAAGACAATTCGGATGAGGGAGAAATGCAGTGGGACTGGATTAAGCCACTTCGGCTGGGGGAGGCATGCACTGGGACTGGGGTAAGGCACTTCGAGTGGGGGAGGCCTGCACTGGGACTGGGGTAAGGCACTTCGGCTGGGGGAGGCATGCACTAGGACTAGGTTAAGGTACTTCCGCTGGGGGAGGCATATACTTTGACTGGGGTAAGGCACTTTGGCTGGGGGAGGCATATACTGGGACAGGAGTAAGGCACATTTCCTGAGGGAATCATATACTGGGACGGTGGTAAGACACTTCGGAGGGGAGAGAAATGCAATGGGACTAGGGTAGGGCACTTCGGCTGTGGGAGGCCTGCACTGGGACTTGGGTAAGGCACGTCGGCTGGGGGCAGGTGGACTAGGACTGGGGGAAGGCACTTCAGCTGGAGGAGGCATGCACTGTGACTGGGGTAAGGCACTTCAGCTGGGGGAGGGTTGCACTGGGACTGGAGTAAGGCACTCCGGCTGGGGGAGGCATGCACTCTGACTGGGGTAAGGCACTTTGGCTGGGGGAGGCATGCACTGTGACTGGGGTAAGGCACTTTGGCTGGGGGAGGCATGCACTGTGACTGGGGTAAGGCACTTCGGCTGGGGGAGGCATGCACTTGAACTTTGGTAAGACACTTCGGCTGGGGGAGGCATATATTGGGACGGTGGTAAGACACTCACTTCGGATGAGGGAGAAATGCAATGAGACTAGGTTAAGGCACTTTGGCTGGGGGAGGCCTGCACTGGGACTGGGGTAAGGCACTTCGGCTGCGGGAAGCATGCACTCTGACTGGGGTAAGGCACTTTGGCTGGGGGAGGCATGCACTGTGACTGGGGTAAGGCAATTCGGCTGGGGGAGGCATGCACTTGAACTTTGGTAAGGCACTTCGGCTGGGGGAGGCATATACTGGGACTGGGGTAAGGCACTTTGCCTGGGGGACGCATTTACTAGGACTGGGGTAAGGCACTTCGTCTGGGGGAGGCTTATACTGGTACTGGGGTAAGGCACTTTGGCTGTGGGAGGCATATACTTGGACGGTGGTAAGACACTTCGGCGGGAGGAGAAATGCAATGGGACTAGGGTGGGGCACTTCTGCTGGGTGAGGCATGTATTGGGACTGGGGTAAAGCCCTTCTGCTGGGGGGGGCATATCTTGGGACTGGGGTAAAGCACTTCGGCTGGGGGAGGCATATATTGGGACTGGGGTAAAGCACTTCGGCTGGGGGAGGCATATCTTGGGACTGGGGTAAAGCCCTTCTGCTGGGGGAGGCATGTACTGGAACTGGGGTAATGCACTTTGACTGGGGGAGGCATGCACTGGGACTGGGGTAATGCACTTCGGCTGGGGGAGGCTTGCACTGGGACTGGGGTAATGCACTTCAGCTGGGGGAGGCATGCACTGGGATGGGGGCAAGGTACTTTGGCTGGCCCTTGCTATCTTATGGGGAGCTCTGTCCTCTGTCGCTTCAGGAAGTCAAAGTGGATTGAGTTACAATTTGCAAAGTCAGTGAGACCTTGGGATGGGCGGTTCCAGTTACACATTCCAGTGAAATCTTAGGGTGTGGCTTATCCTCCAAGGGACCAATCATACACAAAGGGTGCGGCGTGGTGGCCATTTTGGCAGTACAAATAAGCGTGTTCTTTATTAACCCGCTCCCTCCCTCCGCCCATCTCTCACCTGCTGACTCACCCACTGTGCATACTCAGCTCACACTGCCCGGCTGATTGACGACAGCTCCCCACCAATAGGGAGAGTGGGGGCGGGGCTGGAGGACCAGGCAGGCGGTTGATCCTCCAACCAATCACAGTGTGCGAGAGGTGGGGCTTGCAGCCCCTCAGTGGGTGGGGCTGGGTCTGGAACTCGCTCATTGGCTGAAACTCTGCCCCATTCTTAAAGCTGATGTCCCTCAAACTCCAGGAGGAAATGGGACATTTCTGTCGTGGCTTTAAACAGATGGAACTCTGTGAGGTGGAGGAAACATTGCAGCATTTGGTAGTGACATGGATTCATTCAGGCCAGACAGCGGGGATTATTTCAGGAAATAACACAGCGTAGTTTTTTCTGTTGAAACAGATGAAACCCTGTCGTTGTGGAGCAACCAAACTTCTCGTGTCCTGGTCAATCACGTGTGCAACAAGTGTCGTCATGGAAGTAAAGGATGGTATCAAATTGGAAAAAATGGCAGATAATGTTATGAAGGACAGTGGAAGGCCAGAGGATTGGAAATTTTTGGAAACCTGCAAAGGACGACTAAAAAATGAAAAAGACAGAGAAGATAGCAGATGAGAGCAAACTAGCAAGAAATATAAAAACAGACAGTAAGAGCTTCTACAGGGATATAAAAAGGAAACGAGTATCTAAAGTAAGCATTGCTCGCTTAGAGGATGACATTGGAGAATTACTATTGGGAAACACGGAAATGGCAGAGATTTTGAACGAATATTTTGTATTAGGCTTCACGGTAGAGGACACTAAAAACATACCAACAGTTGATAACCAAGGAGCTATTGCGGAGGGGGAGTTGGGGGGATGACTTAAAACAATCACTATCACTACAGATAAAGTGCTAATCAAACTAATGTGACTAAAGGTGGACAAGTCCTCTGGACCTGATGGCATGCATCCTCGGGTCTTAAAATAATTAGTTGCAGAGATAGTGCATGCATTGGTTGTAATCCACCAAAATTCCCTGAATTCTGGGGAGGTCCCAGTGGACTGGAAAACTGCAAATGTAACACGCCTATTCAAGTAAGGAGGGAGACAGAGCAGGAAACTATACATCAGTTAGCTTACCATCTGTCAGTGGGAAAATACTCGAGTTCATCATTAAGGAAGTACTAGCAGGACATTTAGAAAACCATACTGCAGTTAGGCAGAGTTAGCATGGTTTTCTGAAAGGGAAATCATGTTTGACAAATTTGCTGTAGTTGTTTAAGGATGTAACGAGCAGAGTGGATAAGGGAGAATCACTTGATGTTGTATATTTTGATTTCCAGAAAGCATTCAATAAGGTGCCACACAAAATATTACTGCACATGCGCAGAGCTCACGGGGTTGGGGATAATATATCAGCATGGATAGAGGATTGTCGAACTAACAGAAAACAGAGAGTCCGGATAAATGGGTCATTTTCAGGTTGGCAAACAGTAACTAGTGGGGTGCTGCAGTGATAAGTACTGGGGCCTCAACTAATTACAATTTATATTAATGACTTGGATGAAGGGACCGAGTGTAACATAGCCAAATTTGCCGATGGTACAAAGATAGGTGGGAAAGCAAGTTGTGAGGAGGACGCAAAGAGTCTACAAATGGATATAGATAGGTTCAATGAGTGGGCAAAAATCTGGCAGATGGACTATAATGTGGTAAAATATCAGGTGATTTCCTTTGGTGGGAAAAAAAAGCATATTATTAATTCGATGTGGACGATTATAAAATGCTGTTATACAGAGAGAACTGGGGATTCTTGTACATGAAACTCAAAATGTTTGCATACAAGTACAGCAATAATCAGGAAGGCAAACTGAATGCTGGTCTTTATTGCAAAGGGGATGGAGTCTAAAAGTAAGGAAGTCCTGCTACAACTGTAAGACCACACCTGGGCTACTGCGCACAGTTTTGGTCTGGACTTGTCTCCATTCTCCTGCCGAGAGGATTGATACACCCAGATGGGAAGGACAACATTTGGGTACACTGATTCCCCACCAATTCCCATTCCCCTTCTTTCTGGTGGATATGGAGGGGCCACTGTGTGTAATGAGCAAGGCATTAAGAATTATCAGCAAGCTCTTTCCAATTGGAGATTTTATTCAGTGGAAACTTTCACATACTATTGTAGATTTTGTACCAAAGATCAATTTAGGATTAAAGTAAAAGTTCATAATTTTATTGCAAAGTAAATTTCTGTTGAGAATTGCTGAATTAAGGGGAAAGATAACCCACAGTGTTTCTTAAATGGACACTGCAGCCCCAAGAACACAATCAGCAATATATCCAGAATATAAATGTCCAGCCCAGTTATCAGGTTATTAACATCAACAGAGACAAACCCCAACTGTCAGAATGAACATGGTTCAGTCGGGATGTGATTAACAGCCTCAATAACAGCAGAATCCAACTCCTGCAGTCACTGGTGAACTCGCTGGTGTTTCAGCAGGGTGGATGACTGAGTGAATCCCTTCCCACATTCAGAGCAAATGAATGGCCTCTCCCCAGTGTGAACTCCCTGGTGTGTCAGCAGGTGGGATGAACAAGTGAATCCCTTCCCACACGCATAGCAGGTGAACGGCCTCTCCCCAGTGTGAACTCGCTGGTGTGTCAGCAGGTTGGATGAACAAGTTAATCCCTTCCCACACTCCGAGCAGGTGAACGGCCTCTCCTCAGTGTGTACTCTCTGGTGTGACTGCAGGTGGGATGAATGAGTGAATCCATTCCCACACTCAGAGCAAGTGAACGGCCTCTCCCCAGTGTGAACTCGTTGGTGTGTCAGCAGGATGGATGGCCGAGTGAATCCCTTCCCACACTCATAGCAGGTGAATGGCCTCTCTCCAGTGTGAACCCGCTGGTGTTTCAGCAGGTGGGATGATGTAGTGAATCCATTCCCACACTCAGAGCAGATGAACGGCCTCTCCCCAGTGTGAAATTGCTGGTGTGTCAGCAGGTTCGATGAACAAGTGAATCCCTTCCCACACTCATAGCAGGTGAACGGCCTCTCTCCAGTGTGAACTCGCTGGTGTTTCAGCAGGTCGAATGACTGAGTGAATCGCTTCCCACACTCAGAGCAGGTGAATGGCCTCTCCCCAGTGTGACTGTGTTGATGAATTTCCAGGACACATGGTGATATGAATCCCTTCCCACAGTCCCCACATTTCCACGGTTTCTCCATGGTGCGGGTATCCTTATGACTCTCCAGTTTGGACGATCAGTTGAAGCCTCACCCACGCACACAATACGGTTACAGTTTCTCCCCGCTGTGAATGGTGCGATGTTTCTTCAGGCTGTGTAACTGGTTAAAGCTCTTTCCACAGGCAGTGCACTGGAACACTCACTTGGGTGTGTGTGTCTCAGTGCTTTTCCAGTCACACAGATATTTGAAATCTTTTCGCACAGACAGAACAGACAAACATTTCTCCTTCCACTTTCAAAGGCCGATGATATTAAGGTCCTGATGAATCGATTGACTCCGTCAGATCTTGACACAATGTTTGGTTTGTGTTTCCCGTCTGAAAATCTCCCCTTCTAATACGCTGTAAAAGGAGATAACAAAACTCATCACTGTCAGTGCAAGACACAAATTCAGGATATACACATCTAGTTTCCATTGAACATTCTTTCCTCTCTTTTTCTTCCAAAGCTGTAAATCCCTGTCCCACACATTGTCCCTCCTGCAGCGCTGAAATCCAAATCAACACACATTTCTAGCCTGTTTCTCCTCCACTCCCAGTTTTCACCACCAATTCTGGTTGGGTTCAGGTTGACACTCACTGGTTCCCCACTTCCCCTGAAGATGCTGAGTCTGGCTGTGTTCAGTTCTGCCCTCGCTGGTTCCCCTACCTCTGCTCCCCTGATGGTGCGGTCTCTGGCTGGGGTCATTTCTACAATCACTGGGTCCTCTCCATCCCTCCCCTCTTTCCCCACCACTGAAGATGCTGACACTGGCTGGGTTTAGTTCTACTGTCACTGGTTCCTCTCCCTTGAAGGTACTGACTATGGATGGGTTTCGTTCTACAGTCACTGGTTCCCCTCCCCTGAATGTACTGACTCTGGCTGGGTTCAATTCTACACTTACTGGTCCCCCTCACCTGAAGGTGTTGACTCTGGCTGGGTTCAGTTCTACACTCACTAGTTCCCCTCCCCTGAAGGTGCTGACTCTGGCTGGGTTCAGTTCTACACTCACTGGTTCCCCTCCCCTGAAGGTGCTGACTCTGGCTGGGTTCAGTTCCAGACACTGACATCATTCACTTTTTTCCTGCACCAAGATGGCCACGCATGCGCTGTGCTGCTCAGTGAATCAAATTGGCGGCGTGAACATGCCTTCCTGCATGAAGATGGCCGCCGTTAGCCTGAGCCTGTGACCGGGAGAAAGCTCCAAAGCTGCAACCACCGATATTCCGGGCTTGCGGCGAGCACCGATTGTTTATGAAGCCTCCCCAGCTCCCCGCTGGTCCATTACTCTGCTCCGTCCCACTGAAAAGGACACTTCTTAGGAGCCTGTACAAAACGTGTCTCCTCCGCCATTACACGCACCGTGCATGCTCCAAACACAGCCAGGACCCGTGCCTGCGCACTGAGCTTCTGTAGTCTGGGTGCGGCTCATTCTCCCCTGCGGGGCATGCTGGGTACATATGACCATGAGAAATAGGAGCAGGAGTGGGCCAACCAAAACCCCGAGCCTGCTCTCCATTCAATAAGGTCATGGCTCAGCTCCATTCTCTGCCCACTCCCCAGAATCCTTTACTCCCTTATCGCTCAAAAATCTGGCTATCTCCGCCTTAAATATATACAATGACCCAGCCTCCACTGCTGTCTGGTGCAGAGAATTCCACAGATTTACAACCCTCTGAGAGAAGAAATTCCTTCTCATCTCAGTTTTAAATAGGTTGAGGAGAAAGATTGCATTTGTGACTAGAACACGATTTACTGTGATTGCATTGGGCACTGAACCATGTTCATTCTGGCAGCTCTTGTTTGTTTCTGGTTATCTTAATAACCTCTATACCTGAACATAAGAACATAAGAAATAGCAACAGGAGTAGGCCATATGGCCCCTCGAGCCTGCTCCGCCATTCAATAAGATCATGGCTGATCTGATCATGGACTCAGCTCCACTTCCCTGCCCACTCCCCATGCCCCTATATTCCCATATCGTTTAAGAAACTGTCTATTTCTGTCTTAAATTTATTCAATGGCCCAACTTCCACAGCTCTCTGAGGCAGTGAAGTCCATAGATTTACAACCCTCTGAGAGAAGAAATTGCTCCTCATCTCTCTTTTAAATGGGTGGCCCCTTATTCTAAGATCATGCACTCTAATTCTAGACTCCCCATTATCAGTGGAAACATCCTCTCTGCATCCACCTTATCAAGCCCCCTCATAATCTTATACGTTTTGATAAGATCACCTTTCATTCTTCTGAATTCCAGTCAGTAGAGGCCCAACCTACTTAATTGTTCCTCTAAGTCAAACCCCTCATGCCCAGAATCAACCGAGTGAACCTTCTCTGAGCTGCCTCCAAAGCAAGTATACCCTTTCATAAATATGGAAACCAAAACTGCACGAAGTATTCCAGGCGTGGCCTCACATATAGCTGTAGCAAGATTTTCCTGCTTTTATACCCTATCCCTTTTAGAATAAAGGCCAAGATACCATTGGCCTTGCTGAAACTACATACTATCCTGTTGCATTTCAATCACAAGTATCCCCAGGTCCTGCTGTACTGCGGTACTTTGCAATCTTTCGCCATTTAAACAATATGTTGCACTTTGATTTTTTTCTGCCAAAGTGCATGACCTCACACTTTCCAACATTATAGTCCATCTGCCAAATTTTTGCTCACTCACTTAGCCTGTCTATGTCCTTTTGCAGATTTGTTGTGTCCTCCTTACACATTGCTTTTCCTTCGATTTTTGTAACTTGGCTATGTTACACTCAGTCCCTTTTTCCAAGTCGTTAATATAGATTGTAAAGCTGGAGATCAATACCCTCTATAAATGTTGAATAAATTATCTTTGTTTCAAACACAGTTTGTTGAATATTTGATTCCTCCATGATCAGAGAAGATTAATTGATGTTCTGTTACGGACTGCTCCCTTTTAGGGCTTTTTCTTAATCTAACTTATATCACTTCTCACCTAGTTCGCTTTCAAGCATATCAAACCCCAAACTTGTTCCATTTGCATACATGGGTTGTGGTTGTAGTAGACTTAACTGCAGCATCTCAGCTGAAATCTTTTGAACCACCCCTTTACTGAACTGTCTTGCATAAGATTTGAAATCCGTTACTTTCTAGATCAGTTAACCTGTTTTTGAAACCAATTGAATATTAAAAACTCATCCACACATTTTGCACGTGATAGCCTGTGAAATATTCTGATATTTGTAATCATCATTACCACAAGCTCCGTTCCCTAGTGACCGACTCCATCCCTCTCCCCAACTTCTGTCTGAGCCTGAACCAGACTGTTCGCAACCTTGGTGACATACTTAACCCTGAAATAAGTTTTTGACCACATATCCACAAAATAACTAAGAATGCCTATTTCCACCTCTGTAACATCGCCCATCTTCGCTCATGCCTCAGCTCATCCACTGCTGAAGCCCTCATCCATGCCTTTTTTTACTTCTTGACTTGACTATTCCAATGCACTCCTCCCACATTCTGACCTACATAAACTAGTGTTGATCCAAAACTCGGCTGCCCATGTCCTAACTCGCACCAAGTCCAGCTCACCCATCACCCCTGTGCTCGCTGACCTACATTGGCTTCCAGTGAAGCAACGCCTTGATTTCAAAATTCCCGCTCACACTGCCCCCACAACATCCCCACCTCCCCACCGCTCCCGCCCATGAGATATCAGTCTTTCTGAGTATCCCTGATTATAATTGTTCAGCCATTGGTGATTTTTGTGGCTGTGCCTTCTGTTGCCCAGTCCTCAATTCTGGAACATCCAGCCTAAACATTTCTGTCTAACCCCTGCTGTACCTGCCCTGGCAGTTTTTGATGGGATAGTGTAGAGCACGTTTTTCTCTGTATCTACTCTGTGCTGTATCTTCGCTCAGAGTGTTTGACGGGACAGTGTAGAGTGATTTTTACTCAATATGTAACCCGTGTTGTTCCTGCCCTGGGTGTGTTTGATGGGACAGTGCAGAGGGAGATTTACTCTGTATCTAATCCGTGCTTTACCTACCCTGGGAATGGTTAATGGGACAATGCAGAGGGATATTTACTTTGCATTATAACCCTTTCTGTACCTGCCATGGAGTGGCTGATAGGACAGTGTAGAGGGAATTTACTCTGTATCTATCATTTGTGTACTTGCCCTGGGAATGTTTGCTGGGACAGTGTAGAGGGAACGTTACTCTGTTTGTACCCAGTGCTGTACGTGCCCTAGGAGTGTTTGATGGACAGTGTAGAGGGAGTTTTACTCTGTATCTAACCCGTGCTGTACCTGTGATGGGAGTGTTTGATAGATCAGTGTAGAGGGAACTTTCCTCTGTATCTAACCCGTGTTGTACCTGCCCTGGGAATGTCTGGTTGAACATTATAGAGGCAGATCTCCTCAATATCTAATAAATGCTGTATCTGCCCTGGAATGCCTGGGACGTTAGAGGGAGATGTACTCTGTGTCTAACCTGTACTGTACTTGCCCTGGGAACTGTATAGCGGAAGCTTTGGTCTGTATTTAATCCATGTTGTACCTGCCCTGGGAGAGTGTGATGGGACAGTGTATTGGGATCCTTACTGTGTACCAACTCATATCCGTTATACCCCTTGGAGGACGAAATGCACACTGTGACTCCGGGAGGAGCTCCTCAGCCGGAGTGACTGGAGTGCATCATCACCCCCAGCAACCACATTTTAATTTGATTTAAGTTTACTGTCCAAAGTTTAATTGGTTTATTTTGTTGGTTATAGTGCCCCCCCCCCCCCCACCCCAGCTTTAATCAGGGGGCACTTGATTTACAGATCAACAACAAAAGAGTTGTGCTATACCTGCCCTGGGATTTTTTTTATTGGAACAGTGTGGAGGGAGAAATTACTCTGTAATTATCCCGTGCTGTTCCTGTCCTGGAGTGTTTGTTGGACATGTACTCCATATGTGCTGTACCAGCCCTCGTCTGTTTGTTGCGACAATGTTGAGGGAGCTTTATTCTGGATATAACCCATGCTGTACCTGCCCTGGGACTGTTTAATAGTACCATGTAGAGAGAGATTTACTCTCTGTTTAAACCGTGCTGTACTTCACCTGAGAGTATTTAATGTGGCAGAGTAGAGTAGAGGGAGCTCTACACTGTATCTAACCCATGTATCACATCATGGGCCACCCCAACCTGCGAGAGAACATCTCCACAGGTTGGGGCTATAAAAAGAGCAGGAGCGAGCCACTGCAGCTTCAGTGTGAGCTGACACAAATGTGTGACGGCTTCGAAGTAGATGACTGGTGACATCATCAGGGCCCAGATTGCCATTTGGAGCATGGGCAGGAGCATCGGCAGTGCCCTGGTACAGCAGAGGAACATGGAAGGTTGTGTTGGACTTGTGACGAATGATCGGGGCAGAGGAGCAATGTGGGAGCATGCCTGAGATTTGGTGGGTGATCGTGATGGAGGTTCAGCGAATGTTTGGTGCAGAGATGGGGCAGGAGATCGTGGCGGGTGTTTTTTTTGGAGGAGGAGCGGAGAGGGATCGTGGCGGAGGTGAAGCGAATGTTTGTGGTGGAGGAGTGGTGAGAGATCGTGGCGGTCGTGCGGCGAATGAGGGTACCGGGCGCAAAAGAGGCGAGAGCCCAGGGGCAGCACGGACCAGCCCACACTGTTATATTTGTGCACACTAGCTCCGTACAGCAAAACAGGTCTCCAGTAATCCTGATTAACCCTTGCCACTGGACCAATCCTAGCTCAGTCATGCCCGTGTCGTGGCTGGTATGCAACGGTCACCACACGTAAAAAACAATCCGCCCATAGGCATCTTCCACCTCCTCAATTGGAGGTCAGGACTGGAACATTGGGTCCTTCATTGAAGCATCTGTGAACTCATGTGGAAGCAAATCATCCTCGTTCGAGGGACCGGCTATGATCATCTAACCCGTGCTTTACCTGCCCTGGGATTGTTCAGAACAGTGTAGAGGGAGCTTTATTCTGTATCTATCCCATGCTGTAGTTTCCTCTGGCACTGACTCTCAATGGGGTACAGTTACTTTGGCACAGATTTACTGTATATTTAATTCGTGCTGTACCTATCCTGGAAGTGTTTGATAGGATAGTGTAGAGTGAGCTTTATTCATTATCTAACCAATGCAGTATCCACTCTGGAATGCATGGGACAGGTTGAGGGAGATATACTCCATATCTCACCTTGGAATGTCTAGTGGGATAGTGTTGAGGAAGCTTTACACTGTATCTAAGCAAGGCAAGGATATCCTTCCTTAGAGAAGGAGACCAAAACAGTGCATAGGACTCCAGGTGTGGTAAGGGAGTGAAGAGTTCTGGGGAGCGGGCAGGGAAGTGGAGCTGAGTCTGTGATCAGACCAGCCATGAAGTTATTGAATGGGGAGCATGCTCGGTGGTCTGGGTGGCCCACTCTTGCTCCTATTTCTCATGGTCTTATATACCCAGCATGCCTCGCAGGGGAGAATGTGCCGCACCCAGACTATAGGAGCTCAGTGCGCAGGCGTAGGTCCTGGCCATATTTGGAGCATGCGCGGTGCGTGTAATGGCGGTGGTGACACGTTTTGCACAGGCTCCTCAGAAGTGTCCTTTGCAGTGGGACGGAGCAGAGAAATGGACCAGCGGGGAGCCGGGGAGGCTTCATAAACAACCGGTGCCCGCTGCAAGCCCGGAATAATAACCGGAATATCGGCGGTTGCAGTTTCGAGGCTTTCTCCCGGTCACAGGCTCAGGCTAACAGTGGTCATCTTCATTCAGGAAGGCAGGCTCAGCGCTCCGCTATTTTGATTCAGTGAGTAGCAGAGCGCATGTGTGGCCATCTTGGTGCAGGAACAAAGTGAATTATTTCAATGTCTGGAACTGAACCCACCGAGAGTCAGTACCTTCAGGGGAGGGGAACCAGTGAGGGTAGAATTGAAACCAGCCAGAGTCAACACCTTCAGGGCGGGGGGGATCCAGTGAGTGTAGAGCTAAACCCAGCCAGAGTCAGTATCTTCAGGGGAGGGGAACCAGTGAGTGTAGAACTGAACCCAGCCAGAGTCAGTACCTTCAGGGGAGGGGGGCTTGAGGGGGGGGAGGGGGAAGAGGGAGGGGATAAAAGTTCACTGGTTTGGGGGTAATATATTAGCATGGATGGAGGATTGACTAACTGACAGAAAACAGAGAATCAGGATAAATGGTTGTTTCTCGGGTTGACAATCGGGGTGCCGCAGGGATCAGTGCTGAGACTCCAACTATTTACAATCCATATTAATGACTTGGAAGAAGGGACCGAGTGTAACGAAGCCAAGTTTGCTGATGATACAAAGATGGGAGGAAAAGCAAGGTGTGAGGCAGGGACACAAAATCTGCAAAAGGACATAGACAGGCTAAGTGAGCATAAATTTGGCAGGTGGAGTATAATTTTGGAAAGTGAGGTCAGGCACTTTGGCAGAAAAAAACTAAACAGCAAGTTATTGTTTAAATGTTGAAAGATTGCAAAGTGCTGCAGTACAGCAAGACCTGAGGGTACTTGTGCATGAAACACAAAAGGATAGTGTGCAGGTACAGTAAGTGATCAGGAAGGCCAATAGAATCTTGGCCTTTATTCCAAATGGGATGGAGTATAAAAGCAGGAAAGTCATGCTACAGCTATACAGGGTATTGGTGAGGCCACACCTGGAATACTGCGTGCAGTTTTGGTTTCCATATTTATGAAAGGATATACTTGCTTTGGAGGCAGTTCAGAGAATTGTCACAAGGTTGATTCCAGGGATGAGATAGACAGGACAGAGAGAGGTTGTTTCCACTTGTCGGGGAGACTAGAACTTGGGGGCACAGCCTCAAAATATGGGGGAGCCAATTTAAAACCGAGTTGACAAGGAATTTCTTCTCCCAGAGGGTTGTGAATCTGTGGAATTCTCTCCCCAAGGAAGCTGTTGAGGCTAGCTCATTGAATGTATTCAAATCACAGATAGATAGATTTTTAACCAAAAAGAGAATTAAGGGTTATGGGGAGCGGGCGGGTAAGTGGAGCTGAGTCCACGGCCAGATCAGCCTTGATCTTGCTGAGTGGCGGAGCAGGCTCGAGAGACGAGATGGCCTGCTCCTGTTCTTAATTCTTATGTTTTTATAATTCTTATGTTCTTATTAATGTTGGGGAAGTCCAGAACCAGGCGTCACAGTCTGGGGATAAAGGATAAGCCATTTAGGACCGAGATTAGGAGAGACTTTTCACCCAGAGAGTGGTGAACCTGTGGAATTCTCTGCCACAGAAAGTTGTTGAGGCCAATTCACTAAATATATTCAAAAAGGAGTTAGATGTAGTCCTTACTACTAGGGGGATCAAGGGGTATGGCGAGAAAGCAGGAATGGGGTACTGAAGTGGCATGTTCAGCCATTAACTCATTGAATGGCGGTGCAGGCTCGAAGTGCCGAATGGCCTACTCCTGCACCTATTTTCTATGTTTCTATGTTTCTATGAGGGGGTTGACTTATGAGAAAAGGTTGGGGTTGGGCCTCTACCCATTGGAATTCAGAAGTATAAGGGGTGATCTTAACGAAACGCGTAAGGTTATGAGGGGGCTTGACAAGGTGGATGTAGAGAGGAATTTCCACTGATAATGGGGAGATGAGAACTACTGGGCATAATCTTAGAATAACAGGCCGCCCACTTAAAAGAAGAAATTTCTTCTTGGAGAGTTGTGGATCTGTGGAATTCACTGCCTCAGAGAGCTGTGCAAGCTGGGACATTGAATAAATTTAAGACATAAATAGACAGATTCATAAACGATAAGGGAATAAGTGGTTATGGGGAGCGGGCAGGGGAGTGGACCTGAGTCCATGATCGGATCAGCGATGATTGTATTAAATGGAGGAGCAGGCTCGAGGGGCCGTATGGGCTACACCTGCTCCTATTTCTTATGTTAACTAGTGAGTGCAGAACTGAATTCAGACAGATTCAGCATCTGCATTGGATGAGAGGGGAGCCAGTGAGTTTGGAACAGATTCCAGCCACATTCAGCACCTTAAGGGGAGGGGACTAGTGATTGTAGAATTTGTTCCAGTCAGTGCCGACACCTTTAGGGGAGGAGAGGGAGGGGATCCAGTGAGTGTGGGACTGAAACCAGACAGAGTCAGTGCCTTCAGGAGAGGAGAGGGGAATCAGTGAGTGTGGAACTGAACCCAGCCAGAGTCAGCACCTTCAGGGGAGGGGAACCAGTGAGTGTAGAACTGAACCCAGCAAGAGTCAGCACCTTCCGGGGAGGGAACCAGTGAGTGTAGAACTGAACCCAGCCAGAGTCAGTACCTTCAGGGGAGGGGAACCAGTGAATGCACAACTGAACCTAGTCAAACTCTACACCTACAGGGGAGGAGAGGGAGGGGAACCAGTTATTGCAGAACTGAATCCAGCCAGAGTCAGCACCTTCAGGGGAGGGGAACTAGTGAGTTTAGAACTGAACCCAGCCAGAGTCAGCACCTTCAGGGGAGGGGAACCAGTGAGTGTAGAACTGAACCCAGCAAGAGTCAGTACCTTCCGGGGAGGGAACCAGTGAGTGTAGAACTGAACCCAGCCAGAGTCAGTACCTTCAGGGGAGGGGAACCAGTGAATGCACAACTGAACCTAGTCAAACTCTACACCTACAGGGGAGGAGAGGGAGGGGAACCAGTTATTGCAGAACTGAATCCAGCCAGAGTCAGCACCTTCAGGGGAGGGGAACTAGTGAGTTTAGAACTGAACCCAGCCAGAGTCAGCACCTTCAGGGGAGGGGAACCAGTGAGTGCATAACTGAACCCAGTCAGATTCAGTACCTTCAGGGGAGGGGAACCAGTGAGTGTAGAACTGAACAAAGCCAGAGTCAGCACCTTAAGGGGAGGGCCAGAGGGCAACCAGTGATTGTCGATGAAGTAGGATTTTAGAATCTCACTGTCGAAAGACCCTGGCAATAGTCAAAGTAGGTCAGAAGCAAACCCGGTTGCCCCAGCAACAGGAGGATGGAGCTGTAATAATAAAATACATCGCATACACTGTTCCAAGAAATCACATGGGACAGGATGTTTGGCTACAAGAATGTAAACCAGTCGGCTGAGACTGCGAGTTGTGCACTTCTCTGTAAATGTCAGACATTGTGGTTGAGATGTACAAACCACACAATTTGAGCAAAGTTGTATCAATGCACTGTCAACACCATGTTTTTGATGCAATGTTAAATGTCATGAAACCTTGCGTCGGGCCGAGCAGGTGTGTATCTGACCAAAATAGGTCAATGTCGCTGTAAAACTGAACCCAGCCAGAGTCAGCACCTTCAGGGGAGGGGAGAGATGGGAGGGAGGGGAAGCATGGAGTATAGAACTGAACACAGCCACAGAAGGTACCTTCAGGTTCACTCCCTGGTTCCTCTCCTGTCTGGTGTAGAAATCCCCTCGGCACAGGAATGGAGACAAGTCCAGACCAAAACTGTGCGCAGTACTCCAGCTGGGTCTTACCAATACCCTGTACAGTTGTAGCAGGACTTCGACTTTTATACCCTGTCCCCCTTGCAATAAAGGCCAGCCTGATTACTTGCTGTACCTGTATACTAACTTTTTGAGTTTCATGTACAAGAACCCCCAGATCCCTCTGTGTAACAGTATTTTGTAATCATCCATTTAAATAATAATTTGCTTTGTTATTTTTCCTACCAAAAGGAGATAACCTGACATTTTACCACATTGTCGTCCATCTGCCAGATTTTTGCCCACTCATTGAGCCTGTCTATATCCCTTTGTAGATTCTTTGCATACTCCTCACAACTTGCTTTCCCACCTATCTTTGTATCATCAGCAAATTTGGTTGCGTTACACTCGGTCCCTTCATCTAAGTCATTAATATCAATTATAAATAGTTGAGGTCCCAGCACTGATCCCTGCGGCACCCCACTAGTTACAGTTTGCCAACCTGAAAATGACCCATTTATCCCGACTCTGTTTTGTGTGTTACCCAATCCTCGATCCATGCTGATATATTACCGACAACCCCGTGAGCTCTTAGCCTGTGCAGTAACCTTATTGAATACTTTCTGGAAATCCAAATATACATCATCAACGGGTTGTCCTTTATCCACTCTGCTCGTTACATCTTCAAACAACTCCAGAAAATTTGTCAAACATGATTTCCCTTTCATAAAACCAAGCTGACTCTGCTTGACTGCAATATGATTTTCTAAATGTCCTGCTACTACTTCCTAAATGATGGACTCCAGTATTTTCCCATTGACAGATGGTAGGCTAACTGGTCTATAGTTTCCTGCTTTCTGTCTCCCTCCTTTCTTAAATAGGGATGTTACATTTGCAGTGTCCAGTCCACTGGGACCTCTCCAGAATTCAGGGAATATTGGTAGATTACAACCAGTGCATCCACTATCTCTGCAGCCACTTCTCTTAAGACCCTGGGATGCATGCCATCAGGTCCAGGGGACTTGTCCACCTTTAATCCCATTAGTTTGCTTCCTACTTTATCTCTAGTGATAGTGATTCTTTTAAGGTCCCCACCCCCCACAATAACTACTTTATCAGCTATTGGGATGTTTTTAGTGTCCTCTACCATGAAGACCGATAGAAAATATCTGTTTAAAGTCTCTTCCATTTCCGTGTTTCCCATAATTAATTCTGCAGTCTCATCTTCTAAGGGACCAACATTTACTTTAGCTACTAGTTTCTTTTTTACACACCTGTAGAAGCTCTTACTGTCTTTTTATATTTCTTACTAGTTTGATCTCGTATGCTATCATCTCTGTCTTTATTATTATTAGTCCTCCTTCGCTGGTTTCTAAACATTTCTCAATCCTCTGGCCTTCCACTGTCCTTTGCAACATTGTATGCTTTTTTTTCCAATTTGATATCATCCTTTACTTCCTTACTTAGTCAGTGATGGTTCATCCTTCTCTTAGCATCTTTATTTCTCTGCTGAGATTATGAAATGTCTCCTTAAATATTTGCCACTGCATTTCTACAGTCTTACCCTTAAACATATTTTCCCAGTCCACTTGGTGTCAGTGACAAGGATTGGTTTATATCACATGGGAGGAGATTGGTGTCAGTGACTGTGGGGTTGGGTCAACCTTCTTTGACCTGACCAACGCCTTTGACACTGTCAACCATGAGGGATTATGGGGTGTACTCTTCAAATTCGGCTGTCCTCAAAAATTTGTCACCATCCTCCACTTGCTTGGTGATAACAAGCAAGCTGTGATCCTGAGCAATGGATCCACCACAGACCCAATTCATGTACGGACCGGGGTGAAGCAAGGCTGTGTCACTGCACCCACACTCTTCTCCATCTTCCTTGCTGCATTGCTACAGCTCACCGTCAGTAAGTTTCCCGCTGGAGTGGAGATAATCTACAGAATAAATGGGAAACTGTTCAACCTCCATCGCCTTCAGACCAGATCCAAGGTCGTGCCATCCTCTGTCATCGAATTACAATATGCAGATGATGCTTGTGTCTGCGCTCACTCAGAGGACGAGCTCAAACCATAGTCAACACGTTCTCCGTAGTGTCTGAGAGCATAGGCCTTACACTAAACATCTCCGTAAAAGAAAGGTGCTCTATCAACCTATCCCCGCCATACAGCACTGCCCTTCACCCCCACCCCACCCCGGATGATCAAAATCCATGATGAGGCCTTTAGCAAAATGGTCCATTTTTCATACCTTGGGAGCCGACTGTCAACAAGGGCACATATCAATGACTAGGTCCAACACCACCTTCTGTGTGTCAGCGCAGCCTTTGGTCGCCTAAGTCATAGAGTGTTTGAAGACCAGAACCGTAAAACCGGCACAAAGCTCATGGTCTACCGAGCAGTAGTGATACCTGCCCTCAGACATGCTTCTCAGACATGGACTATGTACAGCAGGCACATCAAAGCACTGGAGAAATAACATCAACGCTGCCTCCAGAAGATCCTGCAAATCCATTGACAGGATAGACGCACCAATGTCTGTTCTCTCACAAACCAACATCCTCAGCATTGAAGCATTGACCTCGCTCGATCAGCTACGATGGATGGGACACATCGTCCACATGCCCGATACGAGACTCCCAAAGCAAGCACTCTACTTGGAGCTTCAACATGGCAAGCGAGCCCCGGGGGCCGAGGAAACGCTTCAAGGACACCTTCAAGGCCTCTTTGAAGTTTAACATCCCCACCGACACCTGGGAATCCCTGGCACAAGATCGCTCAAAGAATAATCCGTGAGGGCGTCGAACACTTCGAGTCTCTCCACCTGGAGCAAGCGGAGACCAAGCGTATACGGCGGAAGGAGCGCACGACAACCCAAGCACTTCAACAAACCGGCACTTCAACCAACATACTTTCAACCACCGTTTGTCCAACCTGCGACAGAGACTGTAGCTCCTGCATTGGACTTAACAGACATCTGAGACCTCATTTGTAATGTGGAAGCAAGTCATCCTCGACTCCAAGGGACTGCCTATGATGTTGGTTGGTTTATATCAGACAGGAGGGGATTGGTGTCAGTGACTGTGGGGTGGGTTTATATCAGACTGGAGGCGATTGGTGACATAGAATCATAGCAGTCTCTCCACCTGGAGCAACACAGAAGGAAGCCATTTGGCCTAGTGTGTCTGAAAAAGAGCTATCCAGCCTAATCCCACTTTCCGGCTCTTGGTTCATAGCCCTGTAGGTTACGGCACTTCCAGTGCATATACAAGTACTTTGGTAAATGCGCTGAGGGTTTCTGCCTCTACTGTTCTTTCAGGCAGTAAGTTCCAGACTCTGGAGGTTATGCTAGGACTGTGTAAAACACTAGTTAGACCACAGCTAGAGTATTCGCACAGTTCTGGTCACCACAGTGCAGGAAATATGTCTTTGCACTGGAGAGGGTACAAATGAGATTTACAAGGATGTTGCCTGGACTGAAGAATTTTAGATGGGGTGGTGTTATTTTCTTTGGAATAGAGGAGGCTGATGATAGAATTGCGTACAAAATTATGGAGGGTCCCAGATGGAGTGGATAGAAAGGACATAAGAACATAAGGACAAATAAATAGCAGGAATAGGCCATCGGACCCCTCGAGCCCACTCCGCCATTCAATAAGATCATGGCTGATCTGATCTTGGTCCCAACTCCACTTTCCTGCCCTCTCGCATAAACCATTGACTTCTTTATCTATCAAGAATCTGTCTATCTCCACCTTAAATATGTTCAATGACTCAGCCTCCATAGTTCTCTGGGGCAGAGAATTCCAAAGATTCACTACCCTCTGGGAGAGAAATTCTTCCTCATTTCCATTTTAAATGGACAACCCCTTGTTCTGAAACTATGCACCCTAGTTCTAGTTTCCCTCTCGAGGGGAAACATCCTCTCTGCAACGGACCTGTCAAGCCCCCTCAGCATCTTATACATTTCAATATCACCTCTCAGTCTTCTAAACTCCAATGAGTACAGGCTCAACCTATCTTCATATGACAACCCCTTTATCTCAGGAATCAACCTTGTGAACCTTCTCTGAACTGACCTATTTCCCTTCGCAGAGAGGTCAATAACCAGGGGGCACAGATTTAAAGTAATTGGTAGAAGGTTTAGAGGGGAGTTGAGCAGAAACTTTTCACCCAGAGGGTGGTGGGGGTCTGGAACTCACTGCCTGAAAGGGTGGTAGAGGCAGAAACCCTCACCACTTTTGAAACATACTTGGATATGCACTGGAAGTGTCATAACCCACAAGGCTGTGGAGCAAGAGCTGGAAAGTGGGATTAGGATGGATAGCTCTTTTTCGACCGGTACAGACACAGTGGGCGAATGGCCTCCTTCTGTGCTGTAAATGTCTATGATTCTGTGATAGTTGAAATCCCCGACTATTGCTGCCCTGTGGTTTTGGACTTCTCAGAAACCTTCCTCCATATTTGCTTTTCTATCTCCCTCTGACTGTTTATAGTACACTCCCAACATTGTGATCGCCCCGCTTTTGTTCATCAGTTCAACACATATGGCCTCATTTGATGATCCTTCCAACATCTCATCCCTCCTCACTGCTGTAACAACACCTCAGCTTATCTGCCTTATCCCCTAGACTTCTTGCATTGAAGTATATACCATTAAGCACGGCCAAACTCCTTTGTTGTCGATTTTCTAGCCTTTGTTTCCTCTGACTTCCAAACTCATTTACGAATTTTCTGCTCCCATTTCCAAGCTTTGCTTCTCTCCCTCCTGAATCTACGCTCAGGTTCCCATTCCCCTGCCAAGCAAGTTTAAACCCTCCCCAACAGCATTAGCAAAACCCCGGGAGGATAATGGTAGGGGCCCTGGTGAGATGTGACGTTATCCAGCTTGTACAGTCCCCAGCCCCTCAGGAATCTGTCTGTTCACCCTCGCCCCTCAGAATGTCCTGCAGCCTCTCAATGACATCCTTGACCCTGGCACCAGGAAGACAACCTACCATCCTGGAGTTATGTCAGTGGCTGCAGAAAGACTGTCTGTTCCTGTAACTATTGAAACCCCTTTCACTATTGCCTACCTGACCTTGCCCTTCCCCCAGTTCTGTACAGTTGAGCCACCCATGATGCCTTGGACTTGGCTCTGGCTGTACTCTCTGAGGAACCACTAGTACAGAGAGTGAGATGCACTGAGAGGTGTCCTGCACTACCTGCCTGGTCCTCCATACCTGTCTGGGCAGTCACCCATTCCCTCTCTGCCTGCACACTCTTATGCTGCGAAGTTACGACCCCCTGAAAGGTGTTATCCATGTAGCTCTCAGCCTCGCGGATGCAGTGACACTCGCTGCTGCTCAAGCTCCGAAACCCGGAGATCGAGCTCCTCCAGATGACGACACTTATTGCACATGTACTTGACCAGGACACGAGAAGCGTGGTTGTTCCACAATGACAGGGTTTCATCTGTTTAAACAAAAACAACTCCACTGTTATTCCCTGAAATAATCCCCGCTGCCCGGCCTGAATGAATCCATGTCATTACCAAACGCTGCAATGTTTGCTCCACCTCACAGGGTTCCATCTCTTTAAATTCACTCCCCCAGCCAAAGTGCCTTGCCCAGTTCCAATATATGCCTCCCCCAGCCAAAGTGCATTACGCCAGTCTCAGTGCATATTTCCCCCAGCTGAAGTGCCTCCCCCAGTCCTGTTTCTCAGCATCATCTGCATGGAATGATTGGGGGGGGGGGGGGGGGTTGGGGGTTAGGCAGTGGGAGGGGCTTATCGCCTGTCGGTCACAAAGTGCAGAACCAATAGTTCCCTTGGGTTAATAAACCCCGGTGGGAGGGCGTCACACAGCCCGAGTGCGGGCCCAGGCCGGAGTGACAACACTCCGCACCATCCGCTTCACACACACCCGGGCTCGGGCGCAGGCCACGACTCACAGCCCGCAGGCCCCGTGTTCACCCTTCCGGTTCCAGGCATGGCACAGCCTATTGGACCAGCCTGGACTCACCCTATTGGGCCAGCACAAAAGACCCAGTATAAACAGAGACAGGGCCCAGTGTAATATAAACAGAGAGAGGGTCTAGTGTAATATAAACAGAGACAGGGTCTAGTGTAATATAAACAGACAGGGCTTAGTGTAATATAAACAGAGACAGGATATGGTGCACTAATAACTGACACAAGGCCTAGTTTTACACTAGAAACAAGTCTTTAATATTGAAAGAACTTTTTGGCAATAATAATTGAAAGAGGTGATAGTGTCACACGAACAGAAGCCTTTAACACTTTAACAATACGAGAAACATTCTCTATAGAATACAACAGAGACACGATCTAAAGTTATAATAATAGAGATGTGCACTAGAACTGGAACTACAGGGCCACGTTATTTTCAGGTCTAGTGTAACAATTCCAGAGACAGGGTCCAGAGTAATAACAGCAAAAGTATGGCCCACTGTGAGAGTAACAAAGACAGTGTTTGATCCAATAATAAGAGGCAGACTCGAGTGTAATAGTGAACACAATGCTGGATCGAGTGTGATGGTCACACAGGCAGTGTCTAGTGCAACAAAACAAAGATTGGGTCTCCTCTAATACTGTGTGCAAGTCAGGGCCCATCACCCATCCCCCTGTGCTCACTGACCTACAGTGGCTCCTGGTTAAGCAACGCCTCGATTTTAAAATTCTAATCTTTGATTTCAAATTCTCCATGGCCTCGCCCCGCCCCCCATCTCTAATCTCTTACAGCCCCACCACCCTCCGAGTTTCCTGTACTGCTCCAAATCAGTCCTTGCCCATCCCTGATTTTAATCTCCCCACCATTGGTGGCCGTGTCTTCAGCTGCCGAAGCTCGAAGCTCTGGAATTCCCCCCTAAACCTCCACCTCCTCTTTCAAGGTTCTTTTTTAAAAACTACCTCTTCGATCAACCTTTTGGGAATCTGTCCTGATATCTTTCTCTGTGGTTCTGTGTCAAAAATGTATTCTTATTGATATCGATCATGTTAAGCACCGTGAGATGTTTCATTGCATTAAAGGCGCTATATTAATGCAAGTTCTGGTTGTTTTCTTGTTGTAACAAATGCTTTACCGAATGTCTGAGCACAGAGTCAAGACCCACTGCAGTATGAATGTGTGGGTCAGTGTACTAACACCGGCACGGTCTCGTGTAATGGGAACAGGGAACAGACCCTGTCAGCCTTGGCTCAGTGGTAGCACTCTCGGCCGAGTGAGGGTTCAATTCCCAATCCAGAGCCCGAGCACATAATCTAGGCCGAGACTCCAGGTGTCAGTACAGAGAGAATGCTGCACTGTCAGAGGTGCCGTCTTTCAGATGAGACATTAAACCGATGCCCTGTCTAGATTTTAAGTTGGATGTAAAAGATCCCACGGCCACGATTCAGAGGAAGAACAGGTGGAGTTCACCTCAGTTTCCTGGGCAATGTGTATCCCTCAACTGACATCACTGAGAACGGATTGTCTTATCATTACATAACTGTTTGTGGGATCCTGCTGTGCACAAATCGGCTGCAGTATTTCCTACATTACATCTCCTCCCCAAAACCCCCCCTTCACAGCTACTCTCCAGCCCCCCTCACACCAACCCCTCCTTCACCCCTACTCCCAGCCCCTCTTGTGTCTTGAATTGCCTTCACTGTAATGGAAACTGACAATTGGAACCGGTCAGGATTTGAAAGATATTTACAACAGATTCGAGATGTTCTGAGAGTCAGTATCTTTCTCTATTCTGCCCACTCGAGGAGTTAGATGACCAACTTTCTCTGTGAATATAGAGCTGGAGTATTGGGTCATGATGTATTCACTAGTTCATCCTGTTGACTCTAAATATTGAGTCTTGTGGTTTCAGACACCAGATAATCAAGCTCAGGACAACAGATTGACTTTTACTGATGTTATTAACAGCACTGCAAACATACAGACAGTATAGTTACCGGATCCAGAGAACAGGGATAATGGAGTGGGTTCCCAGGGCTCCTCTTCCCAGGTGTGTCTAACAAGCTGCAGATACACTGGCGATATTTATACTGAACTGGTTTGCTACATTCCTGATCTGACGCTGCTCAAACCATAACCACAAGGATATCGGTGCATGGTTCTGACTGTGACCACAGGCTGTGTAACTGCCACACACAGATACTGTTTCCTTGTTTCACATCTCCATACAAACACCATCACTTCACACATCCCCTTTCTACACAATTACAGCTGACATGAGCCACTTTAAAATACACACACATTTCATAATAGCAAAGGTTAAACTGGGATAAATGTTCAGTTATTTTCTGTTCAGGCAAAATGCAGAACAATCCAGCAGCTCACCAGCACCTTAACAGCGTCTCATCGGCCGACAGGCTTTCATTAAGTACATTTGCTGAGTGCATTTAAATTTAAAACTAGGTTTGTAGGCGTGATGCTCCATTCACACATCGAAGGTGAGAGAGATGCTGTGGGGCACACACTAAGTCCAGTATCTGAAAGTGATTAACAGACTGGGTTTTGTGTTTATTGATCCCGGGTATGTTACAGACATCTTCCCTTGATACCAAAGCTCGGAGAGGGACTCTGGAAGGTATGGGAAACTGGCACTTGTCCCTGAGAGTAACCAAAGGTATGAGAACTGAAATAATCCAGAGTTAGAAAGGAGAAAAGGTTCCAAAATTGAACAGTCGGTAACAGGACATCAATTAGAAACAAATACTCAACTGTGCGTTTGAAACAAAGCTGACTTGTTTTTTTATTTGTTCATGGGACATGGGATATGGGTGTCACTGGCAAGGCCAGCTCTGGGCCAATAGGAAGAGCGAGGGGCGGGGCTGGAGGACCGAGCGGGCGGTTGGTCCTCCAACCAATCGTGGTGAGCGAGGGGTGGGGCTTGCGGCCCCCCCACTGGGCGGGGCTGGGCCCGGATCTCCCGCACTGAGCATGCATGGGCTGCGGCAGCCACAGTTGGTGGAACCCGGATGATGTCAGACAGGAGACAGTCGACTGTCGGTGCGGGGCAGGAATTGGAGCCACGAGTGGGCGGGTGAACGTCAAACACCTGCTGTAGGCCCCAGGCCCCAATCACAGCCCAGAGACCCCGGGTTTTCCCCGTGGTGACAGGCCCGGGTCAGCGGGGTCACTGGCCGACATCTTGGACGGGTTAGAACATCAGAAATAGGAGCAGCAGTGGGCCATTCCATTTAACACCATCATGGCCGATCCAATCATGGACTCAGTTCCACTTCCCTGCCGCTCCCCATAACCCCTTATCGTTTAAGAAACTGTCTACTTCTGTCTTAAATGTATTCAATGTCCCAGCTTCCACAGCTCTCTCAGGCAGTGAATTCCACAGATTTACAACCCTCAGAGAGAAGAAATTCCTTCTCATCTCAGTTTTAAATGGGCGGCCCCTTATTCTAAGATCATGCCCTCTCGTTCTCGTCTCCCCCATCAGTGGACACATTCTCTCTGCATCCACCCAGTCAAGCCCCCTCATAATCTTATACGTTTCAATAAGATCACCTCTCATTCTTCTGAATTCCAATGAGTAGAGGCCCAACCTACTCAATCTTTCCTCATAAGTCACCCCCCTCATCCCTGGAATCAACCTAGTGAATCTTCTCTGAACTGCTTGCAAAGCAAGTATATCCTTTCGTAAATATGGAAACCAAAACTGCACGCAGTGTTCCAGGTGTGGCCTCACCGATTTCTTATATAGCTGTAGCAAGACTTCCCTGCTTTTATACTCTATCCCCTTTGCAATAAATGCCAAGATACCATTGGCCTTCCTGATCACTTGCTGTACCTGCATACTATCCTTGTTTCATGCACAAGTATCCCCAGATCCCGTTATACTGTGGCACTTTGCAATCTTTCTCCATTTAAATAATAACTTGCTCTTCGATTTTTTTTCTGCCAAAGTCCAGGACCTCACACTTTCCAACATTATACACCATCTGACAAATGTTTGCTCACTCACTTAGCCTGTCTGTGTCCTTTTGCAGATTTTGTGTGTCCTCCTCACACATTGCTTTTCCTCCGATCTTTGTATCAACTGCAAACTTGGCTACATTACACTCGGTCCTTTCTTCCAAGTCGTTAATAAAGATTGTAAATAATTGGGGTCCCAGCACTGATCCCTGCGGTTGCCAACCAGAGATTGAACCATTTATCCCGACTCTCGGTTTTCTGTTCGTTAGCCAATCCTCTATTCATGCTAAATTATTACCTCCAACCCCGTGAACTTTTATCTTGTGCAGTAACCTTTTATGTGGCACATTGTCAAATGCCTTCTGGAAATTCAAATACACCACATCCACTGGTTCCCCTTTATCCACCCTGTTTGTTACATCCTCAAATAACTTCAGCAAATTTGTCAAACATGACTTCCCCTTCATAAATCCATGCTGACTCTGCCTGACCGAATTTTGCTTTTCCAAATGTCCTGCAACTGCTATTTTAATAATGGACTCCAACATTTTCCCAACCACAGATGTTTATGCCAACTAGTCTATAGTTTCCTGCTTTTTGTCTGCCTTCTTTTTTTAAAACAGGGTATTACATTAGCAATTTTCCAATTTGCTGGGACCTCCCCAGAATCCAGGGAATTTTGGTAAATTACAAACCAATGCATCCACAATCCCTGATGCTACTGCTCTTAAGACCCTAGGATGTAATCCATCAGGTCCAGGGGATTTATCTGCCTTCAGTCCCATTATCTTACTGAGTACCACCACCTTAGTGATTGTAATTGTGTTAAGTTCCTCCCCCACCCTATAGCCCCTTGACTATCCACTATCGGAATATTGCTCTACCCATGTCATTGGTCCCGATGTGGACCACAACTCCGGCTCTTCAACCTCTCCCCCCAGAATGCTCTGCATCCGCTCAGTGACATCCTTGACTCTGGCACCAGGGAGGCAACATACGATCCCGGAGTCACGTCTGCGGCCGCAGAAACGCCTGTCTACTCCCCCTACCACTAGAGTCCTCGTCCTCGTCCTCCTCCCCCCAAACCCCCCCCCCCCCCCCCCCCCCGAGCCACCATCCCCCTCACCGGTACTCAGAACAGAGAACCAGTTGGAGAGCGAGATGGACTCAGGGGACTCCTGCACTACCTGCCGAGTCCTCCTCTTCTGTCCAGGTCACCCAATCCCCCTCTGCCTGCACATTCTTAAGCTGCAGGGTGACCACCTCTAGAAACGTGATATCCCCGTAGCTCTCAGTCTCATGGATGCACCGCAGTGACTCCAGCCGCTGCTCAAGCTCCAAAACCAGGAGCTCGAGTTGGTGCAGCTGGAGACATCTCCTGCACATGTGGTCGTCCCGGCTGTGCGAAGCTTCCAGGATTTCCCACATGCCACAGGATGTGTAATCCACGGGACTGAGCTGTCCTGTCATCCCTCGAGTTACACTCGCAACTATCAAGTAGAACTAAACTCTAAACCTGAGAGAAATACACCCAGCAACTACTCAGCAATCCGCTGATTTAATTAACTGGCTCTCCTTAGATAATAAAGTTCACATATATTTACTGGCAGATCCGACTTCCAACAATGCCAAAGGTTTCCTACTGAAAAGCAAAAGAAAAAGATTTACCAATCCACCAGCCAATCACTTACCCGCTGGGCTGTGACCCTGCACCAGCCGGTTCCTCCTGGACCGCCGCTCCTCCCGGAACTCCCCCTTCCCCCACCCCCCCCCCTCCCGGACCGCCCCTCCTCCACTCTCCCCCGACGGCCCCTCTCCCCCCCTCCCACCCCAAAGACGACCCCTCTCCCCCCCAGGCAGCCCCCACGGTTGGGGTGAAGGAGGGGTTGGGGTGAAGGAGGGGTTGAAGAATAGGGGTGAAGGAGGGGTTGGGTGAGGGGGGTTGGAGAGTAGGGGTGAAGGAGGGGTTGGGGTGAGGGGGGTTTGGTGAGGAGATGTAATGTGGGAAATGCAGCAGCCAATTTGTGCACAACAGGATCCCACAAACAGCCATGTAATGATGACAAGACAATCCGTTCTCAGTGATGTAAGTTGAGGGATACACATTACCCAGGATACTGGGGTGAACTCCACCTGTTCTTCCTCTGAATCGTGGCCGTGGGATCTTTTACATCCAACTTAAAATCTAGACAGGGCATCGGTTTATTGTCTCATCTGAAAGACGGCACCTCTGACAGTGCAGCACTCCCTCTGTACTGACACCTGGAGTCTGGGCCTCGATGATGTGCTCGGGCTCTGGATTGGGAATTGAACCCTCACTCGGCCGAGAGTGCTACCACTGAGCCAAGGCTGACAGGGTCTGTTCCCTGTTCCCGTTACACTAGACCGTGCCGGTGTTATTACACTGACCCACACATTCATACTGCAGTGGGCCTTGACTCTGTGCTCAGACATTCGGTAAAGCATTTGTTACAAGAAGAAAACAACCAGAACTTACATTAGTATAGCGCCTTTAATGCAATGAAACATCTCACGGCGCTTAACACGATCGATATCAATAAGAAAACATGTTTGACACAGAGCCACAGAGAAAGATATCAGGACAGATTCCCAAAAGGTTGATTGAAAAGGTAGTTTTTAAGAAGAACCTTGAAAGAGGAGGTGGAGGTTTAGGGGGGAATTCCAGAGCTTAGAGCTTCGGCAGCTGAAGACACGGCCACCAATGGTGGAGCGATTAAAATCAGGGATGGGCACGGACAGATTTGGAGGAGTACAGGAAACTCGGTGGGTGGTGGGGCTGTAAGAGATTAGAGATGGGGGGCGAGGCGAGGCCATGGAGAGTTTTGAAACCAAAGATTAGAATTTTAAAATCGAGGCGTTGCTTAACCAGGAGCCAATGTAGGTCAGTGAGCACAGGGGGATGGGTGAATGAGGTTATAGCAATTGGCCCTGACTTGCACACACTATTAGATGAGACCCAATCTTTGTTTTGTTGCACAAGACACTGTCTGTGTGACCATCACACTCGATCCAGCATTGTGTTCAGTATTACACTCGAGTCTGCCTCTGTTATTATTGGATCAAACACTGTCTTTGTTACTCTCACAGTGGGCCATGCATTTGCTGTTATTACTCCGGACCCTGTCTCTGGAATTGTTACACAAGACCTGAAAATAATCTACCCCTGTAGTTCCAGTTCTAGTGCACACCTCTATTATTATAACTGTAGATCGTGTCTCTTGTATTCTACAGAGTATATTTCTGGTATTGTTAAAGTGTTAAAGGCTTCTGTTAGAGGTGATAGTGTCACACTTTCAGTTATTATTGCAAAAACGCTGTTTCAATTATTAAATACTTGTTTATAGTGTAAAACTAGACCTGGTCTCTGTTTGTATTGCGCCGGACCCTAGGTCTTTTGTGCTGCCCAATAGCATGAGCCCAAGCTGAGCCAATAGCGTGTGCCCGGGCTGGAACCGGGGGTGCAAACACGGGGCCTGCGGGCTGTGATTCGGGGCCTGGGACCGAACCCGGGTGTGTGTGTAACGGACCGAGCCCGGGTGTGTGTGTAACGGATGGTGCGGAGTGTTGTCTCTCGAGCCTGGGCCCGCGCTCAGGCTGCATGACTCCCCCAGGGTTTATTAACGCATGGAACTATTTGTTCTGCACTTTTCTGATGGACAGGTGACAAGCCCCACCCCCTCTAAGCCCAAATCATTCCATGCAAGTGGTGCCGAGAAACAGGACTGGGGTAAGGCACTTCGGCTGGGGTGAGGCACTTCAGCTGGGGGAGGCATATACTGGGACTGCGGTAAGGCACTTCAGCTGGGGGAGGCATATACTGGGACTGCGGTAAGGCACTTCAGCTGGGGGAGGCATGCTTGATCATGGGGTTTGAGAGCTTGAGCAGCAGCGAGTGTCACTGCATCCGCGAGGCTGAGAGCTACGTGGATAGCACCTTTCAGGGGGTCGTCACCTCGCAGCATAAGAGTGTGCAGGCAGAGAGGGAATGGGTGACTGCCCAGACAGACATAGAGGACCAGACAGGTCGTGCAGGACACCTCTCAGTGCATCTCACTCACTGTACTGGTGGTTCCTCAGGGAATACAGCCAGAGCCAAGTCCAAGGCATCATGGGTGGCTCAACTGTAAAGCGGGGGGGGGCAGTGGGAAGGGGAAGGTCAGAGATACGGAGGGATGTCGGGCTGGAGGAGGTTAGAGAGATAGAGAGGTGTGTAGGTGCTGGAGGAGGTTAGAGGGATAGGGAGGGTGTAAAAGCTGGAGGAGGTTACAGAGGGGGAGGGGCCTAGTGCTGGAGGAGGTTACAGAGGGGGAGGATTGTAGTGCTGGAGGGGTTACAGAGATAGGGAGAGGTGTAGGACCTGCAGGAGGTTAGAGATAGGGCAGGGTTTAGGGCTGGAGGAGATTACAGAGATAGGGAGGGATGTAGGGGCTGGAGGTTACAGAGATAGGGAGGGGTTAAGGGCTGGAGAAGGTTTTAGAGATCAGGATGAGTGTAAGGGCTGGAGGAGGTTAGAGATAGAGATGTTTAGAGGGTCTGGAGGAGGTTACAGAGATAGGGAGGGTTGTAGGGCTGCAGCTGGTTACGGAGATAGGGAGGTGTACAGTGCTGGATGAGGTTACAGAGATAGGAAGGGGCTGGAGGAGATTGCAGAGATAGGGAAGGTTCTGGTATTGGAGGTGGTTATGGAGATCGGGAGGGGTGGAGGGCTGGAGGAGATTACAGAGACAGGGAAGGGTGTTGGGGCTGTAGGTTACAGAGATAGGGAAGGGTAAAGGGGCTGTAAGTTGCAGAGAGGAAGGGGTGTAGGAGCTGGAGGAAGTTAGAGATAGGGAGGGGTTTTGGGGCTGGACGAGGTTAGAGATAGGTAGGAATGAAGGAGCTTGCAGAGATAGGGAGAAGTGTAGGGCTGGAGGAGGTTACAGAGATAGGGAGGTGTGTAGGGGCTGGAGGAGGTTAGAGATAGGGAGGGGTGTAGGAGCTGGAGGAAGTTGCAGAGATTGGGAGGGTTGTAGGGGCTCGAGGAGGTTAGAGATCGGGACGGCTATCGGGTCTGGAGGAGGTTACAGAGATAGGGAGGGATGTAGGTGCTGGAGGAAATTAGAGATAGGGAAGGGGTCAGGGCTGGAGGAGGTTCGAGATAAGGAGGGGTGTAGGGTTGGAGGAGGTTACAGAAATAAGCAGGTGCTGGAGGAGGTTGCAGATATATGTAGGGGCTGGAGGAGGTTACAGAGATAGGGAGGGGTGTAGGGATAGGAGGAAGTTAGAGATAGGGAAGGGTTCAGGGCTGGAGGAGGTTACAGAGACAGGGAGAGGTGTAGGGCTGGAGGAGGTTACAGAGATTGGGAGCGTTGTAGGGCCTCGAGGAGGTTAGAGATCGGGAGTGGTGTAGGGGCTGGAGGAAGTTACACGGATAGGAAGAGGTGTAGTGCTGAAGGAGGTTACAGAGATAGGGAGGGGTGTAGGGGCTGGAGGATGTTACAGAGATAAGAAGGGGTGTAGGGTTGGAGGAGGTTACAGATATAGGGACTGGAAAACGGGCTGGAGGAGGTTAGAGAGAACGATGGTTGCAGGGCTACAGGTTATGGAGTTAGGGAGGGGTGTAGGGGCTGGAGGAGGTTACAGAGATAAGGAGGGGTTTAGGGCTGGAGGAGGTTAGAGATAAGGAGGGGTGTACGGCTGGAGGAGGTGAGAGATAAGGAGGGGTGCTGGGGCTAGAGGAGGTTAGTGAGATAGGGAGGGGAGTAGTGGTTGGAGGAGGTTACAGAGAGAGGGAGGGTTGTAGGTGCTGGAGGAGGTTACAGAGAGAGGGAGGGGTGTAGGGCTGGAGGAGGTTACAAATATAGGGAGGCATGTAGAGGCTGGAGGAGACTACAGAGATCGAGAGGGTTGTAGGAACTGGAGGTGGTTACAGAGAGAGGGAGGGGTGTAGTGCTGGAGAAGGTTACAGAGATAGGGAGGGGTGTAGGCGCTGGAGGGGATTACAGAGAAAGAGAGGGGTGTAAGGGCTGGAGGAGGTTACAGACAAAGGGAGAGGTATAGGGTCTGGTGGAGGTTAGAGATAGCGAGTGGTGTAGGGACTGGAGGTTGCAGAGATACGGAGGGCTGTCAGGGCTGGAGGAGGATATGGAGGGGGAGGCTTGTAGTGCTGGAGGACATTACAGATAAAGGGAGAGGTGTAGGGGCTGGGGGAGGCTACAGAGATTGGGAGGGTTGTCGGGGCTGGAGGAGGGTACAGATAGGGCAGGGTGTAGGGGCTGGAGGAGACTACAGAGATAGGGAGGGTTGTAGGGGCTGAAGGAGGTTCCATAGATAGGGAGGGCTGTAGGGCTGGAGAAGGTTACAGAGATAAGTAGGGGTGTAGGGATGGAGGAGGTTACAGAGATAAGTAGGGGTGTAGGGGCTGGAGGTTACAGAGATAGGGAGGGTTGTAGGATCTGGAGGTGGTTACCTAGATAGGGAGGGGTGTTGGGCCTGGAGAGATTAGAGGTAGGGAGGGATTTAGGGCTGGAGGAGGTTATAGACATAGGGAGGGGTTTAGGGACTGGAGTTGCTTACAGAGATAGAGGGGTCTCGTGCTGGAGGAGGTTACAGAGATAGGGAGCTGTGTTGGTGCTGAAGGTTACAGCGATAGGGAAGGGTGTAGGGGCTGGAGGAGGTTCGAGAGATGTGGAGGTGTGTTGCACTGGAGGAGGTTACAGATGAGAGGGGTGTAGGGCTGGAGGAGATTGCAGAGATAGCGAGGGGTGTAGGGTCTGGAGGAAGTTAGAGATAGGGAGGGGTCTAGGGCTGGAGGAGGTTACGGATAGGGAGGGGTGTAGGGGCTGGAGGAGGTTATGGAGATAGGCAGGGGTGTAGGGCTGGAGGAGATTACAGAGATAAGGAGGTGCTGGAGGAGATTACAGAGACAGGGAGGGGTGTATGGGCTATGGGAGGTTACAGAAATAGGGAGGTGTAGGTCTGAAGGAGATTGCAGAGATAAGGAGGGGTGTCGGGGCTCGAGGAGGTTACAGAGATCGGGAGGTGTGTAGCGATTGGAGGAGAGTACAAACATAGGGAGGGGTGTACGGGCTCGAGGACGTTACAGAGATAGGGAGGTATGTAGGTGCTGGAGGAGGTTAGAGATAGGGAGGTATGTAGGTGCTGGAGGAGGTTGGAGAGATACCAAGGTGTGTAGTGCTGGAGGAGGTTACAGAGGGGGAGGGTTGTCGTGCTGGAGGAGGTTGCAGACGTAGGGAGGGATGTAGGGGCAGGGGGAGGTTAGAGAGATAGCAAGGGGTGTCGAGCTGGAGGAGGTTACAGAGATAGAGAGATGTATAGGGGCTGGATGGGGTTATAGAGATAGGGAGGGATATAGGGAGAGAGATAGGGAGGGATATAGGGGCTGGAGGAGGTTGAGAGAGATAGGGAGGGGTGTAGGGCTGGAGGAGGTTGCAGAGATAGGGATGGGGTGTAGGGGCTGGAGGAGGTTTAGAGAGATAGGGAGGGATGTAGGGCTGGGGCTTTGGCGCTGGAAGAGTTTGAGAGAGATATGAGAGGTGTCGGTGCTGGAGGAGGTTGAGAGAGATAGGGAGGGGTGCAGGGCTGGAGGGCTGGAGGAGCTTAGAGATAGGGAGGGTTGTAGGGCTAAGGAGGTTACAGAGATAGGGAGGGGTGTAGGGCTGGAAGAGGTTACAGAGATGGGGGGGGTATAGGGTCCCAAGGATGTTAGAGATAGGGAGGGGCTGGAGGAGGTTAGAGATAGAGAGGGGCGGGGCCATTGAGGGATTTGAACACGAGGCTGAGAATTTTAAAATCAGCGCCTTACTGTGGGGGACCGAGGGTGGGGAGAAGTGCAGGAACCAACCCCCTCACTACCTACCCTGCACTAACCCCCATCACCTGTTAAATCATCTGGAGTTCCAGCGACACTCCTCCCCCTCTCTCTTGGTATTTATCTACTCACTGCCTCACTCAAAGCTTATCTCCCATTGACAGTCCATGTGAGAGCCCTCGTTGTCCCAGAATTGCTCCCCGTGGACACCGACTGACCTTCCCCGTGCCTCCGCCGCCCTCCTCCTGTTCCGTGACGGCCAACAAATTCAGGTTGTGTTCCTGTCAGCAAGCGAAAGTTTGGGAGTGGGGGGTGGGGTCATATAAATTAAAACACGTGGTGGCCGGAGGAAGGGGCTTGGGGGGGCTGTGTCCTGCCCACAGGCCATATGTTTGACACCCCTGAGCTACACTGTCAAGCCCTGTAACAATTTTCTATGTTTCAATGAGATCACCTTTCATTCTTCTAAACTGTAGAGAATATAGGCCTGGTCTACTCAATCTCTCTTCACAGGACAATCCCCCCATCCCAGGAATCAGTCTGGCGAACCTTCGTTACCATCCTCAATGGTAAGTACATCCTTCCTTAGGTAAGCAGCCAAACTGTACACAATACTCCAGGTGTAGTCTCACCAGGGCCCTATATAATTGCAGTAAGATGTCTGTCTAGGAGCAAGTTATTATTTAAATGGAGAAAGATTACAAAATGCTGCAGAACAGTGGCACCTTGTGTATGAAGCACAAAAGGATAGTATGCAGGTACAGCAAATGATCAGGAAGGCCAATGGTATCTTGGCCTTTATTGCAAAAGGGATGGAGTATAAAAGCAGGAAAGTCTTCCTACAGCTATATAAGGTATTGGTGAGGCCACACCTGGAATACTGCATGCAGTTTTGGTTTCCATATTTACGAAAGGATTTACTTACTTTGGAGCCCGTTCAGAGAAGGTTCACTAGGGTGATTCTGGGGATGAGGGGGTTGACTTATGAGGAAAGGTTGAGTAGTTTGGGCCTCTACTCATTGGAATTCAGAAGAATGAGGTGATCTTATCGAAATGTATAAGATTATGAGGGTGCTTGACAAGGTGGATGCAGAGAGGATGTTTCCACTGATGGGGGAGACTCGAACTAGAGGGCATGATCTTAGAATAAGGGGCCACCCATTTAAAGCAGAGATAAGGAGGAATTTCTTCTCTGAGGGTTGGAAATCTGTGGAACTCGCTGCCTCAGACGGTTGTGGAAGCTGGGACATGAAATAAATTTAAGACAGAAATAGACAGTTTCTTAAACGATAAGGGGATAAGGGGTTATGGGGAGTGGGCGGGTAAGTGGAGCTGAATAAACGATCAGATCAGCCATGATCTTATTGAATGGCGGAGCAGGTTCGAGGGGCATATGGCCCACTCCTGTTCCTATTTCGTATGTTCTTCTGTTTAGTCTTATCCTCAAATCCTCTTGTAATAAAGGCCGACATACCATTTGGTTTCTTCATTGCTTGTTGTACCTGCATATTAACTTTCAGTGATTCGTGTACAAGGACACCAAGATCCCTCTAAACACCAACATTTCCCAATCTCTCACCATTTCAAGTAGCTGTTTCCAGTCCACTTTGGCTAAACCACATATCAGCTTAGTAAAATTGGCTTTTCCCCAGTTGAGATCTTTTATTCCTGGTCTATCTTTGTCCTTTTCCATAACTACCCGAAATCTAACTGAATTACGATCACTAGCACCAATGCTCTCCCACTGATACCCATTCCACCTGCCCAGCTTCAGTACCTAATACTAAGTCCAGAACTTCCCCCTCTCTTGTTGGGCTTACTACGTACTGGCTAAAAAGGTCTGCTTGTTGCTGATCCCTCTGCGAAGGGAAATAGGTCCTTCCTATCCACTCTATCTAGGTCCCTCATAATTTTATACACCTCATTAAGGTCTCGCCTCAGCCTCCTCTGTTCCAAAGGAAACAAACTATTAAGAGGGTTGGTGGGCTGGAGGAGGTTACCGAGATAGGGAAGGGCAAGACCCTGGAGAGATTTGAACAAGAGGATGAGTATTTTAAAGGCTGATGCCACCAGCCATCTCGCCCAGCACAGAGTGTAACTCACTACCAACAGGAAGGATGTTACTTGAACTACTAAAGATGCATAATGCAGGGAAATCAATCTCTGTCCCTCTAACTAACAGCAACATGGAAAGAGGGAAATGAATGACCTTGAAACACCTGGTCCACTAGGCACTGAAGTGTCTCAAACTCATAATAGGAACTCATAAATAGAAATAAAATACTGACAGCTGTTAAACTGTTTTGTTGACAAAAGAAATCTCGATTTAATTTTTAAAAGGTGAATTGTTTAACAGGGGTTCACACAGACTCACCTGATAGGCCGACTCAGGATCCACCCCTCAAGCACCGCGATTGGTTGCAGAACACACTGCTCCCTGGGCCCTCCGGCCTCTGACCTCTCTTCCTGTTGGTTCCCAGAGCAATCAATCACCACTCGCCAACATTACACTGCCAGATTAAGTTGAGGGGCTCGGAGGAAGAAATAAAATGAGGCCGTGAATCTGAGTTAAGAAATAAAATTAGAAAAGCATGATTAAATAAACAAGGAGAGGCAATATAAATTAAAGGGTACAATCCTAACGGGGGTGCATGAACAGTGAGACCTGCGGGTATATTTGCACAAATCGCTGAAGGTGGCAGGACAGGTTGAGAAAGCAGTTAAAAAAGCTTGATCCTGGGCATCACAGAGTACAAAAGCAAGGAGGTTATGATGAACCTTTATAAATAACTGGTTCGGTCTCAACTGGAGCATTGTGTCCAATTCTGGGCACCGCACATTAGGATGTGAAGGCGTGAGAGAGGGTGCAGAAAAGATTGACAAGAATGATTCACGAGATGAGGTACTTCAGTTCCGTTGATTGACTGGAGAAGCTGGGGTTGTTCTCCTTGGAGCAGAGAAGGTTGAGAGGAGAATTGATAGAAGTGTTCAAAATCATGAGGGGTCCGGACAGACTAGATAGAGAGAAACTGTTCCCACTGGCGGAAGGGTAGAGAACCAGAGGAGACGAATTTAAGGTGAATAGCAAAAGAACCAAAGGTGACATCAGAAAAATCTATTTTACACAGCGAGTGGTTAGCATCCGGAATGCACGGCCTGAAAGGGTGATGGAGGCAGACTCAATCACAGCATTCAAAAAAAAGGAAGTTGGATAAGTATCTGAAAAAAAACATGTGCAGGGCCGGGGGAAAGGGAGGGGAGTAGGCAAGGGTTCGACAGGCTGAATGGCCTTCCATGCTGTAACCATTCTCTGATTGTGTGAGCAGAGCCACTCTGTTCCCTGACTCAATCTAAAGCCTTAATGATTGTGAGCACCTCTGTTAAACCTGCCCTGCACCTTCACTGCTCCAAGGAGAACCACCCCAGATGCTGCAGCCATCATCTTATTGAATGGCGGCAGGCTCGAGGGGCCAAAGGGCCGAATCATCTCCTATTTCTGATGTTCTCATGTATTCATGTCACTGGTCCCCATCCTGCACCTGCTCCCTGCAGTAAGATGGCCGCCGTGCATGCTCCCTGCCCTGCAGTGGGACAATGGAAAGTATTGTGACGTCGAGGAAGCCCCGCCCCTGTTGCTCCCTGCTCCTCATGGCGGGCGGACCCGTGCTTCCTTAAGATGGCGGCCGAACTCCCGGCAACCCCCGACAATAACCAAGGCCCGTCCCTGCCAGAAGGAGCCCCGCAGCCGCCACCCGCCTACAAATCTCACCGCCCGCGCGTGTCCGTGAGTCCTCAGGGAGGCTGGGCGCACTGCCCGGGCTGCTCATCCATCCTCCGCCGGGGGGGGCAAATCGTCGTCCGTCCACGGCTAATCTCCCACAATAGGCTGGCCCTGCGCCTGCGCACAACTCCGCCTCGCCTCACCTGGGCCCCGAGCTCAAAGGCTGCGAGCAGAGCACAACAAACCCCCCAACCGCCCGCAACACTCAGCCCGCAGCCAATGGCGAGGCAGCGCGGGGCATCAATCCACCCAGCGCGTTGCTCCGCGCCAATCAGTGGCGGGGGGTGGGGCCGCGGCACCCTGAAAGTGCTGACTCTGGCTGGGTTCAGTTCTACACTCACTGGTTCCCCTCCCCTGAAGGTACTGACTCTGGCTGGGTTCAGTTCGACACTCACTGGTTCCCCTCCCCTGAAGGTACTGACTCTGGCTGGGTTCAATTCTACACTCACTGGTTCCCCTCCCCTGAAGGTACTGACTCTGGCTGGGTTCAGTTCTACACTCACTGGTTCCCCTCCCCTGAAGGTACTGACTCTGGCTGGGTTCAATTCTACACTCACTGGTTCCCCTCCCCTGAAGGTACTGACTCTGGCTGGGTTCAATTCTACACTCACTGGTTCCCCTCCCCTGAAGGTACTGACTCTGGCTGGGTTCAGTTCTACACTCACTGGTTCCCCTCCCCTGAAGGTACTGACTCTGGCTGGGTTCAGTTCTACACTCACTGGTTCCCCTCCCCTGAAGGTACTGACTCTGGCTGGGTTCAGTTCCAGACACTGACATCATTCACTTTGTACCTGCACCAAGATGGCCGCGCATGCGCGGTGCTACTCACTGAATCAAAATGACGGAGCGCGGAACCTGCCTTCCTGCTCGAAAATGGCCGCCGTTGACCTGGGACTTTGACCGGGAGAAAGCTCCGAAGCTCCAACCACCGATATTCCGGGCTTGTGGCGGGCACAAGTTGTTTATGAAGCCTCCCCGGCTCCCTGCTGGTCCCTTACTTCGTTCCGTCCCGCTGAAAAAGAGAATCCGGAGCAGCTTATCCAAAACATGTCTTCTCCGCCATTACTTGCACCGCGCATGCTCCAAACACAGCACGGCCCGCGCCTGCGCACCGAGCTCCTGCAGTCTGGGTGCGGCACATTTTCCCCCGCGGGGCATGCTGGAGTGGGCCAGATACTGCACGGATTATAGACAGAGTGAAGCTCACTCTGTACTGTCCTAAACAATCCCAGGGCAGGTACAGCACGGGTTCGTTACAATTTAAAGCTTGCTGTACGCTGACTTTCATCAAACACTCCCAGGGCAGGTACAGCACATGTTAAATACACAGTAAGGGTCCCTGCACACTGTCCCACCAGGTAATCTCAGGGCATGTACAGCACGGGTTAGATACAGAATAAAGCTCCCTCTGCACAGTCCCAAGAAACAATCCCAGGGCAGGTACAGCGCAACTATTTTGTTAATCTGTAAATCAAATGCGCCTGATTAAAGGGAGGAGGGCACTATAACCAACAAAATAAACTAATTAAACTTTGGATGGTAAACTTAAATCAAATTAAAATTTGGTTGCTCGAGGTAACGATGCACTCCAGTGCCAACCTCTTACAGAAGGCCGCAAGCGTACCAGTAGCAGGTACAGCAGGGGTTAGGGACAGAGTGAAGCTCCCTCTACACTGTCCCATCAAACACTCCCAGGGCAAGTACAGCATAATTTAAATGCAGGGTAAACGTCTTTCAAAAAGCCAATCCAAAAATTCACAGGACAAGCACAACACAGGTTAGGTACATATTATCATCATCATAGCCAGTCCCTCGAAATCAAGGAAGACTTGCTTACACTCTAAAGGTGAGTTCTTAGGTAACTGAACATTCCAATACGGGAATTATAGTCTCTGTCACAGGTGAGACAGCCAGTCATTGAAGGAACTGGTTTGCCGCATGCTCCTACGCTTGGTTTCTGCATGCTCTCAGCGATGAGACTCGAGGTGCTCAGCACCCTCCTGGATGCACTTCCTCCACTTAGGGCGGAATTTAGCCAGGGACTCCCAGGTATCAGTGGGGATGCTGCATTTTTTCAAGGAGGCTTTGAAGGTGTCCTTGAAATGTTTCCTCTGATCACCTTGGGCTCGCTTGCCATGTAGGAGTTCTGAGCAGAATGCTTGCTTTGGGAGTCTTGTGTCAGCCATGTGAACAATGTGGCGAGCCAGGGTATCTCTGGAGTTGGAGCACGCCGTGTCCACAAGAGATGGACACTGCAGAGACTGGAGTGCATCATTTCAAGAGAGAACAGAATTTTTATTTTTATTAATTTGATTTGATTTGAAAAAGGTTCCCTTTATGTTGAATTATTAAGTTGTGTTTTTGGTGCCCTCAAAAAAAAAACAAGGGGGCACTTTAATGAAAGTTTCTGGAGTGTGACTACCCCCCCCCCTTTAATCAGGGGGCACTTGATTATTGTTCTACTTAAAATATTTGTGAACAATGTGGCCCACCCAACGTAGCTGGTCGAGTGTGGTCAGTGCTTCAATGTTGGGGATGTTGGCCTGATCGAGGAAACACCGGGAATGGTTTCATGAGAATGACCAGGAGATCCAAGAGCTAATAAATCGCAAGCACAGGGCATTTCTGAACCTAAAACAACAACCCAACTCGGGAGCAGCAAAGCAGCATTACAGGTGGCTTCAGGCCGAGGTCCAAGAAAAAACCTGTGACCTAAAGCATAGATGGTGGGTGGAGAAATCACAGGAGGTTCAGCAGCTGGCTAACAGCCATGATGTGTGAGGATCCTTCACAGCAGTCAACGCCACCTACAGCCCAACCACCCAAGGCACCACCCCACTGTTGGCCAAGAACAGGGAAACACTCATCAAGGACACCGAGGCAGCCAGGACCCGCTGGAAGGAGCACTTCGAAGATCTCCTTAACCGACACTCTGCCTTTAACTCGAGTGTCCTCGACTCCGACCCACAGCATGCTATCCACCACCATCTCAGCAAAACCCCAGCCCTGTACGAGGTGGAAAAGGCCATCCGCCAGCTCAAAACCAACAAGGCAATGGGAGTGGATGAAATCCCCACTGAGGCACTAAAGTATGGTGGAGAGGCACTATTGGCACAAATGCATGACCTCATCTCTCAAATCTGGAAGAAGGAGGACATGCCTGGAAATCTCAGAGATGCAGTAATCGTGACCATCTTTAACAAAGGGGACAAGTCCGACTGCGGCAATTACAGATGAATCGCCCTGGGAAAGCCATCGCTAGAATCCTCCTCAACCATCTTCTCCCTGTGGCTGAGGAGCTCCTCCCGGAGTCACAGTGTGGTTTTCATCCTCTGCAGAGTATAACGGACATGAGTAGGTACACAGTACACTCTCCCACCAGACACTTGCAGGGAAGGTACAGCATGGGTTAGATACAGAGTAAAGCTCCCTCTGCACTGTCCCATCAAATATTCACAGGGCAAGTACAACATGGGTTAAATAGAGAGTAAAGCTCCCTCTATACTGTTCCATCAGACGTTTCCAGGGCAGGTAAAGCACAGGTTAGACACAGACTACATCTCCCTTTGACTTGTCCAGCCATTCCAGGGCAGATACAGCATCAGTTCGATATAGAGAAAATCTCCCTCTATACTGTTCTGCTGGACATTCCCAGGGCAGGTACAGCACGGGTTAGATACAGAGTAAAGCTCCCCTTACACTGTCCCATCAACCATTCCCAGGGCAGGTACTACCAAGCTCATGGTCTACAGGGCTGTCGTAATACCCGCCCTCCTGTATGGCTCAGAGGAATGGACCATGTACAGTAGACACCTCAAGTCGCTGGAGATATATCACCAATGATGTCTCCGCTAGATCCTACAAATCCCCTGGGAGGACTGGCACAGCAACACCAGCGTCCTTGTCCAGGCTAATGTCCGCAGCATTGAAGCACTGACCACACTTGATCAGCTCCGCTGGGCAGGCCACATAGTTCGTATGCCAGACACAAGACTCCCAAAGCAAGTGCTCTCTGTGGAGCGCGTTCACAGCAAATGAGCCAAAGGCGGGCAGCGGAAACATTACAAGGACACCCTCAAAGCCTCCCTGATAAAGTGCAACATCCCCACTGACACCTGGGAGTCCCTGACCAAAGACTGCCCTAAGTGGAGTCAGTGAATCCGGGAGGGCGCTGAGCACTTCGAGTCTCAATGCCGAGAGCATGCAGAAATTAAGCGCAGGCAATGGAAGGAGCATACGGCAAAGCAGTCCCACCCACCCCTTCTCTCAATGACTATCTGTCCCACCTGTGACAGAGTCTGTGGCTCTCATATTGGACAGGTCAGCCACCAAATAACCCACTTCAGGAGTGGAAGCAAGTCTTCCTTCTATTTTTCCTCGATTCTGAGGGACTGCCTATGATGATGATGATGATGATGACAACACAGGTTAGATGCAGAGTAAAGCTCCCTCTACACTGTCTCACCAGACATTCCCAGGCCGGTACCACATGGGTTATTAAAGTTTAAATCTCACTCTAGCCTGTCCCAAACACTCCAGGGTAGGTACAGCATAGGTTAGATACAGAGTTAATCTCCCTCTAAGCCGTCCGATCAAACACTCACACAACAGACACAGCACGGGTTAGTCAGAGAGTAAAGCTCTCCATCGACTGATCCATCAAACACTCCCATCGCAGGTATAGCATGAGTTAGATACTGAGTAAAGCTCACTCTACACTGTCCCATCAAATAGACCCAGTGCAGGAACAACACAGGTTAGATACAGAGTAAAGCTCACTCTACACTGTCCCATCAAACACTCCGAGGGAAGATACAGCATGGATTAGATAAGAGAGAAAAGCTTGCTCTACACTATCCCATCAAAAATTGCCAGAGCAGGTACAGCATGGGTTCGACAGAAAGGTTTAGGCTGGGTTTTCTAGAACTTGGGACCTGGGCAACAGAAGGCACAGTCACCAATTATAATCAGGGATGCTCAGGAAGACAGATATTTCATGGGTGGGGGGCAGGATGGTGGTTGTGAGGCTGGAGGAATTTACAGAGCTAGGGAGGAACGAGGCCATGGAGGGGTTTGAAAATATTAGAATTTGCAAATCAAGGCGTTGTTTAACTAGAAGCCAATGTAGGTCAGTGAGGACAGGGGTGATGGGTGAGCTGGACTTGGTGCGAGTTAGGGCATGGGCAGCCGAATTTTTGATTAACTCTAGTTTATGTAGAGTCGAATGTGGGAGGAGTGCGTTGGAATAGTCAAGTCCAGAAGTAACAAAAGCATGGATGAGGGCTTCGGCAGTGGATGAGCTGAGGCAAGAGTGGAGACGGATGATGTTACAGAGATGGAAATAGGCAGTCCTAATTATGCCGTGGATATCTGGTTAAAAAACCTATTTCAGGGTTAAGTATGACACCAAGTATGACACATTTTGCAAACAGTCTGATTCAGGCTCAGACAGAAGTTGGGGAGAGGGACAGAGTCTGTGGCTAGGGAACGGAGTTTGTGGCAATGACAATTACAAATATCAGAATATTTGACAGGATATCACGTGCAAAATGTGTGGATGAGTTTGTAAAATTCAATCGGTTGCAAAAACGGGTTACAGAAAGTAACGGATTTCGAACCTTATGCAAGATGGTTCAATAAAGGGGTGGTTCAAAGGATTTCAGTTGAGTTTAAACCGACACACTGCAGTTAAGTCTACTACAACTACAACTCGTACTCAAATGGAACAAGTTTGGGGTTTGATAGAAAGCGAACTAGGTGAGAAATGACATAAGTTAGATTAAGAAAAAGCACTAAAATGGAAGTCAGTAACAGAACATCAATTAGTCTCCTCTGATCGTGGAGGAATCAAATATTCGACACACTGTGTTTGAAAAAATGATAATTTATTCAACATTTATACACAATATTAATCTCCAGCTCAAGTATAGGGGTTATTAAGATCATCAGAAACAAAGTAGAGCTGCCAGAGTGAACATGTTTCAGTGCCTAATGCAATCACAGTAAATCCTGTTCTATTTACAAATGCAGCCTTTCTCCTCAGCCCATTCAAAACTGAGATAAGGAGAAATGTCTTCTCTCAGAGGGTTGTAAATCTGTGGAATTCTCTGCCCCAGAGAGCAGTGGAGGCTGGGTTATTGAATATATTTAAGGCGGAGATAGCCATACTTTTGAGCGATAATGGAGTATAGGGTTCTGGGGAGCGGGCAGCGAAGTGGAGCTGAGTCTATGATCAGACCAGCCATGATCTTATTGAATGGGGAGCAGGCTCGGGGGTCCGGGTGGCCCACTCCTGCTCCGATTTCTCATGGTCTTATGTACCCAGCATGCCCCGCGCGGAAGAATGTGCCGCATCCAGACTACAGGAGCTCAGTGCGCAGGCGCGGATCTTGGTTGTGTTTGGAGCATGCGCGGTGCGTGTAATGGCGGAGAGGACATGGTTTGACAGGCTCCTCAGAAGTCTCCTTTTCAGCGGGACGAAGCGGAATAATGGACCAGCGGGGAGCCGGGGAGGCTTCATAAACAACCGGTGCTCGCCGCAAGCCCGGAATAATAACCGGAATATCGGCGGTTGCAGCTTCGGGTCGTTCTCCCGGTCACAGGCCCAGACTAACGGCGGCCATCTTCGTACTGGAAGGCAGGTTCATCGTTCCGCCATCTTGGTTCAGTGATTAGCATAGCGCATGCGCGGCTATCTTGGTGTAGGAACCAAGTGAATGATGTCAGTGTCTGGAACTGAGCCCAGGCAGTCAGTACCTTCAGGGGAGGAGGGGAACCAGTGAGTGCAGAACTGAACCCAGCCAGAGTCAGCATCCTCTGGTAATGAGAGGGAAGGGAACAAGTGAGTGCGGAACTGAACCCAGCCAGGGTCAGCACCATCAGCGGAGGTGAGCTCGGGGAACCAGTGAGTGTGGAACTGAACCCAGAGAGAACCAGCATCTTCAGGGGAGGAGAGGGGAACCAGTGATTATGGAACTGTTCCCAGCCACAGTCAGCATCGTGAGGGAAGTGAGGAGAACCAGTGAGTGTGGAACTGAACCCAGCCAGAGCCAGCACCTTCAGGGAATGAGATGGAGGGGAGCCAGTGAGTGTCGAACTGAACGCAGCCAGAATTGGTGGTGAAAATTGGGAGTGGAGGGAAAACAGTCTATAACATAAGAATATAAGAAATAGGAGCAGGAGTAGGCCATTTGGCCCCTCGAGCCTGCTCCCATTCAATAAGATCATGGCTGATCTGATCATGGACTCGGCTCCACTTCCCTGCCCGCTCCCCATAACCCTTTACTCTCTTATCATTCAAAAATGTGTCTATCTCCACCTTAAATTATTCAATGACTCGGCTTGTACAGCTCTTTGGGGCAGAGAATTCCAGGGATTTGCCACCCTCAGAGAGGAAATTCCTCCTCATCTCACTTTTAAATGGGCGGCTCCTTATTCTGAGACTATGTCCCCCTAGTTTTAGTTTCCCCGATGAGTGGAAATATCCTCTCTGCATCCACCTTGGCGAGCCCCCTCATTATCATTAAGTTTCAATAAGATCACCTCTCATTCTTCGAAACTCCAATGTGTATAGGCCCAACCGACTCAACCTATCCTCAGAAGTCAACCCCCCATCTCCGGAATCAACCTAGTAAACCTTCTCTGAACAGCCTTCAATGCAAGTATATCCTTCCTTCAATACGGAGACCAACGCTGTACGCAGTACTCCAGGTGTGGCCTCACCAATACTCTTTACAGTTGTAGCAGGACTTCTCTGCTTTTATACTCTATCCCCCTTGCAATACAGGCCAACATTCCATTTGCCTTCCTGATTACTTGCCGTACCTGCATACTAACTTTTTGTGTTTCATGCACAAGATCCCCAAGTGTCTCTGTAATGCAGCTCTTTGCAATTTTTCTCCATTTAAATTATAATTTGCTTTTCTATTATTTCTGCCAAAGTGGATAACTTCACATTTTCCCACATTATACTCCATCTGCCAAATGTTTGCCCTCTCACTTAACCAGTCTATATCCCTTTGCAGATTTTAGTAACAACAGCAAACTCGGTCCCTTCATCCAAGTCATTAATATGGATTGTAATTAGTTGAAGACCCAGAACCGATCCCTGCGGCACCCCACCAGTCATGTTTGCCAACTGGAAAATGACCATTTATCCCGACCCTCTGTTTTCTGTTGGTTTGCCAATCCTCTATCCACGTTAATACATAACATCCAACCCTGTGAGCTTTTATCTTGTGCAGTAACCTCTTATGTGGCACCTTATCGAATGCCTTCTGGAAATCCAAATACACCACACCCACTGCTTCCCCCTTATCCACACTGCTCGTTACATCCTCAAAGTACTCCAGCGAATTTGTCAAACGTGATTTCCCTTTCATAAAACCATGTTGAATCTGCTTGATTGAATCATGCTTTTCCAAATGTCCTGCTACTGCTTCCTTAATAATGGACTCCAGCATTTTCCCAATGACAGATGTTAGACTAACTGGTCTAAATTGTCCTGCTTTTTGTCTGCCTCCTTTTTCAAATAGGCACATTACATTTGCGGCTTTCCAATCTGTTGGGACCGCCCTAGAATCCAGGGAATTTTGGTAGATTACAACCAATGCATGCACTATCTCTGCAGCCACTTCTCTTAAGACCCTAGGATGCAAGCCATCAGGTCCAGGGGACTTGTCTGCCTTTAGTCCTATTATTTTACCTAGTACTACGTCATTAGTGATTGTATTGCGTTCCTCCCTATCTATAGCCCCTCGCTTATCCACTGCTGGGATGTTTTGAGTGTCTTCTACCATGAAGGACTCTTACTATCTGTTTTTATATTTTGTGCTAGTTTTCTTTCATAATCTATCTTCCCTCTCATTAATTTTTTTTAGCTGTTCTCTGCTGGCTTTTAAAAATGTCATAAACCTCTGGCCTCCCACTAGGCTTGGCCACACTGTATGCCTTTGTTTTCAATTTGATACCTCCCTTATTTCCTTAGTTAGCCACGGATGGTTATCCCGTCTCTTACAGTCTTTCCTTCTCATTGGGATATATTTTTGCTGCAGTTTATGAAATATCTCCTTAAATGTCTGCCACTGCTCATCAACCGTCCCATTCTTTAATCTATTTTCCCAGTCCACTTTAGCCAACTCTGCCCTCATACCATTGTAGTCTCCTTTATTTCAGCTTGGGACCCTGGTTTGAGAACCAACTTTCTCACCAACCATAATATGGTTGAATTTGAAATTCAACCATATTATGGTCACTCATTCCGAGAGGATCTTTTACTACGAGATCATTTATTAATCCTGCCTCATTACACAATACTAGATCTAAGATAGCCTGCTCCCTGGTTGGTTCCACAACATACTGTTCAAGGAAACTATCCCAGATACACTCTATGGACTCCTCCTCAAGGCTACCCTGGCCAATTTGCTTTGTCCAATCAATATGAAGTTTAAAATCACCCATAATTATTGCCGTTCCTTTATTAAAAGCCTCCATTATTTCTTGATTTATACTCCGTCCAACAGTGTAGCTACTGTTCGGGGCCTATAGACTCTGCCCACCAGTGACTTTCCCTTTATTATTCCCCATCTCCATTCAAACTGATTCAATATCTTGATCCTCTGAGCAAATATCGTTTCTCACTAACGCACTGATCTCATTCTTTATTAACAGAGCTACCCCACCTCCTTTTCCTTTCTGTCTGTCCTTCCGAATTGTCAAATATCCCTGAATATTTAGTTCCCAGTCCTGGTCACCTTGCAACCACGTCTCTGTAATGGGTATCAGATCATACCCATTTGTATCTATTTGTGCTATGAACTCATCTATTTTGTTACAAATGTTATGTGCATTTAGACAAAGAGCTTTTAAGATTGTTTTTTTTACCTGTTTTTCCTGCTTTTTCCTCTGTCCAACCCTCCCCAACAGCACTGACAACCCCCTCCCCCCCACCCCCCCATGGCGAGGATATTGGTCCCGGCTCTGTTGAGGTGCAACCCGTCCAGCTTGTACAGGTCCCACCCCCCTCCAGAAGCGGTCCCAATGCATCAGGAATCTAAAGCCCTCCCTCCTGCACCATGTCTCCAGCCAGGCATTCATCTGCTCTATCCTCCTATTTCTGTACTCACTAGTTCATGGCGCCAGGAGTCATTCTAAATATTACCCTCGACCATGTCACTGTTTATAATTACACATGACCCAGTCTCGGTTTATATTACATTCGACCCTGCCTCTGTTTATATTACACTAGACCATGTCCCTGTTTATACTACACTTGACAGTATCTCTGTTTATAAATAGAAGTATAGAGTACAAACGCATGGATATTATGATGAACCTATACAAAACACTGGTTCGGCGTCAACTGGAGTATTATGTCCAATTGTGGGCAACACACTTTAGGAATAATGTGAAGGCCTTGGCAAGAAAAGATTTACGAGAATGATTCCAGGGATGAGGGACTTCAGTTACCTGGACAGACTGGAGCAGCTGGGGTTGCAAGGGGGATAGAGTATAAAAGCAGAGAAGTCCTGCTACAACTGTACAGGGTATTGGTGAGGCCACACCTGGAGTACTGTGTACAGTTTTGGTCTCTGTATTGAAGGAAGGATATACTTTCATTGGAGGCAGTTCAGAGAAGGTTCACTAGGTTGATTCCTGAGATGAGGGGGTTGACTTATGAAGAAAGGTTGAGTAGTTTGGACCTATACTCATTGGAGTTCAGAATAATGAGAGGTGATCTTATTGAAACATAAAAGATACTGGGGGCTTGACAAGGTTTATGCAGAGAGGGTGTTTCCACTCATAGGAGAATCTAGAACTGGGGGCATAGTTTCAGAATAAGAGGTTGCCCATTTAAAACTGAGATGAGGGGGAATTTCTTCTCTGAGGGTTCTAATTCTGTGGAATTCTCTGCCCCAGAAAGCTGTGGAGGCTGGATCATTGAATATATTTAAGGCGGAGATAGACAGATTTTTTGAGCGATATGGGAGCAAAGGTTTATGGGGAGCAAGCGGGGAAGTGGAGTTGTGTCCATGATCAGATCAGCCATGATTTTATTGATTTTATTGAATGAAATTGAAGGCTCGAGGGGCCAAATGGTCTACTCCTGCTCTTATTTCTTGTGTTCTCCTTAGAGCAGGGAAGATTGAGAGGAGATTTGATAGAGGTGTTCAAAATCATGAGTGGTCTTGCCAGAGTAGATCGAGAGATACTGTTCCCATTGGCAGAAGGGTCGAGAACCAGAGGACACAGATTTAAGGTGATTGGCAAAAGAACCAAAGGCGACACAAGAAAAACCCTTTTTGCGTAGCGAGTAGTTAATATCTGGATTGCACGGCCTGAAAGGGTGGTGGAGGCAGACTCAATTACGGCTTTCAAAAGGGAGTTGGATAAGTACCTGAAAGAAAAACATTTGCACGGCTGTGGGGTAAGGGCAGGGGAGTAGGAGGAGCTGAGGTGCTCTTACAGAGAGCTGGCACGGGCTCGACGGGCAGAATGGTCTTGTTCCGTGCTGTAACCATTCTCTGATTCTATGGTTCTAACTCTCTCAGCATAAGCCTCTATTCCCTTCTCCCTCATATGCTGATCTTCAGTGCATCGATACTGGAAACACAGAGCGACCAATCCAGAGCCGCTCTGTATCAGGGTGGGCGCTGGATGCGGAAGTCGCTCCCTGGCCTTCTGTGTGGGTCTGTTTGTTGCATCTGTTTGAGCTGGAGTGGAGCAGGGGGAGAAGCTGCTGGGTTTAACCCCCAGTACCTCCGGGCCCAGTCGGGCCCAACAATTTCCGATGAGAGACTGTCAACGGCGGTGGATTCTAGGGGAGATTAGGTTGTGAAACAGACACTGCCCGCACAATGTAGAAGACTATTGTTTTCGGAACAAGTATTTCTGTAGGGGCTTTCAATATACAGATTTGTTTTAATCCATTCTTGGGATGTGAATGTCACCAGTCGGGCCAGAATATATTTCCAATTTCCATTTGCCCCCTGACAAGGTGATGGTGGGCCTTCTCGAACCGCTGCAGTCCATGTGGTGAAGTCCCTCCCACAATGCTGTTAGGTGAGGAGCTCCAGGATTTTCATCCAGTGATGATGTCGGAACGGCGATATATGCCCAAGTCAGGATGGTGTGAGACTTGGAGGTGATGGATTTCCCATGCACCTGCTGCCCTGTTCCTCTGGGTGGGAGAGGTTGTGGGTTTGGGAGGTTCTGTCAAAGTTCTGGTCGAGTTGCAGATGTATACATTCCCTCCCCTTCACCACGCCCACCCCTCCCTCCTCCCATAGAGACCAGAGTCTTGTGTCGGCCCAGACCGAGTGGTGGGTTCCCGTCCCTGAAGGACATGTAGGGGATGGTGGGTGTGTCAGCCTTTTCTGACCTTGACGGTTTGAATCGTCCCACTCCCTGGTTCTCGGGCTTGGAATTATTTAGGAGATGTGATAGATGTGGACAGACAACTGTTTGGTGCAAGAACAAATATTCTATTTAGAAAATAGCACACCACACTAATTACCTTAATAGCATGTAACAAAATGTACAGAAAAAGGGGGGAAACGTATACGCAACGGGTACAGAGGCTATGCAGTGAAAAAGAAACACCACCCACCACTACACTAACTAAGCTCGGCTCTGAAATTGCAGGGACTATGCTCACCAAAGGATTTCTCCACGGTTTAGACCAGTTGCACACTGCGTTCTCTCTCCAGCAGTTATCATGGGCGACTTTAATCTACATATTGATTGGGCTAACCAAACTGGTAGCAATGCGGTGGAGCAGGATTTCCTGGAGTGTATTAGAGATGGTTTTCCAGACCAATATATCAAGGACCTAACTAGAGGGCTGGCCATCCTAGACTGGGTGATGTGTAATGAGAAAGGAGTAATTAGCAATCTTGTTGTGCGAGGCCCCTTGGGGAAGAGTGACCATAATATGGTAGAATTCTTTATTGAGATGGAGAGTGACACAGTTAATTCAGAGACGAGGGTCCTGAACTTAAAGAAAGGTAACTTTGATGGTATGAGACATGAATTGGCTGGAATAGTGATACTTATAAGGCTGACGGTAGATAGGCAATGGCAAACATTTAAAGATCACATGGATGAACTTCAACAATTGTACATCCCCGTCTGGAGTAAAAATAAAACAGGGAAGGTGGCTCAACCGTGGCTAACAAGGGAAATTAAGTATAGTGTTAAATCCAAGGGAAGAGGCTTATAAATTGGCCAGAAAAAGCAGCAAACCTCAGGACTGGGAGAATTTTGTAATAAAGCAGAGGAAGACAAAGGGTTTAATTAGGAGGGAGAAAATAGAGTATTAGAGAAAGCTTGCTGGGAACATAAAAACTGACTGCAAAAGCTTCTAAATATATATATATATATGTGTGTGTGTGTGAAAAGAAAAAGATTAGTGAAAACAAACGTAGTTCCCTTGCAGTCAGATTCAGGTGAATTTATAATGGGGAACAAAGAAATGGCAGACCAGTTAAACAAGTACTTTGGTTCTGTCTTCACAAAGGAAGACACAAATAACCTTCCAGAAATACGAGGGGACAGAGGGTCTAGTGAGAAAGAGGAACTGAAGGAAATCCATATTAGGTGGGAAATGGTGTTCGTGAAATTGATGGGATTGAAGGCCGATACGTCCCCGGGGCCTGATAATCTGCATCCCAGAGTACTTAAGGAAGTAGCCCTAGAAATAGTGGATGCATTGGTGATCATTTTCCAATAGTCTATCGACTCTGGATCGGTTCCTATGGACTGGAGGGTAGCTAATGTAACACCACTTTTTAAGAAAGGAGGGAGAGAGAAAACGGGTAATTATAGACCGGTTAGCCTGACATCGGTCGTGGGAAAATGTTGGAATCAATTATTACAGATGAAATAGCAGCGCATTTGGAAAGCAGTGACAGGACCGGTCCAAGTCAGCATGGATTTATGAAAGGGAAATCATGCTTGATAAATCTAGAATTTTTTGAGGATGTAACGAGTAGAGTGGACAAGGAAGAATCAGTGGATGTGGTTTATTTGAACATTCAAAAAGCTTTTGACAAGGTCCCACACAAGAGATTCGTGTGCAAAATTAAATCACATGGTATTGGGGGTAATGAACTGACGTGGATAGGGAACTGGTTGGCAGACAGGAAGCCGAGAGTTGGGATAAACGAGTCCTTTGCAGAATGGCAGGCAGTGACTAGTGGTTTGCCGCAGGGCTCAGTGCTGGGACCCTAGCTATTTACAATATACATTAATGATTTAGATGAAGGAATTAAGTGTAATATCTCCAAGTTTGCAGATGACACTAAGCTGGGTGGCGGTGTGAGCTGTGAGGAGGACGCTAACAGGCTGCAAGGTGACTTGGACAGGTTAAGTGAGTGGGCAAACGCATGGCAGATGCAGTATAATGTGGATAAATGTGAGGTTATCCACTTTAGTGGCAAAAACACAAAGGCAGAATATTATCTGAATGGTGTCAAAATCTCGACCTCCGATAAATGACTCAGACGCCTTCAGCTCCGGCAAAAGTTTATTTAATTTACTTGCTAGCAAGGGAAAGGTCACACTCAGCCAATGGCTAAGTGAACACCTCCGAAATGGTACAGTTTCACAAGATATTTATACAGTAAAACCCAATTTATGGCCTCTCCCTGTGTATTGGCTCTGTCTCGCAGTCAATGAATACAGATAGAGTTAATTACTACATCCTTGTCCTGACGTGGTTTCCAGATATTTCCTTTTGTCAGGGTTATTAGTTGGCCAGTCGGCCATTACTCGATGAGAGTGTGGTAATGAGCTATTACCTGCCTTGCATTGTGTCTCGGATTGTCCAGTTTCCTGGTCAGTTATCTTTTTGCGTCAAATGGATGAGGTCTCTACAAGAGACAATGGCTGGTGGTTTGAGTACTTCGAAAAGGGTGGGGTAGCGTGGAACTGGTGTCGCATAGACAATAGGAGAGCACCATGAGGCGGGGGGGTTACTTGTCTCAGCAGGACTTGCCTCCTAGCTGTCTGGTGGCTATCATCCTTTTCAGGCCAGGTTTAGCTGTTTACACAAGCCGACTGCTTTATGCAGAGATTTCTGGAAGGACCAGGACTCCATTTTGTTATATATTAAAAAAGGGCACAAAAATACCGTTTGATATCAGCTTAGATAAAAATACATTTCCACATTGGCAGCAGATTAGGAAAAGGGGAGGTGCAACGAGACCTGGGTGTCATGGTACATCAGTCATTGAAAGTTGGCATGCAGGTTCAGCAGGCGGTGAAGAAGACAAATGGTATGTTGGCCTTCATAGTGAGGGGATTTAAGTACAGGGGCAGGGAGGTCTTACTGCAATTGTACAGGGCCTTAGTGAGGCCTCACCTGGAAACATAGAAACATAGAAAATAGGTGCAGGAGTAGGCCATTCGGCCCTTCTAGCCTGCACCGCCATTCAATGAGTTCATGGCTGAACATTCAACTTCAGTACCCCATTCCTGCTTTCTCGCCATACCCCTTGATCCCCCTAGTAGTAAGGACCTCATCTAACTCCTTTTTGAATATATTTAGTGAATTGGTCTCAACAACTTTCTGTGGTAGAGAATTCCACAGGTTCACCACTCTCTGGGTGAAGAAGTTCCTCCGCATCTCGGTCCTAAATGGCTTACCCCTTATCCTTAGACTGTGACCTCTGGTTCTGGACTTCCCCAACATTGGGAACATTCTTCCTGCATCTAACCTGTCTAACCCCGTCAGAATTTTAAACGTTTCTATGAGGTCCCCTCTCATTCTTCTGAACTCCAGTGAATACAAGCCCAGTTGATCCAGTCTTTCTTGATAGGTCAGTCCCGCCATCCCGGGAATCAGTCTGGTGAACCTTCGCTGCACTCCCTCAATAGCAAGAATGTCCTTCCTCAGGTTAGGAGACCAAAACTGTACACAATACTCCAGGTGTGGCCTCACCAATGCCCTGTACAACTGTAGCATTGTGTTCAGTTTTGGTCTCCTAATCTGAAGAAGGACATTCTTGCTATTGATGGAGTGCAGCAAAGGTTCACCAGACTGATTCCCGGGATGGCAGGACTGACATATGAGGAGAAACTGGATCGACTGGGCCTGTATTCACTGGGGTTTAGAAGGATGAGAGGGAATCTCATCGAAATATATAACATTCTGAAGGGACTGGACAGGTTAAATGCAGGAAGAATGTTCCCGATGTTGGGGAAGTCCAGGATAAGGGGTAGGCCATTTAGGACTGAGATGAGGAGAAACTTCTTTACTTAGTGTTGTTAACCTGTGGAATTCCCTACCACAGAGAGTTGTTGATGCCAGTTCATTGGATATATTCAAGGGCAAGTTAGATATGCCCCTTATGGCTAAAGGGATCAAGGGGTATGGAGCGAAAGCAGAAAAGGGGCACTGAGGGAATGATCAGCCATGATCCTATTGCATGGTGGTGCAGGCTCGAAGGACCGAATGGCCGCCTCCTGCACCTACTTTCTATGTTTCTATGTTTCCTCAATCTTGTGGAGTCTTTGGCTGGTTGCAGCGACTTCGGTATTAGCACTGGTCGACGGTTAGATGGTAAATAAGTTTTTTTTCCTTGAGTCAGCACTGGATGATTGTTGGTTTTTCAGTGACTCCGAGGCTTCTTGTTAGATTCTTCTGTTGCGTTGCTGTAACCTCGTGTGGCAAGTTAGATGTTTCAAACCAGAGTCAAAGAGCCCAGAGTCCAAGTGCTTTTCCAGAGTGTTCTCGGGTACGTTTCTTCAGAAGTGTTTCCTCAGCCCAAAAGGTACCACAGCCCAAAAGTCACCACCAAGTTATACCTGAGTGCACAATTGATTTCTGATGACTGCTTTTGTGTGATTTTGGCAGGTTGATCAAGTCTAATGTGATCCCTTTGTGAGAAATGTTGGTGGGCTGATTGAGCATTAGCATGATACAAGATTCCCAAATGTGTTGATGGGGTTTTCGAATGGTGCCGTTAGAATGTAATCAGGTCTTGATACCGTCCATTGTGTGTTTTGCTGATGCCAGGGTTTTTCTGTATAGCTGTTTTAAGAACTATTAAAATATGTATGCATCTGGGTCGCTGGTAAGTGGGCTTTTGTTAGACTGCTAATGTCTCCCTGGGGCCTGCCTCCCAGGAGGGGTAGCAGCCCTATGCAGACCCAGCATACAATTTTAAAATGTCCAAACTCAATCTAAAAGGCCCTAGTTTAATCCAAAGGCACCTAATAGTGAGATATTTCTGTCCACATTTCTCCTCCAAAAATCTAACACAGTCCAATTTAAATTCCAGACACATGTCCATTGAGTAGGCGGTCCCAAAATTTTGTGAATCCTACAGACATTAGTGACCAGTTGGGTTATTACGACAATCCAACAGCTTTCAGTGTCACTTTTTTTCTGCTGGCGACCGCACAAATAGCCAGGTCCATTCAGCTCAATTTCACAAACTGCCTTTGTGTTTTTGTGGGTTCTCTCTCACCCACCCTTTTTCCTGTTTGAAACTCACTGTACAGGGTATTAAAAGGGGAGGATTTGTCGACCAGAGGCTCAAACCAAACATCACATTAAGATCTGACACAGTCACTCGATTCATCGGGAACAGAATATCATCGGCCTTTGACCATGGAAGCGAAAAGCACTGTTCACAGCGGGGAGAAACTGTTTACACGTGCTCTGTGTGTGGACAAGGTTTCAGCCGATCATCCAACCTGGAGAGACACAAGTGCAGTCATACTGGGGAGAAACTGTGTAAATGTGGGGACTGTAGGAAACATTTCAACTACCCGTCCCAGCTGGAAATACATTGTCGAGTTCACACCGGGGAGAGGCCGTTCACCTGCTCCGAGTGTGGGGAGGGATTCATTTATTCATCTACCCTGCTGAAACACCACCGAGTTCACACTGGGGAGAGGCTGTTCACCTGCTCTAAGTGTGGGAAGGGATTCAGTACGTTAGCCCACTTGTTGAGGCACCAGAGAGTTCACAAGTGACTGCAGGGGTGGGATCTGCTGTTATTGCTGCTGTTAATCACATCCCGACTGAACCATGTTCATTCTGACAGTTCGGGTTTGTTTCTGCTGATGTCAATAACTCCAGTATCTGGACTGGAGTTTAATATTTGGGAAAAAGACAAATAAATTCGTGTTGCTTTCAATACATTGCTGTAGATTTTTGTCTTTCCTGTGTGTTTAGCATCACCTGGCTGGAGCTCAGTGAGGACAATCTGGGGGGAGGATCGTATGGGGGGAGAACTTCAGCCTGGACACAGTTCTTCAGGGTCACACTGAGGGGGGCAAACGGCACTTTGGTCTTTCTCATCACTCTTCACTCTCAGCAAAGTCTCCGTGCGGGTTAACCTTGACGGTGTAAGGTGCGAATGATATCCACCCAAGGGTGTTTAAAGAGATGGGACGGGTGCTCTGTCAGCCCCTTGCCCTTATCTCCATCAGCTCAGCAGAGTCATGGGTTTTTCCCTGAGATTGGAAGGTAGCCCATGTAGTTTCCATTTTCCAAATTGGGCACAAGTCAGAGTTCAGGAACTGAAGGCCCATCAACATGACCTCGATCACCGGGAAGGTGCTTGAAGGGATCCTGAGAGATGCTGTTTTCGATCATGGGGAAAGGGAAGGGGCCATTACAGATACTGAACATGGTAAACATGGTCACATCTTACAAACTAGCTTGAGTTTTTAAAGAAATTGTTCGGTTGGTGGATGGGGGAATCCAGTTGACATTGTCTACCTCAAGGTGTCAAACTCATTTTCTATGGTGGGCCCGATCCAATATCCTGGCACTTCGCATGGGCCACATTCAGCAAAAGCTATTAAAATAGGAATAAATGAAGATAAACTACTTCGGAATTTACATTTAGATTTTATTTACTGCCTCTGCTCCTGATCCCTGGCACCTCTTAGCTTGAGCATTCATAAACTGACCCTGCTCAAACCATAAGCTCAAGGCTATCGGTGCATGGTTCTGCCTCTGACCACAAGGCTGTGTCACTGCCACACACCGATACCCGTTTCCTTGTTTCACATCTCCATACAAACACCATCTCTTCACACATCCCCTTTCTACACAATTGCAGCAGACATGAGCAAGGACGTGAGGCTTATTAAAAGACACATTTCATTACATCAAAGGTTACACTGGGAGAAATGTTTAGTTATTTTCCATTACAGGCAAAATCCTGGAAAAACCAGTAGCACACTGGCACCTGAACAGTGTCTCATCGGCCTACAGGATTTTCTTAAATAGATTTTCTGCGTCGATACAAACTGAAACCAGCTTTGCAGGCATGATGCTGTATTCACACATTGAAGGTGAGAGAGATGCTGTGGGGCACACGCTAAGTCCTGTAGCTGAAAGTGATTAACAGACTGGGTTTTGTGTTTAGTGATCCCGGGCATGTTACCAATACCAGCAAAGATGAAGCCCATGGAATAAAAGGGACAGTGGATACTGTCACACTGTGAGCGAGTCAGAATGAAAAGCTTTAACAACAGCCGATGTTTCACAAAGGGAGACCTCGCCAGACCAAAGGACATTGGTGGCGTTTAATGGGCTGTTTGTGTCACTGGGCTACAGGAGGCTATTTGTGACAGAAGGAAAGCTGGTCACAGCAAACAAACAGTTTCCCGACCTGTCCAGGGCCCACTCTGACCCCCACCTTCTCTCTCTCACTATTGATGGAAACTGCTGCAGTATTTGCTCCTCTCACCTTTCCTCTCTTGTCCCTCCTACATCCCTAATACACGGCCCGACACAATCTCCCTCCCCCTACATCCTCAGTGTGCTGGAATCCACACGAGTCTCCCCATCTGCTCCTTGTTCTCTCCCTGGATCCTGAAACTACAGAACTCGCTGAACCCTCCTGAAGTTTCCAGGCTCTAAAACTGAAGCTTGGTGGCCCTCAGTCCCCACTCCTTGATTTACCTCCCCTTCTCTCCTCCTCTTTCCTCCTTGGTTGTGTTCCACACTCTGGGCCTTGGGCCTTCCCCGGGGATTCTCAGTATGAACAGGGGGATGTGTGTTGAGACAGGATGTCCCAGCTCTCCACCTTTAAAGGGACAAGGGGAGGACCAGCTGGGCTGGATGGTCCTGCTTTATGACATCACTGCAGTGCCTAGCAACCACCCTCCCTGAGCACTGCTCATTATGGGCTGGGTTGAGCTCAGTGCTGTTACAGGAAGGGAAACAGGAGCAGGATTCGAGCCGTGTGGAGCCCAGGATTAATGGGGAGAGGTACAGGATCAATTCATACCTTATTGAGTGAGAAATGTCAGTGTCCCGGACACTCCCTGTCCCTCAGTATCTGTGCCGGGGAGCGACCGATGGGTTCACTCTATCTAACTCATGCTGTGCCCGACTGGAGAGTGTTTGATGCTGGCACGAGGTGCTCAGCTCGATAAGCACAACATTTAACCCAAAGATGATTAAATAAACCCATCAGTTTCTTCCCTGGATACATGTCCTTAAGGACAGGGAGTGTCTCTAATAATTTGGCTGGTGTCCTTGATCAAATTTAAACATCTCGCATCTCTTTTTAAAAATGTGTTCATGGGATGTGGGTGTCGCCTCTCACCTCTGATTCTTCTAAACACTGGAGAATATAGGCCTAGTCTACTCAATCGCTTAGAACAATCCCCTCATCCCAGGAATCAGTATGGTGAACCTTCATTGCACTCCCTCTACAGCTTGTTTATCTTTCCTTAGGTAAGGAGACCAAAACAGTACACAATACTCCTGGTGTGGTCTCACCAGGGCCCTGTATAATTGCAGTAAGACGTAAATACTCAAATCTTTTTGTAATAAAGAACAATATACCATTTGCTTTCTTAATTGCTTGCTGCACTTGCATATTAACTTTTGACGATTTGTGTACAAGAACATCCAGGTCCCCCTGAACAGCAACATTTCCCAATCTCTCACCATTTAAAATAAATACTCTGCCTTTCTATTTTTACTATCAGTGTCTAACTTAACATTTGTTCACATTATATTCCATTTGCCATGTTCTTGCCCACACACTGATCCTGTATATATCCCTTTGAAACGTCTTTTCATCCTCCTCACACTTACATTCCCAGCAAACTTCATATATTACATTTGGTCCAAATTATTGATATGGTTTGTGAATAGCTGGGGCCCAAGCACCGATCCTTGCAGCACCCCACCAGTTACAACCTGCCAACCCGAAAATCACCCATTTATTCCTACTCTCTGTTTTCTGTCCATTAACCAATCCTTAATCCTTGCTCGTATATTACCTTCAATTCCATGAGCCCTAATTTTGTTTTATAACCTCTTGTGTGGCACCTCATCGAATGTCTTCTGTAAATCTAAATACACCACATCCAGTGGTTCGCCGTTATCTATCCTGCTGGTTACAACCTCAAAAAATGCTCACAGATTTGTCAAGTACAATTTACCTTAATAAATCCATGCTGATTCTGCCCAAACCTGTTAGTACTTACAACGTGCTTAATGGTAGATTTTAGCATTTTTGCTACGACTGATGTCAGGATGACCATTAATGCACGGGTTAGATACAAAGTAAATCTCACTCCATCTTGTCCCAAACACTACTAGGTTGATACAGATTAAATCACAGTCTACAATATCCCAAACACTCCCAGGGCAGGTACAACATGGGTTCGATACACAGTAAAGCTCCCTCAACACGGTCCCATCAAACACTCCCAGGGCAGGTACAGCACGGGGTTAGATACAGAGTAAAGCTCGCTCTGCACTGTTCCATCAAACACTCCCAGGGCAGGTACAGCACAGATTAGATACACAGTAAAGCTCCCTCTAACCTGTCCCATCAAACACTCCCAGGGCAGGTACAGCACGGGGTGAGATACAGGATAAACCTTCCTCTACAATGTTCCATCAAACACTCCCAGGGCAGTTACAGCATGGGTTAGACACGTGGTACATCTCCCACTACCCTGTCCCAACCATTCCAGGGCAAGTACAGCATGGATTAAATATAGACTAAATCTCCCGCTATATTGTTCCACTGGACATTCCCAGGGCAGGTACTGCATTGGTTAGATACTAAGTAAAGCTCCCTTTGAACTGTCCAAATACACATTCCAAGGGCAGGTACAGTGTAATTCTCTCTCTAATCTCTCTCTACAATTGTACAGGGCCTTGATGAGAACATACTTGGAGTACTGTGCACAGTTTTGGTCTCCTTATTGAAGGAATGATATACCTTGCCTTGCTTAGATACTGAGTAAAGCTCCCTCGACACTGTCCCACCAGACATTCCAAGGGCAGGTACAACACTGGGTTTGATGCAGAATAAAGCTCTGTCTGCATTGTCCCATCAAACACTCCCAGGACAGGTACAGCATGGGATAAATACAGAGTAATCTCTCCCTCTACAATACCCCAACAAAAATTCTGAGGCAGGTACAGCACGGGTTAGATACAGAGTAAAGCTCCATCTACATTGTCCCATCAAACACTCCCGGGGAAGGATAGAACAGGGTAGACTAAATATAAGAAATAGGAGCAGGAGTAGGCCGCTTGCCCCTCAAGACTGCTCCGCCATTTAATAAGATTATGGCTGATTGATCTTGGGCTCAGCTCCACTTTCCTGCCCGCTCCCCATACACCTTATTCTCTTGTCGCTCAAAAGTCTGTCTATCTCCGCCTTTAATATATTCAATGACCCAGCCTCTACAGCTCTCTGGGGCAGAAATTCCATAGATTTACAACCCTTGAGAGAAGAAATTTCTCCTCATCTCAGTTTTAAATGAGCGACCTCTTATTCTGAGACTGGGTCCCCGAGTTTTAGTTTCCCCCATGAGTGCAAATATCTTCTCTGCATTCACCTTGTCGAGCCCTCTCATTATCTTATCTGTTTTCCAATCCATCTTTGGATCATCAGCAATCTTTGCTACATTACACTCGGTCCCTTCATCCAAGTCATTAATATAGATTGTAAATAGTTGAGGACCGAGCACCGATCACTGATCACTGCAGCACCCCACTAGTCACTGTTTGCCAACTGGAAAATGGCCCATTTATCCCGACCCAGATTCAAAGTAAAGCTTCGTCTACATTGCTCCATCAAACACAACTAGGGCAGGTACATCACGGGTTAGATACAGAGTAAAGCTCCCTCTACACTGTCCCATCAAACACTCTGAGGTGAAGTACAGCACGGTTTAAATACAGAGTAAATCTCTCTCTACACAGTTCAACGGCAGATACAGCATGGGTTACATACAGAGTAAAGCTCCTCCTGCACTGTCCTAAAGAATCCAAGGTCAGGTACAGCAAGGGTTAGTCACAATTTAAAGCCCCCTGTAAGCTGACCTAGCAAACACTCCCATGGCTGGACAGCACAGGTTAAATACACAATTAATTACACATTGTCCCATCAACTATTCCCAGGGCACTTGCAACGCAGGTTAGATGCAGAGTAAAGGTCGCTCTACATGGTCTCACCAGACATTCAAAGGCAGGTACAGCACGGGTTACATAAAGATTAAATCTCCCTCTAGCCTGTCCCAAACTCTCCCAGGTTAGGTACTGCATTGGTTAGATAGAGTTAATCTCCCTGTACGCTGTCCCATCAAACACTGCAGAACATGTATAGCACGGGTTAGATACAGAGTTAATCTCCCTGTAGCTGTCCCAAAAAGACTCTCAGGGCAGGTACAGCACGGGTGAGATTCAGAATGACGCTCCCCCTCGACTGTCCAGTCAAATGTTATTGAATGGGGAGCAGGCTCAGGGGTCTGGGTGGCCCACTCCTGCTCCTATTTCTCATGGACTTATGTATCCAGCATGCCCCGCGGGAGAGAATGTGCCGCACCCAGACTACAGGAGCTCAGTGCGCAGGCGCGGGCCCTGGCTGTGTTTGGAGCATGCGCGACGTGTGTAATGGCGGAGAAGAGGTGTTTTGGACAGTCTCCTCAGAAGTGTCCTTTTCAGCCGGACGGAGGGAAGTAATGGACCAGCGGGAGCCGTGGAGGCTTCATAAACAACCGGTGCTCGACGCAAGCCCTGAATAATAACCGGAATATCGGTGGTTGCAGCTTCGGGGCTTTCTCCTGGTCACAGGCCCTGGCTAACGGCGGCCATGTTTGTGCAGGAAGGCAGGTTCAGTGCTCCACCATCTTGATTCAGTGAGTAGTACATCGCATGCGCGGCCATCTTGGTGCAGGAACAAAGTGAATGATGTCAGTGTCTGGAACTGAACCCAGCCAGAGTCAGTACCTTCAGGGGAGGGGAACCAGTGAGTGTAGAATAATTTTATTTTGCTTCGGTCTTCACAGTGGAAAACACAAAAACCATGCCAAAAATTGCTGGTCACGGGAATGTGGGAAGGGAAGACCTTGAGAAAATCACTATCACTAGGGGGGTAGTGCTGGACAGGCTAATGGGACTCAAGGTAGACAAGTCCCCTGGTCCTGATGAAATGCATCCCAGGGTATTAAAAGAGATGGCGGAAGTTATAGCAGATGCATTCGTTATAATCTACCAAAATTCTCTGGACTCTGGGGAAATGCCATCGGATTGGAAAGCAGCTAATGTAACGCCTCTGTTTAAAAAAGGGGGCAGACAAAAGGCAGGTAACTATAGGCCGGTTAGTTTAACATCTGTAGTGGGGAAAATGCTTGAAGCTATCATTAAGGAAGAAAAAGCAGGACATCTAGATAGGAATAGTGCAATCAAGCAGACGCAACATGGATTCATGAAGGGGAAATCATGTTTAACTAATTTACTGGAATTCTTTGAGGAGATAACGAGCATGGTGGATAGAGGTGTACCGATGGATGTGGTGTATTTAGATTTCCAAAAGGCATTCGATAAGGTGCCACACAAAAGGTTACTGCAGTAGATAAAGGTACGTGGAGTCAGAGGAAATGTATTAGCATGGATAGAGAATTGGCTGGCTAACAGAAAGCAGAGAGTCGGGATAACTGGGTACTTTTCAGGGTTGGAAATAGGTGGTTAGTGGTGTGCCACAGGGATCGGTGCTGGGACCACAACTGCTTACAATATACATAGATGACCTGGAAGAGGGGACAGAGTGTAGTGCAACAAAATTTGCAGATGACACAAAGATTAGTGGGAAAGTGGGTTGTGTAGAGGACACAGAGAGGCTGCAAAGAGATTTAGATAGGTTAAGCAAATGGGCAAATGTTTGGCAGATGTCGGAAAATGTGAGGTCATCCACCTTGGGGGAGAAAAAAACAGTAAAAGGGAATATTATTTGAATGGGGAGAAATTACAACATGCTGCAGTGCAGAGGGACCTGGGGGTCCTTGTGCATGAAACTCTTTTTGGAGTTTATCTGAAAACATAAAAAAAATTAATCCGTGCCACCCGACCTGGATGACACACCAGACATTTACAAGGCCCTTTTTTTCCTTTTTTTGTGGTTTTTTTTGTGTGTTTTTCTTTTTTTTTGGGCACTAAAATCACTTTTTTTTTTCCAGTGCCCCCTATAAAAGGGGAGGGGGACACTAAAAGCACCGGCAATTAAAACAAATTAAACTTTAAAACGTAAAATCAAATTAAAATTTGGTTGCCGGGCGTGATGATGCACTCCAGTCCCTCCGGTGCCCACCTCTCGCGGAAGGCCGCGAGCGTACCGGTGGACACCGCGTGCTCCATCTCCAAGGACACCCTGGACCGGATGTAAGAGCAGAAGAGAGGCAGGCAGTCAGGTTGAACGACCCCCTCGACCGCCCGCTGCCTGGACCGGCTGATGGCACCCTTGGCCATGCCCAGGAGCAGTCCTACGAGGAGGCCCTCGGACCTACCCGCTCCCCTCCGCACAGGGTGCCCAAAGATCAGGAGAGTGGGACTGAAGTGCAGCCAGAATTTCAGGAGCAGCCCCTTTAAATAATAAAACAGGGGCTGCAACCTCGTGCACTCAATAAAAACATGGAACACGGACTCCTCCAGACCGCAGAAATTGCAGGCGGCCTGGGAGTCCGTGAACCGGCTTAAAAATTTGTTGCACGGCACTGCTCCGTGCACCACCCTCCAGGCCAAGTCCCCGATGAATAGTGGGAGGACTCCCGCGTAGAGTGCCCTCCATCGGGGACCCCCGCCTCCTCCGGACGGCAAGATGGTACGCCATGGCGTGTCCGGACGGCAGGCGAGGATGGCAAAGTTGAGAGTGTGCAGGAGCAGCCCGTACAGGAAACCCCTCCGCGCGGAACTGAAAGGCACGGAGGGGATTTCCCCGAGGTGGCTCAAGTTGTGAGGCGCCGGCCCCCGAGGGAGGTTCCGGGGTTTGGCGCCGATGAGGAATTCCGTCCGGAGGGGGGTCAGTTCGGACGGGATCTCCCCACGTGCTTGAGCCTCCTCGATGCACCTAACAGAGTCGGGGCCCAGAGCTCTTTTTAGCGACTCGATGGCATCGCCGCGTGGCGGACGTTGGCAGAATTTAGGCGCCGCGCCAGTGTGTCTGACAATCTCTAAAAGTTAGTTTGCAGGTGCAGCAGGTAATCAGGAAGGCGAATGGAATGCTGGCCTTCATTGCGAGAGGGATGGAGTACAAAAGCAGGGAAGTCCTGCTGCAACTGTCCAGGGTATTGGTGAGGCTGCACCTGGAGTACTGCGTGCAGTTTTGGTCGCCTTATTTAAGGAAGGATATACTAGCTTTGGAAGGGGTACAGAGACGATTCACTCGGCTGATTCCGGAGATGAGGGGGTTACCTTATGATGATAGATTGAGTAGACTGGGTCTTTACTTGTTGCAGTTCAGAAGGGTGAGGGGTGATCTTATAGAAACATTTAAAATAATGAAGGGGATAGACAGGATAGAGACAGAGAGGTTGTTTCCACTGGTCGGGGAGACTAGAACTAAGGGCCACAGCCTGAAAATACGGGGGAGCCAATTTAAAACCGAGTTGACAAGGAATTTCTTCTCCCAGAGGGTTGTGAATCTGTGAAATTCTCTGCCCAAGGAAGCAGTTGAGGCAAGCTCATTGAATATATTCAAATCACAGATAGATAGATTTTTAACCAATAAGAGAATTAAGGGTTATGGGGAGCGGGTGGGTAAGTGGAGCTAAGTCCACGCCCAGATCAGTCGTGATCTTGTTGGGTGGCGGAGCAGGCTCGAGGGGCTACATGGCCTACTCCTGTTCCGAATTCTTATGTTCTTATTAATGTTGGGGAAGTCCAGAACCAGGGGTCACAGTCTAAGGATAAGGGGTAAGCCATTTAGGACCGAGATGAGGAGAAACTTCTTGACCCAGAGAGTGGTGAACCTGTGAAATTCTCTACCACAAAGTTGTTGAGGCCAAAACTAAATATATTCAAAATTGAATTCGATGTAGTCCTTACTACTAGGGAGATCAAGGGGTATGGCGAGAAAGCAGGAATGGGAATACTGAAGTTGCATTTTCAGCCGTGAACTCATTGAATGGTGGTGCAGGCTCGAAGGGCCGACTGGCCTAATCCTGCACCTATTTTCTATGTTTCTATGTTTCTAGAACTGAACCCAGCCAGAGTCAGTACCTTCAGGGGAGGGGAACCAGTGAGTGTAGAACTGAACCCAGCCAGAGTCAGTACCTTCAGGGGAGGGGACATAGTGGAACCAATGAATGCAGGTTGATTTCGGAGATGAAGGGTTTGACTTTTGAGGATAGGTTGAGTAGGTTGGGCCTATACACATTGGAGTTTAGAAGAATGAGGGGTGATCTTATTGAAATTTATAAGATAAGGAGGTGGCTCGACAAGGTGGATGCAGAGAGGATGTTTCCACATGGAGGAAACTATTACTAGGGGACATTGTCTTAAAAGAAGGGGCCGCCCATTTAAAACTGAGATGAGGAGGAATTTCTTCTCTCTGAGGGCTGTAAATCTGCGGAATTCTCTGCCCCAGAGAGCTGTGGAGGCTGTGTCATTGAATATATTTAAGGCGGAGATAGACAGGTCGAAGAGGTGTTCACAATCAGGAAGGCTTTAGATTGAGTCAGGGAACAGAGTGGTTCTGCTCACACAATCAGAGAATGGTTACAGCACGGAAGGCCATTCGGCCCGTCGAGCCCTTGCCGGCTCCCAGCTAGTCCCACTGCCCCGCCCTTTCCCCCGGCCCTGCAAATATTTTCTTTCAGATACTTATCCAATTCCCTTTTGAAAGCTGTGATTGGGTCTGCCTCCACCACCCTTTCAGGCCGTGCTTTCCGGATCCTAAACACTCGCTGCATAAAATAGATTTTTCTTACGTTGCCTTTGGTTCTTCTACCAATCACCTTAAATCCGTCTCCTCTGGTTCTCGACCCCTCCACCAATGGGAACAGTATCTCTCTAGCTACTCTATCCTCATGATTTTGAACACCTCTATCAATTCTCCTCTTAACCTTCTCTGCTCCAAGGAGAACAACCCCAGCTTCTCCAGTTAATCCACGGAACTGGAGTCCCTCATCTCGTGAATCATTCATGTCAATCTTTTCTGCACCCTCTCTAAGGCCTTCACATCCTAATGTGCGGTGCCCAGAATTGGACACAATGCTCCAGTTAAGACCGAACCAATGTTTTACAAAGGTTCATCATAACCTCCTTGCTTTTGTACTCTGTGATGCCCAGGATCCTGTAAGTTTTTTTTAACTGCTTTCTCAACCTGTCCTGCCACCTTCAGCGATTTGTGCACATATACCCGCAGGTCTCACTGTTCATGCACCCCTTTAGGATTGTACCCTTTAGTTTATATTGTCTCTCCTCATTCATTTAATCATGCTTTTCTAATTTTATTTCTCAACTCAGATTCACGGCCTCATTTTATTTCTTCCTCTGAGCCTCTCAACTTAATCTGGCAGCGTAATATTGGCGACTGGTGATTGATTGCCCTGGGAACCAACAGGAAGAGAGGTCAGAGGCCGGAGGGCCCAGGGAGCAGCGTGTTCTGCAACCAATCACGGTGCTTGAGGGGTGGATCCTGAGTCGGCCTATCAGGTGAGTCTGTGTGAACCCCTGTTAAACAATTCATCTTTTAAAAGTTAAATCGCGATTTCTTTTGTCAACAAAGCTGTTTAACATTTGTCAGTATTTTGTTTCCCTGGAGTTCCTATTATGAGTTTCAGACACTTCAGTGCCAAGTGGACCAGGTGTTTAAAGGTCATTCATTTCCCTCTTTCCATGTCGCTGTTAGTTAAAGGGACAGAGATTGATTTCCCCGCATTATGCATCTTTAGTAGTTAAAGTAACATCCTTCCTGTTGGTAGTGAGTTACATTCTGTGTGGGGTGAGATGGCTGGTGGCATCAGCCTTTAAAATACACATCCTCTTGTTCAAATCTCTACAGGGTCTCACCGTTCCCCATCTCTGTAACCTCCTCCAGCCCACCAACCCTCTTAATAGTTTGTTTTCTTTGGAACAGAGGAGGTTGAGAGGTGACCTTAATGAGGTGTATAAAATTATGAGGGGCCCAGATAGAGTGGATAGGAAGGACCTATTTCCCTTCACAGAGGGGTCAGCAACCAGCAGAACTTTTTAGCCAGTACGTAGCAAGCCCAACAAGAGAGGAGGAAGTTCTGGACTTAGTATTAGGGACTGAAGCTGGGCAGGTGGAAGGGATATCGATGGGACAGCATTTTGGAGCTAGTGATCATAATTCAGTTAGATTTAGGGTAGATATGGAAAAGGACAAAGATAGACCAGGAGTAAAAGTTCTCAATTGGGGAAAAATCAATTTTACTAAGCTGAGATGTGGTTTAGCTAAAGTGGACTGGAAACAGCTACTTGAAATGGTGAGAGATTGGGAAACGTTGGTGTTCAAAGGGACCTTGGTGTCCTTATACACGAATCACTGAAAGTTAATATGCAGATACAGTAAACAACGAAGAAAGCAAATGGTATGTTGGCCTTTATTGCAAGAGGATTTGAGGACAAGAGTAAAGACGTCTTACTGCAATTACATAGGGCCCTGGTGAGACTACACCTGGAGTATTGTGTACAGTTTTGGCTGCTTACCAAAGGAAGGATGTACTTGCCATTGAGGATGGCAACGAAGGTTCACCAAACTGAATTCCTGGGATGGGAGGATTGTCCTATGAGGAGAAATTGAGTAGACTAGGCATGTATTCTCTAGAGTTTAGAAGAATGAGAGGTGATCTCATTGAAACATACAAAATGCTTACAGGGCTTGACAGGATAGATGCAGGGAGGATTTTTCCTCTGGCTGAGGAGTCTAGAACCAGGGGTCACAGTCTCAAAATAAGGGGTTCGCCATTGAGGACTGAGATGAGCAGAAACTTATTTACTCATTCATCTTTGTAATTCTCTACCCCAGAGGGCTGTGGAGGCTCTGATTTGAGTATATTCAAGACAGAGATAGATAGATTTTTGTACATTAGGGGAAATCAAAGGATATGGAATAGTGCAGGAAAGTGGAGTTGAGGTAGAAGATCAGCTGTGATCTCATTGAATGGCAGAGCAGGCTCGAGGGGCCGAATGGCATACTCCTGCTCTGAAATCTTATGTTCTTATGTTGAAGTTAAATCAGTCTCAGAGCAGTGGGAGGCATTCAAGGAGGAGATAATGAGGGTTCAGAGGAAGTATGTTTCCTTAAAGAAATAGGAGCAGGAGTAGGCCATAAGATCCCTCGAGCCTGCTCCGCCATTCAATAAGATCATGGCTGATCATCGACCTCAACTCCCCTTTCCTGCCTGATCTCCATATCCCTTGATTCACCTCGAGTCCAAAAATCTATCTATCTCAACCTTGAATAGACTGAGCATCCACAGCCCTCTGGGGGAGAGAATGACAAAGATTCACAACCCTCTGAGTGAAGAAATTACTCCTCATCTCTGTCTTAAATGGTCTACCCCTTATCCTGAGACTGTGCCCCCTAGTTCTCGACAGTCCAGCCAGGGGAATCAACCTCTCAGCATCTAACCTGTCAGTCCCCTTCAGAAACGTGTATGTTTCAATGAGATCACACCTCATTATTCCAAATAGGCACAACTTCTCCATCAGACAGCCCTCTCCTCCCAGGAATCAATCTTGTGAACCTTTGTAGCACCGTCTCCAAGGCAAGTGTTTCCGTCCTTGGATAAGGAGACCAAAACTGTGCCCAGTGCTCCAGGTGTGGTCTCACCAAGGCCCTGTACAGTTGTAGCAAGACCTCCTTACTCTTATACTCCAACCCCTTGCAATAAAGGACAAACCATTTGCCTTCCTTATTGCTTGCGTACCTGCATACTCACTTTCTGTGTGTCTTGCACGAGGACACCCCAAAACTCTGAGAACGCCGACGTTTATAAATTTCTCATCATTTAAAAGATATTCTGTTTTTTTTATTCTTCCTACCAAAGTGAATAACCTCACATTTCCTGACATTATACTCCATCTGCCACCTTACTGCCCACTCACATAGTCTACCTATATATACAGATATCTTGCAGACTCTTGTGTTCTCACAGCTTACTGTCCCAGCTAGTTTTGCATCATCAGCAAATTTGGATACATTACACTCGGTCCCTTCATCTAGTCATTAATCATAAAATCATCGAAATTTACAGCATGGCAGGAGACCATTTCAGCCCACCGTGTCCGTGCCGGCCGACCATCAGCTATCCAGCTTAATGCCACTCTCCAGCTCTCGGTCCTTAGCCCTGTAGGTGATGGCACTTTAAGTGCACATCGAATTATTTTTTAAATGTGGTAAGTGTTTCTGCCTCGACCACCCTTTCAGGCAGTGAGTTCCAGACCCCCACCATTCACTGGGTGAAGAAATTTCCCTTCGTATCCTCCTCTAAATCAATTATTTTAAATCTGTGCCCCTGGTTGTTGACCCCTCTGCCAAGGGAAACAGGTCCTTCCTAGCCACTCTATCCAGGCCCCTCATAATTTTATACACTTTCATCAGGTCTCCCCTCAGCTTCCTCTGTTCCAAAGAAAACAGACCCAGCATCTCCAATCTTTCCTCGTAGCCAAAATTCTCCAGTCCAGGTAACATTCTTGTAAATCTCCTCTGCACCCTTTTCAGTACAATCACATCTTTCCTGTAATGTGGTGACCAGAACTGCACACAGTATTCCGGCTGCGGCCGAACCAGTTCAAGCATAACCTCCCAGCTCTTGTATTCCATGCCTCGACTAATAAAGGTAAGTATTCCATATGCCGCCTTAACCACCTTATCTACCTGGCCTGCAACCTTCAGGCATCTGTGGACCTACACTCCAAGGTCCCTTTGTTCCTCTACAATTTTCAGTGTTGTATCATTTAATGTGTAATCCCTTGCCTTGTTAGACCTCTCGAAATGCATTCCCTCACACTTTGCCGCATTGAATTCCATTTGCCACTTTACTGCCCCCCTGACCAGTACATTGATATCTTCCAACAGTGTGCAGCTTTCTTCTTAATTCTCAACCACACAGCCTATTTTAGTGTTGCCTTCAAACTTCTTAATCATACCCCCAACATTCAAGTCCAAGTCATTGATATATACCACAAAAAACAAGGGACCCAGCACTGAGCCCTGCAGAACCCCACTGGAAGGAAGGTGGTGCAGGGGTCCCCTGCGGTCATCCCCCTGCAAAACAGATACACCGCTTTGAGTACTGTTGAGGGGGATGACTCATCAGGGGAGGGCAGCAGCAGCCAAGTTCATGCCACCGTGGCTGGCACTGCTGCACCGGAGGGCAGGAAAAAGTGTGGGAGAGCAATAGTGATCGGGGATTCAATTGTAAGGGGAATAGATAGGCGTTTCTGCAGCCGCAACCGAGACTCCATGATGGTTTGTTGCCTCCCTGGTGCAAGGGTCAAGGATGTCTTGGAGCGGGTGCAAGACATTCTGAAAATGGAGGGTGAACAGCCAGTTGTCGTGGTGCACATTGGTACCAACGATAAAGGTAAAAAAAGGGATGAGGTCGTACGAGAAGAATTTAAGGAGCTAAATTAAAAAGTAGGACCTCAAAAGTAGTAATCTCGGGATTGCTCCCAGTGCCACGTGCTAGTCAGAGTAGGAATCACAGGATAGCTCAGATGAATACGTGGCTTGAGCAGTAGTGCAGCAGGGAGGGATTCAAATTCCTGGGGCATTGGAACCGGTTCTGGGGGAGGTGGGACCTGTACAAACCGGACGGTCTGCACCTGGGCAGGACCGGAACCAATGCCCTAGGGGGAGTGTTTGCTGAGGAGTTAAACTAATATGGCAGGGGGATGGGAACCAGTGCAGGGAGACAGAGGGAAACAAAATGGAGACAGAAGCAAAAGACAGAAAGGAGATGATTAAAAGTGGAGGGCAGAGAAACCCAAGGCAAAAAACAAATAGGGCCACTGTACAGCAAAATTGTCAAGTGTCAAAGTGTAATAAAAAGGCAAGCCTGAAAGCTCAGTGCCTCAATGCGAGGAGCATTCGGAACGCAGGAGAGGGCTCTGAGGTAGTTAGAGTGGGTGAGAGCTCAGATGAACAGGACCCCAAGAAAGAATGCAAAAGGCGAGAGGCAACAGAGCAGAGTAGCACTGGGGTAAGTGAAAAGCACAAGGTGATAGGAAAGGACAATATGTATGAATATAAAGGGGCTGCAGGAGGGGACAAAACTAAAAATCATGGTTTAAAAACTAGTATTAAAACACTCTACCTAAACGCAAGCAGCATTCGAAATAAAGTAAATGAGTTGACAGCACAAATCATTACAAATGGGTATGATTTGGTGGCCATTACAGAAACGTGGTTGCAGGGTGGCCAAGACTGGGAATTAAACATACAGGGGTATCTGACAATTCGGAAAGATAGACAAGAAGGGAAAGGAGGTGGAGTAGCTCTGTTAATAAAGGATGATATCAGAGCAGTTGTGAGAGATGATATTGGCTCTAATGAACAAAATATTGAATCATTGTGGGTGGAGATTAGAGATAGTAAGGGGAAAAAGTTACTGGTGGGCGTAGTTTATAGGCCCCCAAATAATAACTTCACGGTGGGGTGGACAGTAATCAAGGGAATAATGGAGGCATGTGCAAAAGGAACGGCAGTAATCATGGGGGATTTTAACCTACATATTGATTGGTCAAATCAAATCGCACGGGGTAGCCTTGAGGAGGAATTCATAGAATGCATACGGGATTGTTTCTTAGAACAGTATGTTACAGAACCTACAAGGGAGCAAGCTATCTTAGATCTGGTCCTGTGCAATGAGACAGGAATAATCAACGATCTCCTAGTAAAAGATCCTCTTGGAATGAGTGATCACAGTATGGTTGAATTTATAATACAGATTGAGAGTGAGGAAGTAGTGTCTCAAACGAGTGTACTGTGCTTAAACAAAGGGGACTACAGTGGGTTGAGGGCAGAGTTGGCTAAAGTAGACTGGAAACGCAGACTAAATGGTGGCACAATTGAGGAACAGTGGAGGACTTTTAAGGAGCTCTTTCATAGTGCTCAACAAAAATATATTCCAGTGAAAAAGAAGGGCGGTAAGAGAAGGGATAACCAGCCGTGGATAACCAAGGAAATAAAGGAGAGTATCAAATTAAAAACCAATGTGTATAAGGTGGCCAAGGTTAGTGAGAAACTAGAAGATTGGGAAAATTTTAAACGACAGCAAAGAATGACTAAGAAAGCAATAAAGAAAGGAAAGATAGATTACGAAAGTAAACTTGCGCAAAACATAAAAACAGATAGTAAAAGCTTTTACCGATATATAAAACGGAAAAGAGTGACTAAAGTAAATGTTGGTCCCTTAGAAGATGAGAAGGGGGATTTAATAATGGAAAATGTGGAAATTATTTTGCTTCGGTCTTCACAGTGGAAGACACAAAAACCATGCCAATGATTGCTGGTCATGGGAATGTGGGAAGGGAGGACCTTGAGATAATCACTATCACTAGGGGGCTAGTGCTGGACAGGCTAATGGGACTCAAGGTAGACAAGTCCCCTGGTCCTGATGAAATGCATCCCAGGGTATTAAAAAAAATGTGGAAGTTACTGCAGATGCATTCGTGATAATCTACCAAAATTCTCTGGACTCTGGGGAGGTACCAGCGGATTGGAAAGCAGCTAATGTAATGCCTCTGTTTTTTTAAAAAAAAAGGGGGCAGACAAAAGGCAGGTAACTATAGGCCGGTTATTTTAACATCTGTAGTGGGGAAAATGCTTGAAGCTATCATTAAGGAAGAAATAGCGGGACATCTAGATAGGAATAGTGCAATCAAGTAGACACAACATGGATTCATGAAGGGGAAATCATGTTTAACTAATTTACTGGAATTCTTTGAGGATATTACGAGCATGGTGGATAGAGGTGTACCGATGGATGTGGTGTATTTAGATTTCCAAAAGGCATTCGATAAGGCTACTGCAGAAGATAAAGGTATGCGGAGTCAGAGGAAATGTATTAGCATGGATAGAGCATTGGCTGGCTAACAGAAAGCAGAGAGTCGGGATAAATGGGTCCTTTTCGGGTTGGAAATCGGTGGTTAGTGGTGTGCCACAGGGATCGGTGCTGGGACCACAACTGCTTACAATATACATAGATGACCTGGAAGAGGGAACAGAGTGTAGTGTAACAAATTTGCAGATGACACAAAGATTAGTGGGAAAGCGGATTGTGTGGAGGACACAGAGAGGCTGCAAAGAGATTTAGATAGGTTAAGCGAATGGGCTAAGGTTTGGCAGATGGAATACAATGTCGGAAAATGTGAGGTCATCCACCTTGGGGGGAAAAAAAAAACAGTAAAAAGGGAATATTATTTGAATGGGGAAAAATTACAACATGCTGCGTTGCAGAGGGACCTGGGGGTCCTTGTGCATGAAACTCTTTTGGAGTAATAAACAATTAGTTCAAGTGCCCCCTGAATACAGGGGTGGGATAGAGCCTCCAGTCTCCCATCCAAGTACTAACCAGGCCTGACTCTGCTTAGCTTTCAAGATCAGATGAGAGCGGGCGTTTTCAGACGAGTGTGGCCATAGGCCAAAACAGCATTTCATTTTTTGTGCTCTAGTCCCTGGAGTGGGTGGGACTTGAACCCACGATCTTCTGATAATTTCGCGGTTATGATCGAAGTCAGACGCCTTATCCATTAGGCCACGCGGCCTGTTCCTTGTGCATGAAACTCTTTTTAGAGTTCATCTGCAAAACAAAAAAACATTAAACGGTGCCACCCGACCTGGGTGACACTCCAGACATTTACAAGGCCCTTTTTTTTCCCCCTTTTTTTTTGTTTTTTTTTGTGTTTTTCTTTTTTTGGTTTTTTTTTTGGGCACTAAAATCACAATTTTCCCCAGTGCCCCCTATAAAAGGGAAGGGGGACACTAAAAGCACCGGCAATTAAAACAAATTAAACTTAAAAACGTAAAATCAAATTAAAATTTGGTTGCCGGGCGGGATGATGCACTCCAGTCCCTCCGGTGCCCACCTCTCGCGGAAGGCCGCGAGCGTACCGGTGGACACCGCGTGCTCCATCTCCAAGGACACCCTGGACCGGATGTAAGAGCGGAAGAGAGGCAGGCAGTCAGGTTGAATGACCCCCTCGACCGCCCGCTGATGGCACCCTTGGCCGTGCCCAGGAGCAGTCCTATGAGGAGGCCTTCGGACCTACCCGCTCCCCTCCGCACAGGGTGCCCAAAAATCAGGAGAGTGGGACTGAAGTGCAGCCAGAATTTCAGGAGCAGCCCCTTCAAATAATAAAACATCCTTGTGCATGAATTCCAAAAAGTTAGTTTACAGGTGCAGCAGGTAATCAGGAAGGCGAATAGAATGTTGGCCTTCATTGCGAGAGGGATGGAGTACAAAAGCAGGGAGGTCCTGCTGCAACTGTACAGGGTATTGGTGAGGCCGCACCTGGAGTACTGCGTGCAGTTTTGGTCATCTTACTTGAGGAAGGATATACTGGTTTTGGTGGGTGTACAGAGTCGATTCACTAGGCTGATTCCGGAGATGAGTGGGTTACCTTATGATGATAGATTAAGTGCACTGGGTCTTTACTCGTTGGAGTTCAGAACGATGAGTGGTGATCTTATAGAAACATTTTAAATAATGAAAGGAATAGACAAGATAGAGGCAGAGAGATTGTTTCCACTGGTCGGGGAGACTAGAATTAGGGGGCACAGCGTCAAAATACGGGGGAGCCAATTTAAAACCGAGTTGAGAAGGAATTTCTTCTCCAAGACATTGGTGAATCTGTGGAATTCTCTGCCCAAGGAAGCAGTTGAGGCTAGCTCATTGAATGTATTCAAATCACAGATAGATAGATTTTTAACCAATAAGAGAATTAAGGGTTATGGGGAGCGGGCGGGTAAGTGGAGCTGAGTCCACGGCCAGATCAGCCGTGATCTTTTTGAATGGAGGAGCAGACTCGAGGGGCAAGATTCTTATGTTATGAAACAGCCTTTCAGTCACAAAAACACCCATGTACCATTACCTTTTGCTTCCAGCCTGAGCCAATTTTGGATCCAACTTGTCACTTAGCCCTGGATCCCATGGGCTTTTACTTTTGTGACCAGTCTGCCATGTGGGACTATATCAAAAGCTTTGCTAAAATCCATATACACTACATCATACACACTACACTCATCGACCCTCACGGTTACCTCCTCTCAGAATTCAATCAAGTTAGTCAGACCTGACCTTCCCTTAACAAATCCATGCTGACTGTCCTTAATTAATCCATGTCTTTCCAAATGAAGATTTATCCTGTCCCTCAGGATTTGTTTCCAATAATTTTCCCACCACTGAGGTTCCGGGGTGATGTCATGAAGCACTTCCTCACACAAATGGTGAGAATCTGTTTCTCTTGGCTCGAGAGTCGAGAACTCAGGGATATTGTCTCAGGATACGGGCTCGGCCATTCAGGACTGAGCTGATGAGAAATTTCTGCACTCAGAGGGTCGTGAATCTTTAGAATTCTCTCCCCCAGAGGACTGTGGATGCTGAGTCATTGAGTATATTCAGGGCTGAGAGAGAAAGCTGTTTGGACACTAATGGAATCGAGGGATATGGGGATAGTGCGGGAAAGTGGAGCTGAAGTACAAGATCATCCTGGATCTTATTGAATGGTGCAGCAGGCTTGAGGGTACGTATGGCCTACTCCTGCTCCTGTTTCTTATGTTCTTAAAGGTTGTGGAAATCTGGAACTCTGTTCCCCATAAAACTCAGGCTGGGGCCCAATTGAAAATTCCAAAACTGTGCTTGATAGATTCTTCTTGGGCAATGGTATTAAGAGTGATGGAACTAAGGCAGGTAGACGGAGATAAGATACTGATCAGTCACGATCTAATTGAATGGTGGAACTTTGACTCAGTCACACTGGGTGGTGCCTGTGAGAGATTCAGTAAACCCTCACCAACAGTTCTTGACTTCAGGATTTATAAGAACAAAATACACTCGGCACAGGGTTTTGACTCAACCTTAAACTTGTATGTTTATTGAACTTGCGTTATTCCCCAGTACACAACCTCCCTGAGATTCCGACCGGAATAACACCGAACCCATAATAAAACCCCCTCCACAAGGTTACCTGAAACCTAACAGGTAATATCACAGTTTAACACCCTTCCGCGATTTGACTGCGATTTTAAAACGACTCGGACAAATTCCCCGACGGTTTGACTGAAACTTATAATCACCCACACAGCTGGTGGTTGTGGTGTGGATTGTAGGCCGGGACCAGGTGACCACCCTGCATCCTCCTTCACTGCACTGTCCTCGCTCCGAAGTGGTCCTCTTTTTATGGGGCTTCATAATCACAGCATCAAATATATTTCCTGCTGTTCCTCTGTCAACTCTTCCGATAGTTAATAACCTCTTGATCATCAGTGTATTCCACTCCCTGGCCCAGACAGGGGCACGATCAGCTCTCCTGCTGTGTAGTACAATGCAAACCTTCCTTGGGAACAGATCTGGCTCCACTGTTGAGGAATGTGTGAATGTCCCTCTTCCTTCTTGACAGGGACCAGGGGCCATTGAAGGTGTGCATGGCCGGCGTCTGGTGCTATTGCCTGTGTTGATTAGATCGATGGCAGGTGTCCTGTATCATTATCTCTGAGGATGTCCTTCCAGTCTCTCAATGAATCATCGTTTCACTGCAATGTTTGAATGAACCCCTTACTGTATAGCCCACCCTCTGGGTGTTTGTACTGAGGTTTGTTTTTTATTAACCCGTCCCTCCGTCCGTAGGTTTTATATTCCATTCGACAATCCATTTTACAGTTGGGGTGGGGAACAGATCCTACAAGCCATTATCCACTCAGCCATTGTGAGAAGGGTCCGGTGGCCCTGCTGGAAAATGCTCGTGTGAGGCCACAGGTGAGGACAGTGGAATAGCCAGTTGACACTCACTGTCGAGGTTCACACATGGAGTTTGGGCACATGGGTCACATATTGGAGAGAAACTGGTGAGTGTAGAACTGAACCCAGCCAGAGTCAGCACCTTCAGGGGAGGGGAACCAGTGAGTGTAGAACTGAACCCAGCCAGAGTCAGTACCTTCAGGGGAGGGGAACCAGTTAGTATAGAACTGAACCGAGCCAGAGTCAGTACCTTCAGGGAAGGGGAACCGGTGAGTGTAGAACTGGACCCAGGCAGAGTCAGTACCTTCAGGGGAGGAGAGGGAGGGGAACCAGTGAGTGTAGAACTGAACCCAGCATAGGATATTAAGGGAATCGAGGGATATGGGGATAGTGCAGGAAAGTGGAGTTGTGGTAGAAAATCAGCCGTGATCTTATTGAATGGCGGAGCAGGCTCGAGGGGCCGTATGACCTACTCCTGCTCCTAGTTCGTATGTATGTTCTTGTGTTCATTCACAACTGGATGTGGCAGGACTGCAGAGCTTTGATCTGATTCATTGATTGTGGGATTACTTAGCCCTGTTTATACCATGCTGCTATCGCTGTTTATTATGCATGTAGTCCTGTGTTGCAGCTTCCCCAGGCTGATACCTCATTTCTCGGTATGCCTGGTGCTGCTCCTGGCATGCTCTTCTGCACTCCTAATTGAACCAGGCTTGATGGTAATGTTAGAGTGAGGGATATGCCAGACCATGAGGTCACAGATTGTGGTGGAATACAATGCTGCTGCTGCTGATGGCCCGTTTTCAGCTGCTAGATCTGTTCTGCATCTATCCCGTTTAGCACGGTGATGGTGCCACACAACACATTTGAGAGTGTGTTCGGTGTGACTTTGTCTCCACAATGACTGTGTGCGGTGGTCACTGCTACCAATGCTGTCATAGACAGAGGCAGCTCCATGTGGGACAGGCTCGATGTACCCGATGGTCTTTACCTGTCCGTCATTGTTCGTATCTGTGACAGTTAGATTGGTGAGGACCAGCTCAAGTAGGTTTTTTCCTCATGTTGGTTCTGTCACCATCTGCTGCAGGCCCAGTCTGGCAGATATGTCCTTCAGGACTCGACCAGCTCAGTCAGTAGTGGTACTCCCGAGTCACTTTTGGTGATGGACATTGAAGTTCCCCACCCAGAGTACATTGTGTGCCCTTGCTACCCTCAGTGCTTCTTCCAAGCTTAAACCAGTGTGAGTAATAGAATAGATTAGATTATAATGTGATATGTTTATACCTATAATTGTGTAACTATAAGAACTAACAGCAGGCAGGGTAGTTTAGGGATAATGAGAAAATTACTGAAGAAAAGTAACTGCTGGGAACCAGGGAAAGTGTCCTTGTAAATCACAGATTAGAGAAGTTCCAGCTGTCTTTTCCTCACTTCCTGCCCAAACCCAGCAGAGAAGACAAAGAAGAGTCCGGTGCCAGAGGTGGATCAGTGCAGGGTATCAAAGTGAGGGGAGACTGATGTAAGGGGGCAGTGGGGACTGGAGATACCGGAGATCAAGCTCAGGGCGCCCGAGGTTCCATCCAGCGGGCTGACCTGGTGTCAGTTACAGTGGACACGCGGGACTTGCATCTTTACTCTGATTGGTGGATCAGTATAAGATACGGTGGATGACGGAGAAACTGCTCATCTTATATTTCTTATTAAGGTATTAAAATTGCTGACACTGGACTCTGGAACTTGCTAATTAATAAGACAAGGGATTGGCTCGACCTTTACATCCCCAAATCTCTCTACCCCTCCACTCCTTTTAAAATGTTACCATTTAATGTACATTTCCTCCATTTTTCTTCCAAAATGTTTTGCATCATATTTCTCTGCACTAAATTTCATCTGCCATCCATCCAGCCCATTTACAAACCTGTGCATTCAGACTGAACTCACTTACAGTCCTCTTCACAGAGCCCCACGCTCCCCATTTTTGGCGTCATCTGGAAATTTTGATCACACTGCAGGTCTGATCACCGATTTTTAAAATAATTTATTTATTATTATTTATTGTCCCTCTGGCCCCAATCTCGATAGCATGACAAAATAAAATTCAGTTCCCCCAGTTTGGACTTTGAATTATTGGAACAAATTCTGAGGGACAGGATAAATCTTCATTCAGAAAGAGCCGGATTAATCAGGGACATTCAGTACGGATTTGTTAATGGAAGATCGTGTCTGACTAACCTGATTGCATTTTTTGAGGAGGTCACACGGAGGGTCGATGACGGTGTTGTGTATATGGATTTTAACAAGGCTTTTGATAAAATCCCACATGGCAGACTGGTCATGAAAGTTATATCCCATGGGATACAAGGCAAAGTGGCAACTTGGATCCAAAATTGGCTGAGGTAGGAAGCAAAGGTTAATGGTCAATGGGTGTTTTTGTGACTGGAAGGATGTTTCTGGTATAAATCAATGATTTAGATTTGAATGTAAAGGGTATGACTACGAAGTTTGCTGATGATACGAAAATTGTCCGTGTGGTTGATAATGAAGAAGAAAGCTGTAGAATGCAGGAAGGTATCAATGGACCTGTCAGGTGGGCAGAGCAGGGGCAAATGGAATTCAATCCGCAGGAGTGTGAGGTAATGCATTTGGTGAGGGCTAACAAGGAAAGGGAATACACAATAGATGGTAGGACACTGAGAAGTGTAGAGGAACAGGGTGACCTTGGCGTGCTTGACCACAGATCCCTGGAGGTAGCAGGACAGGTCGATAAAGTGGTTAAGAAGGCATACGGGATACTCGACTTTATTAGCCGAGGCATAGAATACAAGAGCTTGAACTGTATAAAACACTAGTTAGGCCACAGCTAGAATACTGCGTGCAATTCTGGTCATCACATTACAGAAAAGAGAGGGTAGAGAAGAGATTTACCAGGATGATGCCTGGACTGGAGAATTTTAGGTATGAAGAAAGATTGGATCGGCTGTGGTTGTTTTGTTTGGAACAGAGGAGGTTGAGGGGAGACCTGATTGAGGTTTATAAAATTATGAGGGGCCTAGATGGAATGGATAGGAGGGACCTATTCCCCTTAGCAGAGGGGTCAATGACTAGGGGCATAGATTTAAAGTAATTGGTAGAAACGTAGAAATTTACAGTGCAGGAGGCCATTTCGGCCCATCGTGTCCACGCCGACCGATAAAGAGTCGCACGGCCCTCGGTCAGCAGCCCTGAAGGTTACTAGAAACCTGTGAGCAATGAACAATGGCGGAAAGGTAAAAAGCACCCGAGCCAACCAGTCCGCCTCACACAACTGCGACACCCCTTACACTGAAACATTCTACACTCCACCCCAACCAGAGCCATGTGATCTCCTGGGACAGGCAAAAACCAGATAAAAACCCAGGCCAATTGGGGAAAAAAAATCTCGGAAAATTCCTCTCTGACCCATCCAGGTGATCGAAACGAGTCCAGGAGATCACCCTGGCCATGTTCGATTCGCTGCAGTACTTACCATCGTATCTTTGCCAGCCGACAGGAGGTTATCCAGTCTAATCCCAATTACCAGATCTAGGTCCGTTACCCTGCAGATTACGGCACTTCAAGTGCGCATCCAAGCACCTTTTAAATGTGGTAAACAGCTAGAGGTCATGGTCCATATCAGGACCAGCACCATAGGTAGAAAGAGGGATGAGGTTCTACAGGCAGAATTTAGGGAGCTAGGAAGAAAATTGAAGAGTAGGACCTCAAAGGTAGTAATCTCCGAATTACTACCAGTGCCACGTGCTAATGAGTACAAGAATAGAAGGACAGAGAGAATGAATGCGTGGCTGGAGAGTTGGTGTAGGAAGGAGGGCTTTAAATTCTTGAGGGATTGGGACGACTTGTGGGGGAGATGGGACCTGTACAAACCGGACGGGTTGCACCTCAACAGTGCCGGGACCAATATCCTAGCGGGGAGCTTTGCTAGTGCTGTTGGGGAGAGTTTAAACTAGCTTGGCAAGGGGATGGGAACCTGAGAACACATTCAATAGGGAAGGAAGTGAAGCAGAAATTGGATAGCATGAATTTAGAAAGCGAATCTGTAAAACAGAGGAAACAAGGGTTAGTAAGTAGTAATCAAGGAGGGCTTCCTGTGCGAAATGGCATATACTTTAATGCAAGGAGTATAGCGAGTAAGGCAGATGAGCTAAGAGCACAGATAGATACTTGGGAGGATTACATTATAGCCATTACAGAGACATGGCTGAAAGAGGGGCAGGTTTGCAGATCAATATTCCTGGTTCCAAGATTTTTAGACAAGACAGAGAGGGGGGTAAAAAGGGTGTCACGGAATTGATTAAAGAAACTATTACAGCGGAGAGGAGGGATATTTTAGAGAGATCATCAAATGAGGCCATATGGGTCGAATTTAAAAATAAAAAAGGGGCGATCACACTGCTGGCCGTGTATTATAGACCCCCAAACTGGGAGGGAGATGGAGCAACAAATATGTTGGCAAATTGCTGTGTTGTCCAAAAACCATAGGTCAGTAATAGTAGGGGATTTTAACTATCCTAATATTGATTGGGACAAATTTAGTGTGAAGGGTGTAGAGGGTGTGTAAATTTCTGGATTCTTTTACCTCAATCTGGTTCAGTAAAATTACTGAGTCGAATACCTCTTGTGCTTTGAACAAAGCAGTCTTTATTACCGGCCAGTAAGACCTATCAGACAGAAGATATGCTCTCTGGATAGAGCGTACACACTCCCTACGGATAGGTGAAGTTACATCGTAAAGCGTCAACAGTTATACAGTTTTGAAATCAGATAACAAAATACAAATGGATTGACAGTCTAACTCAGCCACTCATTAGTCAATTTATATGAGATGTTCTTCTTGAAAGCTCAAGCATTGCCTCTAAATGTTTCAATCTAATGATGTGACTATTAACTGAGACCTTGCAATTCTGCAGATTTATTTCATTGGCAGGATTAGTGACTTGAAACCTTGAGACAGACTGTTAGCTATGCTGATGTTGCACTATTTGCAATCTGACATTCTCCCAGCTATTCTTCCATGGCTTATACATTTTCATATATCCCGTTTACTTTACTGTCCTTAATTCCATATATTCCGTTCAGATATCCACAGGTGTGGAATTCTTAAACTGCATTCAAGAGAACTTTTTTAGTCAGTATGTAACAAGCCTAACACGAGAGGGGGCGGTTTTGGATTTCGTTTTGGGGGATGAAGCTGGGCAGGTTGAAGGGGTATTAGTGGGAGAGCACTTGGGTGCCAGTGACCATAATTCAGTCCGATTCAAGTTAGTTATGGATAAGGACAAGGATAGGCCTCGAATAAAAGTTTCAAACTGGGGAAAAGCTAACTTTGCTAAGTTGAGGAGTGATTTGGCCACAGTGGACTGGAAACTGCTACTTGTAGGTAAATCAGTGTTGGAACAGTGGGAGACATTCAAGGAGGAGGTCTGGGAGGCTCAGGCCAAACATGTGACTTTAAAGAAAAAGGATGGAATAACAATTCTAGAACCCGCTGGATGTCTAAGGACTTACAGGGTAGGATAAAGAAAAAATGGGAAGCTTATGTCATACACCAACGGCGAAATACTGTAGAATCTTTGGAGGAATATAGAAAGATAAGAGGTAAAATTAAAAAGGATATTAGGAATGTTAACAGAGAGCATGAAAAATACTTGATTAGTAAAATTAAGGAAAGCCCAAAGAAGTTCTATAAATGTATTAAGAGTAAGAGGAAACTAAAGAAAGGGTAGGGCCTATTAGAGACCATGGGCCCAAGTTTCCACATGATTTGCGCCTGATTTTTTTAGGAGCAACTGGTGGAGAACGGACTATCTTGGAAATCGCAATTCTCCACATTTTTTTTTCTGCAGTTCTAGTCAATTAGAACAGTTTCACTTTGGAACAGAATTTTTTCTTCAAAAGGGGGCGTGTCCGGCCACTGCCGCCTGATTTCAAAGTTTCCACAGTGAAAACGTACTCCAAACGAAGTTAGAATGGAGCAAGTGAAGATTTTTGTTGAACTGAAAAAACCTTGTCTACACATTAAAAAATCAGGCACAGGTTACAAATTAGGCGTCCAGAACGAGGTGGGGGAGAGAGAGGGGGAAGGGAAGTCATTAAATTCTATAATAAATCCTTATTTATACTTATACAAATAAATCCAACCTGAATAAAAATTTATAAGCAAAGAAAAGATTAAATAAGCCATCTTCCTACCTGTGTGAAAGTGCTTCACCCAGGGAGAATGCTGCAAGAAGCCTCACAAGTTGAGGTAGCCATTCGTTCCCGCGGGGAGAAGGAGGAAGCCGTTCGTTTCGTTCCCGCGGGGGGTGGGAGGGGGGGAAGGCAGCAGCCATTCGTTCCCGTTGGGGGGGGGGGGGGGGGAGGAGGAAGCCGTTCGTTCCCGCGAGGCGGGGGGGAGGAGGGAAACGGCTGCCTCAACTTCCTGAGGCTTCCTGCAGCCTTCTCACTGCTGCAAGAAGCCTCAGTGCTGATGTGCTGATGGCAATGTGCTTTTATTAAAAAAATTTCAAAAATTAAACAGCTACAAAGAACTACAAAAATGGCCGAGTGCCAATGTTTCCTTCACACTGCGCGTGCGCGAACGCTCCAAACATGCGCACGCAACGTTGCCGGCAGGAAAAAACTAATTTAAATGGTACCCGCCCCCTCCCACTTACAAAATCGGCGCGAGTGTAGGCTCCGCCCCCCTGGGCGCCACGCCAAACAGACATGGAGCTGCAGGGCGCTCCAGAATCGCACGTTTTCTTTCCGGCGCGAAAAACGGGCGCCCAGCTCGGAGGGGCACCCGTTTTTTATCGTGTGGAAACTTGGGCCCCATGAGGGTAATCTTTGTGTGGAGGCAGAAGATGTTGTTATGATTCTTAATGAATATTTTGCGTCTGTTTTCACAAAGGAAAGGGGCAATGCAGATACTGTTATCAAGGAGGAGTGTGAAATTCTGGATGAAATAAACAGTGAGAGAGGAGTATTAAGGTGTTTAGCAGCTTTGGAAGTAGATAAGTCCCCAGGCCCAGATGAAATGCATCCCAGGCGAAGTAAAAGAGGAAATAGCAGATCCCTTGACCATCATTTTCCAGTCCTATTTGGATTTGGGCATGGTGCCAGAGGACTGCTAATGTGGTACCCTCGTTTAAGGAGGGAGAAAGGGATAGGCCGAGTAATTACAGGCCTGTCAGCCTAACCTCAGTGGTGGGAAATTATTGGAAAAAATCCTGTGAGAGAGGATAAATCTACATTTGGAAAGGCAAGGACTAATTAGGGACAGTCAGCACAGATTTGTTAAGGGAAGATTGTGTTTGACTATCCTGATTACCTCCTCAAAAAATTCAACCAAGAGGGTCAATGAGGGTAGTGCACACAATGTAGTGTATATGGCCTTTAGCAAAGCTTTTGATAAGGTCCCACGTGGTAGACCGGTCACGAAGGTTAAAGCCCATGGGATCCAGAGCAAAGTGGCAAGTTGGATCCAAAATTGTCTTTGAGGTAGGAAGCAAAAGGTAAGGATTGATGGATGTTTTTGTGACTGGAAGGATGTTTCCTGTGGGGTTCTGCAGGGCTCAGTCATGGATCCCTTGCTTTTTGTGGTATATATCAATGATCTAGATTTGAATCGAGGGAGTAAGATTAAGACATTTGCAGATGACACTAAAATTGGCTGTGTGGTTGATAATGAAGAGGAAAGTCATGGACTGCAGGAGGATATCAGTCTACTGCTCAGGTGGGCAGAGCAGTGGCAAATGGAATTTAATTCGGAGAAGTGTGAGGTATTGCACTTTGGGAGGGCTAATAAGGAAAGGGTATACACATTAATATTTGAAGATCAATCCCTCAAAACTGTCACCAAGCTCATGGTCTACAGAGCCAGAGTAATACCCGCCCTCCTGTATGGCTCAGAGACATGGACCATGTACAGTAGACACCTCAAGTCGCTGGAGAAATACCACCAGCGATGCCTCTGCAAGATCCTGCAAGTCCCCTGGGTGGACAAACACACAAACATTAGCGTCCTCGTCCAGGCCAACATCCCCAACATTGAAGCACTGACCACACTTGATCAGCTCCGCTGGGCAGGCCACATAGTTCGCATACCAGACACGAGACTCCCAAAGCAAGCGCTCCACTCGGAACCCGTCCACAGCAAACGAGCCAAAGGCAGGCAGAGGAAACGTTACAAGGACACCCTCAAAGCCTCCCTGATAAAGTGCGACATGCCCACTGACACCTGGGAGTCCTTGGCCATAGACCGCCCTCAGTGGAGGAAGTGCATTTGGGAGGGGCCTGAGCTCCTCGAGTATCGTCGCCGATGCATGCAGAAATCAAGCGCAGGCAGCGGAAGGAGCGTGTGGCAAACCAGGCTCCCTGCCCACCTTTTCCCTCAACGACTATCTGTCCCACCTGTGACAGAAACTGTGGGTCTTGTATTGGACTGTACAGCCACCTAAGAACTCATGCTAAGAGTGGAAGCAAGTCTTCCTCGATCCCGAGGGACTGCCTATGATGATGATGATGATACACATTAAGCGGTAGATGATCAAAGGGACCTTGGAGTGCTTGTCCACAGATCCCTGAAAGTAGCAGGCCGGGTGGATAAGGTGGTTAAGAAGGCATACAGAATGCTTGCCTTTATTGGCCGAAGCAAAGAATACAAGAGCACGGAGGTTATGCTTCAATTGTATAATACTCTGGTTCGGCCACAGCTGGAGTTCTGGTTGCTATATTATAGGAAGGATGTGATTGCGCGAGAGAGGGTGCAGAGGAGATTTACTAGGATGCTGCCTGGAATGCAGCATCTGAGCTGTGAGAACAGATTGGATAGGCTGGGTTTGCTCTCATTGGAACAGTGGAGGCTGAGAGGAAACCTCATTGAGGTGACAACATTTTGAGAGGTCTGGATATAGTAGATAGCAAGGGTCTATTTCCCTTGGTGGAGGGGTCAATTACGAGGCATAGTTTTAAGGTGGTTGATGGAAGGCTCAGAGGGGATTTGAGGGGAGGCTTCTTCACGCAGAGGGTCGTGGGGGTCTGGAACTCACTGCCTGGAAGGATGGTGGATGCAGAAATGCTCAGCACATTCCCTCCCCCAGAATTCCCTGCGTCTGCTCTGTCACATCCCTGACCCTGGCACCACACCATTCTGGAGTCACGTCTGCGGCCGCAGAAACGCCTTTCTGCTCCCCTAATTATAGAATCCCCAATCACTACAGCTCTTTTATTCTTCGTCCTTCTCCCCTGTGCAGCTGAGCCACCCGTGGTGCCTTGGAATTGGCTCTGGCTTCACTCCCCAGAGGCACCATCGCCCTCACCGATGCTCAGAAGTGAATATCGGTTTGAAAGTGAGATGGACTCGCGTGGGGACTCCTGCACTATCTGCCTGGCGTTCTTACTCTGTCTGGTGGTCACCCACTTCCCCTCTGCCTGCACCTCCTGAAAGGTACAATCCACGGAGCTCTCAGCCTCGCGGATGCACCGTAGTGATTCCAGCCGCCGCTCAAGCTCCGAAACGTGGAGCTCGAGTAGTTGAAGCTGGAGACTCCTCCTGCACAGTCACTGACACCAATCCCCTCCTGTCTGTTATAAACCCACCCCACAGTCACTGACACCAATCTCCTCCTGTCTGATATAAACCCACCCCACAGTCACTGACATCAATCTCCTCCTGTCTGATATAAACCCAAGCCACAGCCACTGACACCAATCCCCTCCTGTTTGATATAAACCCACCCTACAGGCACTGACACCAAGCCCCTCCTACAAAAGAACATAACATAAGAATTACGAACAGGAGTAGGCCATTGAGCCCCTCGAGCCTGCTCCGCCATTCAACAAGATCATGGCTGATTTGGCCGTGGACTCAGCTCCACTTACCCGCCCGCTCCCCATGACCCTTAATTCCCTTATTGGTGAAAAATCTATCTGTGATTTGAATACATTCAATGAGCTAGCCTCAACTGCTTCCTTGGGCAGAGAATTCCACAGATTCACAATCCTCAGAGAAGAAATTCCTTCTCAACTCGGTTTTAAATTGGCTCCCATGTATTTTGAGGCTGTGCCCCCTAGTTCTAGTCTCCCCGACCAGTGGAAACAACCTGTCTGCTTCTATCTTGTCTATCCCTTTCATTATTTTAAATGTTTCTGTAAGATCACCCCTCATCCTTCTGAACTCCAACGAGTAAAGACCCAGTCTACTCAATCTATCATCATAAGGTCACCCCCTCATCTCCGGAATCAGCCTAGTGAATCGTCTCTGTACCCCCTCCAAAGCTAGTATAGCCTTCCTTAAGTAAAGTGACCAACACTGCACGCAGTACTCCAGGTGCGGCCTCACCAATACCCTGCACAGTTGCAGCAGGACCTCCCTGCTTTTGTACTCCATCCCTCTCGCAATGAAGGCCAACATTCCATTCGCCTTCCTGATTACCTGCTGCACCTGCAAACTAACTTTTTGGGATTCGGACCCCCAGGTCCCTCTGCACCGCAGCATGTTGTCATTTCTCCCCATTCAAATAATATTCCCTTTTACTGTTTTTTTTCCCAAGGTGGATGACCTCACATTTTCCGACATTGTATTCCATCTGCCAAACCTTTGCCCATTCGCGTAACCTATCTAAATCTCTTTGCAGCCTCTCTGTGTCCTCGACACAACCCGCTTTCCCACTAATCTTTGTGTCATCTGCAAATTTTGTTACACTACACTCTGTTCCCTCTTCCAGGTCATCTATGTATATTGTAAACAGTTGTGGTCCCAGCACCGATCCCTGTGGCACACCACTAACCACCGATTTCCAACCCAAAAAGGACCCATTTATCCTGACTCTCTGCTTTCTGTTAGCCAGCCAATTCTTGATCCATGCTAATACATTTCCTCTGACTCCGCGTACCTTTATCTTCTGCAGTAACCTTTTGTGTGGCACCTTATCGAATGCCTTTTGGAAATCTAAATACACCACATCCATCGGTACACCTCTATCCACCATGCTCGTTATCTCCTCAAAGAATTCCAGTAAATTAGTTAAACATGATTTCCCTTTCATGAATCCATGTTGCATCTGCTCGATTGCACTATTCCTATCTAGATGTCCCACTATTTCTTCCTTAATGATAGCTTCAAGCATTTTCCCCACTACAGATGTTAAACTAACCGGCCTATAGTTACCTGCCTTTGATCTGCCCCCTTTTTTAAACAGAGGTGTTACATTAGCTGCTTTCCAAGCCGCTGGTAGCTCCCCAGAGTCCAGAGAATTTTGGTAGATTATAATGAATGCATCTGCTATCACTTCCGCCATCTCTTTTAATACCCTGGGATGTATTTCATCAGGACCAGGGGACTTGTCGACCTTGAGTCCCATTAGCCTGTCCAGCACGACCCCACTAGTGATAGTGATTATCTCAAGGTCCTCCCTTCCCACATTCCCGTGACCAGCAATTTTTGGCATGGTTTTTGTGTCTTCCACTGTGAAGACTGAAACAAAATAATTGTTTAAAGTCTCAGCCATTTCCACATTTCCCATTATTAAATCCCCTTCTCATCTTCTAAGGAACCAACATTTACTTTAGTCACTCTTTTCCATTTTATATATCGGTAAAAGCTTTTACTATCTGTTTTTATGTTTTGCGCAAGTTTACTTTCGTAATCTATCTTTCCTTTCTTTATTGCTTTCTTAGTCATTCTTTGCTGTCGTTTAAAATTTTCCCAATCTTCTAGTTTCCCACTAACCTTGGCCACCTTATACGCATTGGTTTTTAATTTGATACTCTCCTTTATTTCCTTGGTTATCCATGGCTGGTTATCCCTTCTCTTACCGCCCTTCTTTTTCACTGGAATATATTTTTGTTGAGCACTATGAAATAGCTCTTTAAAAGTCCTCCACTGTTCCTCAATTGTGCCATCGTTTAGTCTGTGTTCCCAGTCTACTTTAGCCAACTCTGCCCTCATCCCACTGTAGTCCCCTTTGTTTTAGCATAGTACACTCGTTTGAGACACTACTTCCTCACCCTCAATCTGCATTACAAATTCAACCATACTGTGATCACTCATTCCGAGAGGATCTTTTACTTGGAGATCATTTATTATTCCTGTCTCATTACATGGGACCAGATCTAAGATAGCTTTCTCCCTTGTCGGTTCTGTAACATACTGTTCTAAGAAACAATCCCGTATGCATTCTATGAATTCCTCCTCCAGGCTACCCCGTGCGATTTGATTTGACCAATCGATATGTAGGTTAAAATCCCCCATGATTACTGCCGTTCCTTTTTCACATGCCCCCATTATTCCCTTGATTATTGTCCGCCCCACCGTGAAGTTATTATTTGGGGGCCTATAAACTACGCCCACCAGTGACTTTTTCCCCTTACTATCTCTAATCTTCACCCACAATGATTCAATATTTTGTTCATTAGAGCCAATATCGTGTCTCACAACTGCCCTGATATCATCCTTTATTAACAGAGCTACCCCACCTCCTTTCCCTTCTTGTCCAGCTTTCCGAATTGTCAGATACCCCTGTATGTTTAATTCCCAGTCTTGGCCACCCTGCAACCACGTTTCTGTAATGGCCACCAAATCATACCCATTTGTAATGATTTGTGCCGTCAACTCATTTACTTTATTTCGAATGCTGCGTGCGTTTAGGTAGAGTGTTTTAATACTAGTTTTTAAACCATGATTTTTAGTTTTGACCACTCCTGCAGCCCCTTGATATTCATACATATTGTCCCTTCCTATCACCTTATGGTTTACACTTACCCCAGTGCTACTCTGCTCTGTTGCCTCTCGCCTTTTGCATTCTTTCTTGGGGTCCTGTTCATCTGAGCTCTCACCCACTCTAACTAGCTCAGAGCCCTCTCCTGGGTTCCGAATACTCCTCGCATTGAGGCACCGAGTTTTCAGGCTTGCCTTTTTATTACACTTTGACCCTTTAGAATTTTGCAGTACAGTGGCTCTTTTTGGTTTTTGCCTTGGGTTTCTCTGCCCTCCACTTTTACTCATCTCCTTTCTGTCTTTTGCTTCTATCTCCATTTTGTTTCCCTCTGTCTCCCTACATTGGTTCCCATCCCCCTGCCATATTCGTTTAACTCCTCCCCAACAGCACTAGCAAACATATTAGCATGGATAGAGGATTGGCTAACTAACATAAAACAGAGAGTCAAGATAAATGGGTCATTTTTAGGTTTCCAAACTGTAACTAGTGGGGTGACACAGGGATCAGTGCTGGAGCCTCAACTATTTACAATTTATATTAATGACTTGGATGAAGGGGCCGAGAGTAACGCAGCCAAATTTGCTGCTGATACAAAGATAGGTGGGAAAGCAAGTTGTGAGGAGGACGCAACAAATCTACAAAGGGATATAGACAGGCTCAGTGAGTGGGGAAAATCTGGCAGATGGACTATAATGTGGTAAATATCAGGTTATCCCCTTTGGTAGGAAAAATAAAAACGTGAATTATTATTTAAATGGGGTTGATTACAAAATGCTGTAGTACAGAGGGATCTGGGGGTTCTTGTACAAGAAACTCAATAGGTTAGCATGCAGGTACAGCAAATAATCAGGAAGGCAAATGGAATGCTGGCCTTTATTGCAAGGGGGATGGAGTATAAAAGTAGGCAAGTCCTGCTACAACTGTACAGGACATTGGTAAGACCACAGCTGGAGTACTGTGCACAGTTTTGGTCTGGACTTGTCTCCATTCCCGTGCCGAGGGGATTGTTACACCAGACGGGAGGGGCAACATTTGGGGACACTGATTCCCCACCAATTCCCATTCTCCTCCTTTCTGGTGGATAATGGAGGGGCCACTGTGTGTAATGAGCAAGTTAGTAAGCATTGTCAGCAAGCTCTTGTTGGAGATTATATTCAGTGGAAAGTTTGATAGTATTGTAGATGTTGTACCAAAGATCAATGTAGGATTCAAGTAAAAATGCATAATTTTATTGCAAACTAAATTTCTGTTGAGAGTCGCTGAATTAAGGGGAAAGATAACACACAGCGTTTCTTAAATGGACACTGCAGCCTCGAGAACACAATCAGCAATATATCCAGAGTATTAAAGTCCAGCCCAGTTATAGGGTTATTATCAGCAGAAACAAACCCCAACTGTCAGAATGAACATGGTTCAGTCGGGATGTGATTAACAGCAGATTCCAACCCCTGCAGTCACTTGTGAACTCGCTGATGTGTCAGCAGGTTGGATGACCCAGTGAATCCCTTCCCACACATGGGGCAGGTGAACGGCCTCTCCCCAGTGTGAACTCGCTGGTGTTTCAGCAGGTGGGATGACCCAGTGAATCCCTTCACACACATGGGGCAGGTGAACGGCCTCTCCCCAGTGTGAATGCGTCGATGAATTTCCAGCACAGACGGCGATCTAAATACCTTCCCATAGTCCCCACAGTTTCTCCATGGTGCGGGTATCCTTGTGACTCTGGATGGTTGGACGATCAGTTGAAGCCTCGCCCACACTCACAACACGTTTACAGTTTCTCCCCGCTGTGAATGGTGCAATGTTTCTTCAGGCTGTGTGACTGGTTAAAGCTTTTTCCACAGGCAGTGCACTGGATCATTCACTCGGGTGTGTGTGTCTCGGTGCTTTTCCAGTCACACTGATGTTTGAAATCTTTTCCCACAGGCAGGACAGACAAACATTTCTCCTTCCACTTTCAAAGGCCGATGATATTCGGGTCCTGATGAATCGATTGACTCCGTCAGATCTTGACATGATGTTTGGTTTGTGTTTCCTGTCTGAAAATCTCCCCTTCTAATACGCTGTAAAAAGAGATAACAAAACTCATCACTGTCAGTACAAGACAGAAATTCAGGATAGACACATCTAGTTTCCATGGAACATTCTTTCCTCTCTTGTTCTTCCAAAGCTGTAAATCCATGTCCCACACATTGTCCCTCCTGCTGTGCTGAAATCTAAATCAACACACATTTCTAAACTGTTTCTCCTCCACTCCCAGTTTTCAACACCAATTCTGGTTGGGTTCAGTTCGACACTCACTGGTTCTCCTCCCCTTAAGGTACTGACTCTGGCTGGGTTCAGTTTACACTCACTGGTTCCCTTCCCCTGAAGGTACTGACTCTGGCTGGGTTCAGTTCTACACTCACTAGTTCCCCTCCCCTAAAGGTACTGACTCTGGTTGGGTTCAGTTCCACACTCACTGGTTCCCCTCCCTCTCCTCCCCTGAAGGTTTTTTTTTTCTGTTAAGTTAGTATTCAGTCTTTAAATAAAGGTTAGTTAAATCAGCAGATTGCTGAGTAGTTGCTGGGTGTATTTCTCTAAGGTTTCGAGTTTAGTTCTACTTGATAGTTGTGAGTGTAACTCGAGGGATGAAAGGACAGCTCAGTCCCGTGGATTACACATCCTGCGGCATGTGGGAAATCCTGGAAGCTTCGCACAGCCGGGACGACCACATGTGCAGGAGGTGTCTCCAGCTGCACCAACTCAAGCTCCGTGTTTTGGATCTTGAGCGGCGTCTGGAGTCACTGCGGTGCATCCATGACACTGAGCGCTACGGGGATATCACGTTTCTAGAGATGGTCACCCCGCAACTGACGAATGTGCAGGCAGATAGGTATTGGGTGACCCCTGGACAGAAGAGGAGGACCAGGCAGGGTCCCCTGAGTCCATCTCGCTCTCCAACTGCTTCTCTGTTCTTAGTACTGGTGAGGGCGATGGTGTCTCTGGGAAGTGAACCAGAGCCAAATCAACAGCACCACGGGTGTCTCAGCTGCACGGGGGGTACGGGGGGAGGAAGAAGAATGGAAGAGCTATAGTGGTAGGGGATTTAATCGTCAGGGGAGCAGACAGGTGTTTCTGCAGCCGCAGACGTGACTCCAGGATGGTATGTTGCCTCCCTGGTGCCAGAGTCCAGGATGTCACTGAGCGGCTGCAGGGCATTCTGGGGGAAGAGGGTGAACAGCCGGAGGGCATGGTCCATATCGGGACCAATGACACGGGTAGAAAGAGGGGTGGGGTCCTGCAGGCAGAGTTTAGGGAGTTAGGAGAGAGATTAAAAAGCAGGACCTCAAAGCTAGTAATCTCCGGATGACTCCCGATGCCACGAGCTGGTGAGTACAGAAATAGGAGGATAGAACAGATGAATACGTGGCTGGAGAGATGGTGCAGGAGGGAGGGCTTTAGTTTCCGGAGGCATTGGGACCGCTTCTGGGGAGGTGGGACCGGTACAAGCCGGACGGGTTGCACCTCAACAGAGCCGAGACCAATATCCTCGCGGGGGCAAGGGGTTGCTAGTGCTGTTGGGGAGGGTTTAAACTAGCTTGGCAGGGGGATGGGAACCTGAAAATAGATTCAGTAGGGAGGGGAGTAAAGCTGGAATTAGAAAGCAAAATTAAAGAAAGTGAGTTTGAAGGAGAGAGGAAACAAGCAGGAAAAAAGGGTAAAAAAACAAACTTAAAGCCACTTTGTCTAAATGCACGTATCATTTTTCACAAAATAGATGAGTTGACGGCACAAATAGATACAAATGGGTATGATCTGATAGGCATTACAGAGACGTGGTTGCAAGGTGACCAGGTCTGGGAATTAAATATTCAGGGGTATTTGACAATCCAGAAGGACAGACAGACAGAAAGGAAAAGGAGGTGGGGTAGCTCTATTGAAAAAGGATGGAATCACTGCAATCAGAAGAAACAATATTGGCTCAAATGATCAGGATGTTGAACCAGTTTGGGTGGAGATAAGGAATAATAAAGGGAAAAAGTCACTGGTGGACATAGTCTACAGGCCACCTAACAGTAGCAACTGTGTTGGTCGGAGCATAAACCAGGAAATAGTGGGGGCTTGTAAAAAGGGAACAGCAATAATCATGGGTGATTTTAACCTCCATATTGATTGGACATATCAAATTGGTCAGGGTAGCCTTGAGGGGGAGTTCATAGAGTGCATAAGGGATGGGTTCCTTCAGCAGTATGTAACGGAACCAACCAGGGGGCAGGCTATCTTAGATCTGGTCCTGTGTAATGAGACAGGATTAATAAACAATCTCCTCGTAAAGGATCTCCTTGGAATGAGTGATCATAGCATGGTTGAATTTCAAATTTAGATGGAGGGTGAGAAAGTTAGCTCTCTAACCAGCGTACTAAGCTTAAATGAAGGAGACTATGTAGGTATGAGGGCAGAGTTGGCTCAGGTGGACTGGGAAAATAGATTAAAGTGTAGGACGGTTGTTGAACAGTGGTGTACATTTAAGGAGATATTGCACAACTCTCAAGAGTTCCAGTGAGGAGAAAAGGGTGTAAAAGAAAAGATAGCCATCCGTGGCTAACTAAAGAAATAAAGGACGGTGTCCAATTAAAAACAAGGGCATACAAAGTGGCCAAAACTAGTGGGAGGACAGAAGATTGGGAATCTTTTAAAAGCCAGCAAAGAAAGACTAAAAAAATGAAGAAAGGGAAGTTAGACTATGAAAGTAAACTAGCACGAAATATAAAAACAGATAGCAAGAGTTTCTATAGGTATATAAAAAGGAAAAGATTAACTAAAGTAAATGTTGGTCCCTTAGAGGACGAGACCGGGAATTAGTAATGGGGAACATGGAGATGGCAGAAACTCTCTACAAATATTTTGTATCTGTCTTTACGGTAGAGGACACAAACAATATCCCAACAGTGGACAGTCAAGGGGCGATACGGGGGGGAGGAACCTAACACAATCACTAAGAAGGTGGTACTCAGTAAGGTAATGGGACTAAAGGCGGATAAATCCCCTGGACCTGATGGCTTGCATCCTAGAGTCTTCAGAGAAGTAACGGCAGGGATAGTGAATGCATTGATTGTAAATTTAACATAATTCCCTGGATTCAGATTGGAAAACTGCAAATGTAACACCTCTATTTAAAAAAGGAGGCAGACAAAAAACAGGAAACTATAGACCAATTAGCCTAACATCTGTGGTTGGGAAAATGTTGGAGTCCATTATTAAAGAAGCAGTAGCAGGACATTTGGAAAAGCACAATTCAGTCAGGCAGAGTCACCACGGATTTATGAAGGGGAAGTCATGTTTGACAAATTTGTTGGAATTCTTTGAGGATGTAACAAACAGGGTGGATAAAGGGGAACCATTGGATGTGGTATATTTGGACTTCCAGAAGGCATTTGACAAGGTGCCACATAAAAGGTTACGCACATGATAAAATATCATGGGGTTGGAGGTAATATATTAGCATGGATAAAGGATTGGCTAACTAACAGAAAACAGAGTCAGGATAAATGGTTTATTCTCGGGTTGGTAATCAGTAACTAGTGGGGTGTCGCAGGGATCAGTGCTGGGACCCCGACTATTTACAATCTACATTAACGATGTGGAAGAAAGGACCGAGTGTAACATGGCCACATTTGCTGACGATGCAAAGATGGGAGGAAAAGCAATATGTGAGGAGGACACAAAAAATCTGCAAATATAGACAGGCTAAATGAGTGTGCAAAAATTTGGTAGATGGAGTATAATGTTGGAAAGTGTGAGCTCATGTGCTTTGGCAGAAAAATTCAAAGAGCAAGTTATTAATTAAATGGAGAAAAATTGCAAAGGTTAGTATGCAGGTTCTGCAAGTGATCAGGAAGGCCAATGAAATCTTGGCCTTTATTGCAAAGGGGATGGAGTATAAAAGCAGGGAAGTCTTGCTGCAGTTATACATGATATTGGTGAGGGCACACCTGGAATACTGCGTACAGTTTTGGTTTCCATATTTACGAAAGGATATACTTGCTTTGGTGGCAGTTTCTTGTCTTGGAGGGTTGTAAATCTGTGGAATTCGCTGCCTCAGAGAGCTGTGGAAGCTGGGTCATTGAATAAATTTAAGACAGAGATAGACAGTTTTTGAACCAATAAGGGGTTATGGGGCGAAGACAGGGAAGTGGTCCAGAGTTCATGATCGGACCAGCCATGATCGTGTTGGGTTGTGAAGCAGGCTCGAGTATGGCCTGCTCCCGCTCCTATTCCTTATGTTCATTTGTTCTTATGTTGAACACTCTCTCATCAGACACTTCCAGGGCAAGTACAGCAAGGGTTAGATACAGAGTAAAGCTCCCTCGACACTGTCCCATCAAATGCTAAACCTTGCCCATAATGAGCAGGGCTCAGGGAGGTTGGTTGCTAGGCACTTCAGTGATGTCATTAAGCTAGTTTGAATAGCTAATAGTTACTCCAAACTAACTTAGGCCAGCATATCTGGCCACACAGAAAAATCTTGTGGAGAGACAAGAAAGCACCAAGCACTAAACAAAGCACAAAAATAAACATTCAATAACAAATAAAAAATACAAGGAAGCTGAGAGAACCTGCATCTAGCACCAAGATTTACAAAGCACGAAACAAAGCACAAAAAGTAATAAACAATTAATTAACAAATAAAAAATAAAAGGAACCCTGCATCTAAAGCACCAAGACCAAAGTAATTGATGGGATTGAAGGCCAATAAACCCCCGGGGCCTGATAGTCTGCATCCCAGAGTACTTAAGGAAGTGGCCCTAGAAAGAGTGGATGCATTGGTGATCATTTTCCAACAGTCTATCGACTCTGGATCAGTTCCTATGGCCTGGAGGGTAGCTAATGTAGCACCACTTTTTAAAAAAGGAGAGAGAAAACGGGTAATTATAGACCAGTTAGCCTGACATCAGTAGTGGGGAAAATGTTGGAATCAATCATTAAGGATGAGAGAGCAATGGCAGGATCGGACCAAGTCAGCATGGATTTATGAAAGGGAAATCATGCTTGACAAATCTTCTAGAATTTTTTGAGGATGTAATGAGTAGAGTGGACAAGGGAGAACCAGTGGATGTGGTGTATTTGGACTTTCAAAAGGCTTTTGACAAGGTCCTACACAAGAGATTCGTGTGCAAAATTAAAGCACATGGTACTGGGGGTAATGTACTGACGTGGATAGAGAACTGGTTGGCAGACAGGAAGCAGAGAGTCGGGATAAACTCGTCCTTTTCAGAATGGCAAGCAGTGACTAGTGGGGTGCCGCAGGGCTCAGTGCTGGGACCCCAGCTATTTACATTATACATTAATGATTTAGATGGAGGAATTGAGTGTAATATCTCCAAGTCTGCAGATGAAACTAAACTGGGTGGCGGTGTGAACTGTGAGGAGGACGCTAAGAGGCTGAAGGGTGACTTGGACAGGTTAGGTGAGTGGGCAAACGCCTGGCAGATGCAGTATAATGTGGATAAATGTGAGGTTATCCACTTTAGTGGCAAAAACACAAAGGCAGAATATTATCTGAATGGCAGCAGATAAGGAAAAGAGGTGCAACGAGATCTGGGTGTCATGGTACATCAGTCATTGAAAGTTAGCATGCAGGTACAGCAGACGGTGAAGAAGGTAAATGGTATGTTGGCCTTCACAGCAAGGGGATTTGAGTACAGGAGCATGGAGGTCTTACTGAAGTTGTAGAGGCCTCACCTGGAATATTGTGTTCAGTTTTGATCTCCTAATCTGAGGAAGGACATTCTTGCTATTGAGGGAGTGCAGCGAAGGTTCACCAGACTGATTCCCAGGATGGCAGGACTGACATATGAGGAGAGACTGAATCGAATGGGCCTGTATTCACTGAAGTTTAGAAGGATGAGAGGGAATCTCATAGAAACATATCTAAAATTCTGACGGGTCTGGACAGGTTTGATATAGGAAGAATGTTCCCGATGTTGGGGAAGTCCAGAACCAGGGGACATTGTCTAAGGATAAGGGGTAAGCCAGTTAGGACTGAGATGAGGAGAAACTTCTTCACTCAAGAGAGTTGTTAAGCTGTGGAATTCCCTGCCTCAGAGAGTTGTTGATGCCAGTTCATTGGATATATTCAAGAGGGAGTTAGATATGGCCCTTACGGCTAAAGGGATCAAGGGGTATGGAGAGAAAGCAGGAAAGGGGTACTGAGGTGAATGATCAGCCATGATCTTATTGAATGGTGGTGCAGGCTCGAAGGACCGAATGGCCTACTCCTGCATCTATTTTCTATGTTTCTATGTAATAAGCAATCAATCAATAACAAATAAAAATGTCGGCGAATCAGTTCTTTCTCACTGTGCAGATCTGCTCCTGGTGATATATCCTCAACCTCCGACTGACTGCAACTCAACTTGCATGTATGTGCAGTCAAAACTTAGAGAAAGCTCAGAATCTCTTCACTCAACTTAAACTGGGGTCTCAAGAGATCTCTTGCAACCCAGAAAGCAAAATGAAAAATGGACCACAAGCAATCAATAAATAAATAAACACAAAAAATAGAAGTCCTACCTTCAGCGGGCCGCCGATGAGGGAGCCCATTCGACCAGGGATAGGGGCGGCACGCTTCGGGCCCCTCCCACACAGCCTGCAGAGCACACCAGAGATTCTAGGGGCGAGGAGCTACTGCACATGCGTGCACGTGCAGAGGTTCTGGCACTGTTTTCAGCACCGGGACCTGGCTACGCCTCCATCGAGGCGAGGCTGGGGAGCGGCCAAACTCGGCCTGAAGATTTATGGCGCCCTAATCGGTGTAGAAAAGCGGCGCACCTCTGGTGAGTTCGTCAGAAACCTCTACTGGTCAAATTTGGGCCCCAAGAGTGGGACTGTTTCAAATTTACCAATTTAGCACTTTGTTCTCACCAATGTGCGTGGTCCCTTTAAATCTGCTGCACGGTGTCTCTTCCAGCGGTGGAATGAACATGGTTCAGTTCTGGATATAACTAACAGCAGCAATAACAGCAGAATCCAAACCCTGCAGTCACTTGTGAACTCGCTGGTGTCTCAGCAGGCTGAATGATCGAGTGAATCCCTTCCCACACATGGAGCAAGTGAAAGGCCTCTCCCTGGTCTGATCTCGCTGGTGTCTCAGAAGGTGGTAATTGTTGTGCGTGTATACACCCTGTACACTCAATGTACAGTTACATAAGACCTATGAATGTATCTTTACACTGTATACAATATGCCTGTACCACCAGAGGGTGCAACAGGTGGAGACCTAGAGGTCACCTGCACACCGCAGGTATAAAAGGAAGCCCACCTCACTGTCACCTCATTCAGGAGCTGCAATAAAAGGACTAAGGTCACAACAGTGCAAGTGCAATACCTTGTCTCGTGGAGTCATTACTAGAGTGCTGGCAAACACGACAGTAATTACTGTTGAATGTGTTTCCACACACGGATCAGGTGAACGGCCACTCCCCAGTGTGAGTGCACTGGTGTGTCAGCAGTTCCTTTTTGCTTTTAAAGCTCTTCTCACAGGCAGAAGATTTAAAAGGTCTCACATTGGTATGAACAAGTTAGTGTCTCAGTCGGTGGATTGAAGAAATGAATCCTGACCCACACACGGAGCAGGTGAAGGTCTCTCCCCAGTGTGAACTCGCTGGTGTATTAGCAGCTCACATGACCGAGTGAATCTCTTCCCACACACGGAGCAGCTGAACAGCCTCCTCCCAGTGCGATTGTGTTGATGAGTTTCCAGCTCAGTTGGGTAATTGAATCCTTTCCCACAGTCCCGGCATTTTCACGGTTTCTCCCCAGTGTGACTGCGTTTGTGTTTGGCCAGGCCACAGGATTGGCTGAATCCTCGTCCACACACAACACGTGTTAGGTTTCTCCCCGCTGTCAACTCTGCTTTTTGCTTCCATGTTATGTTTGATGATATTCAGGTCCCGATGAATAGACTGGTCGATCTTGATGTGACGTTGGAGTTAAATTTCCCGTCTACAAGTCCTCCCCTTCTAATAACTTGTACAATGAATATAAAACAGATAAAAGGGAGTGAGAGAGAACCCAGAAAAACACAAAGGCTTGTTGTAAAATTGAGCTTAATAAACCGGGTAATTTGTGGGGCAGGCTCTAGAAAAACAGTCACTATGAAAGCTGCCGGATTGTCACTAAAATCCCAACTGGCGCACTAATGTCCTCCAGCGATATGGGGATCGGACGGGAGAGTCAAGTTGAGGTCGAAGATCAGCCATGGTCGTATTGACCGGTGGAGAAGGCTCGAAGGACCATATGGCTGACTCCTGCTCCTAATCCTTATGTTCTGATGGAAGGGAACCTGTCACCCAACCTGTCCCACGGCTTTTACCACCCAGAAGGAAAAGGGCAGCAGGTGAATGGGAACACCATCATCTGCAAGTTCCCCTCCAAGTCACACACCATCCGGACTTGGTCATATATCGCCGTTCCTTCATCGTCACTGGGTCAAAATCCTGGAACTGGCTCCCTAACAGCACTGTGGGAGTGCCTTCACCACACGGACTGCAGCGGTTCAAGTAGGTGACTCCCCACCACCTTCTCCAGTGTAATTAGGAATGGCCAATAAATGCCGGCCTTGGCAGCGACGGCCACAGCCCGGAACAAATTTAAAAATCTGTAAATGTTCAATGGATTAAAAGTCTCTCCAGAAATACTTGTTCCTGAAATACTTTTCCATTGTGTGGACAGGGTGTGTTTAACAATCTAATCTGCCCCAGAACCCACCTCCCCGGGGTCCACGCACGAGCCCAGAGCCCAGAGCCCAGGGCCCACCTCCCCGGGGGCCCCGCACGGGGAAAGGCCGGAGCCGCAGGTTGTTGTTCGGGGCCTGAGGCCCACAGCCCCCCGGGGTTTATTAACCCGCTCCCTCCCTCCGCCCATCTCTCAGCCGCTGCCTTTGACACAGCCGCCCCACTGCGCATGCTCGGCTCACACTGCCACGGTGATTGACGGCGGCTCCGGGCCAATAGGAGGAGTGGGGGCGTGACTGGAGGACCGAGCGGGCAGCTGGTCCTCCAACCAATCAGAGTGTGCGATGGGAGGGCCTTGCGGCCACCCAGGGGGTGGGGCGGAGCGGGACTGGAGGACCGAGCGGGCGGTGGGTCCTCCAACCAATCGGAGTGTGCGTATGGCGGGGCTGAGCCCGGATCTCCCGCACTGAGCATGTGCGGGCGGCGGCGGCGACAGTTGGTGGAGCCCGGATGATGTCCGTTGTCGGCGCGGGGCAGGAATTGGAGCCGCGCGTGGAGCTGGTGAGCGTCATAAACACCTGGTGTAGGGCCCAGGGCCAATCACAGCCCAGAGGCTGACCCTGGGCTTGACCCGCGGTGACAGGCCCGGGGTCAGCGGGGTCACCGGCCGCCAGCTGGGATTTGGGAAGGAGGAAAAATGGGACGCATTCTAAAGGAAATGGTGCAATTTACAGGTGAACACAAAGCTGTGAGGGGGCAGGGTCCGCTGATCAATCTGTTCCAGCATTAATAGCAGTATAGAGTACAACAAGCAAGTTCTGGTCAACCTTTATCACTCACTAGTTAGACTCAGATATTGAGGGTTGGCCTCAATTCTGGGACATCAATAATAACTTTCAAAACCAGGAATGGTCAAAGGGAACATTTTCTGGTGTTTTGGGGCAGGTGCAGGGAGTGGGACTTTCAATGAGTCGGACAGGCTCGATGGGCCGAATGGCCTCATTCTGTGCCGTATGATTCCCTGAAATGGTGAGAGTCAGGGAGTGAGTGGTCAGGGAGAGCCCATCACCAAAACAGGGAGATATTACAGATATATAGGGAGGGTCAGAGTGTATAAAGTGGCGATGAGAGCACAGACACCCAGAGTCAGTACCTTCAGGGGAGGGGAACCAGTGAGTGTAGAACTGAACCCAGCCAGAGTCAGTACCTTCAGGGGAGGGGAACCAGTGAGTGTAGAACTGAACCCAGCCAGAGTCAGTACCTTCAGGGGAGGGGAACCAGTGAGTATAGAAATGAACCCAGCCAGAGTCAGTACCTTCAGGGGAGGGGAACTAGTGAGTGTAGAACTCAACCCAGTCAGAGTCAGCACCTTCAGGGGAGGGGAACCAGTGAGTGTAGAACTGAACCCAGCCAGAGTCAGTACCTTCAGGGGACGGGAACCAGTGAGTGTAGAACTCAACCCAGCCAGAGTCGGTACCTTCAGGGGAGGGGAACCAGTGAGTGTAGAACTGAACCCAGCCAGAGTCAGTACCTTCAGGGGAGGGGAACCAGTGAGTGTGAAACTGAATAAAGCCAGAGTCAGTGCTTTCAGGGAGGAGGCACAGAGGTTTAGGGAGGGTGTTCCAGAGCTTGGGGCCTTGGCAACAGAAGACAAGGCCACCAATGGTGGAGCAATTATAATCAGGGATGCTCAGGAGGGCAGAATTAGAGGAGCGCAGACATCTCTGGGGGTTGTGGGGCTGGAGGAGATTACAGAGATAGGGAGGGGCGAGGCCATGGAGGGGTTTGTAAACAAGTATGAGAATTTTGAAATCGAAGCGTTGCTTAACCGGGAGCCAATATAGGTCAGTGAGCACAGGGGATGATGGGTGAACGAGACTTGGTGCGAGTTAGGACACGGGGAGCCGAGTTTTGTATGAGGTGAAGATTACATGGGGTAGAATGTGGGAAGCCAGCCAGGAGTGTGTTGGAAAAGTCAAGTCTAGAGTTAACCGCGGAATGGATGAGGGTTACAGCAGAAGGTGAGCTGAGGCAGTGGTGGAGACGGCCGATATTACACAGGTGGAAATAGGCGGTTTTGGTTTTCTGGGGATATGTGGTCGCAGCATTCTGGATAAGATCATCCGCTATTTTCATAGAATGAAAGCGCAGGAGGCCATTCGGCCCATCGTGCCTGTGCTGGCTCGATGGTCGAGCTATCCAGTTAGTTCCACTCCCCTGCTCTTGCCCCATAGCTCTGCAAATATAGTCCCTTTTAGTACTTATCCAATTCAATTATGAAAGCCACTATTGAATCTGCTTCCACCACCCGATCAGGCAGTGCATTCCAGATTGCAACAACTCGCTGTTTATACAATGATTCCTCATGTCGCCTCTGCTTCTTTTGCCAATCACCTGAACTGTGTGTCCTCTGGTTACCGACCCTTCTGCCACTGGAAAGTGTTTATTCTTATTTAGTCTATTAAAACCGTTTATGATTTTGAACACTCTATCAAATCTACTCTTCACCTTTTCTGCTCCAAGGAGAATTACTGCAGCTTCTCCAGTATCTCCACATAACTGAAGTCCCTCCTCCTTCGTACCATTCTAGTAAATCTCTTCTGGTCCCTCTCTAAGGTGGAGATACCCTTCTGAAAGTGTGGTGCCCAGAATTGAGCACAATGTGTCAGCTGAGGCCTAACCAGTGTTTATAAAGATTGAGCAGAACTGAACATCAAATGCTGCTATTTGTGTGATTGGGGTTTAGATGGGCGAGGTTTATCCTGTCAGTTGGATGTGAGCTGAAGTATGTGCACTTGGAGCGGGGAGCCAGGGACACGCTGTGTAACCGGGCACAGACACTCTGCACAGCCCACACATCACTTGTTTCCCACTTGGCCCAGAAGGATGTATTAAATGCAACAATTCATTTGATTTGAATTTAAATAGTTTTGTTTATAAATTTAATTATGCTTCTCTAATTTTATTTCTGAACTCAGATTCACGGCCCCATTTTATTTCTTCCTCCGAGCCCTTTAACTTAATGTGGCAGCGTAATGTTGGCGAGTGGTGATTGATTGACCTGGGAACCAACAGGAAGAGAGGTCAGAGGCCGGAGAGCCCAGGGAGCAGCGTGTTCTGCAACCAATCGCGGTGCTTGAGGGGTGGATCCTGAGTCGGCCTGTCAGGTGAGTCTGTGTGAACCCCTGTTAAACAATTTATTTTTTAAAGTTAAATCCAGATTTCTTTTGTCAGCAAAACTGTTTAACATTTGTCAGTATTTTGTTCCCCTGGAGTTCCTATTATGAGTTTCAGACACTTCAGTGCCAAGTGGACCAGGTGTTTAAAGGCCATTCATTTCCCTCATGTCGCTGTTAGTTAAAGATACAGAGATTGATTTCCCTTCATTATGCATCTTTTGGAAGTAAACAAAAATCCTTTCTGTTAGCAGTGAGTCACATTCTGCACTGGGGGAGACGGCTGGTGGCTTCAGGCTTTAAAATTCTCATCCTCTTGTTCAAATCCCTCCAAGGCCTCGCCCCTCCCTATCTCTGTAACCTCCTCCAGCCCGCCAATCCTCTTAATAAGGAGAAACAATTTTCAGTGTCAGAAAGTTCAGTAACCAGAGGCTCAGATTGAATGTGATTGGCAAATGAACCAGATGCTACATGAGGGGACTAATGAAGCAGCGAGATGTTCTGGCCTGGAACACACTGCCTGTTAGGGTGGTGGAAGCAGATTCACTTGTAACTATCAAAAGAGACAAACATGAGTTGAAAAAATTTTCAGCGTTATGGGGCAAGAGTAGGACAGGAGTCCCCTGAGTGCATCTCGCTCACGAACCGGTTTTCAGTTCTGGATACTGATGAGGGCGATGGTTTCTCTGGGGAATGCAGCCAGAGCCATGTCCACGACACCGTGGGTGGCTCAGCTGCACAGGGCGGGGAGGAAGAAGAGTGGAAGAGCAATAGTGGTGGTGGATTTGATAGGGGAACAAACAAGCGCTTCTGCAGGCACAGACATGATTCCAGGATGGTATGTTGCCTCCCTGGTGCCAGGGTCAAGGATGTCACTAAGCAGCTGCAGGACATTGTTGAGGGGGGAGGATGAACATCCAGAGGTTGTGGTCCATATCGGGACCAATGACATCGGTAGAAAGAGGGATGAGATCCTGCAGGCAGATTTTAGGGAGCTAGGAAAGAGATTAAAAAACAGGAACTCAAAGGCAGTGATGTCCGGATTACTCCCGGTGCCCCGTGCTGGTGAGTACAGAAATAAGAGGATAGAGCAGATGAATGCATGGCTGGAGTTTGGTGCAGTAGGAAGGGCTTTAGATTCCTGAGGCATTGGGACTGTTTCTGGGGGAGGTGGGACCAGTACAAGCCGGACAGGTTGCACCTCAACCGGACCGGACAATATCCTCACTGGGGGTTTTGCTAGTGTTTGGAAGGCACAGGAAACAAAGGCTAGAAAATAGACAATAAGGGAGTTTGGCAGCGCTAAATGCCAGTGCCAGTGTGTTTCAATGGGATCACCTCTCATTCGTCTAAACTCCAGAGAGTATAGGCCCATTCTACACAAACTCTCATCATAAGACAGTCCTCTCATCCCAGGAATCAATCTAGAAATACTTCAATGCCAATGCAAGGAGTCTACGGATTAAGGCAGATAAGCTGAGGGCACAGACAGACATGTGGGGGTATGATATTGTAACTATTAGTGAAACATGGCTAAAAGAACTGCAGGAATGGCAGCTCAACATTCCTGGTTACAGGGTTTAAGACGAGATAGAGACGGGGATAAAAAAAAGGAGAGCGCATCGCAGTGTTGATTAAAGAAACAATTCCAGCTGTGGGGAGGGATGATATGTTCGAAGGATCATCAAATGAGGCCACATGGGAGAAGTGAAGAACAAAAAAGGGGCAGTCACACTGCTGGGGATGTACTATAGACCCCCAAACAGTCAGAGGGAGACAGAAGAGCAAATATGTCGGCACATTTCTGATATGTGCAAAAATAATAGGGCAGTAATAGTCGGGATTTCAACTACCTAAATATTAATTGGGATAGAATTAGTGTGAAAGATATTGAAGGAGCAGAATTCTTAAAATGCATTCAGGAGAACTTTTTTAGCCATTACGTAGCAAGCCCAACAAGAGATGGGGTGATTCTGGACTTAGGTTTAATTAATGAAGCTTGGACAGGTGGAAGGGGTATCAGTGGGAGAGCATTTTGGTGCTGGTGATCATAATTCAGTTAGATTTAGGGTAGTTATGGAAAAGGACAAAGGTGGACCAGGAATAAAATTTCCCAATTGGGGTCAAGCTAATGTTACTAAGCGGAGATGTGATTTATTCAAAGTGGACTGGAAACAGCTACTTGAAGGTAAATTAGTGTCAGAGCAGTGGGAGACATTCAAGAAGGAGATAACGAGGGTTCAGAGCAAGTATGTTCCCTTAAGATAAAGGGTGGGACTAATAAATCTAGAGCCCCTTAGAGTCAATCTAGAGTCAATATTAGAATATCAGAGATAGGAGCAGGAGTAGGTCATATGGCCCCTCGCGCCTGCTCCGCCATTCAATAAGATCATCGCCCTCAACTCCACTTTCCCACCTGATCTCCATATCCCTTGATTCCCCGAGAGTCCAAAAATCTATCTATCTCAGCCTTGAATAGATTGAGCATCCACAGCCCTCTGGGGCAGAGAATTACAAAGATTCACAACCCTCTGAGTGAAGAAATTTCTCATCTCTTGTCTTAAATGGCCTCCCCCTTATCTTGAGCCCCCGAGTTCTAGTCACTCCAGCCCGGGGGAATCGAGCTCTCAGCATCTAACCTGTCAATACCCTTCAGAATCTTATATGTTTCAATGAGATCCCCTCTCATTCTTCTGAACTCCAGAGAGTATAGGTCCATTCTACACAATCTCTCATCGTAAGACAGCTCTCTCATCCCAGGAATCAATCTTGTCAACCTCCGTTGCACCACCTCCAAGGCAAGTATATCTTTCCTTAGATAAGGAGACCGAAACTGCCCAGTACTCCAGGTGTGGTCTCACCAAGGCCCTGTACAATTGTAGCAATAGATCCTTACTCTTATACTCCACCCCCTTACTGCTTGCTGTACCTGCATGTTCGCTTTCTGTGTTTCTTGCACAAGGACACCCAAATCTCTCTCAACACCAACATTTAAAGTTTCTCACCATTTAAAAGATATTCTGTTTTTCTATTCTTCCCACCAAAGTGAATAACCTCACATTTCCCGACATTATACTCAATCTGCCACCTTACTGCCCGTTCACATCGTCTGTCTATATATCTTTGCACTCTTGTGTTCTGCTCACAGCTTACTGTCTCACCGAGCTTTGTATCGTCAGCAAATATTACACTCGGTCCCTTTATCTAGGTCATTAATATAGATTGTAAATAGCTGAGGCCCCAGCACTGATCCTTGCTGCACCCCACCAGTTACAGCCTGTCGGAAGCCCCGCCCCTCACACACTCCAATTGGTTGGAGGACCAACTGCCCATTCGGTCTTCCAGCTCCGCCCCACTCTTCCTATTGGTGGGGAGCTGCCATCAATTACCCGGGCAGTGTGAGCTGAGCATGTGCAGGCGGCGGTGGCAGACGCTGACGCAGGAGGTGAGCGAGCTCCAGGGAGCGGGTTAAAGAAACGCTGGGGGCAACAACACCGAGTGCAGCCCCGGGCCCGGATATAAACCGGGGAACATTCTCCCCACACCGGGGGGAGGGGGGGGATATAAAACGGGGAACATTCTCCCCACACCGGGGGGAGGATATAAACCGGGGAACATTCTCCCCACATCGGGGGTGTGATATTAACCGGGGAACATTCTCCCCACACCGGGGGATATAAAACGGGGAACATTCTCCCCACACCGGGGGGGGGGGGGGATATAAACCGGGGAACATTCTCCCCACACCGGGGGTGTGATATTAACCGGGGAACATTCTCCCCACACCGGGGGGGGGGGGATATAAACCGGGGAACATTCTCCCCACACCGGGGCGGGGAAATAAACCGGGGAACATTCTCCCCACACCGGGGGGAGGGGGGTTGGGATATAAACCGGGGAACATTCTCCCCACACCAGGGAGAGGGATATAAACCGGGGAACATTCTCCCCACACCGGGGGGGGGGGATATAAACCAGGGAACATTCTCGCCACACCGGGGGGAGGGGGGATATAAACCGGGGAACATTCTCCCCACACCGGGGGGGGGGGAGAAAACCGGGGAACATTCTCCCCACACCATGGGGGGGGGGGGGGGATATAAACCGGGGAACATTCTCCCCACACCGGGGGGGGGGGGAGGGGTTATATAAACCGGTGAACATTCTCCCCACACCGGGGGGGGGGGAGGGGATATAAACCGGGGAACATTCTCCCCACACCGGGGGGAGGGGGGATATAAACCGCGGAACATTCTCCCCACACCAGGGGGAGGGGGGATATAAACCGGGGAACATTCTCCCCACACCCGGGGAGAGGGGGATATAAACCGGGGAACATTCTCCCCACACCGGGGGGAGGGGGATATAAACCGGGGAACATTCTCCCCCTGCCTGCCGGGTCCTAGGTCCGCTCCAACTCGAAGGAGCGGTCAGTGCATGCGCTGTGTCTGTGTCAAACTCTCAGGGAGCGTCTGTAAATCAACGAGAAAAAGTAATGGACCAGGGAGCGTCTGTAAATGAAGGAGCAATGGTGACTGAGCAGGGAGCGTCTGTAAAGAATTCTAGAATCACAGAATATTGCAGCACAGAAGGGGGCCATTCGGCCCATCGAGTCTGCGCCGATACTTTCGGGGAGCAATCCGGTTATCCCGCTTCCCCCGCTCTTTCCCCAAATCCCTGCAATATCATTCTGCTTCAAGTGTTTGTCCAATTCACTTTTGAAGGCCACTATTGACTTTGTCTCCACCGCTCCGTCAGGCAGTGCATTCCAAACCCTAACCACTCCTTGTGGGAAAATGGTTTTCCTCATGTGACCTCTGTTTTTGCCAATCGCCTCAAATCTGTGCCCTCTGGTTATCAGTGTTACAAACAGTTTCTCTATTTATTCTATCTAATCTTCATGATTTTTAACACCTCTATCAAATCTCGTCTTAGCCTTCTCTGCTCCAAGGAGAACAATCCCAGCTTCTCCAGTCTCCACATAAATGAAGTTCTTCATCCCTGGCACCATTCCAGTAAATCTCTTCTATCCCCTCTCCAAAGCCTTTGTGTCCTTCCTGAAGTGTGCCCAGAATTGGGCCCAATCCTCCAGCTGGGGTCGAGCTCATGTTTTATATAGATTTAGCATAACTTCCCGGCTTTAGTACTCTGTGCCTCGATTTATAAAGCCCAGGATCCTTTACGCTTTATTAACAGCTTTGTTAACCTGTCCTGTGACCTTCAAAGATTTATTAAACTCTTTAAATATTTCAAAAAATGTAGCAGAAATGGAGAGTGGTCAGGGAGAGTCTGTAAAGGAAGGAGAAATGGAGAGTGGTCAGGGAGCGTCTGTAAAGGAAGGAGAAATGGAGAGTGGTCAGGGAGCGTCTGTAAAGGAAGGAGAAATGATGACTGGGCACGAAGCTCAATTAAAAAAATTCTCATCCTTATTTTCAAATCCCTCCGTGGCCTCGCCCCTCCCTACCTCTGTAACCTCCTCCAGCCCTACAACCCTTCAGGATCTCTGGCACTGCACATTCTGCACATTCCTGATTTTAATCACACCACCATTGGTGGCTAGGCCCTAAGCTCCAGAATTCCCTCCCTAAACATCTCCCTCCTCCTTTAAGACCCTAAGAACATAAGAAATAGGAGCAGGAGTAGGCCATTTGGCCCCTCGAGCCTGCTCCGCTATTCAGTAAGATCATGGCTCATCTGATCATGGACTCAGCTCCACTTCCCTGCCCGCTCCCCGTAACCCTTTACTCCCTTATTGTTCAAAAATCTGTCTATCTCCACTTTAAATATATTCAATGACACAGCCTCTACAGCTCTCTGGGGCAGAGAATTCCACAGATTTACAACCCTCTGAGAGAAGAAATTTCTCCCCATCTCAGTTCTAAATGGGCAGCCCCTTATTCTAAGACTATGTCCTCTAGTTTTAGATTCCCCTATGAGTGGATGCAAATATCCTCTCTGCATCCACCTTATCGAACCCCCTCATTATCTTATATGTTTCAATAAAATCACCTCTCATTCTTCTGAACTCCAATAGGCCCAACCTATTCAACCTATTTTCATAAGACAACCCCCTCATATCGGGAATCAACCTAGTGAACCTTCTCTGACAGCCTCCAATGCAAGGATATCTCCTTAAATAAGGAGACTAAAACTGTATGCAGTACTCCAGGTGTGACCTGACCAATACCCTGTATAGTTGTAGCAGGACTTCTCTGCTTTTATACTCCATTCCCCTTGCAATAAAGGCCAACATTCCATTTGCTTTCCTGATTACTTGCTGTACTTGCATACTAACTTTTTGTGTTTCTTGCACAAGGACCCCCAGGTCTCTCTGTACTGCAGCACTTTGCAATTTTTCTGCATTTAAATTATAATTTGCTTTTCTATTATTTCTGGCAAAATGGATAATCTCAGTTTCTCACATTATACTCCATCTGCCAAATTTTTGCCCACTCACTGAGTCTTTGCAGATTTTTTGTGTCCTCCTCACAATTTGCTTTCCCACCCATCTTTGTATCATCAGCAAACTTGGCTACATTACACTCTGTCCCTTCATCCAAGTCATTAATATGGATTGTAAATAGTTGAGGATCCAGCACCGATCCCTGCGGTACCCCACTAGTCAATGTTTGTCAACTGGAAAAAAAACCATTTATCCCGACTCTGTGTTTTCTGTTAGTTAACCAATCCTCTATCCATGCTAATATATTACCCCCAACCCCGTGAGCTTTTATCTTGTGCAGTAACCTCTTATGTGGCACCTTATCGAATGCCTTCTGGAAATCCAAATACACCACATCCGCTGGTTCCCCCTTATCCATCCTGCTCGTTACATCCTCAAAGAACTCCAGCAAATTTGTCAAACATGATTTCCCTTTCATAAAACCATGCTGACTCTGCTTGATGGAATCATGCTTTTCCAAATGTCCCATTACTGCTTCCTTAATAATGGACTCCAACATTTTCCCAACGACAGATGTTAGGCTAACTGGTCTATAGTTTCCTGCTTTTTGTCTGCCTCCTTTTTAAATAGGGGCGTTACATTTGTGGCTTTCCAATCTGCTGGGACTGCCCCAGAATCCAGGGAATTTTGGTAGATTAAAACCAATGCATCCACTCTGCAGCCATTTCTCTTAAGACCCTAGGATGTAAGGCATCAGGTCCAGGGGCCTTTTCCGCCTTTAGTCCCATTATTTTACCTAGTACCACTTCATTACTGTTAGTGGTTGTAATAAGTTCCTCCCTACCTATCGCCCCTTGATTATCCACTATTGGGATGTTTTTAGTGTCTTCTACCGTGACAAAATATTTGTTCAACGTCTCTGCCATTTCCCTGTTCTCCATTATTAATTCCCCAGTCTCATCATCCAGGGGACCAACATTTTCTTGAGCCACTCTTTTCCTTTTTAACCCTCTTTAAAATGTGCCTCTTTGACCCTCGGAGTCAAATTCTATCTGATAATGCTCCTGTGAAGCACCAGGGGCCATTTTACAGTGTTATTTCAAGACTGAGATAGATACATTTTTGGTGTTTTGGGGAATCGAGGGATATGGAGATCGGGCGGGAAAGTGGAGTTGAGGTTGATGATCAGCCATGATGTTATTGAATGGTGGAGCAGGCTCGAGGGGCCGTATGGCCTACTCCTGCTCATAACTCTTATGTTCTTAAAGGCTCTATATAAATGAAAGTTGTTGTTGTCTGTAAAAGAAGGAGAAATGGTGATGGGTCAGGGAGAGCATTTGATCAGACTGGGAGATATGGCAGATGGACAGCTTATCGGGAGCGATAGAGTGAGGGAAAGGAGAGAGAGAGAGAGAGACCATGTACACAAGAAATGAACTGTAAAGTTGGGTGGGGAAGAGGAGGTGGGGAAGTGACAGCAGACAAAAGGAGGCACAATGGGAGAAGAGAGAGTAATAAAAGACATATAGAAAATAAAAAGACTTACATTTATTTTGCACCTTTCACCACCACCAGATGCCCCAATTAAGTTCTTTTTGAAGTGTAGTCACTATCGCAATGTAAGAAACGCAGCAACCAATTTACAATGTGATAATGACCAGATAATCTGCTTCACTGATGTTAAGGGAAAATATTGGCCAGGACATCGGGGATAACTCCCCTATTCTGCTTGAAATAGTGCAATGGGACCTTTTACGTCCACCTGAGGGAGCAGACGGGGCCTCGGTTTAACATCTTTTCCAAAAGACAGCACCTCCGCCAGTACAACAGTCCCTCAGCACTGCACTGGAGCATCAGCCGAGATTTTTGTGTTCATGTCTCTGGAGTGCGACGTGAACCCACAACCTTGTGACCCAGAGGCAAGTGTGTTACCCACTGAGTCACAGCTGACACAAATACTGACATAGTTAGAGCAGATTAGCTCAGTTGGAGATGTTAGATGATGCATTTATCAATGCTTAGACATTTTATCTATTCCTCAAAATCATCTCACGAACACCCTGTACAGTTGCAGCAAGACTTATCTACTTTTATACTCCATTCCCCTTGCAATAAAGGCCAACATTGCATTTGCCTTCCTGAATACTTGCTGTACCTGATGCTAACTTTTTGTGTTTCATGCACAAGGACCCCCAGATCCCTCTGTCCCGCAGCATTTTGTAGTCTCCATTTAAATAATAATTTGCCTTTTTATTCTTCCTACCAAAGTGCATAACCTCACATTTTCCCACATTATACTCCTTCTGCCAAATTTTTTCCCACTCACTGAGCCTGTCTATAACCCTTTGCAGATTCTTTGTGTCCTCCTCACAACTTGCTTTCCCACCTATCTTTGTATCAGCAGCATATTTGGCTGCAGTGCACTCCGTCCCTTCATCCAAGTCATTAATATCGATTGTAAATAGTTGAGGCCCCAGCACTGATCCCTGTGGCACCCCACTAGTTACAGTTTGCCAACCTGAAAATGACCCATTTATCTGTGTTTTCTGTTAGTTCGCCAATCCTCCATCTATGCTAATATATTACCCCCAACCCTGTGAGCTCTTATATTGTGCAGTAACCTTTTATCTGGCACCTTATCGAATGACTTCTGGAAATGCAAATACACAACTGCTACTGGTTCCTCTTCATCCACCCTGCTCGTTACATCCTCAAAGAATTCGAGCAAATTTGTCAAACGTGATTTCCCTTTCATAAAACCATGCCGTCTCTGCTTGACTATTATGATTTTCTAAATGTCCTGCTACTATTTCCTTAATAATGGACTCCAGCATTTTCCCAATGATAGATGTGAGGCTAACTGCTCTATAGTTTCCTGCTTTCTCTCTCCCTCTCTCCCTTGTTGAATAGGGGTGTTGCATTTGAGGTTTTACAATCCACTGGGACCTTGCCAGAATCCAGGGAATTTTGGTCGATTACAACCAATCCATCCACTCTCTCTGCAGCCACTTCTTTTAAGACCCCAGGATGCAGGCCATCGGGTCCAGGGGACGTCCACCTTTAGTCCCAATAGTTTGTCCAGTACTTTTTCTCTAGTGATAGTGATTGTTTTAAGTTCCTCGCTCCCTGTGACCCCTTGATTATCTATTATTATTGGGATGCTTTTAGTGTCTTCCACCGTGAAGACCAAACAAAATATTTGTTTAAAGTCTCTGCCATTTCCCTGTTTCTCATTATTAATTCCCCGTCTCATCCTCGAAGGGACCAACGTTTATTTTAGCTATCTCTTCCTTTTTATATATCTGTAGAAGCTCTGACTGTATTTATATTTCTTGCCAGTTTACTCTCAACCTACCTTCTCCCTCTTTATTATTTTTATTAAGTCAATACTTAAAACCACACAGCAGAAGGAAAGAATGTTCCATAGAAACTAGATTTGTCTCTTCTGAATTTCAATCCTGTACTGACAGTGATGACTTTTGTAAACTCCTTTTGCAGGGTGTTAGAAGGGGAGGATTTGAAGAAGGGAAACTCAAACTAAACGTCACGTCGTGATCAGATAGAGTCACTCGATTCATCAGGACTTGAATATCATCGACGTTTGAATGTGGAAGGAGAAATGTTTTTTTGTTTTGTCTGTGGGGAAAGATTACAAACATCAGTGTGACTGAAAAAGCACTGAGACACACACACCCGAGTGAGAGTGTTTCGGTGCACTGATTGTGGAAAGAGCTTTAACCAGTTACCCATCCTGAAAAACCATCGTACCATTCACAGCGGGGAGAAACTGTAAACGTGTTGTGTGTGGAGGAGGCTTCAACTGATCATCCAACCTGGAGAGACGGAAGCACACCCGCACCACGGAGAAGCCATGGAAATGTGGGGACTGTGGGAAGGGATTCAGCTATCTGTCTGCGCTGCAAATTCATCAACACAGTCACACTGGGGAGAGGCCGTTCACCTGCCCCATGTGTGGGAAGGGATTCACTCGGTCATCCGACCTGCTGATACACCAGCGAGTTCACACTGGGGAGAGGCCATTCATCTGCTCTGATTGTGGGAAGGGATTCAGTGTGTCATCCCGCCTGCTGACACACCAGCGGGTTCACACCGGCGAGAGGCCGTTCACCTGCTCAGAGTGTGGGAAGCGATTCACTCAGTCATCCAGCCTGCTGACACACCAACGAGTTCACACTGGGGAGAGGCCATTCACCTGCTCAGAGTGTGGGAAGCGATTCACTCATTCATCCAGCCTGGTGATACACCAGCGAGTTCACACTGGGGAGAGGCCGTTCACCTGCTCTGAGTGTGGGAAGGGATTCACTGTGTCATCCGACCTGCTGACACACCAGCGAGTTCACACTGGGGAGAGGCCGTTCACCTGCTCGGAGTGTGGGAAGCGATTCACTCAGTCATTCCGCCTGCTGACACACCAGCGAGTTCACACTGGGGAGAGGCCGTTCACCTGCTCTGAGTGTGGGAAGGGATTCACTGTGTCATCCAGCCTGCTGAGACACCAGCGAGTTCACACTGGGGAGAGGGCGTTCTCCTGCTCTGAGTGTGGGAAGCGATTCATTCGGTCATCCCACCTGCTGAGACACCAGCGAGTTCACAAGTGACTGCAGTGGTTGGATTCTGCTATCATTGCAGCTGTTAATCACATCCCGACTGAATCGTGTCCATTCCGACAGTTGAAGTTTGTTTCTGATGATAATAACCCTATAACTGGGCTGGAATATAATATTTTGATGTTTCAATAACAGAGTGTGTCGACATTTAATGTTCCAAGATAAGAGGAGACTAATTGATGTCCTGTTACTGACTGCACCATTTTGGGGCCTTTTCTCCTTTCTAACTCTGGATTATTTCAGTTCTCTTACCTTCGGTTACTCTCGTGGACAAATGCCTGTTCCCCTTGCCTTCCAGAGTGCCTCTCCTAGCCTTGGTATTGTGGGAAGGTGTCGGTAACATGCCTGGGAGCCCTGAACACAAAACCCAGTCTGTGAATCACGTTCAGATACTGGACTTAGCGTGTGCCCCACAGCATCTCTCTCACCTTCGATGTGTGAATGGAGCATCACGCCTGCAAACCTGGGTTCAATTTAAATTTGAATCCACTCAGGAAATGTATTTAAGAAAATACAGATCACATCAAATAATTGCCAACGGTTTCGAGTCAACAAGATGAACAAGTAAATACATCCCGGCCCAATATTCCAGCTCTACATTCACAGGAGAAAGTCTGTTATCAAACTCCTCGAGTAGACAGAATAGAGAACAATGCTAACTCTAAGAATATCTAGCATCTGTTGTAAATATCTTTCAAATCCCGACTGATACAATCTGGCGTTTTCCTTTCAGTTGAAGTGAATGGAAGATGAGAGGGGTGTTGGCATAGGGAACTCGGTTAATTCAGCTTCTGAAAGGTGTTCATTCCATATCGGGGAAAATGTGGTTATCATTAGAGAGAGATTTCACTGAGCAGCAGTTGGTGTTTGCAACCAACTGGCCGAGGATATTTTCATCATAGAATGTTTAGATTAGAAATATTATGTTAGAATAAGAAGAGTTCAAAGACTAGTGGTTTGTGCTTGTCACAGGAAGACCAGTGCTTCCAACATTGTTGATGCATGTTGAAGAAAATGCAGACTTGTGTCTCTGGACTATGCCGTAGCCAAAGACGACCATATTAGGCAATGCCAGTTCCAGTTGGATAAGAGGTTGATGGCATAGCAAAAGATCCAGCAGTTAAAACAAAATTATCTCCAGTTATCTGCAGACATCGAATGTTGCAGCATGCTGACAAAGTTGGACTTAAGAATTTAAAGTATTGAGTTAAATTATTGGGATTGATTGTTATTGAATTGAATTGTTATAGAATGGAAAAGTGGTGAAGTTATGCTAAACTTGTATTGAACCTTGGTTAGACTTTGTGTGTGCAATTCTGGTCACCATATTATACAAAGGATATGGAGGCCCTGGAGAGGGTGCAGAGAAGATTTACAAGGAAGATACCAGAAAGGCGATCGTATACCTATCAGGAAAGGATGGACAGGCCGGGTCTCTTTTCTCTTGAAAAAAGAAGGCTGAGGGGTGACCTAATGTCTTTAAAATGATGAAAGGTTTTGATCGAGTAGACACAGTGTTTCCACTTGTGGGGACCAGCATAATTAGAGGCCATCAACATAAGATAGTCACCAAGAAATCAAATCGGGAATTCAGAAGAAACCTCTACCCAGAGAGTGGTGAGAATGTGGAACTCGCTGCCACAGGGAGTGGTTGAAGCGAATAGTATCGATGCATTTAAGGGGAGGCTAGACAAGTATATGAGGGAGAAGGGAATCGAGGGTTATGTGGATATAGTTAGATGAGGAAAGAAGGGAGGAGGCTCGAGTGGAGCATAAACGCCAGCATGGACTGGTTGGGCCGAATGGCCTGTTTCTGTGTCGTATATCCGATGTAATCCTATTGTCCAAGTCACACTGCTCGAAGGGGAAGATAAATGACTTGCATCCAAACGCGATTGTTACTTTTGTCTTCTTTGTAAAATGACAAAGTCTGGGCATAATTTGTTTGTGAAATTAAAACTGATTTTATATATATATATATATATATATATATATTGCTAAGTGTCGCTGGTCAAACACATGGGAAGGAAAATTTAACTGAAAATTGAGATAATTAAGTTTTATTTTTGAAAAAGTCCCGTCTCTGTGGTTCTGTCCAAACTATGTATTCAGAAATAAGTTTTTGGGGGTGACTGTTATGCTCAAGGTAACTACATCCTTCCTCTTGTAGACTGAATTGCTCTCTGGCGTATTTTGGAGAATAAAAGGTCCAAGAAGAGGTTTGGTTAAATAAAATTAAACAAAGAAACTGGGTCAAAACTTGGACCAAGTGGGAATGTTTGATTGATGTTTAAAAGACAGTATGATAATATTGTATCAGACAGTAAAGTTCCTCCGGGCTCATGAATGAAATGGTGAACACTGTATAAAATGTAATGAGAGGAAATGAGTGAGGATATAAGAAAAAAACAGGAAAGTTACACCTCCAAATAGAAATTTTTCTTAACTCATTGTTCCTGGGCAAATTGTCATAAATCACCTGGGTACAATCTGGTGTTAATGTAAATTCTTGTTCAAGTCAGGGAAGTGTAGGAAATTGCTAAGATTTCTCTGAGATGTTTGTGTCATTGCCTACACTGAACAATAAGAAAACTGAATTTGATCACCTGGCCACTACCCGAGACATCGGGACCGTGCAGAGGGAGATGAGCAAAGATCTTCAGACACCCCACGATCTTTTGATAAGATCACCTCAAATGGCTTGGATCAGATGTCACATGTGGCATGATACTGGGATACCGCTGCGTGTGTGTGTGAACGAGTCTCAGGCATGCTCAGTTATCGACAACAGCACAACATGAAATGGCTAATGTGGCACAGGAGAGTGAAGAACGTTTTAAACCATCAAGGCCGTGACACATTCTCCATAGAGAAACCGACTTTGAAATAATCAGGATAGAGGCATTAGAATTAACAGTAGCGAGAATGCTGATCAAATTAGGATTTCCTTACAGCTAGAATGGTCATCAGTTTCAAGGCCTCCACTAAGTACTGAACAAAGAAAGCTTGTAGAGAGGATAAAAACAAAAAAAATCAGCCTGTCTCTGTCTGGACAAGGTGGCCATGGCTGTGTACAGATCAAGTACAAGCTGAAGGTGGGAGATAAGGAGGCCAGACCTCACAGGCTCCATAACAAAACATGGATCCAAGTGAGAGGCGATCTCCAGGAGGAAGCTGAGGACCTCAAAAGGGTTAGTTTTGGCATCCGTGATAAACCGAGGCAGAGACTCTCAAAAGCATAATTTTGGTGGCAATAGAGAAAGAACCCTGAAGCCTGCTCCTTGGGAAGATTGGGAGACCAGGAAAACTCCCCTGAACCAGATGGGTTGGGACACACTCTGACCCCAAACACTAAATTAATAGTGTTCACTTAAAGAGTTAGTATCACTCCAGGACAATAAGTAATTCAAGACCATTATAAAATATTTCAATACAAACTAAAAAGGTAATGATGGCAGGTTCACTATTGGTTTACCAAGTACAAATGCTGATAGTGATCATCATATGTGGGACTTAAATAAAATGACATCCCACCTCACAAAAAGAACTTGACCTGTCCGATTCAGTAAAAGAACCCACATTTTAATGGACTAGAAGTAACTGAATCAGGAAATGTATTATATAACAATGTGCGTTTTTAAATTGTGAATTAAAATCAAAAGATTTAAACATGAGCTTGAATCTTTCAACTTGATTATGTGAAGGGAGATATTCACAGTTAATAGACAAAATTGGAAGAGAATTAGTAAAGGATGTGTTAGTAAAGAATAGAAAACAGGAACCAAGGGATGAGGAAGATGGGGAACACAAGGAGAATCAGTTTAAATCGCAAGGAAAGTGAGAGCTGACAGGATAGCTCAGAATAGGAGCCACAGCAAGGTTAGTAGGAGTAAACAGAATAGATATAGAAAGTGAATGGGAACACGATGTGGCTTACTGGAGGTATCATGTGTAGCCTTTGTGACATTTATGATGAATGTGGTACAGAAGGGACTAGACAAGAGAGAGAGTAATCAAATCCCTTTGTTTATTCATGAAGGACAACTGAGAAAATGGTTTAGGGGAATAAAGTCACAGGCTTTGATGTGATGCAGCCAATAGGAATGGGGATTTTGTCCCCTAGGGAAGGAGAAAGAAGTGAAGATATTAGACCAGTGGGATTGGTCTTGCCTTTGCTAAGGAAAAATGGAAATGAAACAAAACCTTGGACGGTGTATAGGGTAGAATCGTTTGCAAGGATGGAAGACTGAGTTAGATCCGATCCATAAACAGTATGAGGAATATCCAAGATATCTGATTCAGAAGGGAGGAACTTGGATAGCACCAGATATGCAGTGTTGTACTCTGAAAGGAGCAACATTGACGGGGAAGGAGGTAATCTGTATAAAGAATTAGAAGGGGTAAGCTGCAGGACAAGTTATAACGAACCACAGAAGGCTGAAAACCAAGGGTGGGATAGGTGTATTGCCTGAAAAAGAAGGAATACAACTAAAGGGAGAGTGTACCCCAGCGATCGTTAGAGGAAATATACGGCATATGACATGAAGCGTGACATGGTAATAACACAGTGAAGCTGGTATTGATTGTGCGTAGTGCAAGCAAGAAGGAATTCAAGCTAAAAAGTGGGGTGGGACCCCAGGATCCTAAGAAAATTGGCCAGTGGGATAAAATGCTAGCTGAAATAAATAGAAAATTAATAAAAGAAAAGAAAAATGTTGGAAAAGCAAATTGAATTTACAAAGGACAGTTTGTTTTTACCAAAAGATACAAATGCGAACTTGAAAGCTGCAGCAGCTTGAAAGAGAAACAAAGATGTTGAGGAAAATGGACTGGAGGAAGATCATCAAATTACAAAATCTAATTTGAAGAAACGAGATTTAAATTGGCTGTGAAAAAGATATTGGTTTAAATATAAAAACTTACGAGTTAAACCCGACAAAGCTTTGTGCTGAGAAAGAGAAACAACGATGTTTAACTATGGACTGGAGTAAGGTCATCAAAAAATGATTACGTTCGGATTCAAAAGGGGGAAAAGTAGTAAGCTAGGCGAACTCAGCACAGAAAGAAAAAACTGGGAGTTACAGAATTCTTAAAAAAGATGGACTGGCACCGAAGATTAGATTTTGTGCCGAGAGAAATAAAACACAAGATTTGCTCAGTGAACGGGATCGTAAAAAAAACAAACTGCTGGAATGTATATAGATTGCGTGGAAATTGGATTTCTGTAAACAGAATAGCTATAAAAATGTGTGGTCTCGCTTTAAATCAATGAAAAACTCGTTGGCAAGGATTTGAATTGGATGTGTAGAGAAATTGGAGTTTAATCTAAAATGCTGCCTTTACCGCTGAGAAGGTTTTATTATGACAACTTTACTAATAATTTCTGCTATTTTAATGGATTCCTAATTTCTTATCAAGTTTTGAAAGCACAAAGATTTGGGGAAATATTTTCAGATGAACACCCGAAGTTACGTAATGACGTCAGACCTTCTTACAAACTTGTAGTGGAGTTAACCCATTCCATTGATAGCTGTTGTATTTATACTGGACATTATTAGTTTGGATTTCTTAATAAAAGAAAGAAGACTCACCTGACAGACAGAGGACATGGTGGGATAGTCAGAATAAAAATAAAACGAAGAAAGCCTATGCAATAATACTTGCCTGCAACAGAGGACAGATAGATACTCAAACAAAACAAATTCAAGAGTTAGAAGCTAAGATAAATAAGCTGGAAGAGATAAAGACAGGACCAGACGGATAGTGCAGTGCACTATCCCTACGGTGTACCCCACGGTGGGTAAGTGTAGTCCACAACCCCAACCTAACAATCAATCAGACAGGGATAATGACTGCAGAGTCGAGGGGCCCCGGCACATGATAATGGCTATTTATCAGTGACACCGATACACACCACCACCATTCGCTCCAGCGGATGTAGAGCAGCCCACATTACCAAACAGGAGGTGTCCCTCAGCCCACAGGAGACAAATTCTATTGAATAAGTTACCAACCGCTAAAGCAAAATAGTAGAAATACAGAATTCTGACAAAAGTTTGGAGTAGAATATTTTGACTCAAAAGGTTTGGGGAGTATGGGGAACGAAAGTGGATTGAATATAAAAACCACTCTGGGGCTGATGACCGCAACAGAAATGATGCAGCATTCTTGAAAATGTTTAAGGATAGACTATGAAAGGCACATCAAAAGATAATTAAGTGTGTATTTAACATTGGAGATGATTATGATGAAACTTTGGAATGGGCAGAACATGCAGAGGAGTTAAAGTTAGAACAAAGGCATAAAAGAGCGAAAATAGCAGCTACAGCAGTAGCAGCCGAGATGAAGGAGGAAGAGCCGCACTCCCGCGCAGCTCACCTGATATGTTTAAACTGCAACTTCAGTAGGGATTGCCCGCAGAAAAGCAGAGGTCACGGAAATTCTAAAGGGAGATGTCAAAATTGTGGTAAACTTGGACATTTGGCCAAAGATTGCTGGAGTAATGGGGGAGGCGCAGGAAGGCGAGGTCACCAACAGGCAAAGAAGGAAACACCATTAACCAGGGAAGATCTGATGGACATGCTCAGAAAGGTACCAGCACCACTGGTACCACTGCCATCACTGCCCCAACCCGAGAACACCCAACTTAGATTTGCCCCTGACCCATAGGATCGTCAACTTACAAATAGAGGGTGGGGGATATCAGAAAGCAACCCTAAGTGAGATGGTGTTGTTAGAAGTACAGGGGTAATGCTACCTGCTCAGTTTTGGTGCTGTCAGAATACAGAAGACAACATATTGGGCATCGATACATTAAGGGAGATAGGGGTACTGATAGATCCTCAGCATAACCGGATAATTTTGGGGGATCAGCACGAAAACCGAATTAAGTTCGAACACCCGGGACACCAGCAGCAACGAGTGGTAGGAACAACCATAATCCAACCCGAGTGAGAAACAAAGGCTGTATGGGGTAGCGTGTGCCAATTATACCGACTCTGTGGGCACAATGCAAACAAGATTATGGATTAGCAGAGATATCACCCATCAAAATTCCTGGACCCGAACACAAAGCTCACCGACAGTTCCAATTAACACCCGAAGCTGAGGTAGCAGTCTTCAGATAGTGCAGGAATTAGAGGAGCAAAGTGTATTGAAACATGTAATAGCCTCCATTAATTCACCTGTGTGGCTGATAAAGAAACCCAACAGGTCTTACCGACTGACTATCGATTATACCGCCCTGAATAAGGTGACTTCCAGAGAACAGCCAATAGTGGCAATTCCGGACACAGTTTTTAATGGCTTGGATCCAGAACATAAGATATTCACCGTGCTGGATATAGCGAATGGAACTTGGACCATTCCCGTAGACAAAGAGTCCCAAGGAAAATTTGCCTTCACGGTAAAGGGAAAACAATACACATGGCAGGAGTACCACAGGGATTCAATAACAGCCGGAGCATATTTAATGGAATATTGTCAGGGATTTTGGATCCAGTAGACGTAGGAGAAGGAAGGAGCAAAGTAACATATCTGGGATACATAATATCATAATGGAAGAGACAGATGCCCGAGGACAGTAAGGAAGCAATTCAATCAATCCCCAGGCCAGGAACCGTGAAAGGGGTCAGGCAGGTAATACTACTGCAGAAATGTTATTCCAGAATATGCCGAGATGGCCTAACCTATATTGACCAGGTCAAACCATCCCAAGAGCCAGTAAACTGGGGCCCAGATCAAGAAACTGCATGTGTGCGGTTAAAACAAACTCACAAGTGCTCCAGCCCTGGGACTACCAAACCAGAATAGGCCCTTTCACGTCTATACCTACCACATTAACCATCATTATAATGCTGTAGTGATTCAACTACATGGGGACAGGCATAGACCGTGGCATATTACTCAGATAAACCGCAACCTGTAGCTGCAGGAGTGTCCAGGTGCGTTGCTGCCCTCGACTGTGCGGCTGGGGCCATCAGAGTTAACGAAACAATAATAATGTCAGGATGCATTATTCTACAAACCCAGCATACCTTAGTAGAATTACTTAACAATGGAAGGCTAAAAACAGTTTTCGATGCACAAAGGGCAAGGTGGTAAATAATGCTCTCCCCCCTCCTCTCCCGCCGCCCCCCCCCCCACCCCACCCAACGGGACGGTAACAATAATAAAAGACGCCTGCAGGGGTGGATCATTACAGAGGGAGAGGAGCATCAGTGTAGCCCAACAGAGGAAGATGAGGAAAGTAGTCAGGCAAGTGAAACCTCGCTTGAGGAGGCAGACATGGATCTATATGTAGATGAGTTTCGGTGCTATATCAATGGGACACCACAGAGGGGATGGGTCGTGGTAGATAGCAGCGGTCAGGCCAAAGGGGAAAGACGGTTAGAAGAGAATCCATTAGCTCAAGTGGTTGAATTAGTGGTTCTCACTGAGGCTCTGAGGCTGGCTAGGGGAAAATGAGTAAACGTCTATACAGACAGTTGATACGCTTTCGGAGTAGTGCATGATTATATGATAGCCGGGAGCAGACGGGGATACATGACCTCAGAAGGAGGGCCGATTAAACATGAGGAGATTGGGAAACATCTAGTGGAAGCCTTCCTCCTACCCCAGGAGTGTGTGATAATAAAGATCAAAGCACACGTAAAAAATAATGATCAGTATGAACAAGGGAATGCATGGACAGATGAAGCAACCAACCGAGTGGCAGAGACAGGTACACTGGCCAGGGAAGCCCAAGGCGGAGCATGTACAATTGGACCAGAGGAAGTAAACATGCTTGAGGTACAGGGAGAGGCCACTCCGCAGGAACAGAAGGGGTGGAAGCAGAGAGGGCCAAACAAGGGACCAACGGGATATGGAGAAAAGATGGGAATGTGGTGGCCCCAGAATGCATCCAGGGGAGCCTATTAAATTTATACCACGGGTATTTCCATACTGGTAGAACCAACATGATAAGCTCGATGTCCAGATGCTGGTGGTGGAAGGGAATATCTAGAGATATAGAGGACCTCTGCAGAAGGTGCGTGATATGCGCAAAATACAACCCAGGGGGGAAAGTAAAGGTCGGAATGGGACATCAGCCCCGACCGAAGGGAATCTGAGAAAATTTGCAGGTAGATTTTACTGGACCATTATCCAGCAACAAGGGGAAAACATACTGCTTAGTTATAATAGACACGTTTATGAAGTGGGTAGAAGCTTTCGCCACGAGGAATCGTTCAGTAGAAACCATGGCCAGGATCCGAGCAAAGGAAATAATGGCACTACAGCTGAACTCAGATCAAGGTTCACACTTCACAGGGAAGATAATGAAGCAGGCCTGCGCCTAGGGATTAGGCAAAAACTATCCCACATCAATGAGACTGGAAAGGGATGGGTAGACAGGATACCCCGAGTATAAATAAAGCTCAAGGCAACCCCTAGTCGGACGACAGGAATAATACCCTTTGAACTAAAAAAATATGGAAATCTGTAATGGAACTCTGTAAGCAGTTGCATGATTCAGAGTCAAAGGTTAGAGATCAGCAAATCAAGGATTTAGAGAACGACACTAACAAAAACAAGTTCCAAACACCCCAAATAGGCAGTCAAGAGATTACCCCAGAGAGGTTCGGGATCGCATCCAAATGGATTGGTCTCTATCAGGTAATCATGGTAAGTTATGGTACTTATAAGGAGTATCGGCAAGTGGAAACACTGGACCCAGTTAAAAAAGCATGGTCACTAACTAACCAGTGACAACCGGAAAATATTGCTTTTTGCAGGACTCGAGTGCTCGTGGAAATAACGTGGAGTAACGCAGCCTCATATCAGGGACAACAGACTGAGGGATGGCTCGGCCTATATTACAGGGACTTGGGCAACATTAGTTTAATAAAACATCAAAAACACTGATGGCGATGGACGGAGCAATAGTAGAGTTAAATAACGGGCATAAAACAACGTTACAAGGAAACGAAACAACATTGGGGATGAGCCAATATTACAGGACCATAATTAGTGGGATTAAGACCGCGGTGTGTTTTATAATCAGGAGGGACAAACATACTGCACCCGGGGAAGGGGGTGCAGATTTCACTAACATCTATGAATGGTGGTGGAGGGATATCTCCAGCGATAGACCCACCAACACGGCCCCATCCACTACTTTAGCAACAGTGAGCACTACCAGGGCCTCGACCATCACACCCCTAGCGCCACAAACCTGTCCAACTGTGAACACTGGGGCAAAAGAGAAATTGATAAGGCAGACCAAGGATAAGATACACTTCAGGGTATGTCAGCGATTAATTACTGTATTCATAAATTTCAACAATATAACTATTCCCAACATCTGCGGGTTAAACAGTAAACGCCTGTATAGAAACCTGACCCTGCGAGCACTTAATGGCCTTGAATCAAAAGCCATGAAGTTTATTGTGGAAAGAGGGTCAGGTAAAAAACGGGACTGGGGAAAAAGAGGGATACTAGAAAAGGTACATGGTACACAGGATACGCGGCGGGATACACTGCAGAATACGCGGCGGGATACACTGCAGAATACGCGACGGGATACGCGGCGGGAGTTGCGACACTATAGACCTACACACGATAGATGAGTGAGTTAATGCCCGAACACAAACCTTGCAGGGATTGCTGGAAAGGGATGAGGATAATGAAACGTTATAGGCGCAACTGGGTAATGGCGCAGAAAGGGAATTATTACAGTGGCCCAAACATTGCGAGACCATGCCAGAACTTTCAATGAATAGAGCAGAATGGAACTTAAATAAAACCATACTGACAGAACTAGTATGGACAGAATATGGAACATGGTTGCTCAATGGACTACAACATAACATAGATTAGCTTCAGAATAGAAAGGTGCCGGATTGGATAACACTCGGTATATTTACCAACTGGATCTTAGACAAAAACATGACTCATGCCTGCGAGGTGTAGAGAAACAGTCATGCTTGGGTCCCAAAGGCCTGCTGTGTAACCGGACATTTAAATAGATTTTTTATTTTTTATTGATGTGACAAGGCGAGATTCTCAACACCAAACAATGTAGGAGAAATAAGGAATCAAACTCGCGTGCGGTATGATGACAAACCAGAAATGTAATTGAAGAGAACTACAGTACTAAGAGTCTCAGCATATATAGATTGTTATAAAAATAACCAAGTTGCTTTATTTCGAGATCCACTACGAATGATCAAAGATGACTGTGGATATAACCAAGTGGACGGGTGCACTTTGAGTAATACCCCGCTAACAAATTACAACTAAATTATCGCTATTCCACGAGGATATGGAGATTGATGTGTGAGCACCAAGGCAACTGAAATGAAGAAAGGAACACCTCATGCACCATTATGGATATTGACTTCTGCTTCACTCCACTTGATGAGACAGATATAAACGTGTTTATTATAACCCCTGAGATAAAGGAGGAAAGATCGATGGGACAATGATGGACATTACCTGAGGAGGTTATACGAAGGCCATTGGGCCACAAGGAAAACCGATACTCGAACTGAAAGAGAAACAAACTCGACTGAAGTGGACACCATTCGACAACATAGAGGATATTCCAGGCGGGGCAGAAATTCGGCAGAATAGAGCAGACCCCAAGTGGAGGAAAGATAGAAGAAACAGAGGATATCCCAGGCGGGACATAATTCGAACACCGAGAAAATGTTGGCTAGAAAGGACTTGTACACGAACGATGCTGGACTCAATGTATTGGTTGTAGTGCAAGGGTACTCACCTTGATAGTATTATCCTTTTAAAGCAGTAACCGACATAAGAGGCAGGCCCTAGCCCGTACTATAGTTAAAACATTGAAGAAAGGGAAATCAGACAATCCGGTAGAAAGGACTTACATCGTATGGATGGGGAAGCCAACAGATAGCTCCAGGAGCTCGGGAAGTCGCACTACCCAAGTGAAAGGACAACCCTGGAAGCTCACCCATGTGGAATTAATTGCGAAATGGCCTATCTTGGGCATATAGCCAAGGGCCATTAAGGGGAATTGTAAGGGATAAATAGTTAGGTTGTAGATAGGGGGTCAGAATTATGCTGAAGGTTGTGAACTTATCAATTGCCTATGTATGTAACACTTGCTTATAAAGGTATAACACACTTATACTTATACGCATTATATTATAGCTTAACCTTAGTAACACTGAAACAACCAAAGTCAGCAGTTTTGTTTAAAGGTCCCTGAAAAGAGATAAAGAAGCCAGGACAACCACACCAGGCGTCGGATAGACTGAGGTAGAGGGCAAAATGGAACAAAACAATGATGAGAGATGGTCAGTTGCAAGTACCACTCAGAGCCCGTCTAACAAGAGTCAACAAATCAATGTAACTTCGCGAATAGCAATAGACCTATCGATGATTTTGTAGGAGGTTAGCTCCTCTCCAACACCTGTATAAAGAATGCTTGAAAACGCTTCTATTTCAGAGGTTCCAAGACTGAACCTTCCTGTGCATTGCTCGTAATAAAACCGATAAACCTGAGGTTTTGTTTGTTTACTTCCGTGGTCGTTATAAAGTGGGAAGCTAGACGAGGTGTCGGTTAACTATATCAGTTAGTCCACCTTGAAGGAGAGAAGCTTCCTTTTTACCCCAACACCTCCCCTCCTCACGCTTCCCCTCTCCTCTCCTCTCTCGTCACGTCTCTCCTATGCTCATCTCCTCTCCTCTCCCCTACCTTCTCCCCTCCTCTACTCTATCCTCCCCTATCCTCTCCACTCGGCTCATCCCTTCTCCCATCTACTCCTCTCTCCTCTCCACTTCTCTCCTCACCTGTCTTCCCGTCCTCTCCTCTCTCCTCTCCCCTCTCCTCCCTTCTCCGCAACTCTCCTCCCTATTCAGCTGTTCTCCTCAACTCTCTTGTGCCCTCATTTTCTCCCCTCTCACCTACCTTCTCCATGCCTCTACTCCATTCTCCCCTCGCCCCGAACTTCTTCTCCTCCCCTTTCCTCTCCTCCATTCTGCTCTCATCTCCTCTCCTCTGCTCTCTCATCTCGACTCATCTCCTCTCCTCTCCTCCCCTATCTTCACATATCCTCTCCTCTTCTCTCCCCTGTTTTTAAGTCGCTTCTCCCTCCACTCTCCTCTCTCCTCTCCACTCCAATCATCCCGAATCCTCTCCCCTAAATTTTCCCCTCCTCTCCTCTCCCCTCCTCCTCACCTCTTCTCCCCTTTCATTTTAAATCCTCTCCTCACTTGTGTCCTCTGATGTTCTCCCCTCTCCTCTCCTTCCTGCTCCACTCTTTCCCTCTGCTCTCCCCTACCGTATCCACTCCTCTCTTCTCCACTCCTCTCCTCCCCCTACTACGCTCTCCTCCCCTCTGCTCTCCTTTCCTCTACCCTCTTTTCACCTCCTCCTCTCATTCACTAGCTTCTCCCTCCTCTTCTCTCCTCTAACTTCACCAACCCTCTTTTTCATTCACCTCAATTCACCTCTCCACTACCCACTCTTCTATCCTCTCCTGCCCTCTCTTCTACGCTCCTCTCTTGTCCCCTCTCTTGTCCTCTCCTCTCCTCTAATCTACTACCCTCCTCTCTCCACTCGGCTTTCTTCTTTTCTCTTTTCTCCTCTCATTTCCTCTACTCTCCTCTCCGTTGCTCGTCTCTCCACAGCTCTGCTCTCCTCCACTCTCCTCTCCACTTCCCCTCTCTTCTCCGAACTCCTCCCCTCCCTTTTCATCTCTTCTCGCCCCTGCTCTCCCCACTCTCTTCCTCTCCTCTCCTCTGATGATCTCTCCTCTGCTCTCCCGCCGCCCTTCCCCTCTCCTGCTCTACTCTCCTTCCCTCGCATCCTCTCTCCACTCTCCACTTCTCTCCATTCCTCCCTTCTCCGCTCTGCTCCTCTCCTCCACTCCATGCTCCTCTCATCTCTCTTCTCTCCCCTACCTTCTCCTCACCTCTATTCCACTCTGCTCTCCTCCCCTCTCCCCTACACTCTCATCTCCACTCCCCTCTCCTTTCCTCTCATCCCTCTCCCCTCCCCTACCTTCTCCCCACCTCTATTCCACTTTCCTCTCCTACCATCTCCCCTACACTACCATCTCCATTCCCCTCCTCTCCTCTCTTCCCCTCTCCTATCTTCTCCTCTCCTCTCTTTTCTCCTCTCCTTCCTCTTATCAACTCTCCTCTCCGTTCCTCTACTCATCTCTGCTCTGCTCTCCTCTGCCTTCCTCTCTACTTCCTCTCTCATCTATCCTATCCTCCACTAACCTCTCCTCCCCTTCTCTCTTTCCTCCTCCCACCCTCTCCTCTCACCTCCTATCCTCTACTCTGATCTGCTGTCTTCTCCACTCCACGCATCTCCTCCCCTCACCTCTGCTCTCCTATTCCTCTCCTCTCCTCTCCTCCACACTCATCTCCTCTCGTCTACTCCCCTCCCGCCTCCTGTCCTCTTTCTTCTCCCCTCATTACCTCTCTGCTCCTTTCATCTCCATTCCTCACCTCCAGTCTCTCCATTCCCTGTACTGAGGAAAATAAACCATAGGATGGCCTGTGACTGTCAGTATGGCATCGGTCGCCATGAATCCTTACTGGCCATTGTATTAACAGCACACACGTATCCTTACTGACCAATATGTTATCTGTACCTATGTGCCCTTAATGACCACTGCATTATCTGTCCCCATGAACCGTTACTGACCAATATATTATCTGCCCCATGTCCCCTTACTGACCATTGTATTATCTGTCCCCGTGTACCCTTACTGACCATTCTATTATCTGTCCCCATATATCCTTATTGACCATTGTATTATCAGTCCTCATGTACCCTTACTAACCATTACATTAACAGTCACCATGTGCCCTTACTGACCACTGTATGATCTGTCCCCATGTACCCTTACTGACCACTGTATTATCAGTCCCCACGTATCCTTACTCACCATTACATTAACAGTCACCATGTACCCTTACTGACCATTGTATTATCAGTCCTCATGTATCCTTACTGACCATTGTATTATCAGTCCCCATGTATCCTTACTGACCATTGTATTATCAGTCCTCATGTATCCTTACTGACCATTGTATTATCAGTCCTCATGTACCCTTACTGACCACTATATTATCAGTCCCCATGTATCCTTACTGACCATTGTATTATCAGTCCTCATGTATCCTTACTGACCATTGTGTGATCAGTCATCATATATCTTTACTGACCATTGTATTATCAGTGCCTTTGTATCCTTACTTAGCACTGTACTGTCAGTCCCCATGTATGTTACTGACCTTTACTTAGAAATCTATCCTTCCATTTGTTTTATTTCACTTGTGTTACCCCGAGAAGTGAATTGAAAATCTGAAATTACAGAGTTATTTTACATCTCAGCAATAATAGAAACTCCCTAAATGAAGCTGCTCCCTTCACATGCATACTGTGATTCTGTGGACTTAACTATTTCTGCTTTTACCAATAATGCTTGGTTTTGGATAAAGTTATTTGATCTGAAAGCCACGTTGCTTTTCAGATATTTTGCAATTGAAACTGACGCAAAGAAAAGGTTCAGACAACTTGTTTATTCAGTGATGTGATTAATATCCTTCAGTGTGCAGTTTAATTGTCTCACTGGAGAGTTCCCTCAGGCTATAAATAGGGATTTTTTATTCAGTCTGTACAGCAATGTTTGACTGAAGTTGTTGTCTAAAATTAACAGTGCTAATTGGAGCTCACAGAAAGTCAAATCATGTTCTGGGAGATTCCAACTAAGCTTTGGATCTTGTGAGCATTTTTCAATGTAGAAGGTATTTATTACCCGCTCCTCACTGCTGTTGGTGCTCCTGGTGAGTCCTGCATCTGCAATTAATTATGTAACCCATGTTTCTCTGTATTTTTTGTCCTTGTCCTTTAGTTCTACTTATTAATTGTATTCAATTTAAACCTCTTGTTCTGTGTCTGGCAATGCAAAAAAGTTTCTGTCATGTAATGTTTGATCATTTGTTAATTTGCTGCTCCCAATTCAATGAACAGTATGTTGTTTTCACAATTTAAACCTCTTGTTCTGTGTCTGGCAATGCACGGAAGTTACTGTCATGCAATGTTTGATCATTTGCTGATTCGCTGATCCCAGTTCAATGAACAGTATGTTGTTTTCACAAATTAAATCTCTTGTTCTGTGTCTGGCAATGCACAGAAGTTTCTGTCATGTAATGTTTGATCATTTGCTGATTCGCTGCTCCCAGTTTAATAAACAGTGTGTTGTTTCCACAACTTGCTTCCAGCGATCGTCGTTTACAGGATTTGACAGAAATTTGATTTTATTGACACAAGATATGTTAGTGAACGATTATATTATTGAACAGCTTGCAGTCAGCTTTCTGCACTGATGCCTAGTTTTGGATAATAAATATGTGTTCAGAGGTAACAAGTGTTTTAAGTACCGCTGGTTATTGTTAATGACACTGATCTGTGGAAATCAGCGTTAAGAGATCCTTCACAAATACACTGAGATATGAGACATTATTCACTAATGATTCAGCTATAGACAGTTGTCGTAATTTCCACCGCCTCCCGCTCTGCCTCACAGTCACTAATTCCAGATGATCAGGACAGGGTTAAAACTGCAATACGTCTTCCAGTAAAATGTTTATTCAGTTGTGTTTGAATTGATTTATTTCCCTTGTTCAGCCACAGTTCAGGAGATCTCGGTTTGGGCCGCACGCTAGCAACTATTCAAAACGGAGCACTATATTGTAAAATATTTTGATATTTCCAGTCTCAAACTCTCTCTGTCAACTGGAACTCTGTAACTTTCTCATAACAGGTGAAAGGCAGCTGGTTGACACGGTTCCAGCTGTAAACAGACACGTTCGAAAATCTTCTGTGACATCTTACAACATGGGTCATCATCAGTCTATTGTAAAGCGACAGTCCCTTCTTTAAAGATTATTTGCAATATTGTTGGAAAGTGAGCTTAAGCCAGTTAGAAAGTGTACTTTCAATACAATGGTTGGAAAGGTTCTGATTTCGACACATAATACAATTCAATTCATCTTCTTCAGCCTTCGACACAACCGCAGTAACCTCGCCAAAGACTCCATTCCCCTCTCTGGCCACAGATTTCATCCCCCACCTTGGCCACAGACTCCATTCCCCTTCCTGTACACAGATTCGATTCCCCTTCCTGGACAAAGAATCGATTCCTCTCCCTGGCCACATACTCCATTCCCCTCACTGTCACAGACGCCATTCCTTTTCTTGGCCACAGACTCCATTCCCTCCCTTGGCCCACAACTCCATTCTCCTCCCTGGACACAGATTCCATTTCCCTCGCTGTCCTCATACTACATTCCCATCCCTGGACAATGACTCTATTCCCCTCAATGGACACAGGTTATTCACAAACTTGCGGCTTCTTGTGCTGAATTATTGCTGCCTCTGACTTGGATATGGCGTTATATATTAGTCTCATTTGGAGCTTTACCCACCTGGCAAAAGTCCAATACATTAATTCTTTCAGTCATGACCCAGCACCCACACATCACATCCACCGCTTCACTCACTCCCTGTCACAACACCCAAACATCCCATCCACTGGTACATTCAGTCCAGAGCCAACACCCACACGTCCCATCCATTGGTACATTCAGTCCCTGACCCGACACCCACACGTCCCATATATTGGTTCTTTCAATACCTGTGCCAAACACCACACGTCCCATCCGCTGGTGTAATCAGTCCTGACCCAAACAGCACACGTCCCATCCAATGATTTCATCAGTCCTGACCCAAACATCACAAGTCCCATTGGATGGTTCATTTAATCCTGACACATTTCACACATAATTCTTTGAGGCAGCTGTTGTTGCTCTCAATCTGAAATATAAATTCCCTGTTTTTTCTCTTTCTTGCAGTGAACTTAGTGACGATAATGATCCTGTCTCGAGGAAGGTGCGGTCTCTCCAAGTGTGTCAGCCGTTGCCTGGTGGCAATGGCAGCGGCGGATCTACTGGTCGTTATCCTCGACCTGATATCCAGGCAGATTACTATTCGTTATTCAACCGCGTTTGTGTTCATGTGGAAGATTAAAGTTTGCAATATCCATGCCATCCTGCTTTACGTAGTCACAGACTGTTCCGTCTGGCTCACAGTTGCTTTTACCTTTGATCGATGTATAGTCATTTGTTGTCAGAAGCTCAAAACTAAATATTGCACCGAGAAAACGGCGACTGTGGCTGTGGGAACATTGAGTGCGCTGTTCTGTGTAAAGAACACTTTCTGGTACTTTATGTTTGGAGGTATGTATCAGATTTCCAATAATCCCTTGTTTTGTTTTGTTAGATGGGAAGTCTCTGAGTCACTATCATGGGCAGTAATTGATGTTATAACACCGTTTATTCCATTTGTTCTGATCCTTCTACTGAATGCTTTAACTGTCCTACACGTTTTAGCATCGAGCAGAGCCCGCAGGAGACTCCGGGCCCACAGCAGTGACCCAGAGATGGAGAAGCGAAGGAAATCCATCATGTTACTGTTTGTTATATCCGGCAATTGTATCCTCTTATGGGCAGTGTTTCTGTTGTATTCTGTGGGGAATCGATTGTATTCGTTAAACTTTATTCCTGTATCTCTACCTAAATATGTACAGGAAATGGGATTTATGCTTCAGCTCCTGAGTTGCTGCACCAACATATGTATTTATGCCGTGACCCAGACGAAATTCAGAGAGGAGTTGAAGAATGTGGTGAAATAGCCCTTTATTGTCATTGTTAAATGTATTAAATAATAAAAATCACACAATGTTTTGGGCGTGTATTCTGCCCAATCCGCTCATCTCTGTGATACACACACAGTGAAGCCTGTTTTCATTTTTCACCGCACGGATTCAGCGACTAACAAAAATGATGGAGGTGGGGAAGTCCACGGAGATCAGTCCCGCTGGACTCCTGCAGGTTTTATCCCCGCGAAGACGTCTGCTGCGGCCTGGGACGGGTTTATAAAGCTCCCGACCGCCAGGCTCGTGTCGGATGTGTTTACCCAAAGGGAGCGGCAAGGGGAAGGTGGCTCTGTTACTTTTCAGTCCACTCCCAGGGAAAGCTGGGGGGAAATGGCCTGGGACCAAACAACAGCCAGAGAGGGAAGGTTTCAAAGGCTCAAAGGTCAGTGCTTTCATTCTTTTGCAGGCTCCTTGTGTTTTTCTCCCAGTGGGGTTTAACCTGAGCAGCCCCAGCGCCTGGTGATAGCGACGTATCCTTGTTTCAGATAATCTACCTTTGGGATTAAAGGGTCTCCTGCAGACGGAGTATATCCCAGTGACATTCACCACTGTAACGTTCCTTTGTAAGTTTGCCTGAACAATGCGGTGATCTGCAGGATGAAGTGTTCCCCGCACACACTCCACACACATTAAACTCAGCTCCTCCTCACTCTCTGTAAAATCTCCGTGCTAAACATAGCCCATAATATGCAGTGTTCAGGGAGGGTGGTAACTAGCTTTGTTACTAGGTATTGCAGCATGTGTGATGTAATAAAGCGGGGAAACTCGCATGACACTGTGCCTGAGTATTGTGACATCACAGACCTGCCCTTCTGACCACGCCCTGGTCTGTGGTTGACCCAGGATCGCATTTCAGACATCCCATCTCCTTCACCCATCACCTTACACAGAGTTACTTAATGTCTGCAGCACAGAAATAGGCCATTCGGTGCTCGCGGCTGCAAACTGGTCTGAGGTGGTTCCCCTGAGGTTTCCCTGGGGGTGCTGGGAGTTAGCGGGCCGTCTGCCTGTGGACTGCAAATTTACAGAGCGACCTTCCCCACCCCGACCCTTTCGGCCCAGCAGAGCATGCCAGAACTTACTCTATCACCACATCCTGGCCTTAAACGGAGTGCACAAAGAGAGTGGTAAATTTGGGAATGTAGAGAAAGTGAGATTCAGTGGTAAGTCCGTGGTGAGTCTGGCTGAGTATTAGCTGTAAGAAGGGAAATTTAGTTTAACGTCTTGAATTGAACTTAGAACTTTAAAAACAGAAGTTAGCAGAAACTGCCTGTTAGTAGTAGTTAACTATCAGTCAGCTGTAAGTGTTAATCTTAAATATGTGCTATTTATTGCGAGCAATGGGCATGGAGCTGAGACAGCACTTGTAACTTGTGTGTGGCTCCAAAGGTATAAAACTAAACACTAACTGCTGATTCACAGTGTGTTCTGCACAGTGATATTAAACGGAATTTGGTGAGAGTTTGAATGGGAACAGTGGTTGAAGGAGGTGCTGCTTTGGCCTCCAAAATACAGCAGGTATTTGAACGTTTGGTGAGTATTGCCTTTTTTCTCGAAGCTTGATCTAAACTAAGACCTGGGAGCAATAACAATACTTTATTAAGTTAATAATTTAACTATAATTACTAATTAATTAATATAAATAAAAATAACCATTTGAATAAAAACTAAGTAATTAAATTAATTCAGTGTGTAAATAAGCAAATACATTTATAAAAAATAACTAAAGATGGCAGGGTAGGCAATGAGTCGAGACTGTAGTGTGTGTGAGTTTGTGGACATCAAATCTGTCCCACATTCCCCATCTGCAGGAAATGTCTATGCTTTATTCGCTCTGGCTCAGTGTAATTGGGCTGGAGTGCGAGTTCGACACACTCTGAAACACACATGATAAGTGATTCAATCCAGAAAACAGTCACATCCCACAGAAAAGCGCAGGTTCAGGAAAGTCCGTGGCTGATTGGGTGCCGTGTAGCGAGAACTGAGGAGAGGGTGAGAATGAGATACTGCTCCTGCCCAACGATAAGGATAAAGATTGCGTGGAGGACATCCACAATACATACCAAGGTACGTGGCTCAGAAGGTTGTCCACAGGCAGAGATAGGAAGAAATATTAAACAATTACTTTGCATCAGTATTTATCAGGGAGACAACACAGGTGGACGTGACATCGGATGATATTAGACATGAAATAACTGCATTTAAAATAACAAGAGGAAAATATTATATAAACTAATCAAACCGAAAATGGATAAAATGCCAGCTTCGGACGAATTACATCTAGGGAAGAGATTGCAGAGGCATTAATAAACATATTTAATACTTCGTTAGAATAAGGTGCAGTGCCGGAGGATTGGCAGACACCTAATGTAATACCTATTTTTAAGAAGGGAGGTAGAACGTATCTGAGGAGCTATAGTCCAGTCAACTTAACGTCGTTGGGAGGAAAAATAATGGATTCCCTACTAAAAGAAAAAGGGGAAGAGCAACTAGAAACCAAAAATGAATAGTCAGCATGTATTATAAAAGGGAATTGACCAAATTCTTTGAATTTTTCGAACAGGTAACAGATAGCGTAAACTAACATAGGTATAATTTATCTAGATTTCCAAAGGCCTTCGATAAGATACCCCATAATCGACTGAAAGGGCAGATCACAAATCGTAATTACAATTAATACTAATGGGGATGTTTTAAAATGGAGTTAACAGATTTTTAAAATGGATCCCACAGCCTGTTTTTCAGACTGTGGGAAGCATGTGTGGGATGCCTTCCACAGAGGGTCAGATGTTTCAATTCATAGACCAAAGGCCTTGGGAGCTGGGCACAGACACAGATAACATAGAATTTGAATTCTATAACAAGATACAAGTTAAATAAAAAGAATCATAACAACATGTATCCTGAATTAACAATTAAAGCATATAGAGGCCAGATTGGAGGAAGCAACCTGCCAGATAATCATGTATTAATCAATCAGCACATATTAATTGTAACTTGCGTAATTAAGTAAGACTACAATCTGAAACTGTATAAAATAAGATGTCCCTGGCAGTTTCTCTGAGCATTCCTTCAAGGATAGCTCCCCTGCCAGCTTGTATCTTTTATTAATAAAAACTGCATTTACTTTAAGGCTAACGGACTCCGAGTGGTGGTTTGAAGTTAACCCTAACAACTTGGCGCAGTCAGCAGGATCTACTGGACGGGCAGATTAGACACAAAAAGCTGACCAAACTAACAACGAGTGAGTAGAGAATTACCTTGAGAAATTCTCCTTGCAAAGTCACCAGAGATGCAACGAATCTGAAGCAGAGTCTGTGCAGCCAGTAAATCCAGTTGAGGGGTGTGTCAGGACACTATAAGTAAATACATGTGTCGGGAGAATAAGTACGTATACGGGATATCGGGCTAAAAGCCTCGGTGTAAATAGTTCCGCTTAAGTAAAGATGGGTAAAATGGGAACTGGGGAAAAAGCCCCAGTGTAAGAAATGGCAAGGGAATCTGCCAAGGCCCTTGGAGGGGTGAGGTATAAACTACCAGAAGAGTTTCTGAGAGATATATCTGAAAAGGTTAAGAAGATGATTAAGGCAGGATATGATGAAGGGAAAAAGAGCAGTTTAACAGCCGGAAAGATGAATAGAAATATACCCGAAGGTGAGATGGACAGAGAAAGTGACAAAAGACAAGAGGCTGTAAGTATAAAAATAGATATAGTTGACAAAGGAAAATATAAGTTGAACTTGTGACTTCAGATACGGTGGTTGAAGAACCACAGAAAGTGAGACGTAAAGGCGTTGAAACTGGAACATTTGAGATAACGGAAAGCAGTTATCAAAGCCTACGTGTTAGACTTTGTTCTAGTTATGGAAAAGACATTTGAGATAACGGAAAGCAGGATTTAAAGTAAATCCCAAAAAGGCACAAATCGGACAAGCTGTGGTACAGTACCTGGGACACGAAATATCCCAAGGAACTCGGACCATGTCCAATGACAGGAAGGAGGACATTAGGATTATGCCCCGACTAAAACCAGCCTGAGGGGTGTGTAAGATATTGGGGTTCTTTAGCTATTGCAGGAATTTTGTGCCTAACCACAGCAATTGCAGAACCAATAGGCTAGTGAAAGGAAAATCCAGTTGAAATGGAAATGGTAAGACTCTAACTAAAACCTGGAATATCCAGGATGTGTTTTATCAACAGAATATAAATGTGATCATCACCGTGCTTTTGATTCTCCAAGGACAAGCTGCAAGGCCGCCCCGAGGGGGCCCAGAAGCATTTTACCACACCAGAGGCTACGTAAAGCAGCCTCTAGGGGGCGGCATCTAAGTGTCAGGAGCGTTTGTCTTGAAGCCATAAGATAAGTGTGTAAAAAATGTTACCTGAATATTGTAAACCAGGGGAATTAACCTTGGGAAATTGCGTGGTAGTTAAACCTGGAACAGAAGTAATGTTGTTATTTGACAATGTCCAGCATGAAATGTGACCTGTGAGCATAAATTGAACAGCCAGAAAAAATTAGCCACAAGACTAAAGCATTGTAAACACGATTGCTAGACACAATCCTGAGAATAGCTAGTGACACATCAGGAGCAAGGGAGTAACACAAGCAGCTGAGACACAAAGAAGAAAGACAGAGGAGATCTATAGCAAATGACGTATTAACTGTACAGGGACATCTCTAGTAGATACACCAGATATACAGGCGATCCAGGCAGGTGTAGACAGTTTGAGGGGAACAACGGAGTTACTAATCAGGAAACAGACCAAGATTGGGATACAATCTTCACAGTTAGGATCCAAAACATCCAAAAAAATGCTACAGGGTGTATCCGTATTGGAAGGCCATGCACGAACAATTAACGAGCTAAATAAGCAGGAATTGAGAGGACGATGCCGAGGACAAGAAAAGAGACACATGTCATGCCGGTGGGAGATCGATGATTGGTCAGGTGAGACACAATATGGATCAGATGCAAACCGGGCGAGTTACAGATTCAATAAATAGCACCCAGTTGAAAGAAATGGCACAACACACTGGGCCATTAGATGCATGCACCCTGAAACATAGAAACATAGAAACATAGAAAAAGGTTGCAGGCATAGACCATTCGCCCCTTCGAGCCTGCACCAACATTCAATAAGATCATGGCTGATCATTCACCTCAGTACCCCTTTCCTGCTTTCGCTCCACACCCCTTGATCCCATTACCTTAAGGGCCATATTCAACTCCCTCTTGAATATATCTGATGAACTGGCATCAACAACGTTCTGCGGAAGAGAATTCCACAGGTTAACAACTCTCTGAGTGAAGACGTTTCTCCTCATCTCGGTCCTAAATGGCTTATCCCTTGTCCTCAGACTGTGACCACTGATTGTGGACTTCCCCAACATCGGGAACATTCTTCGTGCATCTAACCTGCCCAGTCCCGTCAGTATGTTTCTGAGGTCCCCTCTCATTCTTCTAAACTCCAGTGAATACAGGCCCAGTCGATCCTATCTCTCCTCATATGTCAGTCCTGCCATACCGGAAATCAGTCTGGTGAAACTTTGCTGCACTCCCTCAATAGCATGAACGTCCTTCTTCAGATTAGAACAAAACTGAACACAGTATTCCAGGTGAGGCCTCACCAAGGCCCAGTACAGCTGCTATATTCAAATCCCCAAGATATGGGGACAACATGCTATTTGCCTTCTTTCTGTCTGCTGCACCTGCATGCCAACCATCAATGACTGATGTACCATGACACCCGGATCTCGTTGCACCTCCCCTTTTCCTCATCTGCCGCCATTCAAATAATATTCTGCCTTCCTGTTTCTGCCACCAAAGTGCATAACCTCACATTTATCCACATTACACTACATCTGCCATGCAATTGCCCACTCACCTAACCTGTCCAAATCACCCTGCAGCCTCTTAGCATCCTCCTCACATTTCACACCGCCATCCAGCATAATGTCATCTGCAAACTTGGAGATATTATACAAAATTCCTTCATCTAAATCATTGATGTATATTGTAAATTGCTGGCGTCCCAGCACTGAGCCCTGCGGCACCCAACTAGTCACTGCCTGCCATTATGAAAAGAACCCGTTTATTCCGACACTCTGCTTCCTGGCTGCCAACCAGTTCTCTATCCACGTCAATACATTACCCCCAATACCATGTGCTTTAATTTTGCACTCCAACCTCTTGTGTGGGACCTTGTCAAAAGTATTTTGAAAGTCCCACTACACCATATGCACTGGTTCTCGCTTGTCGACTCTACTAGTTACATCCTCACAAAATTCTAGAAGATTTGTCAAGCATGATTTTCCTTTCATAAATCCATGCTGACTTGGACCAATCCTGTCACTGCTTTCCAAATGGGCTGCTATTTCATCTTTAAAAAATGATTACAACATTTTCCCCAACACTGATGTCAGGCTAACTGGTCTATAATTACCCGTTTTCTCTCTCCCTCCTTTTTCAAAATGTGATGTTACATTAGCTACCCTCCAGCCCATACAAACTGATCGAGAATCGATGGACTGTTGGAAAATAATCACCAATGCATCCACTATTTCTGGGGCCACTTCCTTAAGTACTCTGGGATGCAGACCATCAGGCCCCGGGGATTTATCGGCCTTTAGTCCCATCAATTTCCCTAACACAATTTCCCACAAATAAGGATTTACTTCAGTTCCTCCTTCTCACTAGCCCCTCGGTCACGTACTATTTCCAGAAGATTATGCGTGTCTTCCTTCGTGAAGGCAGAACCAAAGTATTTGTTCAACTGGTCTACCATTTCTTTGTTCCCTATTCACCTGAATCTGACTGCAAGGGACCTTCACTACTCTTTTTCTCTTCACATATTTATAGAAGTGTTTATGTTTCCAGCAAGCTTCCTCTCATAATCTATTTTCCCCCTCCTAATTAAACCCTTTGTCCTCTTCTGCTGAGTTCTAAATTTCTCCCCGTCCTCGGGTTGATGCTTTTTCTGACCAATTTATATGCCTCTTCCTTGGATTTAACGCTATCATTAATTTCCCTTGTTAGCCACGGTTGAGCCACCTTCCCCGTTTTATTTTTACTCCAGACAGGGATGTACAATTGTTGAAGTTCATCCATGTGATCTTTATATGTTTTCCATTGCCTATCTGTCGTCAACCTGTATCATTTTCCAGTCTATTCTAGCCAATTCATGTCTCATACCATCGAAGTTACCTTTCCTTAAGTTCAGGACCCCAGTCTCAGAATTAACCGTTTCACTCTCCACCTTAACAAAGAATTCTACCTTATTGTGGTTACTCTTCCCCAAGGGGCCTCGCACAACAAGATTGGTAATTAGTCCTTTCTCATTACACATCAAGCAGTGGAGGATGGCCAGCCCTCTCGATGGTCCCTCGACATATTGGTCGAGAAAACCATCCCTAATACACTCCAGCAAATCCTCCTCCACCGTATTGCTATCAGTTTGGTTAGCCCATCTATATGTAGATTAAAGTCGCCCATGATAACTGATGTAACTTTATTTCAGACATCCCTCCTTTCTTGTTGGATGCTGTCAGCAAACTCACTACGATTGTTTGGTGGTACACAAATCTCACTAGCGTTTTTGTCCCTTTGATATTCCACAGATCCACCCACGTAGAATCCACGTGAATGTCCTTCTTGACTATTGTGTTAATTTCCTCTTCAACCAGCAATGCCACCCCACCTCCTTTTCCTTTGTGTCTATCCTTCCTGACTGGTGAATACCACTGGATGTTGCGTTCTCAGCCTTCGTCACCCTGGAGCCATTTCTCCGTGATGCCAATTACATCATATTCATTAATTGCTGCCTGTGCAGTTAATTTGTCCACTTTATTATGAATACTCCTCGCATTGAGGCACAGTCACTTCAGGCTTGTTATCTTAACAGACCTTGTCCCTTTAGAATTTTGCTGCAATGTGGCCCTTTTTGATTTTTGCCTTGGGTTTCTCTGCCCTCCACCCTTACTTTTTTACCCCAAAGGTTCCCATCCCGCTGCCATATCAGTTTAACCCCTCCCCAACAACACGAGCAAACTCTCCCTTGTGGACATTGGTTCTGCTGAGGTGCAGACCGTCCGGTTTTCACAGGACCCAGCTCCCACAGAACGGTTCCAATGTCCCAAGAAATTGAATCCCTTCCTTCTGCAACACACATTCATCTGAACTATCCTGCGCTTCCTACTCTGAAAAGTGGTAGCTACCTTTGAGGTCCGATTTTTGTTAATTTAGCTCCCAGCTCCCTAAATTCAGCTTCTAATTCCTCAGACACAGGGAGTCAGACTCAAACACATAAAGAGCATTCTAAAGACAGAGAGTGAGAGGCACAGATACATTGCACAATCCCATTTCTTTGAATGTTACAAGGTTATCGACAAATGCAGATTCAACAGAATAGATTCGGGTATAACTGAGCAGGATGGGAGGAAATCGGTTTGAATTTAAAGATGTACCAGGAGTGGGGTTCGAACCCACGCAGGTATAAACCCATTGGAATTTCCGTCCAACGCCTTAACAACTCGGCCATCCTGGTTTTGTTAATATTCGGATTTTGTCAATATTCAGATTTTGTCTCTGTGAGAATCTGGGCTGCAGCTCCACTCACAGACACAGGTTTTCAATGAGCATTTTCGAATATTTATAGTAATATTGACACAGGGGCAACTCTCCTGCTCTTTTTCGAGTAATGCACTGGGAACTTTCACATCCACCCGAGGGTGCAGACGGAGCTTCAATTTAACATTTTATCCGAAAGTCAACAGCTTCAACAATGCAAAATTCCCCAAATACTGCATTTGAGTGTCAGCCAAGATTATATGCTCAAGTCTCAGGAGTGGGACTTACACATACAACCTCCTTATTCAGTCGAGAATGCTGCCACTGAACCAAAGCCGATACCAAAATTCACATCCGTATTATTTTCCCCAAGTCTTTTTATAAAGTTTCAGGACATACAGAAGTAATATTCAACATTTTAAAAATGCTTCATCCTCGTCGGGGAATTGAACGCCGACCTCACGCGTGACAGAGAGGGATATTAACTAAGACACGAATGAGGAGCTGACGGGTGTGGATTCTGTCAGTGCAGGAATCGAGCTGAGAACAGAAATGGACACCATGAGAAGTAGACAGGCACATTGAGAGACAGAGATAAACCGACAAACAGGGAGAGACAGACAGCGAGATAGAGACAACGTGGGACAGAAAGTGTGAGACTGAGAAGGAGAGGCAGACTGTGTGAGAAAAAGACACAAACACACACACATACAGATATAAAGAGAGAGAGGGAAACAGTGAGAGAAAGACAGTGATAAAGACAGTAACAAGGAGAGAGACAGATGAAGAGTGAGCGACAGATAGAGAGATATACAGATATATAAATAGAAAATGATGGAAATACTCAGCAGGTTAGAGACAGGAACTAACAGAGACAGGCAAATAGAGACAGACAGGTAGAGACATAGACAGACAGAGATGATGGGAATGAGAGAGACAGTCAGACAGAGAGACTGAGAGAATCTCACTTGAACCTTCCGAATGTACTAGGGGACTGTGGGTCTCGTGAGAATAAGGAACTGAAAGATATCCTTATTGGCAGGAAATTGTGTTGAGGAAATTGATGGGATTAAAGGCCGATAAATCCCCGGGTCCTAATAGTCTGCATCCCAGAGTACTTAAGGAAGTGGCCGTAGAAATAGTGGATGCATTGGTGATCATTTTCCAACAATCTATCGACTCTCGATCAGTTCCTATGGACTAGAGGGTAGCTAATGTGACGGCACTTTTTTAAAAAGGAGGGAGAGAGAAAGCGGGTAATTATAGACCGGTTAGCCTGACATCAGTAGTGGGGAAAATGTTGGAATTAATCATTAAGGATGAAATAGCAGCACATTTGGAAAGCAGTGACAGGATCGGACCGAGTCAGCATGGATTTATGAAAGTGAAATCATGCTTGACGAATCTTCTGAAATTTTTTGAGGATGTAACGAGTAGAGTGGACAAGGGAGAACCAGTGGATGTGATGTATTTGGACTTTCAATAGGCTTTTGACAAGGTCCCGCACAAGAGATTGGTGCACAAAATCAAAGTGTATGGTATTGGGATTAATGTACTGACATGGATAGAGAACTGGTTGGCAGACAGGAAGCAGAGAATCGGGATAAACAGGTCCTTTTCAGACTGGCATAAGTGACTAGTGGGGTGCCACAGGGCTCAGTGCTGGGACTCCAGCTCTTTACAATATACATGAACAATTTGGTTGAAGGAATAGAGTGTAATATCTCCAAGTTTGCGGATGACACTAAACTGGGTGGCGGTACGAGCTGTGAGGAGGACGCTAAGAGGCTGCAGGGTGAATTGGACAGATTAGGTGAGTGGGCAAATACATGGAAGATGCAGCATAATGTGGATAAATGTGAGGTTATCCAGTTTGGGGGCAAAAACACGAAGGCAGAATATTATCTGAATGGCAGAAGACTAGAAAAAGGTGAGGTGCAATGAGACCTTGGTGTTATGGTTCATCAGTCACTGAAAGTGGGCATGCAGGTACAGCAGGCGGTAAAGAAGGCAAATGGTATGTTGGCCTTCGTAGCTAGGGGATTTGAATACAGGAGCCAGAAGATCTTACTGCAGTTGTACAAGGCCTTAGTGAGGACACACCTGGAATATTGTGTTCAGTTTTGGTCTCCTAGTCTGAGGAAGGACGTTCTTGCTGTTGAGGGAGTGCAGCGAAGGTTCACCAGACTGATTCCAGGGATGGCAGGACTGTCATATGAGGAGAGATTGGATCAACTAGGCCTTTAATCACTGGCGTTGAGAATGATGAGAGGGGAGAATGTTCTCGATGTTGGGGAAGCTAGAAACAGGGGACATAGTCTTAGGATAAGGGGTAGGCCATTTAGCAGTGAGATGAGGAGAAACTTCTTCAGTCAGAGAGTTGTTGACCTGTGGAATTACTGCCACAGAGAGTTGTTGAAGCCAGTTCATTGGATATATTCAAGAGGGAGTTAGATATGGTCCTTACGGTTAAGTGGATGAAGTGGTATGGAGAGAAAAACAGGAAAGGGTAACTGAAGGAATGATCAGCCATGATCATATTGAATGGCGGTGCAGGCTCGAAGGGCCTAATGGCCTACTCCTGCAGTTATTTTCTTTGTTTCTATGTTTCAAAAACAGAAAATGATGGAAATACTCATCAGATTAGAGACAGGAACAAAATGAGACAGGCAAAGACACGGACAGGGATGATGGGAAAGAGAGAGACAGTCAGACAGAGAGTCTGAGAGAATCCCATTGGAACAGAACTGGACACCGTGCGAAAGAGACAGATTGAGAGACAGAGACAAACAGAGAACCAGGCACAGACAGAGTGAGTCAGAGAGAGGCAGACTGAGGGAGACAAAGGCTCAAGCACACAAACACATACACAGTTCTCTAAAGAGAGAAAGGCAGAGACTGAGATACACAGATACATTTCACAATTTCATTTCATGATCGGCTCAGAGTGTCACAGAGTTACAGAAAATTGCAGATTGAACAGATGATAATCCGGTATCACTGGGCAGGATGGGAAAAATCTCTGTTAAATTAAAGAGATGCTAGGATTGGGGTTCGAATCCACACGGGGAAAACCCATTGAATTTTAAAGCCAACGCCTTAACCACTCGCCCATCCTGGTCTTTGTAGCGTTTGGATTCTGCCTCTGTGAGAATCTGGGCTTCAGCTCCACCCCCACAACAACACACACACATACACATCGGGTTTCAGTGAGCATTTACGAAAATTTTTAGTCACATTGACACGGGCGCAACTCTCCTATTCTTTTTCGTGTAATGCTCTGGGAACTTTCACATCCACCCGAGGTTGCAGACGGAGCTTCACTTTAACATTTCAGCCGATGGTCAACAGCTTCAACAATGCAAAATTCCCCAAGTACTGCACTTGAGTGTCAGCAAAGATTATCTGCTCAAGTCTCAGGAGTGGGACTTACACACACAACCTCCCGATTCAGTCGAGAATGGAGCCAATGAACCAAGGCCGATACTAAAGATCACAACCGTATTATTTTCCCCAAGTTTTTAAAAAATTTCCAGGACATACCAAATTCATGGTGATGATTTCCATCGACAGTTGCACATACACAGAGACATACATACAGATAGACATACACAGACACACACACACACACAATAACCAAAAATATACACGCATCAACAAAAAAACATAGAAACATAGAAATTAGTTGCAGGAGCAGGCCATTCGGCCCTTCGAGCCTGCACAACCATTCTTTAAGATCATGGCTGATCATTCACCTCAGTACCCATTTCCTGCTTTCTCTCCATACCCCTTGAACCCTTGAGCCGTAAGGGCCATATCTAACTCCCTCTTAAATATATCTAACTAACTGGCCTCAAGAACTTTCTGCGGTAGAGAATTCCACAGGTTAACCACTCTCTGAGTGAAGACGTTTCTCCTCATCTCAGTCCTAAATGGCTTACCCCTTATTCTTAGACTGTGACCCCTAGTTCTCGAACTCCCCAGTAACGGAAACATTCGTCCTGCCTCTCACTTGCCAAATTTCGTCAGAATTTTATTTGTTTCTATGAGATCCCCTCTCATTCTTCTAAACTCCAGTGGATACCAGCCCAGTTGATCCAGTCTCTCTTCCTATGTCAGTCCTGCCATCCCGGGAATCATGCTGTGAACCTTCGCTCTACTCCCTCAATAGCAAGGACGTCCTTCCTCAGATTCGGAGACCAAAACTGAACACAATATTCCAGGTGTGGCCTCACCAAGGCCCTGTACAACTGCAGTAAAACCTCCCTGCTCCTATACTCAAAGCCCCTAGCTATGAAGGCGAACATGCCATTTGCCTTCTTCACCGCCTGCTGCACCTGCACACCAACTTTCAATGACTGATATACCATGACACCCAGATCAAGATATACACAGGTTGCCTTAGACAAATAGATGGATAGACAGGCAGGGTCACTGTCGTTACTTTGTCTGGCTTTTGCGTTTTCAGTCGAGAATGCTGCCACTGAACCAAAGCCGATACCAAAGTTCACAACCGTATTATTTTCCCCAAGTATTTTTAAAAAGTTCCAGGACATACCAAATTCATGGTGATGATTTCCACAGACAGTTTCACATACACAGAGACTTATATACAGAGAGACAGACACAGAGATACAAACATACATACATAACCAAAAATATACATGCACCAACGGTCATGCACAGATGCCTTAGACATATCGAGGGATAGACAGGCTGAATCACTGTCGCTAATTTGGCTGATTTTTGCATTTTTCTATCCGTATGTATCGTGAATATTGCAGATTAATAAAAATGAGAAATAGATGTCAGTGTTGAAAGGTGTGGGACGTTATTCCACCTATCTCAGGATTAGTTTTGCAAAAACCTGGTTAAATTGTAAAATGGAATGAAAATTGCAATCGGCAGGATTCGAACCTGAGCGCAGAAAACCCAAAGGATTTCAAGTTCATCGCATTAACCACTCGGCCACAACTACTGCGTCTCTGGCACTTTAAATGTTACTCAGAAAAAACTCAGTCATCCATCTCTGTGCAGCAGACAGCCACAGAATCCTGAAAAAGTCTCTGCTTGCAAAAAATCTGGAAGAGGCAATCTCCTCTTGATGTATTTTTACTGTTCTATATTGTTCTGGAACTTTTTAATATAAATCTATACCAAGAAACAGAAGAAAAATTAGACATTTTGAAAAAACTGCTTTTCCATCGAGGAATTGAACCCGGTTCTCCTGCATAACAGGGGAGCAAAATCACGACTATACGGACGAAGGTACGGGCTGTGTCAGAGCAGTAATCGAGCTGTGAACAGAAGTCGACAGACACATTGAGAGACAGAGACAAACTGACAAACAGGGAGAGACAGACAGCGATAGAGGGACAACGAGAGACAGAAAGGTTGAGACTGAAAAGTCAGGCAGACTCTGCGAAAAAGACTTAAACACCTACATATACAGAGATGTGTGTGTGTGATCAATAAAGAGAGAGAGGTAAAGAGTGAAAGAAAGACAGTGATAAAGACAGTGACAAGGAGAGAGACAGATAGAGAGAGAGCGACAGATCGAGAGAGAGACAAAGATATTAACAGAAAATGATGGAACTACTCAGCAGGTTAGAGACAGGAACTACCAGCGACAGGCAAAGAGAGACAGATAGGCAGAAACATAGACAGACAGAGATGATGGGAAAGAGTGAGACAGTCAGACAGAGAGACTGAGAGAATCCCATTCGAACAGAACTGGACACCGTGAGAAAGTGACAGACACATTGAGAACCAGAGACAAACAGGGAAACGGGGACAGACAGACAGCGAGATAGAGACAAAGAGAGACAGAAAGTTTGAGACTGAAAGGGAGGATCAGACTGAATGAGAAAAGGACTCAAATACATGTATTTGCATGCTCCATAAAGAGAGGGAGGCAAATAGTGATGGAATGACAGAGAAAAGGACAAGGACAAAGAGAGAGTCAAAGAGGGCGATAGATAGAGAGAAAGACAGATAGAGAGAGAGATATAGAGACAAAAACAGAACATAATGGAAATACTTATCAGGTTAGAGACAGGGACTAACAGAGACAGGCAAAGACATGGACAGACAGAGATAATGGGGCAGAGATAGGCAGTCAGACTGAGAGTCTGAGAGAATCCCATTGCAACAGAACTAGACACCGTGAGAAACAGACAGATTGAGAGACAGAGACAAACAGAGAAACAGGGACAGAGAGAGGCAGACACTCAAACACATTCACAGCTCTTGAACGACAGAGAGAGGCAGAGACCGAGCAACACAGATACATTTCACAATTTCATTTCATTGTCGGCTCAGAATGTCACATAGTTGCAGAAAATTGGAGATTCAGCAGATGAAAATCGGGTATCACTAGGCAGGATGGGAAAAATCTCTGTTGAATTAAGGAATCACCAGGAGTGGGGTTTGAACGCACGCGAGTATATAACCCATTAGATCTTAAATCCAACGCCTTTACAACTCGGCCATCCTGGTCCTGATCCTGTCAGTGGTTGGACTCTGCCTCTGTGAGAATCTGGGCTTCAGCTCCACCCCCACAGCGACACACAGACACATAGGATTTCATGGTGCATTTACGAACATTTTTCGCAATATTGACACGGGCGCAACTCTCCTATTCTTTTTCGACTAAGGTTCTGGGAACTTTCACATCCACCCGTGGGTGCAGATTGAGCTTCAATTTAATATTTCAGCCGATGGTCAACAGCTTCAACAATGCAAAATTCCCCAAATACTGCATTTGAGTGTCATCCAAGATGATGTGTTCAAGTCTCAGGAGTGATTTTCCACACACAACCTCCTGATTCAGTCGAGAATGGAGCCACTGAATCAAAACCGATACCAAAGATCACAACCGTATTATTTTCCCCAAGTGTTTTAAAAAGTTCCGGGACGTACTAAATTCATGGTGATGATATCCACAGACAGTTGCACATACACAGAGACATACATACAGATAGACATACACAGACACGCGCACACACAATAACCAAAAATATACACGCATCAACATAGAAACATAGAAATTAGTTGCAGGAATATGCCATTCGGCCCTTCGAGCCTGCACCACCATTCAATAAGATCATTGCTCATCATTCAACCTCAGTACCCCTTTCCTGCTTTCTCTCCATACCCCTTGATCCCTTTCGCCGTAAGGGCCATATCTAACTCCCTTTTGAATATATCTAACGAACTGGCCTCAACGACTTTCTGCGGTCGAAAATTTCACAGGTTAACCACTCTCTGAGTGAAGATGTTTCTCCTCATCTCGGTCATAAATGGCTTACCCCTTATTTTTAGACTGTAATCCTTGGTCTCAAACTCCCCAGCAATGAGAACATTCTTCCAGCCTCCAATCTCGTCAGAATTTTATATGTTTCTGTGAGATCCCCTCTCATTCTTCTAAACTCCAGTGGATACCAGCCCAGTTGATCCAGTCTCTCCTCATATGTCAATCCTGCCATCCCGGGAATCATGCTGGTGAACCTTCGCTGTACTCCCTCAATAGCAAGGACGTCCTTCCTCAGATTCGGGGAGCAATATTCCAGGTGTGACCTCACCAAGGCCCTGTACAACTGCAGTAATATCTTCCTGCTCCAATACTCAAATCACCTAGCTATGAAGGCAAACATGCCATTTGTTTTCTTCACCACCTGCTGCACCTACATGCCAACTTTCAATGACTGATGTACCATGACACTCAGATCAAGATATACACAGGTTGCCTTAGACAAATAGATGGATAGACAGGCAGGATCACTGAGGCTACTCTGGCTGGTTTTTGCGTTTTTCTATCCGTATGTATCGTGAATACTGCAGATTAATGTAAGAAAGAAAACAGCGGCTGCATCGAAAGATGTGGGACGTTGCTCCATCTATCTCAGAATCAGTTTTGCAGTAACGTGGTTAAATTGTGAAACAGAATGAAATATGCTGAGAAACATAGTCGGCAGGATTCAAAACTGCTCAGAGAAACCCCAATAGATTTTTTGTCCATTGTCTTACCCATTCGGCCACGACTACTAATTCGCTGCATCATTAAATGTTACTCAGATAAAACTCAGTCATCCATCTCTGTGCAGCAGACGGCCACAGAATCCGGAAAAAGTCTCCGTTTGATAAAAATCTGGAAGAGGCAATCTCCTCTTCCTGTATTTGTACTGTTCTATATTGCTCTGGAACATTTTAATATGAATCAACACCAAGAAACAAGTAAAATTCTGCATTTTGTAAATGCTGCCACCGCGTCGGGAAGTAGAACCACGGTCTCCGGCGGAAGAGGCGGGGATACTCACCACTATACTAACGAGCATGAGTTCTATCAGAGCAGGAAGCGAGCTGTGAATGGAACTGGACACCATGAGAAGACGACAGACACATTGAAAGACAGAGACAAACCGACAAACAGGGAGAGACTGACAGCCAGATAGAGACAATGAGAGACAGAAAATGTGAGACTGAGAAGGAGAGGCAGACTGAGTGAGAAAAAGACTCAAACACACACATATACAGAGATGTGTGTGTGTGATCTATAAAGAGAGAGGGAAAGAGTGAGAGAAAGAGAGTAATAAAGACAGTGACAAGGAGAGAGAGCGAGAGATAGAGGGTGTCAGAAATAGAAACACAAATGCTGGAAATACTCAGCAGGTTAGAGACAGGAACTATCAGAGGCAGGCAAAGACATGGACAGACAGAAATGATGGCAAAGAGAGAGCCAGTCTGACCAAAGAGTCCAAGAGAATCCCCTTGGAACAGAACTGGACACCGTGAGAAAGAGACAGAGACACATGAACAGACAGAGTGAGTCAGACTGAGAGTGGCAAACACACAAACACAAACACACCTCTCTAAAGAAAGAGAGAGGCAGAGACCGAGCGACACCGATACATTTCACAATTTCATTTCATTATCGGCTCAGAGTGTTACAGAGTTGCACATTCAACAGATGAAAATCGGGTATCACTGATGAGAATGGGAAGAAATCCGTGTTAAATTAAAGAAGTCAGGTACGAGAACACGCAGGAAACATCCCATTGAATTTTAAGGCCAACGCCTTAACCACTCAGCCATCCTGGTCCTGTCAGAATATGGATTCTGTCTCTGTGAGAAACTTGGCTTCAACCCCACCCCCACAGACACACATATATGTAGGCTTTCAGTGAGCATTTACGAACATTTTTAGTAATATTGACACGGGGGAAACTCTCCTATTCTTTTTCGAGTAAGGCTCTGGGACCTTTCATATCCACCCGATAGTGCAGACAAAGCTTCAATTTAACATTTCATCCGAAAGTCAAAAGCATCAACAATGCAAAATTCCCCAAGTGCTGAACTTGAATGTTAGCCAAGATTATATGCTCAAGTCGCAGGAGTGCGACTTGAACACACAAACTCCTGATTCAGTCGAGAATGCTGCCACTGAAATAAAGTCGATACAAACGTTCACAACCGTATTATTTTCCCCAAGTCTTTTTTATAATTTCCAGGACATACCAAATTCATGGTGATGATTTCCACAGACAGTTGCACATACACAGAGAAATATATACAGATCGACAGAGACACACCCACATACATAACCAAAAATTTACACGCACCAACGGACATGCACAGATGCCTTCAACATATAAAGGGATAGACAGGCTGACTCACTGTCGCAACTTTGACTGATTTTTGTGTTTTTCTATCCGTATGTATCGTAAATATTTCAGATTAATAAAAATGAGAACAAAATGTCAGTGTTGAAAGGTGTGGGACGTTATACCATCTGTCTCAGGATCAGTTTTGCAAAGTTCTGGTTAAATTGTGAAATGGAATGAAAAATGGCGAGAATCGTAGTGGACACGCCTCAAAACTACGCAGGGAAAACCCAATGGATTTCTAATCCATCGTCTTAACCACTCGGCCACTTCGAATGCGACTCTGCCTTCTTAAACGTTACTCAGAAAAAACTCAGTCATCCATCTCTGTACAGCAGACAGCCAAAGAATCCTGAAAAAGTCTCCGTTTACTAAAAATCTGGAAGAGGCAATCTCCTCTACGTGTATTTTTCCAGTTCTATATTGCTCTGGAACTTTTTAATACGAATCTCTACCAAGAAACAGAAGTAAAATTCTACATTTTGAAACACCTGGCTTCCAGTCAGGGAATTGAACCCCGGTCTCCTGCTGAAAATCGGGTATACTCACCACTATACTAACGAGGAACTAACAGGAATCGAGCTGTGCACAGATCTAGACACCATGAGAAGTCGACAGACACATTGAGAGACAGAGACAAACCGACAAGCATGGAGAGACAGACAGCGAGATAGAGACAACAAGAGACAGAAAGAGGAAGACTGAGAAGGAGAGGCAGACTGAGTGAGAAAAAGACTCAAAAACATACATATACAGAGATCTGTGTGTGTGATCTATTAAGAGAGAGAGGGAAAGAGTGAGAGAAAGACAATGATAAAGACAGTGACAAGGAGAGAGACAGATAGAGAGAGAGCGATGGAGACTAAAACAGAAAATGATGGAAATACTTCTCAGCTTACAGGCAGGGACTAACAGAGACAGGCAAAGACATGGACAGACCGAAATGATGGGAAAGCGAGAGCCAGTCAGACAAAGAGTCTGAGAGAATCCCATTGGAACAGACGTGGGCACCGTGAGAAAGAGACAGATTGAGAGACAGAGACAAACAGAGAAACAGGGACAGACAGAGTGAGTCAGACTGAGAGAGACAAAGACTCAAACATACAAACACATACACAACTCTCTGAAGAGAGAGAGAGAGGCAGAGACCGAGTGACACAGATCCATTTCACAATTTCATTTCATTATCGGTTCAGAGTGTCACAGAAAATTGCTGATTCAACCGATGAAAATCCGGTCTCACTGATCAGAATGGGAGGAAATCCGTGTTAAATTAAAGAGATACCAGAAGTGGGGTACGAACCCACGCGGGAAAAACCCATTGAATTTTAAAACCAACGCCTCAACCACTCCTGTGAGAACCTGGATTCTGTCTCTGTGAGAATCTGGGCTTCAACCCCAACCCCACATACAAACACATACACATCGGCTTTCAGTGAGCATTTACGAACATTTTTAGTAATATTGACACGGAGGCAACTCTCCTATGCTTTTTCGAGAAATGCACTGGGAACTTTCATATCCACCCGAGGGTGCAGACGGAGATTCAATTTAACATTTCATCCGAAAGTCAACAGCTTCAACATTGCAAAATTCCGCAAGTGCTGCACTTGAGTGTTAGCCAAGATGATATGCTCAAGTCTCAGGAGTGCGACTTGAACACACAAACTCCCGATTCAGTCGAGAATGCTGCCACTGAACCAAAGCCGATACAAAAGTTCACAAGCGTATTATTTTCCCCAAGTCTTTTTTATAAGTTCCAGGACATACCAAATTCATAGTGATGATTTGCACAGAGCACTGTACATACACAGAGACATATATAGAGATAGACAGACACAGAGACACACACACATAACCAAAAATTTGCACGCACCAACGGGCATGCACAGATGCCTTAGACATCTCGAGGGATAGACAGGCTGAATCACTGTCCCAACTTTGGCTGATGTTTGCGATTTTTGAAACGGATGTATCGTGAATATTGCAGATTAAGAAACATGAGAAAAAAATGTCAGTGTTGAAAGGTGTGGGACGTTATTCCATCTATCTAAGGATCAGTTTGGCAGAGAACTGGTTAAATTGTGAAATGGAATGAAAAATGCTGAGAATCGTAGTCGGCAGGATTCGAACCTGCGCAGGATAACCCAATTGATTTCTAGTCCATCGCCTTAACCACTCGGCCACGACTACTGTGTCGCTGCCTTTTTAAACGTTGTTCAGAAAAAACTCAGTCATCCATCTCTGTGCAGCAGACGGCCAAAGACTCCTGAAAAATTCTCCGTTTGCTAAAAATCTGGACGAGGCAATCTCCTCCACCTGTATTGTTACAGTTCGATATTGCTCTGGAACTTTTTAATATGAATCTCTGCCAAGAAATAGAAGTAAAATTCTACATTTTAAAACAACTGCCTCCCCGTCGGGGAATTGAACCCCGGTTTCCCGCGTGACAGGCAGGGATACTCACCACGATACTAACGAGGAACTTACGGGTACTAATTTTGTCAGAGCAGGAATCGAGCCACTGTGAACAGAACTGGACACCATGAGAAGTCGACAGACACATTGAGAGACAGAGACAAACCGACAAACAGGGAGAGACAGACAGCGAGATAGAGACAACGAGTGACAGAAAGTGTGAGACTGAGAAGGAGAGGCAGACTGAGTGAGAAAAAGGCTCAAACATATACATATACAGAGATGTGTGTGTGTGATCTATTAAGAGAGAGAGGGAAAGAGTGAGAGAAAGACAATGATAAAGACAGTGACAAGGAGAGAGACAGATAGAGAGAGAGCGATAGAGACTAAAACAGAAAATGATGGAAATACTTCTCAGCTTACAGGCAGGGACTAACAGAGACAGGCAAAGACATGGACAGACCGAAATGATGGGAAAGAGAGAGCCAGTCAGACAAAGAGTCTGAGAGAATCCCATTGGAACAGACGTGGCACCGTGAGAAAGAGACAGATTGAGAGACAGAGACAAACAGAGAAACAGGGACAGACAGAGTGAGTCAGACTGAGAGAGACAAAGACTCAAACATACAAACACATATACAACTCTCTGAAGAGGGAGAGAGGCAGAGACCGAGCGACACAGATACATTTCACAATTTCATTTCATTATCGGTTCAGAGTGTCACATTGTTACAGAAAATTGCTGATTCAACCGATGCAAATTTGGTCTCACTGATCAGAATGGGAGGAAATCCGTGTTAAATTAAAGAGACATCAGGAGTGGGGTACGAACCCACGCGGGAAAAACCCATTGAATTTTAAGGCCATGTGAGAACCTGGATTCTGTCTCTGTGAGAATCTGGGCTTCAACCCCAACCCCACATACAAACACATACACATCGGCTTTCAGTGAGCATTTACGAACATTTTTATAATATTGACACGGGGGCAACTCTCCTATTCTTTTTCGAGTAATGCACTGGGAACTTTCATATCCACCCGAGGGTGCAGACGGAGCTTCAATTTAGCATTTCATCCGAAAGTCAACAGCTTCAACATTGCAAAATTCCCCAAGTGCTGCACTTGAGTGTTAGCCAAGATGATATGCTCAATTCTCAGGAGTGCGACTTGAACACACAAACTCCCGATTCAGTCGATAATGCTGCCACTGAACCAAAGCCGATACAAATGTTCACAACCGTATTATTTTCCCCAAGTCTTTTTTATAAGTTCCAGGACATACCAAATTCATGGTGATGATTTCCACAGACAGTTGCACATACACAGAGACATATATAGAGATCGACAGACACAGAGACACACATAACCAAAAATTTGCACGCACCAACGGGCATGCACAGATGCCTTAGACATTCGAGGGATTGACAGGCTGAATCACTGTCGCAACTTTGACTGATGTTTGCGATTTTTGAAACGGATGTATCGTGAAAATTGCAGATTAATAAACATGAGGAAAAAATGTCAGTGTTGAAAGGTGTGGGACGTTATTCCAGCCATCTCAGGATCAGTTTGGCAGAGAACTGGTTAAATTGTGAAATGCAATGAAATATACTGATAATCGCAGTCGGCAGGATTCGAACCTGCGCGGGATAACCCGATATATTTCTAGTGCATCGCCTTAACCACTCGGCCACGACTACTTTAACAGTCACCCGAGAGAGCAGACAGAGCTTCAATTTAACATTTCATCCGAAAGTCAACAGCTTCGACAATGCAAAATTCTGCAAGTACTGCACTTGAGTGTCAGCCAAGATTATATGCTCAAGTCTCAGGAGTGGGACTTGAAGTCGAAAATGCTGCCGCTGAACCAAAGTCGATATCAAATGTCACAACCGTATTATTTTCCCCAAGTCTTTTTAACAAGTTCCAGTACATATCAAATTCATGGTGATGATATCCACAGACAGTTGCACATACACAGTGATATACATACAGATAGGCACACATAGAGACACACACACACACAACCAAAAATATACACGCACCAACGGACATACACAGAGTGCCTTAGACATATAGAGGGATAGACAGGCTGAATCACTGTCGCTAATTTGGCTGATTATTGCGTTTTTCTATCCGTATGTATCGTGAATATTGCAGATTAATGAAAATTAGAAAAAATGTCAGTGTTGAAAGGTGTGGGACATTATTCTACCTAACTCAGGATCCGTTTTGCAGGGATCTGGTTAAATTGTGAACTGGAATGAAAAATGCTGAAATCAGTAGTCGGCAGGATCGAACCTGCGCAGGAAAACCCCAATGGGTTTTTTAGTCCATTGCCTTCACCAACCTGGCACGACTACTGGGTTTCTGCCTCTTCAAATGTTACTCAGATAAAACTCAATCATCTATCTCTTTGCATCAGAACGCCACAGAATCCTGAAAAAGTCTCCGTTTCCGAAAAATTTGGAAGAGCCAATCTCCTCTTGCTGTATTTTTACTCTTCTATGTTGCTCTGGAACTTTTAATATGAATCTATACCGAATGACAGAAGTACAATTCTACATTTCGAAAATGCTTCCTCCCGCATGACAGGCGGGGATACTCACGACTATACTAACGAGGTGCTGACGGGTGTAGATTTTGAGACAGCAGGAATCGCGCTGTGAAAAGAACTGGACACCATGAGAAAGAGACAGACACATTGAGAGACAGACACAAAAAGAGAAACAGGGAGAGACAGACAGCGAGCGAGAGAAATAGAGCAAGTGTGAGGCTGAGAGGGATAGGCAGACTGAGTGAGACAAAGATTCAAACACACACATACACAGAGATGTGTGTGTGTGTGTGTGCTCCATAGAGAGAGGGAGGCAAATAGTAATGGAAAGCCAGAGACAAAGACAAAGACATGGACAAAGAGAGCGACAAAGAGAGAGAGAGAGATAGTGAGAGAGAAGATAGAGAGAGAGAGACAGAGATAAAAACAGAAAATGATGGAAAAACTCTACAGGTTAGAGACAGGGTCGAACAGAGACAGGCAAAGAGAGACAGACAGGCAGAGACATAGACAGACAGTGATAATGGGAAAGAGAGAGAGACAGTCAGACAGAGAGACTGAGAGAATACCATTGGAACAGAACTGGACACTGGGAGAAAGACACGGGCAGATTGAGAGACCGAGACAAACAGAGAAACAGCGAGAGACAGAGTGAGTCAGAGAGAGGCAGTGTGAGGGAGACAAAGACTCAAACACGCAAACACATGCACAGATCTCAAAAGAGACAGAGGTAGAGAGTGAGGCAGAGACTCAGAGACAGAGATACATTTCACGATTCCATTTCTTTATCGGTTCAGAATGTCATAGAGTTACAGTAAAATGCAGATTCAACAGATTCTTGCTGCAGTTGAACAGGGCCTTGGTGAGGCCTCACCTGGAATATTGTGTTCTGTTTTGATCTCCTAATGTGAGGAAGGACGTTCTTGCTATTGAGGGAGTGCAGCGAAGGTTCACCAGACTGATTCCCGGGATGGCTGAACTGTCATGTGAGGAGAGACTGGATCAACTGGATTTTTATACATTGGAGCTTAGAAGGATGAGAGGGGATTTCATAGAAACATAAAGATTCTGGCGGGACGGGGCAGGTTAGATGCGGGTAGCTTGTTCCAGATGTTGGGGAAGTCCAGAACCAGGGGACACAGCCTTAGGACAGCCATGTCAACGTGTTGCCAATTATATCATATTCATTAATTGCTGCCTGTGCAGTTAATTCTTCCACCTTATTACGAATACTCCTCGCATTGAGGCACAGAGCCTTCAGGCTTGTCTTTTTAACAACTTTGTCCCTTTAGACTTTTGCTGTAATGTGGCCCTTTTTGAAAGGAATGACAAGGGTGTATGCGGTTGCAGGAGGATATGAGGGGAAACAAACATAATACGAGGGGAAGAGTACATCTGCGATGGACTAGTACGAGATCAAAATGAATGGAAATATAAGGGGAATATCGTTATCCGTGTGCCGGAGAGAAGGAAGCCTAACTATAGGTCCTCGCCCAGTGGGAGACGGGAGCAAGGATAGCTGCGGGAATGACAATACTACGGAAGGATGTGTCATTGGAATAAACCCTGCCCGAACCGAATCCACACATTACAACTATCAAGGGCGAGGAGAATATTGTGCGGTAACTAGCCTGGGAACTTACGTGACTCCAAGACTATCGGTGGCAGTGGTAAGAGCACGCATGACATGCCAGGAAGACAGTGCCATGAAATATAAGCGATGAGATTAAGCAAGATATTGATGTTTACATGTAAGAGCAAGCACAATCAATTCCCCTGTTACTTGAAGATTTAACTAGCTCACGAAATAACATTAAAATATATTAAGAGCTGAAGGATAAAGCAAAATAACTGGACAGTGAAATAAAGGATAACCTGAAAAACCCGCCTTGGTACTTGAGATTATACATCCCTGGATAACGATCCTTTCACATGATCTAGCGGCAGTACAGATAGTTATAGCCTTGAGTTGGTTGGTGATGTTATGTAACAATTACAAAGATAGGCGAGGCTTACCCGAGCAAAGTTGCAAGATAGGGATTAGAATTATATCCCATGTGTTAGTCCTAGTGCAGCTGATAGTGGTGTTGATGCTCCTGGGAGACTGTGCAGGCAGATACAAGAGACGCAGAAAAAAAAGATTGGCCAAGGCCCGTAACCAAGAACGCAGAAAGCCTTTGCTAGATCCAAAGAAGGTTAATCAAACAAAAAGACGGCATGAATACCTGATCTGAGTCGTGAGTGTCCCAATCTGATCGCCTGATCAACGAAACCGAGGCGGGAGACACACGAATCAAGACAGAAGAAGGCAGGGAAAGGAAAATTGTTGTTCATGGTGCGATATTTTTAAGGGCTGGTCACCTGAAGCCTACACAGTCCTCAAATTGATGTGGCATTCAATTGAGGTAATAATGGTAGTGGAAGGGATATGTATCGTGATCCAACTATATCTGATGTGTCAGATCAGAGAGATATACAACCACGTGGTTCCAGCCGAACAACAAACAGCCTTGTTAATTATGTAATGTAGGCATGACAGGGAGGCGAATGATTTTGTAATGCATTAGGGAAACAACCAAGACCTCGAGCTTATGCACTGCCTGCACAAAAAGAAATATAAGTGGCGTGCCAATATCCCAGGGAAATGGTCAAGGGTAGTATGTAAAGACTCCGCAAAAGATGGAACTACGAGCGATCCCAGGGATATGAACTTGATATCACCATTTCCAGCAGATGGCTCAGAACATATATGTGGTCAGCTGATTATTTAGAAATAACCAGGGACCAACAGGAGGGACTGAAAGGGCAGATTACAAATTGTAATTACAATTAATAATAATAATTGCGATGTTTTAAAATGGAGTTAACAGGTTTTTAAAATGGAACCCACAGCCTATTTTTCAGACTGTGGGAAGCATGTGTGGGATGCCTACCACAGAGGAGCAGATGTTCCAATTCATAGACCAAAGGGAGCTGGGCACGGACACAGATAACATAGAATTTGAATTGTATAGCAAGATAAGAGTTAAATAAAAAGAATCATAACAACATGTGTTTGGATTTACCAATTAAGGCATATAGAAGCCAGATTGGAGGAATCGCTGTACCAATCATTCATGTATTAATCAATCAGCATGTATTAATTGTAACTTGCGTAATTACGTAATGCTATAATTTGAAACTGTATAATGTAAGTTGTCTCTGGCAGTATCTTCGAGCATTCTTTCAAGGAGAGCTCCCCTGCCGGCTTGTATTAATAAAACCTGCATTTAGTTTAAGGCGAACAGAATCCGAGTGGTGGTTTGAAGTTAACCCTAACAAGGTTAGAGAGATAGGGAGAGGTGCAGGGGCCCGTGGAGGTTAGAGAGATAGGGAGGGGTGTAGGGCTGGAGGAGGTTACAGAGATAGGGAGGGGTGTCGGGGCTGGAGGAGGTTAGAGATAGGGAGGGGCGGAGCCATCGAGGGATTTGAACACGAGGCTGAGAATTTTAAAAGAAGCGCCTCGCTGGGACCGAGGAGGTGGGAGAAGTGCAGGAATGCAACCCCCTCACTACCTACCCTGCACTAACCCCCGTCATCTGTTAAATCACCTGGAGTTCCTGCGACACTCCTCCCCCTCTCTCTTGGTATTTATCTACTCACTGCCTCACTCAAAGCTTATCTCCGATTGACAGTCCGTGTGAGTGCCCTCGCTGTCCCAGAATTTCTCCCCTTGGACACCGACTGACCTTCCCCGTGCCTCCGCCGCCCGCCTCCTGTTCCATGACGGCCGACAAATTCAGGTTGTGTTCCAGTCAGCAAGCAAAAGATCGGGGCAGCGCGCGGGGAAGGCTCATATAAATTAAAACACACGGCGGGCCGGTTAGGGCATGGGTGGGGTGGGGGGCGGCCACAGGCCATATGTTTGACACCCCTGATCTACCCTGTCAAGCCCAATAAGAATTTTGTTTGTTTTAAAATGAGATCACCTCTCATTCTTCTAAACTGTAGAGAATATAGGCTTAGTCTACTCAACCTCTCCTCACAGGACAATCCCCCCATCCCAGGAATCAGTCAGGTGAACCTTCGTTGCCATCCTCAATGGCAAGTACATCCGTCCTTAGGTAAGCAATCAAAACTGTACACAATACTCCAGGGTCCTATATAATTGCAGTAAAACGTCCAAGAGCAAGTTATTATTTAAATGGAGAAAGATTGCAAAGTGCCGCAGTACAGCAGGACCTGGGGTTACTTGTGCATGAAACACAAAAGGATAGTATGCAGGGACAGTAAGTGATCAGGAAGGTCAATGGTATCTTGACCTTTATTGCAAAGGGGATGGAGTATAAAAGTGGGGAAGTTTTGCTACAGTTATAAAAGGTTTTGGTGAGGCCACACCTGGAAAACTGCGTGCAATTTTGGTTTCCATATTTACGAAAGGATATAATTGCTTTGGAGGCAGTTCAGAGAAGGTTCACTATGTTGATATTAGGGATGAGCAGGTTGACTTATGAGGAAAGGTTGAGTAGTTTGGGCCTCTACTCATTGGAATTCAGAAGAATGAGAGGTGATCTATCGAAACGTTTAAGATTATGAGGGGGCTTGACAAGATGGATGCAGAGCTGATGTTTCCACTGATGGGGGAGACTCGAACGAGAGGGCATGATCTTAGAAGAAGGGGCCGCCCATTTAAAACAGATGAGGAGGAATTTCTTCTCTCAGAGAGTTGTAAATCGGCGGAACTTGTTGCCTCAGAGAGCTGTGGAAGCTGGGACATTAAATAAATTTAGGACAGAAATAGTTTCTTCAATGATAAGGGGATAAGGGGTGATGGGGAGCGGGCGGGTAAGTGGAGCTGAGTCTATGATCAGATCAGCCATGATCTTATTGAATTGCGGAGCAGGCTCTATGGGCCATCTGGCCTACTCCAGTTCCTATTTCTTATGTTCTTATGTTTACTATTATCCTCAAATCCTCTTGTAATAAACAACATACCATTTGGTTTCTTAATTGCTTGCAGTACCTGCATATTACCGTTCAGTGATTCTTGTACAAGGACACCAAGATCCCTCTGAACACCAACATTTCCCAATCTCTCACAATTTCAAGTAGCTGTTCCAATCCACTTTGGCTAAACCACATCTCAGCTTAGTAAAATTGGCTTTTCCCCAATTGAGATCTTTTATTCCTGGTCTATCTTTGTCCTTTTCCATAACTACCCTAAATCTAACTGAATTACGATCACTGGCACCAATGCTCACCCACTGCTACCCCTTCCACCTGCCCAGCTTTAGTCCCTAATACTAAGTCCAGAACTTCCCCCTTTCTTGCTGGGCTGGCTACGTACTAGCTAAAAGGTTCAGCTGGTTGCTGACACCTCTGTGAAGCGAAATAGGTCCTTCCTATCCACTCTATCTAGGCTCCTCATAATTTTATACACCTCATTAACGTCTGCCCTCAGCCTCCTCTGTTCCAAAGAAAACAAACCATTAAGTGGGTTGATGGGCTGGAGGAGGTTACAGAGATAGGGAAGGGTGAGACCCTGGAGAGATTTGAACAAGAGAATGCGTATTTTAAAGGCTGATGCCACCAGCCATCACGCCCAGTACAGAATGTGACTCACTACCAACAGGAAGGATGTTACGTTAACGACTACAAATGCATAATGAGAGGCAATCAATCTCTGTCCCTTTAACTAACAGCGACATGGAAAGAGGGAAATGAATGACCTTTAAATATCTGGTCCACTTGGCACTGAAGTGATTGAAACTCATAATAGGAACTCATAAATGGAAATAAAATACTGACAGATGTTAAACTGTTTTGTTAACAAAAGAAATCTCGATTTAACTTTTAAAAGATAAATTGTTTAACAGGGGTTGACACATACTCACCCGATAGGCCTACTCGGGATCCACCCCTCAAGCACCGCGATTGGTTGCAGAACACGCTGCTCCCTTGGCCCTCCGGTCTCTGACCTCTCTTCCTGTTGGCTCCCAGGGCAATCAATCACCACTCGCCAACATCCCACTGCCAGATTAAGTTGAGAGGCTAGGAGGAAGAAATAAAATGAGGCCATGAATCTGAGTTTAGTTTATATTGTCTCTCCTCGTTCATTTAATCATGCTTTTCTAATTTTATTTCTTAAGGGTACAATCCTAAAGGGGATGCATGAACAGTGAGACCTGCGGGTATATGTGGACAAATTGCTGAAGGTAGCAGGACAGGTTGGGAAAGCAGTTAAAAAAGCTTGCAGGATCCTGGGCATCACAGAGTACAAAAGCAAGGAGGTTATGATGAACCTTTGTAAAACACTGGTTCAGCCTCAAGTGGAGCATTGTGTCCAATTCTGGGCACCGCCCATTGGGATGGGATCACCTGAGAGAGGATGCAGAAGAGATTGACAAGAATGATTCACGAGATGAGGGACTTCAGGTACGTGACTTGACTGGAGAAGCTGGGGTTGTTCTCCTTGGAGCAGAGAACGTTGAGAGGAGATTTGATAGAGGTGTTCAAAATCATGACGGGTCCAGACAGAGTACATCGAGAGATACTATTCCCATTGGCGGAAGGGTCAAGAACCAGAGGAGACGGATTTAAGGTGGATGAGCAATAGAACCAAAGGCGATGTAAGAAAAATCTATTTCATGCTACGAATCGTCAGGATCTGGAATGCCTGAAAGGATGGTGGAGGCAGACTCAATCACAGCTTTCAAAAGGGAATTGGATAAGTATCTGAAAGAAAACATTTGCAGGGCCGGGGGGAAAAGGTGGGGCAGTGGGACTAGCTGGGAGCCGGCAAGGGCTCGACGGGCCGAATGGCATTCCGTGCTGTAACCATTCTCTGATTGTGTGAGCAGAACCACTCTGTTCCCTGACTCAATCTAAAGGCTTCTTGATTGTGAGCACCTCTGTTAAACCTGTCTATCTCCGCCTTAAATATATTCAATGATCCAGCCTCCACAGCTCTCTGGGGCAGAGAATTCCACAGATTTGCAAGAAGAAATTCCTCCTCATCTCATTTTTAAATGGTCTGAGGAGAAAGGCTGCATTTGTAAATACAACAGGATTTACTGGGATTGCTTTGGGCACTGAACCATGTTCATTCTGGCAGCTCTTGTTTGTTTCTGATTGTCTTAATAAATCTCTCAATTATCTCAATCCCGCTCCCCAACTTGTGTCTGTGCCTGAAGCGGACTGTTAGCAACCTTGGTGCCATATTTAACTCTGAAGTATGTTTTTGACCACATATCCACAGCATAATTAAGAATGCATATTTCCACTTCTGTAACATCGCCCTTGCCTCACCTCATCCGCTGCTGACCCCTCATCCCTGCCTTTGTTACTTCTGGATTTGACTATTACAACACACTCCTGCCACATTCTCACCTGCATAAACTAGAGTTGATCCAAAATTCGGTTGCCCGTGCCCTAACTCTCACCAAGTCCAGCTCACCCATCAGCCCTGTGCTCGCTGAACTACATTGGCTTCTGGTTCAGCAACGCCTTGATTTCAAAATTCTAATACTTATTTTCAAAACTCTCCATGGCCTCGCCCCTCCCTAGCTCTGTAAACTCCTCCAGCCCCAACCAGCACCACACCGCCACGTCCCCGCCCACCCATGAGATATCTATCTTCCTGAGCATCCCTGATTATAATTGGTGGCTGTGCCTTCTGTTGTCCAGGCCCCAAGTTCTTGAAAACCCAGCCTAAACCTTTCTGTCTAACCTGTGCAGTACCTGCCCTGGCAGTTCTTGATGCGATAGTGGAAAGCAAGCTTTTCTCTCTTATCTAATCCGTGCTGCATCTTTCCACGGAGTGTTTGATAGGAGAGTGTCGGGGGAGCTTTACAGCGTATGTAACCTTTACTGTACCTGCGCTGGGAGTGTTTGATGGGACAATGTCGCAGGAGTTGTACTCGAAATCTAACCCATGCCGCAACTGCGATGGGAGTGTTTGATGGATCAGTCTATGGGGAGCTTTACTCTCTGACTAACCCATGCTGTGCCTATTCTGCGAGTGTTTGATGGGACAGTGTAGAGGGAGATTAACTCTGTATCTAACCAATGCTGTACCTACCCTGGGACTGTTTGGGACAGGCTAGAGGGTGATTTAACATTCAATATCCAAAGCTGTATCTACAAGGGAATGTCTGGTGAGACATTGCAGAGGGAGCTTTACTCTGCATCTAACCTGTGTTGTCATCATCATCATCATCATCATAGGTAGTCCCTCGGAATCGAGGAAGACTTGCTTTCGCATCTGAAGTGAGTTATTTGGCGGCTGAACATTCTAATACGAGAGCCACAGACTCTGTCACAGGTGGAACAGATAGTCATTGAAGGAAGGGGTGGTTGGGTGCAGCACGCTCTTTCCACTACCTGCACTTGTTTTCTGCATGCTCTTGGCGATGAGACTCCCGGATGCACTTCCTCCACTTAGGGAGGTCTTTGGCATGGGACTCCCAGATGTCAGTGGGGATCTCGTACTTTATCAGGGAGGCTTTGAGAGTGTCCTTGTAACGTTTCTGCTGCCCACCTTTGGCTCATTTTCCGTGAAGAAGCTCTGCATAGAGCACTTGCTTTGGGAGTCTCGTGTCTGGCATGCGAACTATGTGGTCTGCGTAGCGGAGCTAATCGAGTGTGGTCAGTGCTTCAATGCTGGGGACGTTAGCCTGGACGAGGACGCTGATGTTGGTGTGCCTGTACTGCCAGGTGATTTGTAGGATTTTACGGAGACATTGTTGGTGATATATCTCCAGCGAGAAAAAGTGTCTACTGCACATTGTCCATGCCTCTGAGCCATACAGGAGGGCGGGTGTTCCTACAGCCCTGTAGACCATGAGCTTGGTTGTACCTGCCCAGGGAATGGTTAATGAGACAGTGTAGAGGAAACTTTACTCTGTCTCTAACCCATGATGTATCTGTCCTGGGAGTGTTTGATGGGACAGTGTAGAGGGAGCTTTACTCTGTATCTCACCCGTGCTGCATCTGCCCCGCGAATATCCGCTGGAACAGTATAGAGGGAGATTTTCTCTACATCTAACAGATGCTGTATCTGCCCTGGAATGGCTGGGACAAGTTAGAAGGAGATGGAGTCTGTGTCTAACCTGTGCTGTACTTGCACTGGAAACGTTTGGTGGAACAGTATAGAGGGAGCTTTATTCTATATTTAACCTGTTAAGTCCAGAAAAAGTAATGTGATTGAGGACTGTAGACGTGAGTACATGTGACTTGTCTCTTTATTCTAACTTCAGAGTGCACGTACAACATGGAAGGTCTGCTTATATACAGTGTTCCAAAGGGACGCTGGGATCCCTTGGGACTCCAACAGATACGCCCTGTGGTGGTGGTAGAATTCTGGTTACATAGGGTTGCACACATAACATCACTCCCTCCCAAAGTCAATGGTACACTTATTTGCAAGTTAAGACGATCTGGAGCTTTTCGCTCCCAAGTCGATCGTCTCAGTACAAATGCAGGTGCAGGTGAGTTCGTTGGTTCTTCGCTGGCCTGCTGCACAGCTGACCTTGCTGGGCTGCTGGGGATGATGAGTTCAGCTTCGTGGTCAACCATGATGTTGGTTGCCACTTGTGTGTGCATCGGAGGGTCGAAGTTGGTTGCTTGTGGCTGTCTGTGAATCACAGTTTGGTTTGGTCCAAATGCTTTCTGCAAGTTTGACCTGAAACACCCTCCTCCCTTCTTTGGTTATGACAGTGCCAGCAAGCTATTTGGGACCATGTCCATAGTTGAGTACAAATACAGGGTCATTGACTTCAATATTGCGTAACAAATTTGTGTGATCACGGTAAATGCTTTGTTGATGCCGCCTGACCTCGACTTCATCATGGAGATCAGGGTGAACGAGAGAAAGCCTTGTTTTGAGCACCCTGTTCAGGAGCAGCTCAGCTGGGGAACCCCGGTGAGAGAATGGTGTCTGGTGCAATGGCTGAGCAGGACTCGAGACAGGTGGGTCTGCAGGGAGCCTTTTGACATGTGTTTCAAGCTTTGCTTGATGGTTTGGACTGCACGTTCTGTCTGGCCATTGGATGCGGCCTTGAACGGTGCAGATATGATGTGCTTGATCCCATTACGCGTCATGAATTCCTTGAATTCAGCACTGGTGAAGCATGGCCCGTTGTCGCTGACAAGGATATCAGGCAGGCAGTGCATGGCTCGTAGGTTTTCGAGGGTGGCAGTGGACGTGCTTACAGACATTATTACACACTCAATCCAGTTAGAATAAACATCCACAAGAACAAAGAACATTTTACCTAGAAATGGGCCAGCAAAGTCAACGTGGATCCTAGACCACGGTTTGGAGGGCCATGACCACAAACTTGGGTGCCCTGGGTGCATTGCTCAGTTGCGAGCAAGTGGTGCATTGGCGCACGCAAGACTCCAAATCTGAGTCGATATCAGGCCTCCACACATGGGGTCTGGCTATAGCTTTCATCATTACTATGCCTGGGTGGGCACAGTGTAGGTCAGGTTTGAACATTTCTCTGCCTTTCTTGGGCAAAACCACGTGATTACCCCACAAAAGACAGTCAGTCTGTCTGGACATTTCGTCTTTACGCTGCTGGAACAGCTTGATCTCTTCATGCATCTCCGCTGGGATGCTGGACCAACTCCCATGGAGGACACAGATTTTACAAGGGACAGTAAAGGACCCTGGCTGGTCCAGGTCCTCATCTGGTGGCCGTAACGGGTGACTTTTCATTTTCAAATGCATCCATCACCAAGAGCAAGTCTGCAGGCTGTGCCATTTCCACCCCGGTGGTGGGAAAAGTAGCCGACTGAGAGCATCAGCGCAGTTCTCTGTGCCTGGCCAGTGATGAATTACATACTTATTTGCATACAGCGTGAGCGCCCATCTTTGGATGCGAGCAGAAGTTTTGGTATTAATACCTTTGCTCTCTGTGAATAGCGATATGAACGGCTTATGGTGAGTTTCTAACTCGAACTAAAGTTCAAACGGATACTGGTGCATTTTTTCACCCCGTAAACGCATGCCAGAGCTTCTTTTTCAATCATGCTGTAGGTCCTTTCGGCCTTGGACGAACTCCTGGACGCATAGGCGACCGGTTGCAATGTTCCCAATTCGTTTGCTTATTGTAACACACGCTCGACCCTGTACAAAGATGCATCGCAAGCTAGCACTAAACGTTTACATGGATCATAGAGGACAAGCAGTTTGTTGGAACATAAGAGATTTCGGGCTTTCTCAAAATCAGTCTCTTTTGATTTCCCCCATGCCTAATAATCTCACTTGCGCAGCCACATGTGTAGAGGTTCTAGCAAGGTGCTCAACCCGGGTAGAAAATTACCAAAATAATTGAGGAGCCCAGGAAGGACCACAGCTCCGTCACGTTCTGTGGTCTCGCCGCGTTCTTGATGGCCTCCATCTTGGTGTCAGTGGGTCTGATGCCATCTGCCACGATTCTTCTCCCTAAGAACTCGACCTTTGGCGCCAGGAAAACACACTTCGAGCGTTTCAACCTGAGTCTCACATGATCTAGCCGACTTAGAACCTCTTCCACGTTCTGCAAGTGCTCGATGGTGTCCCGACCTGTGACCAGTATATCATCCTGGAAAACCACAATGTGCAGAAACGACTTTAGCAGACACTCCATGTCCCTCTGAAAAATAGCCACTGTCGATCGAATTCCAAACGGGCATCTAATGTCGATGAACAGACCTTTGTGCGTGTTGATGCAGGTGAGGCCTTTTTAAGATTCCGCCAGCTCCTGCGTCATGTAGGCCGAGGTCAGGTCCAACTTGGTGAATGTCTTTCCTCCTGCCAGTGTCACAAATAGTTCATCTGCCTTGGGTTGCGGGTACTGGTCCTGCAGCGAAAAATGGTTAATCATTACTTTATAGTCCCCGCAAATTCTGACCATGACATCGCCCTTGAGAACCAGAACAATCTGACTGGCCCACTCGTTGAATTCCACCAGTGCGATGATGCCCTCTCGTTGCAGCCTGTCTAACTCGATCTCCACTTTGTCTCGCATCATATATGTCACGGCCCGTGCCTTGTGATGGATGGGTCATGTACCGGGAATCAAGTGGATCTGTACCTTCACCCTCAAGAAACTTCCGATCCTTGGCTCAAACAACGATGGAAACTTGCTCAGAACCTGGGCACATGAGGCGTCATCGATGGATGAAAGTGCTCGGATGTCATCCCAGTTCCAGCGTATTTTTCTCATCCAGCTTCTGCCGAACAGTGTGGGGCCATCTCCTGACACTATCCTGAGTGGTAGTTCGTGTACTGTTCCATTATAAGAGACTTTTAATACTGTGCTGTCAATTACTGGGATCAGCTCTTTCGTGTAAGTTTTCAGTTTGGTGTGAATGGGGCTCAGCTTGGGCCTGTCTGAGGCCCTTTTCTCATGATGGACTGACTCGCACCCATGTCCAATTCCACAGATAGTGGAATTCCGTTCAGTTCAACATTTAACATGATCGGTGGACATTTCGTGGTGAAGGTGTGTACCCCATATACTTCTGCCTCCCCGGTTTGAGTCTCTACTTCAGTATGATCCACCATGGATCGGTCTTCCAATGCAATGTGGTGCTTTGCAGTGTTTGCAGCTCATCTGCACATTCGCTGGAGGTGTCCCATTGTTCCACAGCCTTTGCACGCATAGTGTTTGAAGCTACATTGATGGGCTCGATGATCACCTCCGCAGTGCCAACAAGCTGTTAACTGCCTCGCATTAACGCTTGATGGCAGACTCTGAGTCATCTGAGATCATGCAGCTGCAGGCGTGTACATTCTGCCATATGCATTCCTGCCTGAAACGATGTTACTTTGTGTACAGTACTTGCCAAAACATCTGTATGCTGCGAAATTTGTTTGGTGTTATCGCTGGTGGACATAAATGCCGAGGCTATCGTTATGGCTTAGCTCAGTTTCGGTGTTTCAACAGTCAATAGTTTGCGAAGGATATCCTCATGGCCAATGCCAAGCACAAAAAATCTCTTAGCATTTACTCCTGGCATCCATCAAATTTGCAATGTCCTACAAGGTGCCTTATTTCACCGACGTAGCTCGCCACTTCCTGGCCTTCAGACCGTTGACATGTGTAAAATCGATACCTTGCCATCAGAATGCTCTCCTTCGGATTTAGGTGCTCTTGGACCAGTGTACACAGTTCTTCATGCGATTTGGTTGTTAGTTTCACCGGAGCAAGAAAATTCTTCATGAGGCTATAGGTTGTTGCCCCGCAGAGAGTGAGGAGGATCGCCCTTTGTTTGGCAGCATTCACATTCCCTGCCAGCTCGTTCGCCATGAAGTATTAGTTGAGTCGCTGCATGAAGACCTCCCAATCGTCCCCTTCTGAGAATTTCTCCAGGATTTCAACAGTTCTCTGCATTTTCGCATGATGGTTCATTATCTCGTCGCCAATTGTTATGTCCAGAATAAAGTAACGTGATTGAGTACTGTAGACATGAGTAAGTGTGATCTTGGTCTTTTTTTTCCAACTCCAGATTGCACGTACAGCATGGGAGGCCTGCTTATATACCGTGCTCCCAAGGGATGCTGGGATCCCTTGGGACTCCAACAGATATGCCCTCTGATGGCGGTAGATTGCTGGTTACATAGGGTTGCATACATAACATAACCAATGTTGTACTTGCCCTGGGAATGTCTGATGGGACAGTGCAGAGGGAGCTTTAATCTGTATCTACTCCATGTGCATTGTACTCCTAGAGAACGAAATCCACATTGTGACTCCAGGAGGAGCTCCTCAGCCACAGGGGAAGACGATTGAGGATGATTCTAGCAATGACTTTCCCAGTGGCTGGAATCAGGGAGACTCATCTGTAATTGCCACAGTCGGACTTGACCCCTTTGTTAAAGATGGTCCCGATTACTGCATCTCTGTGATCTCCAGGCATGCTCTCCTCCTTCCAGATGAGAGAGATGAGGTCCTGCATTCATTCCAATATTGCCTCTCCACCATACTTTAGAGCCTCAGCGGGGATTCCATCTGCTACCATTGCCTTGTTGTTCTTGAGCTGGCGGATGGCCTTTTCTATCTCGTGCAGGGCTGAGGTTTTGCTGAGATGATGGCGGGTAGCATGCTGCAGGATGGAGTCGAGGACACTCGAGTCAAAGGCAGAGTCTCGGTTAAGGACATCTTCGAAGTGCTCCTTCCAGTGGGTCCTGGCTGCCTCAGTGTCCTTGATGAGTGTTTCCCCATTCTTGGCCAGTAGTCGGGTAGTGCCTTGGGTGCTTGGGCCATAGGTGGCCTTGACTGCGATGAAGAATTCTCGCACATCATGGCTGTCGGCGAGCTGCTGAAACTCCTGTGATTTTTCCATCCACCATCTATGCTTTAGGTCACAGGTTTTTTCTTGGACCTCGGCCTTAAGCCGTCTGTAATGCTGCTTTGCTGCTCCTGAGTTGGGTTGTTGTTTTAGGTTCAGAAATGCACTGTGCTTGATTAATTAGCTCTTGGACCTCCTGGTCATTCTCATCAAACCAGTCCTGGTGATTCCTCGATCAGGCCAACATCCCCAGCATTGAAGCACTGACCACACTCGACCAGCTGCGTTGGGTGGGCCACATTGTTCACAACTATTTTAAGTAGAACGATAATCAAGTTCCCCCTGATTAAAGGGGGGAGGGGCGTCACACTCCAGAAACTTTCATTAAAGTGCCCACTTGTTTTTTTTTTCGGGAACCAAAAACACAAATTAACAATTCAACATAAAGGTAACTTTTGTCAAATCAAATCAAATTAATTAAAATGACAATTCTGTTCCCTCTTGAATGATGCACTCCAGTCTCTCTGGTGCTCACCTCTCAGGGAAGGCCACGAGTCTACCGGTGGACACTGCATGCTCAATCTCCAGGGATACCCTGGCTTGACACATTGTTCACATGCCTGACACAAGACTCCCAAAGAAAGGCTCTACTCGGAACTGCTACACAGCAAGCGAGCCTACAGTGGGCAGAGGAAAACTTTCATCGACACCCTCAAAGCCTCTTTGATAAAATTTAACAACCCCCCGATACCTAGGAGTCCCTGTCAAAAGTCTGCCCTAAGTTGAGGAAGTTCATCCGGGAGGGCTCTGAGCACCTCGAGTCTCATCGCTGAGAGCATGCAGAAACCAAGCATAGGAGCATGCAGCAAACCAGTCCCACCCACCCTTTCGTTCAACGACTAGCTGTCCCACCTGTGACAGAGACTGTAATTCCCGTACTGGACTGTTTAGTCACCTAAGAACTCACCTTTAGAGTGTAAGCAAGTCTTCCTCGATTTCGACGGACTGCCTGTGATGATGATCATGTGTACCTAACCTGTGTTGTGCCTGTCCTGTGCATTTTTGGATTGGCTGTTTAGAGAGACGTTTACCCTGCATCTAAATTATGCTGTACTTGCCCCGAGAGTGTTTGATGGGAAAGTGTAGAGGGAGCTTCACTCTGTATCTAACCCATGCTGTACCTGCACTGGGAGCGTTTAATGGGACAGTGTAGAGGGAGCTTTACTCCGTATCTAACCGGTGCTGTACCTGACCTGGGAGTGTTTGATGCATCACTGTAGATGGAGCTTTACTCTGTATCTAACATGTACTGTACATGCCCTGGGAGTGTTTAATGGGACAGTGTAGAGGGAGCTTTACTCTGTATCTAACATGTGCTGTACCTGCCACCAGTACGCTTGCAGCCTTCTGTAAGAGGTCGGCACCAGAGGGACTGGAGTGCATCATCGCCTCCAGCAACCAAATTTTAACTTGATTTAAATTTACCGTCCAAAGTTTAATTGGTATATTTTGTCGGTGAGAGTGTCCCCTCCCCTCTTTAATCAGGGTGCATTTGATTTACAGATCAACAACAAAATAGTTGTGCTGTACCTGCCCTGTGATTTTTTCTTGGGACAGTATAGAGGGAGCTTTATTATGTATCTAACCTGTGCTGTGCATGCCCTGGGAATACTTGGTGGGACAGTGTGCAGGGATCCTTACTGTGTATTTAATATATGCTGTACCTGCCCTGGGAGTGTTTGATGGGTCAGCGTACAGCAAGCCTTAAATTGTAACTAACCCGTGCTGTACCTGCCCTGGGATACAGAGGCAGCTTTACTCTGTATATAAACCGTGCAGTATCTGGCCCACTCCTGCTCCTATTATTCATGGTCTTATCTTCCCAGCATGCCCCGCGGGGGAGAATGTGCCTCTCCCAGACTACAAGAGCTCAGTGCGCAGACGCGGTTACTGGGGGTGTTTGGAGCATGCGCGACTCGTGTAATGGCGGAGTGGATATGTGTTGGAAAGGCTCCTCAGAAGTGTTCTTTTCAGCGGGACGCAGCGGAGTAATGGACCAGCGGGGAGCCGGAGAGGCTTCATAAACAACCGGTGTCCGCCGTAAGCCCGGAATAGTAACCGGAATATCGGCGGTTGCAGCCTCCGGGCTTTCTCCCGGTCACAGGCCCAGACTAACGGCGGCCATCTTGGTGCAGCAGGGCAGGTTCAGCGCCCCGCCATCTTGATTCAGTGAGTAGCACCGCGCATGTGTGGCCATCTTGGTGCAGGTACAACGTGAGTGATGTCAGTGTCTGGAACTGAGCCGAGCCAGAGTCAGTACCTTCAGGGGAGGGGAACCAGTGAGTGTAGAACTGAACCCAGCCAGAGTCAGCACCTTCAGGGGAGGGGAACCAGTGAGTGTAGAACTGAACCCAGCCAGAGTCAGTACCTTCAGGGGAGGGGAACCAGTGAGTGTAGAACTGAACCCAGCCAGAGTCAGTACCTTCAGGGGAGGGGAACCAGTGAGTGTAGAACTGAACCCAGCCAGAGTCAGTACCTTCAGGGGAGGGGAACCAGTGAGTGTAGAACTGAACCCAGCCAGAGTCAGCACCTTCAGGGGAGGGGAACCAGTGAGTGTAGAACTGAACCCAGCCAGAGTCAGTACCTTCAGGGGAGGGGAACCAGTGAGTGTAGAACTGAACCCAGCCAGAGTCAGCACCGTTAGGGACCAGTGATTGATTGGTGCCGCGGCCCCGCCCACCGCCACTGATTGCCTTCCGATCGTCACAGTGCTTTCCATTGTCCGCTGCAGGGCAGGGAGCATATGCGGCGGCCATCTTACTGCAGGGAGCAGGAGCATCATGGGGACCAGTGACATGAATACATGAGATCATCAGAAATAGGAGATGAGTCGGCGCTTTGGCCCCTCGAGCCTGCTGCCATTCAATAAGATGATGGCTGCAGCATCTGGGGTGGTTCTCCTTGGAGCAGTGAAGGTGCAGGGCAGGTTTAACAGAGGTGCTCACAATCAGGAAGGCTTTAGATTGAGTCAGGGAACAGAGTGGTTCTGCTCACACAATCAGAGAATGGTTATAGCACGGAAGGCCATTCGGCCCGTCGAACCCTTGCCGGCTCCCAGCTAGTCCCACTGCCCTGCCCTTACCAACCTCCCTGCAAATGTTTTTCAGATACTTATCCAACTTCCTTTTTTTTTTTGAAAGCTGTGATTGGGTCTGCCTCCACCACCCTTTCAAGCCGTGCATTGCGGATCCTAACCACTCGCTGCATAAAATAGATTTTTCTGATGTCACCTTTCGTTCTTTTGCCAATCACCTCTCCTCTGGTTTTCGACCCTTCCGCCAGTGGGAACAGTATCTCTCTATCTTCTCTGTCCAGATCCCTCAAGATTTTGAACACTTCTCTGCTCCAAGGAGAACAGCCCCAGCTTCTCCAGTCAATCCACGTAACTGAAGTCCCTCATCTCGTGAATCATTCTTGTCAATCTTTTCTGCACCCACTCTCAGGCCTTCACATCCTAATGTGCGGTGCCCAGAATTGGACACAATGCTCCAATTGAGACCGAACCAGTGATTTCCAAAGGTTCATCATAACTTCCTTGCTTTTGTACTCTGTGATGCCCAGGATCCTGTAAGTTTTTTTAACTGCTTTCTCAACCTGTCCTGCCACCTTCAGCATTTTGTGCACATATACCCGCAGGTCTCACTGTTCATGCACCCGCTTTAGGATTGTACCCTTTAGTTTATATTGCCTCTCCTCATTCATTGAATCATGCTTCTCTAATTTTATTTCTTAACTCAGATTCACAGCCTCATTTTATTTCTTCCTCCAAGCCCCTCAACTTAATGTGGCAGCGTAATGTTGGCGAGTGATGATTGATTGCCCTGGGAACCAACAGGAAGAGAGGTCAGAGGCCGGAGGGCCCAGGGAGCAGCGTGTTCTGCAACCAATCACGGTGCTTGAGGGGTGGATTCTGAGTCGGCCTGTCAGGTGAGTCTGTGTGAACCCCTGTGAAACAATTTATCTTTTAAAAGTTAAATTGAGATTTCTTTTGTCGACAAAACAGTTCAACATTTGTCAGTATTTTGTTTTCCTGGAGTTCCTATCATGAGTTTCAGTGCCAAGTGCACCAGGTGTTTAAAGGTCATTCATTTCCCCTTTTCCATGTCGCTGTTAGTTAAAGGGACAGAGATTGATTTCCTCGCATTATGCATTCGTAGTAGTTAAAGAAACATCCTTCCTGTTGGTCGTGAGTTACATTCTGTGCTGGGCGAGATGGCTGGTGGCATCAGCCTTTAAAATACGCATCCTCTTGTTCAAATCTCTCCAGGGTCTCTCCCTTCCCTATCTCTGTAAACTCTTCCAGCCCACCAACCCTCTTAATAGTTTGTTTTCTTTGGAACAGAGGAGGCTGAGGGGAGACCTTAATGAGGTGTATAAAATTTTGAGGGGCCTAGATAGAGTGGAGAGGAAGGATCTATTTCCCTTCGCAGAGGGGTCAGCAACCAGCAGAACTTTTTAGCCAGTACGTAGCAAGCCCAACAAGAGAGGGGGAAGTTCTGGACTTCGTATTCGGGACTGAAGCTGGGCAGGTGGAAGGGTTATCGATGGGACAGCATTTTGGTGCTAGTGATCATAATTCAGTTAGATTTAGGGTAGTTATGGAAAAGGACAAAGATAGACCAGGAATAAAAGTTCTCAATTGGGGAAAAGCCAATTTTACGAAGCTGAGATGTGGTTTAGCCAAAGTGGACTGGAAACAGCTGCTGGAAATGGTGAGAGATTGGGAAATGCTGGTGTTCAAAGGGACTTTGGTGTCCTTGTACACGAATCACTGAAAGCTAATATGCAGGTACAGCAAGCAATGAAGAAAGCAAATGGTATGTTGGCCTTTATTACAAGAGGGTTTGAGGACAAGAGTAAAGACGTCTTACTGCAATTATATAGGGCCCTGGTGAGACTACACCTGGAGTATTGTGTACAGTTTTGGCTGCTTGCCTCAGGAAGGATGTACTTGCCATTTAGGATGGCAACGAAGGTTCACCAAACTGAATTCCTGGGGTGGGAGGATTGTCCTCTGAGGAGAGATTGAGTAGACTAGGCATGTTTTCTCTGGAGTTTAGAAGAATGAGAGATAATCTCATTGAAACATGCAAAATTCTTACAAGGCTTGACAGGATAGATGCAGGGAGGATGTTTCCTCTGCCTGAGGAGTCTAGAACCAGGGGTCACAGTTTCAAAATAAGGGGTTGTCCATTTAGGACTGAGATGAGCAGAAACTTATTCACTCATTAATCTTTGTAATTCTCTAACCCAGAGGGTTGTGGAGGCTCTGTCTTTGAGTATATTTAAGACAGAGATCGATAGATTTTTGTAAATTAAGGGAATCAAGGGATATGGAATAGTGCAGGAAAGTGGAGTTGAGGTAGAAGATCAGCCATGTTCTCATTGAATGGCAGAGCAGGCTCGAGGGGCCAAATGGCATACTTCTGCTCTGAAATCTTATGTTCTTATGTTGAAGTTAAATCAGTCTCAGAGCAGTGGGAGGCATTCAAGGAGGAGATAATGAGAGTTCAGAGGAAGTATGTTACATTAAAGAAAAAGGGTAGGACTAATAAATCTAGAGCCCCCTGGATATCAACATAAGAAATAAGAGCAGGAGGAGGCCATAAAATCCCTCGCGCCTGCTCCGCCATTCAATGAGATCATGGCTGATCATCGACCTCAACTCCACTTTCCTGCCTGATCTCCATATCCCTTGATTCACCTAGAGCCCAAAAATCTATTTATCTCAACCTTGCATAGACTGAGCATCCACAGCCCTCTGGGGAAGAGAATGCCAAAGATTCACAACCCTCTGAGTGAAGAAATTCCTCGTCATCTCTGTCTTAAATGGCCTACACATTATCCTGAGACTGTGCCCCCGAGTTCTCGACAGTCCAGCCAGGGGAATCAACCTCTCAGCATCTAACCTGTCAGTCCCCTTCAGAACCTTGTATATTTCAATGAGATCACACCTCATTATTCTAAACTCGAGAGTGTATAGGCCCATTCTACACTCTATCTCATCATCAGACAGCCCTCTCATCCCAGGAATCAATCTTGTGAACCTTTGTTGCACCGTCTCCAAGGTAAGTGTTTCCGTCCTTAGATAAGGAGAACAAAACTGTGCCCAGTCCTCCAGGTGTGGTCTCACCAAGGCCCTGTACAATAGTAGCAAGACCTCCTTACTCTTGTACTCCAAACCCTTGCAATAAAGGACAAACCATTTTCCTTCCTTATTGCTTGCGTACCTGCATGCTCACTTTCTGTGTGTCTTGCACGAGGACACCCCAAATCTCTCTGATCACTGACGTTTAAAAGTTTCTCATAATTTAAAAGATATTCTGTTTTTCTGTTGTTCCTTCCAAAGTGAATAACCTCACATTTCCCTACATTAGACTCCATCTGCCACCTTACTGCCCACTCACATAGTCTATCTATATATCTTGCAGACTCTTGGTTCTCACAGCTTACTGCCCCACCTAGTTTTGTATTTGGATACATTACACTCGGTCCCTTCATTTAGGTCATTAATCATAAAATCATCGAAATTTACAGCATGGCAGGAGACCATTTCAGCCCACCGTGTCTGTGCCGGCCGACAAACAGCTATCCAGCCTAATCCCACTCTCCAGCTCTCGGTCCGTAGCCCTGTAGGTGATGGCACTTTAAATGCACATCCAAGTATTTTTTAAATGTGGTGAGGGTTTCTGCCTCTACCATCCTTTCAGGCAGTGAGTTCCAGATCCCCATAAACCTCTGGGTGAAGAAATTTCCCTTTGTTTCTCCTTTAAACCAATTACTTTAAATCTGTGCCCCCTTGTTGTTGATTCCTCTGCCAAAGAAACAAGTCCTTCCTCTCCACTCTATCCAGGCCTCTCATAATTTAATACACTTTCATCAGGTCTCCCCTCAGTGTCCTCTGTTCCAAAGAGAATGGACTCTGCATCTCCAATCTTTCCTCATAGCCAAAATTCTCCAGTCCAGGCAACATTCTTGTAAATCTCCTCTGTACCCTTTCCAGTACAATCACATCTTTCCTGTAACGTGGTGACCAGAACTGCACACAGTATTCCAACTGCGGCCTAACCAGTTCAAGCATAACCTCCGAGCTCTTGTATTCCATGCCTCGACTAATAAAGGCAAGTATTCCATATGCCTTCTTAACCATCTTATCTACCTGGCCTGCCAGCTTCAGGGATCTGTGCACCTACACTCCAAGGCCCCTTTGTTCCTCTACAATTTTCAGTGTTTAATGTGTAATCCCTTGCCTTGTTCGACCTCCCCAAATGCATTACCTCACACTTATCCGGATTAAATTCCATTTGCCACTTTACTGCCCACCTGACCAGTACATTTATAGCTTCCTACAGTCCGCAGCTTTCTTCTTAATTCTCAACCACACAGCCTATTTTAGTGTCACCGTCAAACTTCTTAATCATATCCGCAACATTCAAGACCAAGCCATTGATATATATACCACAAAAAACAAGGGACCCAGCACTGAGCCCTGCCTAACCCCACTGGAAACAGCCTTCCAGTCACAAAAACATCGAATGGCCCACTCCTGCAACTATTTTCTATGTTTCTATTACCCTACTTCCACAGCTCTCTGAGGCAGCAAATTCCATAGATTTACAACCCTTTGAGAGAAGACATTCCTACTCATCTCAGTTTTAAATGGGTGGCCCCTTATTCTAAGATTATGCTCTCAACTTCGAGTCTCCCCCTTCAGTGGAAGCATCCTCTCTGCATCCACCTTGTCCCGCCCCCTCATAATCTTATACGTTTCGATAAGATCACCTCTCATTCTTCTGAATTCCAATGAGTAGAGGAGCAAACTACTCAACCTTTCCTCATAAGTCATTCCCCTCATCACCGAAACCTTCTTTGAACTGCCTCCAAAGCAAGTATATCCTTTCATAAACATGGATCAGGAAGGCCAAGATTCTATTCGCTTTCCTGATCACTTGCTGTCACTGCAAACTATGCTTTTGTGTTTCATGCACAAGTACCCCCAGGTCCCGCTGTACTGCAGCACTTTGCAATCTTTCTCCATTTAAATAATAACTTGCTCTTTGATTTTTTTCTGCCAAAGTGCATGTATATACTCCATCTGCCAAATTTTTTCCCATTCACTTAGCCTGTCTATGTCCTTTTGCAGATTTTATGTGTCCTCACACATTGCTTTTCCTCCCATTTTTGTATCATCAGCAAACTTGGCAACGTTACACTCAGTCCCTTCTTCCAAGTCCTTTAATATAGAATGTAAATAGTTGGGGTCCCAGCACTGATCCCTGCAGCACCCCACTAGATACTGGTTGCCAACCAGAGAATGAACCATTTATCCAACTCTCTGTTTTCTGTTAGTTAGCCAATCCTCTGTCCTTGCTGATGTATTACCCCCAAACCCGTGAACTTTTATCTTGTGCAGTAACCTTTTACGTGGCACCTTGTCAAATGCCTTCTGGAAGTCGAAATACACCACACTCACTGGTTCCCCTTTATCCACCCTGTTTGTTACATCCTCAAAGAATTCCAGCAAATTTGTCAAACATGCCTTCCCTTCATAAATCCATGCTGACTCTGCCTGACCGAATTTTGCTTTTCCAAATATCCTCCTACTGCTTCTTTAATAATGGACTCCAACATTTTCCCAACCACAGATGTTCGGCTAACTGGTCTCGAGCTTCCTGCTTTTTTTCTGCCTCCTTTTTTAAATAAGGGCGTTACGTTTGCAGTTTTCCAATCGCTGGGACCTCCCCAGAATCCACGGAGTTTTGGTAAATTACAACCCATGCATCCACTGTCCCTGCTGCTGCTTCTCTTAAGACCCTAGGATGCCAGCCATCAGCTCCAGGGGATTTATCCGTCTTTACTCCCATTATCTTACTGAGTACCACCTTCTTAGTGATTGTGTTAAGTTCCTCCCCCCTGTAGCTCCTTGACTGTCCACTGTTGGGATATTGTTAGTGTCCTCGACCGTAAAGACTGATAAAAAATATTTGTTCAGTGTTTCTGCCATCTCCATGTTCCCCATTACTAATTCCCTGATCTCGTCCTCTAAGTGACCAACATTTACTTTAGCCACTCTTTTTTCCTTTTATATACCTATAGAAACTCTTGCTATCTGTTTTTATATTTTGTGCTAGTTTACATTAATGATTTAGACGAGGGGATTAAATGCAGTATCTCCAAATTTGCGGATGATACTAAGTTGGGTGGCAGTGTGAGCTGCGAGGAGGATGCTATTAGGCTGCAGAGTGACTTGGATAGGTTAGGTGAGTGGGCAAATGCATGGCAGATGAAGTATAATGTAGATAAATGTGAGGTTATCCACTTTGGTGGTAAAAACAGAGACACAGACTATTATCTGAATGGTGACAGATTAGGAAAAGGGAAGGTGCAACGAGACCTGGGTGTCATGGTACATCAGTCATTGAAGGTTGGCATGCAGGTACAGCAGGCGGTTAAGAAAGCAAATGGTATGTTGGCCTTCATAGCGAGGGGATTTGAATACAGGGGCAGGGAGGTGTTGCTACAGTTGTACAGGGCCTTGGTGAGGCCACACCTGGAGTATTGTGTACAGTTTTGGTCTCCTAACTTGAGGAAGGACATTCTTGCTATTGAGGGAGTGCAGCGAAGGTTCACCAGACTGATTCCCGGGATGGCGGGACTGACCTATCAAGAAAGATTGGATCAATTGGGCTTGTATTCACTGGAGTTCAGAAGAATGAGAGGGGACCTCATAGAAACGTTTAAAATTCTGACGGGTTTAGACAGGTTAGATGCAGAAAGAATGTTCCCAATGTTGGGGAAGTCCAGAACCAGGGGTCACAGTCTGAGGATAAGGGGTAAGCCATTTAGGACCGAGATGAGGAGAAACTTCTTCACCCAGAGAGTGGTGAACCTGTGGAATTCTCTACCACAGAAAGTAGTTGAGGCCAATTCACTAAATATATTCAAAAGGGAGTTAGATGAAGTCCTTACTACTCGGGGGATCAAGGGTTATGGCGAGAAAGCAGGAAGGGGGTACTGAAGTTTCATGTTCAGCCATGAACTCATTGAATGGCGGTGCAGGCTCGAAGGGCTGAATGGCCTGCTCCTGCACCTATTTTCTATGTTTTGTTAGCGTTAGTGTTTTCTTAGAAGAATCACTCAACACTCAGGTCGGTTCCAATGCTGAAGCAGCTTTTATTACGCTCAGCGGGAAGGAAAAACTCAGGACCGTATCCAGGTTTCTCTTCACAGAACAAAGAGTTACATGTACCTTTATATGTTTCACAACAGTTACAAAACAGTTTACTGCAGTTGCACAGCCCATCACGGCTGGACACAAGCCAATCAGAACGATTATAGATTACATATAGGTTCTTTAACCCAATAGAATTAGTTCTTTCATCTGGGAGAAATAATTGGTATATAGCCTTGTTTACAGCAAATGGTTTCCCTCTTATCTTTCTTCCTGAAATAATTGGTTTCATGGCCTTGTTCACAGGAGATGGTTTCCTTCTTATCTCTGTCTTCCCAGGCATTCCTACAGTGGGCCTCACAGGGTTATTGCTCGGTCAGTGAACGTTCAACAGTTCACAGTTTGACTACCTGATTTCCCATACTGCCTGGGCAGCCATTTTATGTGTGTGTCCATTTAAGCTTATGTGAGTTTTAAATATCCAGCAGGTGCCTAATGCCTAAGTCTATATATATTTCTACTCTCTACAACAATTCCCCCCTTTCGGTAAAGGGACTAGTCCTAGTCCCCTTTTAACCGACCGTACTGCCTTTATCTGATATTTGTGCACTGCCCGGTACTCCTTGCCTCAACGTGCTGGCCAGTCACGCGGTTTCAGGAGTCCCGGTTGCTTAGATCAAATTAACAAAGGCTAGCTCCTCCCGTCCCCTTATCAAACAGGCTTGTTTAATATCCAGGGAACGGTGATTGGTCCGTTTCTGCCGTTTGTGGCGCCTGCATACCTGGCAGGCCATCACGCCCCATGTTATTGCTAAGATTAATTGTATTCCGACCAGTGTGTGTGAAATAATTCGAATCCATGGGTGGATATTCACATTTATTCCCCAGTCCCAGACCTTTCTCCACCAACTCTGACTTTGTAAGTCTACCTCGGTATCTTCTTTGATTTTAGTTTGTAGCTGGTGATAGAGTTTTACAGATTGACCCACTCTGAGCCTCAACTCCCGTAATACTTCGGTTAGATGTGGGATAGGGACCTGCTCTGGCTCGTCATAATCCTGCAAATGATCATGGAGCTGATCAGTTACTTCAATAACTTCGGACTTCCGGCGCCTAACCTGGGTGATATGCGATTGCCCGATCGCGACAGGTCGTAGTGGTGTAAAGCAAAAGTTTGGCTGCGGTATAGGGCACTGCAGGTCATTATACTGGTATGAACGCTCAGTAGTAGAGACGCAGTATCTTCCCCTCCCTCCGTAGCCTGCCCTCGCGAAGTGCATGTGTGCGGGCACTATTTCTAGTACACACCCGTTGGTTCGGTTAAACCCGCACTCGTCTAGTTCGCCTCGGCCCACCGGGTGAGGGCATACTGTGATTTCCCCCCTTTGCTTGCAATCTGCTAGGGAAATCCCGGTAAGTATGTTGTTTCGACGAACGGCAGAGGTGGTGGTTAGGTAGTAGCGTATGGAGACATTTTCCCGTATCACTCCGATATTCTCTAGTTGGTATAAGGGGAACGGCCCTGAGTCCGGCGTTGCTATAGGGATCAACAGGACTATCCCTATCCCGGTAGTCCTACCCATCTGGCAATCTAGAATTGCGGGGTATACTCGGGTCAGTCCCTTCAGAGTACAATTATCCAGTGTCCCCCTTTGGTTCGCCAACTGAGCTAAATGTGAACTGTCTATCCAATCGGGTACTTCCCCGCGTTGGATCTGGTCGAGGTTGTGGCGGATCTGTCCCACCATCCACAGACCATAAGCATGACAGAGTTGCCCCTGTCTTTGCTTTATTGTATCTTCTTGTTCTCTATCAATGAGGTGATTGATGGTTTTAGCGTGAGCTTCCAGGACTGAGATGCCATCCAACTGGATTTCGACACCCTCCTTTCCTAGGTTGGCCTGGTCTTCCTGGTTTTGCTCCACCCTCTCCAATAACCCCTTCATCACCCCTTTAAGCTGTTCTACCCTCTCATTTAGCCCTTGTATGTCTATCGAGTTCACTACGGAGGTTCCTGTATTGAAAACGGTAGCAACATCATTTACTATTTCCCTCTTCATCCTGGGGGCTAACCCCTGTCCCCGGAACTTACTGGCACCCATTGCATCGGCAGCCTGCTGCATTACGACTTTACTTAATACATTGTACATCTTCCTTGACTGTTCGGTACAATATTCCGGCATCTGGATGCCTGAAATATTGATCAGAACAGGCACAATTTCATGTTTAACATTATCATACAACAGTTCCCCCTCGCTGTACATTACAATCCCATTCTCTGGTCCCTTCGTAGTTATGGGGCAAGGCAGTTCCTCGGGCAATGTAGTGATTCTTATGGGGCGCGGTGTCGGAGGGGGTGAGAAACATACATACAATGATATTGCAGCCGCCCCCGCCTCCTCGTAATACCCACACAGCCCCATTCCCTTCTTGCGGATGACTGATTGCTGGGATTGTCCCGGAGGAGCACAAATTATGCCGAAAGTACATTCATCAGGCCCTTTGACACCCCTCCGTTTAATGCATCTGCTCCTTATACCCGTGGAGCACTGTACACATACCCTTATCCTTATTAGGATTCACTTGTAACCATGCATTAAAATAAGTCCTGTCCTTGCTCCAGTCCTTGGCTGCTGGAATGCACATTCCGTCCGTTAAATTAAACAAGACTCCATAGTTCATATAGTTGTTTATTTCCAGCGTGCTCTGCTGTCCGTCGGTGTTGCCCAGGGTACGTGCATGTCGCAGGGCTATCCATATTACGAGTAGCGCCGTTCGTATTCCCATTCCGGTAAGTATTATCTGTAATTTTAAACAGACGGCCTGGTCGTCACCAGGGGTTAAGTTTTTTTGCTCTACGAGTGTCCCTGTCACCCTGCAAAATCAGAAGCACAAGGTTATAATCGAACCATTTCGAGCTGAATCTGTAGGGCGTGCGCCCGTGTCTTTACCCACTTAAATATTACCCAAACTCCTATGACCAAGGCCAAAGCTATTCCTCCAAACATCGCTGTCTGCTTTACCGTTAGGTTGGGTTTGTGGACTACACCTACCCACTGTGGGGTACATTGGCTCTATTGCCAGAGGTGATGGTGCTATGGCTGCGCACTGCACTATCCGTCTAGTCCCGTTATCTCTTCCAGCCTGTTTATCTTAGCTTTTAACTCTTCAATTTGTTTTATTGAATATCTATTGTATCAGGCAAGTATTATTACATAAGATAGTTCTGTTTTTATTTTTGTTTCCTGTTAGGTGAGTTTTTTTTTTCCTATTAAGAAATCCAAATTAATAATGTTCAGTATAAAACGGCTGTCAATGGAAAGGGTTAACTCCTTTCCAGGTTTGTAAGAAGACCTGATGTCATTACGTGACTTCACGTAATCATCTGAAAAAAAAGTCTTTGTGCCTTCAAAACTGGCTTCGAAATTAGGAATCCGTTAAACAGCATAAATCATTAGAGTAAACTCCAATGTTTTCTTAACTTCTAATTCAAGTACTTGCCAAAGAATTTTTTTTTTTTTTAAATTGTTTTAAAACAAGACCACACATACAATAGCAATTTTGTTTACTGAAATTCAATTCTGTTTTTTTTTTATTTCTCTCTTTCTCCTCGTTATCTTCAAAACCCTCCTGCTTGTTTAGACTGTTCGGGACATTTTTGATAAACACTGTCCATTTTAGAAATCTTTTCAAACTGCATTGAAACTTTTGAAAATTCGAATCCATGTAGAGTGTTTTTTACTTATTCCAATTATTTTTTTTTCTCTTCTAATTAAACCAATATCTTTTTCACAGCAAACATCAACTAGTATTTAGTAAGTTATGTCTTTTTCCATTTAGTCCGTTACATCTTTTTTTTTTCTTTCTTCAAATTAGGTTTTGTATTTTACACGGAGGGTTCGTAACTCCATAACGTTGTTAATTTGTTTACTTTCAAAGTGGCGTCTTTATCTTTTTCTTTTTCTCCATAACTGGAATGAAGTCCATCTTTGAGAGTTTGAGTGCTTTTTCGTTATCTCAAAATGCTCCAGTTTCAAAGTCGTTACTAAAGCTTGCTGTTTTTTTTTTAACATTTTCCAAAAGTTCCTTTTACACCTTCGCAGATAGCTCGCCACTTGCCCAGGAGTTTGACCTGATCAGATTTAATTTAATCTTTCTCTTTTTTTTTTTAAATCCACCTCAGTATTTCCTGTGCCTTCTCTGAATATCTCAAAATCCCAATTCAAACGTTGTAATTTCAATTTAAAACTTTTTTTTTAGAAGCTCTTTTTTTTTAAAGCATTCTTTATCTCATTCCGAGACTAAATTTATGTCTTTCAACCCAATCAATCATTGCATGTTTTCTTTCGGCAAGTAAGTGAGCATGTCAAATAAATATTTTGCTCAACAAACCTATTCTTTATTTTATTTTCCTAGCTCCGTAACTTATCATCCGAATAAATCCACACCTGCGTTTCTAACTTAAATGTCTTAAAACTTCCCACATACAGGACAACATTACAAAGGGTTTAAAAAAAAGACTTTCACTCTGTTTCTAAAATAAACAGACACTTGCATTCCTCTTCCAACCAGGCTTTCGGAACATGAAAACATAAAACAAAAATTCATTCTGCAGTCAAAAATCACACAGACACTTCTCACTCAACGATCAGACATTTACAACAGTCTCTCTTCTTGTTTTGGCCGGCTCTATTTTTGGATCCATGACCTTTCAGGGAATTCGTAGTTTTATCTAAATAATTCCTCACATAACTAATTCCTGAGGATTCCACCCTGCTTTAATCATTTTTTCAATTAGCTTCTTTTGTTTTTCCGCCAGGTGGCGGGTAAGCGACCCTTCTGGTCCCCACTCGAGTTTACTTGTTTTCATGGCCATTCCTGGGTAGGACTGGTATCGTTAGGAATCTACTCTCAGCGGTCCGCTTTCTTTCTAGCGCGACTTGTAGTAAACTGTCTCTTGGCTACTGTCAGGTCACAAGTTCTGCTGTTACACAAACTTATACAATTCTTAAAAACGTGTTTAAGCAATTCCCGCAGTGCTCTACGTATCCTTAACGACTACCTACCACCGCTCAGCCCGTTGGTCCGACCCTGTTCACAGGTTTGGATTCCGTTAGCCGCTGTACACCGCTTGGTTCTATCCCGGGGTATTTCAAATTACACTACTGGGTCCGGAAGATGTCTCTCGGTATCACGATCCCACGGTCTAAGTGTGTTCCCTACGCCTACTTGGTTCCTGGCCGTCACGTGGGACAAAAGTCCTCTTAATTCAGGCTCAGGCTAGGCGTTTGAGATATTAGACCGTCTCCTCATGTCGATCAACCAGCTTCCACCTTCCGCACCCTTTATACTTGTTTTTTATACTCACCCGGGTTTTTTCCAAGGGCGTCCAGCGACTCCGGGAAATCCCGTCGACTACGCCATTGTTAGCGTTAGTGTTTTCTTAGAAGAATCACTCAACACTCAGGGTCGGTTCCAATGCTGAAGCAGCTTTTATTACGCTCAGCGGGAAGGAAAAACTCAGGACCGTATCCAGGTTTCTCTTCACAGAACAAAGAGTTACATGTACCTTTATATGTTTCACAACAGTTACAAAACAGTTTACTGCAGTTGCACAGCCCATCACGGCTGGACACAAGCCAATCAGAACGATTATAGATTACATATAGGTTCTTTAACCCAATAGAATTAGTTCTTTCATCTGGGAGAAATAATTGGTATATAGCCTTGTTTACAGCAAATGGTTTCCCTCTTATCTTTCTTCCTGAAATAATTGGTTTCATGGCCTTGTTCACAGGAGATGGTTTCCTTCTTATCTCTGTCTTCCCAGGCATTCCTACAGTGGGCCTCACAGGGTTATTGCTCGGTCAGTGAACGTTCAACAGTTCACAGTTTGACTACCTGATTTCCCATACTGCCTGGGCAGCCATTTTATGTGTGTGTCCATTTAAGCTTATGTGAGTTTTAAATATCCAGCAGGTGCCTAATGCCTAAGTCTATATATATTTCTACTCTCTACAACAGTTTCTATGTCTATGTTTCTACTCAACTCTGCCCTCATACCAACATAATCTCCTTTACTTAAGATTAGAGATCCAACTTTCTCACCCACCATCTGAATTTCAAATTCAGATCATGCTATGACCACTCATTCCAAAGGATCCTTTACAAGGTGATTGTTTATTATTCCTGTCTCATTACACAGGACCAGATCTAAGATAGACTGCCCCATGGTTGGTTCCGTTACATACTGCTGAAGGAACCCGTCCCTTATGCACTCTATGAACAACTTCTCAAGGCTACCCTGACCAATTTGATTTGTCCAATCAATATGGAGGCTAAAATCACCCATGATTATTGCTGTTCCCTTTTTACAAGCCCCCACTATTTCCTGATTTATGCGCTGACCAACAGACTACCTATTGTTACAGGGCCTATAGACTGCACCCACCAGTGACTTTTTCCCCTTATTGTTCCTTATCTCCACCCAAACTGTTTCAACATCCTTATCATTTGAGCCAATATCGTTTCTTACTATTGCAGTGATTCCATCCTTTATCAATAGAGCTACTCCACCTCCTTTTCCTTTCTGTCTGTCCTTCCGGATTGTCCAGTACCGCTGAATATTTAATTCCCAGTCCTGGTCACCTTGCAACCACGTCTCTGTAATGGCTATCGGATCATACCCATTTGTATCTATTTGTGCCGTCAACTCATCTATTTTGTTACAAATGCTACGTGCATTTAGACAAAGTGCCGTTAAGTTTGTTTTTTTACACTTTTTTTCCTGCTTGTTTCCTCTCTGCTTCAAACTCACTTTCTTTCTTTTTGCTTTCTAATTCCAGCTTTACTCCCCTCCCTACTGAATCTATTTTCAGGTTCCCATCCCTCTGCCAAGCTAGTTTAAACTCTCCCCAACAGCACTAGCAAACCCCCCCTGTGAGGATATTGGTCCCGGTTCTGTTGAGGTGCAACCCATCTGGTTTGTACATGTCCTACCTCCCCCAGAAGTGGTCCCAGTGCCTCAGGAAACTAACGCCCTCCCGCCTGCACCATCTCTCCAGACAGGCATTCATCTGCTCTATCCTCCTATTTCTGTACTCACTAGCTCGTGACATCGGGAGGAATCTGGAGATTACTACCTTTTGAGGTCCTGCTTTTTAATCTCTCTTCTAACTTCCTAAACTCTGCCTGCTGGAGAGGGGAGGGAGTGGAAACAGTGAGTGTGGAATTGAACACAGCCAGAGTTAGTGCCTTAAGGGACGGGGCAGATGCGAGGGAGGGGAACCAGTGAGTGGAGAACTGAACCCAGCCAGAGTCAGCAGCTTCAGGGGAGGGGAACCAGTGAGTGTAGAACTGGACCCAGCCAGAGTCAGTCCCTTCAGGGGAAGAGATGGGGGGAAACCCGTGAGTGTCGAACTGAACCCGGCCAGTGTCAGCATCTTCAAGGGATGAGAGGGGAACCAGTGAGTGTAGAACTGAAACCAAACAGATTCAGCATCTTCAGGGGAGGAAAGGAGAGGCAGTTGAGAGAAGGTTCATGAGGTTGATTCCGGTGATGAGAGGGTTGACTTATAAGGAAATATTCAGTCGGGATAAATGGTTCATTCTCAGTTTGGCAATCAGTAACTAGCGGGTTGCCGCAGGGATCAGTGCTGGGACCCCAACTATTTACAATCTGTATTAACGACTTGGAAGAAGGGACCAAGTGTCGTGTAACCAAGTTTGTTGACTATGCAAAGATGGGAGGAAAAGCAGTGTGTGAGGAGGACACACAAAATCTGCAAAATGACATTGACAGGCTAAGTGATTTGGCAAAAATTTGGCAGATGGAGTATAATGTTGGAAAGTGTGAGGTCATGCACTTTGGCAGAAAAAAAAAATCAAAGAGCAAGTTATTATTTAAATGGAGAAAAATTGCCAAGTGCTACTGTACAGCGGGACCTGGGGGTACTTGTGCATGAAACACAAAAGATCAGTATGCAGGTACAGCAATGATCAGGAAGGCCAATGGAATTATTACAAGGCCTTTATTACAAAGAGGATGGAGTATAAAAGCTGGGAAGTCTTGCTACAGTTGTGCAAGGTATTGGTGAGGCCACACTTGAAATACTGCATGCAGTTTTGGTTTCCATATTTACGAAAGGATATACTTGCTTTGGAGGCAATTCAGAGAAGGTTCAAAAAGTTGATTCTGGAGATGAGGGGGTTGACTTATGAGGAAAGGTTGAATATGCTGGGCCTCTACTCATTGGAATTCAGAAGATAGAAAAGTGATCTCATCGAAACATATAAGATTATGAGGGGGCTTGAGAAGGTGGATGCAGAGAGGATGTTTCACTGATGAGGGAGACTAGAACTAGAGGGCATAATCTTAGAATAAGGGGCCCCAATTTAAAACTGAGATGAGGAGAAATTTATTTTCTGAGGGATGTGGATGTGTGGAATTCACTGCCTCAGAGAACTGTGGAAGCTGGGACATTGTATAAATTAAATCAGAAATAGACACTTTCTTAAACGATAAGAGGTTATGGGGAGCGGGCAGGGAAGGGACCTGAGTCCATGATCGGATCAGCCATGATCATATTAAATGGCGGAGCAGGTTCGAGGGGCCGCATGGCCTACTGCTGCTCCTATATCTTATGTTAACCAGTGAGTGCAGAACTGAAACCAGACCGAGTCAGCATCTTCAGGGGAGGAGAGGGGAGCCAGTGAGTGTGGAACTGATCCCAGCCAGAGTCAGCACCTTCAGGGGAGGGGAACCAGTGAGTGTAGAACTGAAACCAGCCAGAGTCAGTACCTTCAGGAGAGGGGAACCAGTGAGTGTAGAACTGAACCCAGCCAGAGTCAGCACCTTCAGGGGAGGGGAGCCAGTGAGTGTGGAACTGAAATCAGCCAGAGTCAGTACCTTCAGGGCAGGAGAGATAGTGGAACCAGTGAGTATAGAACTGATTCCAGCCAGAGTCAGTACCTTTATGGGAGGGGAACCAGTGAGTGTACAAGTGAATCCAGCCAGAGTCCACTCCTATAGGAGAAGGAAGTGTACCAGTGAGTGTATTTCTGAACCCAGTCAGAATTGGTGGTGAAAACTGGGAGTGGAGGAGAAACAGTTTAGAATTGTGTGTTGATTTGGATTTCAGCACAGCAGGAGGGACAATGTGTGAGACAGGGATTTACAGCTTTGGAAGAACAAGAGAAGAAAGAATGTTCCATGGAAACTAGGGGGCCAAGTTTCGACTGACCCATAGAACGGTGCACCTCCGAGAGGTCCGCCGACTTTCTAGAAGGAAAAGTGAGCCTTATACTTACCTCGGGATTCTCCACGGTGATCTGGCCTGCTTTGGGCTGAGCACAAGAGAAGCAGCGGGGGGCGGAGCTACAGCCATGCGCCAAAAAGAGTGTCAGCAGCTGCCCGTGTGTGCAGTGGAGTCTGCGTGTGTACACAGTAGCTCCTGGCCCTCCCAGCGTGTCGTGGCTCCGGGCGACCCTATCCCTGGCCGAAGGAACGACGCGATGTTCACTGCCCCTAGCCAGGGCCGAGTGGCCTGCCTGCCTCGCCTCGCTGCTGCCTAAACTCGGCCCTCGCCTCGCCTCATCGCCCCTCGCCTCACTGCTGCCGGACTCTGGCCTTGCTTCGCAGTCCCTCGCCTCGCTGTCCCTCACCTCGCTGCTGCCCGAACTCGGGCCTCGCCACCCCTCACCGTCACTCACCTCACCGCTGCCTGACCTCGGGCCTCGCCTCGCTGCCACTGCTCTTACCTCGCGGCCTCCCTGCCGGCCCGCCCAAACACCAGCTCCGCGATGGGGCAGCCCGACCACCTCTTCCCCGGCGGCGCGCCCCGCCCAAACTCTTCCCCGGCGACGCGCCCCGCCCAAACTCTTCCCCGGCGGCGGGTCCCGCCCAAACTCTTCAACCTTGAAAATGTCATCAGGCAGGCAGGGCTGTGTGCTGCTCGAGGGCTCGCAGTGCTCCGGAACGGATATGTGCTGCAGCAGGTGAGGTGGCAATTTTTTATTTATTGATTGATTTTTAATTTCTTTTTAAATTTTATTTATTGATTGAATTGTTGATCATTTATTATTGATGATAACATAAGAACATAAGAATTAGGAACAGGAGTAGGCCATCTAGCTTCTCGAGCCTGCTCCGCCATTCAAAAAGATCATGGCTGATCTGGCCGTGGACTCGGCCCCACTTACCCGCCCGCTCCCCATGACCCTTAATTCCCTTATTGGTTAAAAATCTATCTATCTGTGATTTGAATACATTCAATGAGCTAGCCTCAACTGCTTCCTTGGGCAGAGAATTCCACAGATTCACAACCCTCTGGGAGAAGAAATTCCTTCTCAACTCGGTTTTAAATTGACTCCCCCGTATTTTGAGGTTGTGCCCCCTCGTTATAGTCTCCCCGACCAGTGGAAACAACCTCTCTGCCTCCACCTTGTCTATCCCTTTCATTATTTTAAATGTTTCTATAAGATCACCCCTCATCCTTCTGAACTCCCAACGAGTAAAGACCCAGTCTACTCAATCTATCATCATAAGGTAACCCCCTCATCTCCGGAATCAGCCTCGTGAACCGTCTCTGTCACCCTCCAAGGCTCGTATATCCTTCCTTAAGTAAGGTGACCAAAACTGCACGCAGTACTCCAGGTGCGGCCTCACCAATACCCTGTACAGTTGCAGCAGGACCTCCCTGCTTTTGTACTCCATCCCTCTCGCAATGAAGGCCAACATTTCATTCACCTTCCTGATTACCTGCTGCACCTGCAAACTAACTTATTGGGATTCATGCACAAGTACCCCCAGGTCCCTCTGCACCGCAGCATGTTGTAATTTCTCCCCATTCAAATAATATTCCCTTTTACTGTTTTTTTTTTTTTCCAAGGTGGATCACCTCACATTTTCCAACATTGTATTCCATCTACCAAACCTTAGCCTATTCGCTTAACTTATCTAAATCTCTTTGCAGCCTCTCTGTGTCCTCGACACAACCCGCTTTCCCACTAATCTTTGTGTCATCTGCAAATTTTGTTACACTACACTCTGTCCCCTCTTCCAGGTCATCTATGTATATTGTAAACAGTTGTGGTCCCAGCACCGATCCCTGTGGCACACCACTAACCACCGATTTCCAACCCGAAAAGGACCCATTTATCCCGACTCTCTGCTTTCTGTTAGCCAGCCAATTCTCGATCCATGCTAATACATTTCCTCTGACTCCGTGTACCTTTATCTTCTGCAGTAACCTTTTGTGTGGCACCTTATCAAATGCCTTTTGGAAATCTAAATACACCACATCCATCGGTTCACCTCTATCCACCATGCTCGTTATATCCTCAAAGAATTCCAGTAAATTAGTTAAACATGATTTCCCCTTCATGAATCCATGTTGCGTCTGCTTGATTGCACTGTTCCTATCTAGATGTCCCGCTATTTCTTCCTTAATGATAGTTTCAACCATTTTCCCCACTACAGATGTTAAACTAACTGGCCTATAGTTACCTGCCTTTTGTCTGCCCCCTTTTTTAAACAGGCGTTACATTAGCTGCTTGCCAATCCGTTGGTACCTCCCCAGAGTCCAGACAATTTTGGTAGATTATAACGAATGCATCTGCTATAACTTCCGCCATCTCTTTTAATACCCTGGGATGCATTTCATCAGGATCAGGGGACTTGTCTATCTTGAGTCCCATTAGCCTGTCCAGCACTACCCCTCTAGTGATAGTGATTGTCTCAAGGTCTTCCCTTTCCACATTCCCATGACCAGCAATTTTTGGCATGGTTTTTGTGTCTTCCACTGTGAATACCGAAGCAAAATAATTGTTTAAGGTCTCAGCCATTTCCACATTTCCCATTCTTAAATCCCCCTTCTCATCTTCTAAGGGACCAACATTTACTTTAGTCACTCTCTTCCGTTTTATATATCGGTAAAAGCTTTTACTAGCTGTTTTTATGTTTTGCGCAAGTTTACTTTCGTAATCTATCTTTCCTTTCTTTATTGCTTTCTTAGTGATGGTTCTTTATTTTTAAAAGTGAAGTGTTTAATGCTTTGGAAAATCCTCTAACTTCCCTTCCCTCCACAACCCCTCCCCCGCCCGCCATCTCTGGCTACCTGCGCCTGATTTCTAAAGTGTCCGCAAGGTTTTTCTGAGCGAACAAAAGTGGGCACTGGCTCAGGCCTAAGTTAGTTTGGAGTAACTTTTCGCTGTCTAAACTTGCTTAACTGGCCAAAATGGTTTAGGTGGCTGGAAAAAGAAACTGAACTCACTGACTGAAAGTGGAACAAACCAAACGTGGAGAATTGTGATTTATGGGATACTCCAAAACAATAGGAGCAACTCCTGTCGAAACTTGGCCCCTAGATGTGTCTATTCTGAATTTGTGTCTTGTACTGACAGTGATGAGTTTTGTTATCTCCTTTTGCAGTGTATTAGAAGGGGAGAGTTTCAGACAGGAAACACAAACCAAACCGCGTCAAGATCTGACTGAGTCAATCGATTCATCAGGACCTGAATATCATCGGCCTTTGAAAGTGGAAGGAGAAATATTTGTCTGTCCTGCCTGTGGGACAATATTGTAAATATCAGTGTGACTGGAAAGGCACTGAGACACACACACCCGAGTGAGTGTTCCATGGCACTGCCTGTGGAAAGAGCTTTAATCAGTTACACAGCTTGAAGAAACATCGCACCATTCAGCGCAGAGAATCTGTAAACGTGTTGTGTGTGTGGGCGAGGCTTTAACTGATCATCCAACCATGGCGAGTCACAAGGATACCCGCACCATGGAGAAACCGTGGAAATGTGGGGACTGTGGGAAGGGATTCAGGTCGCCATCAGAACTGGAAATTCATCGACGCATTCACACTGGGGAGAGGCCGTTCACCTGCTCCGTGTGTGGGAAAGGATTCACTCAGTCATCCCCCCTGCAGTCACACCAGCGAGTTCACACTGGGGAGAGGCCATTCACATGCTCTACGTGTGGGAAGGGATTCACTCAGTCATCCCACCTGCAGTCACACCAGCGAGTTCACACTGGGGAGAGGCCATTCACCTGCTCCGAGTGTGGGAAGGGATTCACTCACTCATCCACCCTGCTGACACACATGCAAGTTCACAATGGGGAGAGGCCATTCACCTGCTCCGAGTGTGGGAAGGGATTCTTTCGGTCATCCGACCTGCTGGGACACCAGCGAGTTCACATGGGGGAGAGTCCGTTCACCTGCTCTGAGTGTGGAAAGGGATTCTTTCGGTCATCTGACCTGCTGAGACACCAGCGAGTTCACACTGGGGAGAGGCCGTTCACCTGCTCCGAGTGTGGGAAGGGATTCACTCAGCCATCCCACCTGCTGACACACCAGGGAGTTCACACTGTGGAGAGACCATTCACCTGCTCTGAGTGTGGAAAGGGATTCTTTCGTTCATCCGACCTGCTGGGACACCAGCGAGTTCACATGGGGGAGAGTCCGTTCACCTGCTCTGAGTGTGGGAAGGGATTCTTTCGGTCATCCCACCTCCTGAGACACCAGCGAGTTCACACTGGGGAGAGGCCATTCACCTGCTCTGAGTGTGGGAAGGGATTCACTCGGTCATCCACCCTGCTGAGACACCAGCGAGTTCACAACTGACTGCAGGGGTTGAAATCTGCTGTTAATCACATCCTGACTGAACCATGTTCATTCTGACAATTGTGGTTTGCTTCTGCTGATAACTCCTGTAACTGGACTGGAGTTTAATATTTGGGATATAGACAAATAAATAAATAAATGAAGGGATGAAATCCCGCCTCTGGAGGGATGCAGGAGGCGGGAGGTTGATGTCCAGGACACCTGGTCAGAGGCACACCTGCTCGCCAGGTATCGTCGTGTGTAACCCGGTTTCAAATGACTGAAAATGATGCTAATAAAACACATCAAACTATTTTCTAGTTAGATTGGGGTGCACTCTTCAATTCCTTAAATAAATAAAAATTTAAAAGAAAAGAATTCTTGAAAGTTCTTCCACGTTGGTTAAAAGTTTTTTCAGAAGTTTTAAATGTTTCTTCTTGAGTTTTAAAAATGTTTTCCCAAGTTATTTATAAGTTTCCCAAGTTGATTTAAAGTTTAAAATGAAAGTCACTACCAAGCTACCTCTCTTGATACTATTTCACGGGTGCTGCCAGCCCTCTGCAGCTGCACAAAGCCCTGGCTAGACCACACCTGGAGCACTGCGGGGAAGTAGAGGCCTGGTCATCTCCAAAGGGGGCCCGAACGTCTGGACACGATATACAGTTCCATGGTTAGAATCCCCATGTACAGTGCCAGGTTTAGAATCCCCATGTACAGTCCCAGGGTTAGAATCCCCATGTACAGTCCCAGGGTTAGAATCCCCATGTACAGTCCCAGGATTAGAATCCCCATGTACAGTGCCAGGGTTAGAATCCCCATGTACAGTGCCAGGGTTAGCATCCCCATGTACAATGCCAGGGTTAGAATCCCCATATACAGTCCCATGGTTAGAATCCCCATGTACTCTTCCCCCAGGGTTAGAAAGCCCACATACACTCCCAGGGTTAGAATCCCCATGTACAGTCCCAGGGTTGGAATTGCAATGTACAGTCGCAGAGTTGGAATTCTGTGACTGTACATAGCGAAAAATTGAGGCCATGAATCTGAGTTGGGGGGAAAAAAAATCATAGAAGCATAATTCAATTTCTATACTAAACTATTTGAAATCAAATCAAATGAATTGTTGCAACTAACACGTTACTTTCATGCCAAATAGGAAACAAGTGATGTGTGGGGAGTGCAGGAGTGTTTGCACCCAGTTACACAGCATATCCCTGGCTCTCCACTCCAAATGCGCTTCTTGAGGTTCGCAGTCTCATTGACACATCCAACTGACTGGATGGACCTCGCCCTTTAAACCCCATTAGAAAAATATCAGCATTTGATGTTTAGTTTGCCAAACCTTTATAAAAAAAACTGGTTCGGCCTCAGCTGGAGAATTGTGTTTAAGTTTGGGCTCCAAAATTTCGGAATGATGCCAAGCTTTTGGAGAAGGTGCAGAAGGAACGGTGCCAGGGATGTGGGACTTCCGTGATGTGGAGAGCCTGGTGAAGTTTTCTCCAGAGAGTAGGAAAGGGTAAAAGGAGATTTGACGGAGATGTACAAAATTAAGAATGATTTACCAGAAAGAGTAAATATGGAAATTCTTTCCAGTGGCGTTAGGGAAGGTAACCAGCTGAGCCAGACTTCGGATGATTGGCAAAATAACGAGAGGTGAGATGTGGGATCATTTGTTACCCAGTGAATTGTTACGATCCAGAATGCACTGTCTGAAAGGGTGGTGGAAGCAGATTCAATAGTAACTTTTAAAAGGCAATTGGATAAATACTTGCCGGGAAAAATATGCTGAGCTATGGGTAAAGAGCAGAGCAGTGAGACTCATTGAACAGCTCCACCAAAGAGCCGGCACAGACACGATGGGCCGCATGGCCTTCTGTGCTGTACCACTCCCTGACAATGGCGAATGATTGTACCCAGAGTGCTCCGCCCGGGTGAATATGCCCTATCTCCATCAGCAGGGAGGCAACGCGTGGGAAGGGCTGGTTCCCAGAGAGCACCTCCCTGTGCGGAGAGGCTCCCGGGGACTGACCGGAATAAACACGGCCCCGGGCAGCACCGAGTGCGGCCCTCAGGCACCACCGAGTGTGGCTCTCAGGCCCCGGGCACCACCGAGTGTGGCTCTCAGGCCCCGGGCACCACCGAGTGTGGCTCTCAGGCCCCGGGCACCACCGAGTGTGGCTCTCAGGCCCCGGGCACCACCGAGTGTGGCTCTCAGGCCCCGGGCAGCACCGAATGCGGCCCTCAGGCCCCAGGCAACACCGAGTATGGCTCTCAGGCCCCGGGCACCACCGAATGCGGCTCTCAGGCCCCGAACAGCACCGAGTGCAGCCCCCCACCCCGCCCCAGGCAGCACTGAGTGTGGCCCCCCCGCCCTGCCCGGGCAGCACCGAGTGCAGCCCCCGCCCCGGGCAACACCGAGTGCGGCCCCCCCCTGCCCCGAGTCAGAGAGTCGGGCCCAGCACAAGCAAATCCCGGGGGCAGCGCCTCCCCCAAACCATGAAAACAACTGGTTCCATTTATACAGCAGGCCCAGCAATTCCCAGCCGCTCTGTAGCAGGGTGGGTGCTGGATGCGGAAGTCGCTCCCTGGCCTCCTGTACAGTATTAGGCAGTCCCTTGAATCGAGGATGACCCACTTGCACACCAAAAAGGGATGAGTTCCCAGATGTTTCAATATGAGACCTGATATTCCAGGTCCCGAACTACATATTGAAGCGTAGAAGATGCTTGTGCTTGGATTCTTTTAAAGTGTGTATCCATTGTACACCAGCCGTCACACGGGCTGGACAGAGCGAGGTCTTGGTCCAGTGGCAAGGGTTAAACAAGACGACTGGAGACCAAGCTCTGCTGCACAGACTTGGTGCACATACTCCGACTGCCCATAGATCACAGTGTGGTCTGGCCCATGCTGTCGCTGGGCCCTTGCCTCTTCTGGGCCCCGAATTCGTGCCTCTCGTGGGCCACAATCTCTCCACCCCAAACTCTCGCCTCTCCTGGCCACAATCTTTCCGCACTGAACTCTTGCCTCCCGTGGGCCCAATCTCTCCGCCCCAAACTCTCTCCTCTCGTGGGCCCAATCTCTCCATCCCGAACTCTCGCCTCTCCTTGGCCCCAATCTCTCAGCCCCGAACTCTCGCCTCTCCTTGGCCCCAATCTCTCAGCCCTGAACTCGAGCCTCTTGTGGGCCCCAAGCTCTCAGCCTGGAACTCTCGCCTCTCATGGGCCCCAATCTCTCCACCCCGAACTATCGCTTCTCCTTGGCCGCAATCTCTCCGCTCCGAACTCTCGCCTCTTGTGGGCCCCAATCTCTCAGCCCCGATCTCTCGCCGCTACTCCACCCGGACCTCACCACTCCTCTGCTGCTTGCCGCATCGCCTGCTGTACCTGGGCCGTTCCGATGGTCCTGCCCATGCTCCAATCGCTGACCTGGATTCCAGTACAAAGCAAAATCTAGACTCTCAGATTTCCAAATCTGGGGCAATTTAGAGTAGATCGCCTCTCAACTATGCTGCAAATGTTAGAACGATGCTTTGGATACCTGGCCTCCTGTGTGGGTCTGTTTGTTGCATCAATTTGAGCTGGAGTAGAGATGGAGGAGAAGCTGCTGTGTTTCGCCCCCAGTTATTCTGGGCCCAGTGAGACCAACAATTCCCCATGTGGGGCTGTCAATCGAGGTGGGTTCCCTTCCCTGAAGGACATTAATGAACCAGTTGGGTTTTACTACAAACTGGCAGCTTTCATGGTTACTATTTCTAGTGCTGGCCCCACAAATGACCAAGTTCATTCAGCTCAATTTCTCAACATGCATTTGTGTTTTTGTGGATTCTCTCTCACCCACCCTTTTTCCTGTCTGAAATTCACTTTACAGGGTATTAAAAGGGGAGGATTTGTCGACTGGAGGCTCAAACCAAACATCATATTAAGATCTGACGGAGTCACTCGATTCATCGGGAACAGAATATCATCAGCCTTTGACCATGGAAGGGAAAAGCACCATTCACAGCGGGGAGAAACGGTACACGTGCTCTGTGTGTGGTCAATGCTCAGCTTATCATCCAACCTGGAGAGACACAAGGGCAGTCACACTGGGGAGAAATTGTGTAAATGTGGAGACTGTGGGAAACGTTTCAACTGCCCGTCCCAGCTGGAAACACATCGGCGAGTTCACACCGGGAAGAGGCCGTTCACCTGCTCTGAGTGTGGGAAGGGATTCACTTGGTCATCCTATCTGTTGAGGCACCAGAGAGTTCACAAGTGACTGCAGGGGTTGGGATCTGCTGTTATTGCTGCTGTTAATCACATCCTAACTGAACCATGTTCATTCTGACAGTTTGGGTTTGTTTCCACTGATGTTAATAACTCCTGTAACTGGACTGGAGTTTAATATTTGGGATATAGACAAATAAATTCGTGTTGCTTTCAAAACATTGCTGCAGATTTTTGTCTTTCCCACCCTTGTGTTTAGCATCACCTGGCTGGAGCTCAGTGAGGACAATCTGGGGGGAGGATCGTATGGGGGGAGAACTTCAGCCTGGACACAGTCCTTCAGTGTCACACTGAGAGGGGCAAACGGCACTTTGGTCTTTCTCATCTCTCTTCACTGACAGAAAAGTCGCCGTACGGGTTAACCTTGATGTGTAAGGTGCAGATGATATCCACCCAAGGGTGTTTAAAGAGTTGGGATGGGTGCTCTGTCAGCCGCTTGCCCAGATCTCCAACAGCTTAGTAAAGTCATGGGTTGTTCCCTGAGATTGGAAGGTAGCACACGTAGTTCCCATTTTCCAAATTGGGCACAAGTCAGAGCTCGGGAACTGAAGGCCCATCAACGTGACCTCGATCACCGGGAAGGTGCTTGAAGGGATCCTGAGAGATGCTGTTTTCGATCATGGGGAAAGGGAAGGGGCCATTACAGATACTGAAAATGGATTCTGGTAAACAAGGTCACATCTTACAAACTAGCTTGAGTTTCTAAAGAAGTTGTTAGGTTGGTGGTTGGGGGAATCCGGTTGACATTGTCTACCTCAAGGTGTCAAACTCATTTTCTATGGTGGGCCTGATCCAATATCCTGGCACGAGGCATAGGCCACATTCAGCAAAAGCTATGAAAATAGCAATAAATGAAGATAAACTACATCGGAATTTATATTTAGATGTTATTTACTGCCTCTGCTCTCGATCCCTGGCACCTCTTAGCTTGAGCATTCATGAACTGACCCTGCTCAAACCATAACCAGAAGGATATCGGTGCATGGTTCTGCCTGTGACCACAAGGCTGTGTCACTGCCACACACAGATACCATTACCTTGTTTCACATCTCCATACAAACACCATCACTTCACACATCCTCGTTCTACACAATTGCAGCAGACGTGAGCAAGGACATGAGGCTTATTAAAAGACACATTTCATTACAGCAAAGGTTACACTGGGAGAAATGTTCAGTTATCTTCCATTGCAGGCACAATGCCAGACAAACCAGCAGCACACTGGCACCTGAACAGTGTCTCATCGGCCTACAGGCTTTTCTTAAATAGATTTGCTGCCTGGATATAAACTTCAACCAGCTTTGCAGGCGTGATGCTCTATTCACACATTGAAGGTGAGAGAGATGCTGTGGGGCACATGATAAGTCCAGTAGCTGAAAGTGATTAACAGACTGGGTTTTGTGTTTAGTGATCCCGGGCGTGTTACCAATACCAGCAAAGATGAAGCCCATGGAATAAAAGAGACAGTGGATACTGTCTCACTGTGAGCGAGTCAGAATAAGAAGCTTGAACAACAGCCGATGTTTCACAAAGGGAGACCTCACCATACCAAAGGACATTGGTGGTGTTTAATGGGCTGTTTGTGTCACTGAGCTACAGGAGGCTATTTGTGACAGAGGGAAAGTTGGTCACAGCAAACAAACAGTTTACCGGCATGTCCAAGGCCCACTCTGACCCCCACCTTCTCTCTCTCTCGCTATTGATGGACACTGCTGCAGTAATTGCTCCTCTGACCTTTCCTCTCTTGTCCCTCCTACACCCCTAATACACGGCCCGACACAACCTCCCTCCCCCTACATCCTCACTGTGCTGGAATCCACACCAGTCTCCCCATCTGCTCCTTGTTCTCTCCCTGGATCCTGAAACTACAGAACTCACTGATCTCTCCTGAAGTCTACAGGCTCTAAAACGGAAGCTTGGTGGCCCTCAGTCCCCACTCCTTGATTTACCTCCCCTTCTCCCCTCCTCTTTCCCCATTGGTTGCGTTCCACACTCTGGGCCTTGAGCCTTCCCCGGGGATTCTCAGTATGAACAGGGGGATGTGTGTTGAGACAGGATGTCCCAGCTCTCCACCTTTAAAGGTACATGGAGAGGACCAGCTGGGCTGGATGGCCCTGCTTTATGACATCACTGCAGTGCCTAGCAACCACCCACCCTGAGCCCTGCTCATTATGGGCTGGGTTGAGCTCAGTGCTGTTACAGAAAGGGAGACAGGAGCAGGATTCGAGCCGTATGAAGCCCAAGATTAATGCAGAGATGTACAGGATCAATTTATACCTTATTGAGTGAGAAATGTCAGTGTCCCGGACACTCCCTGTCCCTCAGTATCTGTGTCGGGGAGTGCCCGATGGGTTCACTCTGTATCTGACCCATGCTGTGCCCGACTGGAGAGTGTTTGATGCTGCATGAGCTGCTCAGTTCGATGAACTAAACATTTAACCCAAAGATGATCAGATAAACCCATCAGCTTCTGCCCTGGACACAGGTCCTGAAGGACAGGGACTGTCTCTATTAATTTGGCTGGTGTCCTTGATCAAATTTAAATGTCTCACATCTCTTTTTAAAAATTTGTTCATGGGATGCGGGCGTCACCTCTCATTCTTTTCAACGCTGGAGAATATAGGCCTAGTCTACTCAATCTCTCATCGGACAATCCCCCCATCCTCGGAATCAGTCTGGTGAATCATGATTGCACTCCCTCTACAGCAAGTTTATCTTTCCTTAGGTAAGGAGACCAAAACTGTACACAATACTCCTGGTGTGGTCTCACCAGGGCCCTGTATAATTGCAGTAAGACGTAAATACTCAAATCTTTCTGTAATAAAGGTCAATATACCATTTGCTTTCTTAATTGCTTGCTGCACCTGCATATTAACTTTTAGCGATTTGTGTACAAGAACACCCAGGTCCCTCTGATCACAATGTTTCCCAATCTCACCATTTAAAAAAATACTCTGCCTTTCTATTTTTTCTGTCAGTGTCTAACTTAACATTTCTTCACATTATATTCCATTTACCATGTTCTTGCCCACTCACTGAGCCTGTATATATCCCTTTATCTGCGAGGAGGATGCTATGAGGCTGCAGAGCGACTTGGATAGGTTAGGTGAGTGGGCAAATGCATGGCAGATGAAGTATGTGGATAAATGTGAGGTTATCCACTTTGGTGGTAAAAACAGAGAGACAGACTATTATCTGAATGGTGACAGATTAGAAAAAGGGGAGGTGCAACGAGACCTGGGTGGCATGATACCTGAGTCATTGAAGGTTGGCATGCAGGTACAGCAGGCGGTTAAGAAAGCAAATGGCATGTTGGCCTTCATAGCGAGGGGATTTAAGTACAGGGGCAGGGAGGTGTTGCTACAGTTGTATAGGGCCTTGGTGAGGCCACATCTGGAGTATTGTGTACAGTTTTGGCCTCCTAACCTGAGGAAGGACATTCTTGCTATTGAGGGAGTGCAGCGAAGGTTCACCAGACTGATTCCCGGAATGGCGGGACTGACCTATCAAGAAAGATTGGATCAACTGGGCTTGTATTCACTGGAGTTCAGAAGAATGAGAGGGGACCTCATAGAAACGTTTAAAATTCTGATGGGTTTAGACAGGTTAGATGCAGGAAGAACGTTCCCAATGTTGGGGAAGTCCAGAACCAGGGGTCACAGACTAAGGATAAGCGGTAAGCCACTTAGGACCGAGATGAGGAGAAACTTCTTCACCCAGAGAGTAGTGAACCTGTGGAATTCTCTACCACAGAAAGTTGTTGAGGCCAATTCACTAAATATATTCAAAAAGGAGTTTGATGAAGTCCTTACTACTAGGGGGATCAAGGGGTATGGCGAGAAAGCAGGAATGGGGTACTGAAGTTGCATATTCAGCCATGAACTCATTGAATGGTGGTGCAGGCTAGAAGAGCCGAATGAGCTACTCCTGCACCTATTTTCTGATGTTTCTATGTTTACATTCCCAACTAGCTTTGTATCCTCAGCAAACTTCGATATATTACATTTGGTCCCCTCATCCAAATTATTGATATAGATTGTGAATAGCTGGGGCCCAAGCACCGATCCTTGCAGCACCCCATCAGTTACAGCCTGCCAACCCAAAAATCACCCGTTTATTCCTACTCTCTGTTTTCTGTCCGTTAACCAATCCTTAATCCTTGCTTGTATATTACGCCCAATCCCATGAGCCCTAATTTTGTTTAATAATCTCTTGTGTGGCACCTCATCGAATGCCTTCTGTAAATCTAATTACACCACATCCAATGGTCCCCCCTTATCTATCCTGCTGGTTACAACCTCAAAAAACACTAACAGATTTGTCAAGTACAATTTCCCTTTCATAAATCCGTGTTGATTCTGCCCAATCCTGTTATTACTTACTATGTGCTTAGTAATAGATTTTAGCTTTTTCGCAAGTACTTATGTCAGGACTACCAGTAATGCACGGGTTAGATACATTGTGAATCTCACTCAATTCTGTCCCAAACACTACCAGGGTTGGTACAGAGTAAATCACAGTCTGCATTCTCGCAAACACTCCCAGGGCAGGTACAACACAGGTTCGATGCAGAGTAAAGCTCCGTCTACACCAGCCCATCAAACACTTCAAGGTCAGGTACAGCACAGGTTAGATATAGAGTACATCTCCTTCTACCCTGACCCAGCCATTCCATTGCAGATACAGCATTTGTTAGATATAAAGTAAATCTCCCTCTACACTGTTCTATCAACCACTCCCAGGGCAGGTGCTGCATTGGTTAGACACTAAGTAAAGCTCCCTCTACACTGTCCAAATAAACATTCCTAGAACAGCTACAGCACAATTTCGATCGAGTGTAATTCTCTTTCTAATCTCTCTTTACAATTGTGCACAGTTTTGGTCGCCTAATCTAAGGAAGCATATACTTGCCTTGCTTAGATACAGAGTAAAGCTTCCTCGAATCTGTACCACCAGACAGTCGAAGGGCAGGTACAACACAGGTTAAATATGGAGTATATCTCCTGCTACCCTGTCCCAATATTCCAGAGTAGATCCTGCATTGGTTAGATACAGAATAAAACTTCCTCTACACTGTTGCATCAAATGACAGGGCAGGTACAGCACGGCGTATATACAGAGTAAAGCTCACTTTACAACGCCGCAACAAACACTCCCAGGGCAGGTACAGCACAGGTTAGATACAGTGTACATCTCCCTCTACCCTGCCCTAACCATTCCAAGGCAGGAACAGCACGAGTTAGATACAGATTAAATCTCCCTATATACTATTGCACAGGACATTCCCAGGGCAGCTACTGCATTGGTTAGATATTAAGTAAAGCTCCCTCTGCACTGTCCAAATAAACATTCCAAGGGCAGGTACAGCATAATTTAGATTGAGTGTAATTCTCTCTCTAATCTCTCACTACAATTGTACAGGGCCTTGATGAGACCACACCTGGAGTACTTTGCACAGTTTTCGTCTCCTTATCTAAGGAAGGATATACTTGCCTTGCTGAGATACAGAGTAAAGCTCCCTAAACACTATCCCACCAGATATTCCAAGGGCAGGTACAACACAGGTTAGATATGGAGTAGATCTCCCCTACCCTATCCCAACCATTCCAGGGCAACTACAGCATGGGAAAGATACAGAATAAAGCTCCCTCTACACTGTAGCATCAAACATTCCCAGGGCAAGTACAGCATGGGATAGATACAGAATAAAGCTCCCTCTACACTGTCCCATCAAATACTCCCAGGGCAAGTACAGCACGGGTTTGATACAAAGTAAAGCTCAATCCACAATGCCTCATCAAACAATCCCAGGGCAGGTACAGCACAGGTTAGATACAGAGTACAACTCCCTCTACACTGTCCAATCAAACACGCCCAGGGCAGGTACTGCATTGGTTGGATACTAAGTAAAGCTCCCTCTATACTTTCCAAATAAACACTCCGAGGGCAGGTACAGTACAATTTAGATACAAGGTAATCCTCTCTCAAAGCTCGCTCTACAATTGTACAGGGACTTGGTGAGACCACACCTGGAGTATTGTGCACAGTTTTGCTCTCCTAATCTAAGGAAGAATATACTCACCTTGCTTAGATACAGAGTAAAGCTCCCTGAACACTGTCCCACCAGACATACATAAGAACATAAGAATTAGGAACAGGAGTAGGCCATCTAGCCCCTCGAGCCTGCTCTGCCATTCAACAAGATCATGGCTGATCTGGCCGTGGACTCAGCTCCACTTACCCGCCCGCTCCCCGTAACCCTTAATTCCATTATTGGTTAAAAATCTATCTATCTATGATTTGAATACATTCAATGAGCTAGCCTCAACTGCTTCCTGGGGGAGAGAATTCCACAGATTCACAACCTTCTGGGAGAAGAAATTCCTTCTCAACTCAGTTTTAAATTGACTCCCCCGTATTTTGAGGCTGTGCCCCCAGACATTCCATGGGCAGGTACAACAAAGATTAAATATGGAGTATATCTGCCGCTACACTGTCCCAAGAATTCCAGAGTAGATACTGCATTGATGAGATACAGAGTAAAGCTCCCTCTACACTGTCCCATCAAACACTGCCCGGGCCGGTACAGCATCGTCAGACCCGGAGTATATCCTCCACAAACACTCCATGGCAGGATCAGAACGGGATAAATACAGAGTAATTTCTCCCTCTACACTGACCTGACAAATAATCCCAGGGCAGGTACAGCTCGGGTTAGATACCGAATAAAGCTCCCTCTGCACTGTCCCATTAAACACTCCCAGGGCAAGTACAACATGGGTTAGACACAGACTAAAGCTCCCTCTATGCTGACACATCAAACACTCACAGGGCAGGTACAAAAGAGGGTAGTTACCGAGTAAAGTTCCCTCTACTCTGCTGCATCAAACACTAATGTGAAGTACAGCACGGTTTAAACACGGAGTAAATCTCTCTCTACACAGTCCCAGGGCAGGTACAGTACGGGTTTATATACAGAGTAAAGCTTCTTCTGCAGTGTCCTAAAAAATCCCAGGGCATGTACAGCAAGGGTTCGTCACAATTTAAAGCTCCCTGAAGGCTGACTCATTAAACACTCCCAGGGCAGGACAGCACAGGTTAAATACACAGTAAGGATCCCTCTGCACTGTCCCACCAGACATTCCCAGCGCATGCACAGCACAGGTTAGATGTAGAGTAAAGCACCCTCAGCATTGTCCACGGCAGGAACAGAACGGGATAAATAGAGAGTAATTTCTCCGTCTTTACTGTCCCAACAATCCTTGGGAAGGTACAGGACGGGTTACCTAAAGATTAAATCTCTCTCCAACCTGTCCCATCAAACACTGCAGAACATTTGCAGCACAGGTGAGATACAGAGTAAAATTCCCCGAGACTGTCCCGTCAAATGTTACTGAATGGGGAGCAGGCTCGGGGGGTCCGAGTGGCCCATTCCTGCTACTCTTTCTCATGGTCTTATGTACCCAGCATGCCCCGCGATGGAGAAAGTGCCGCACCCAAACTACAGCAGCTCAGTGCGCAGGCGCAGGCCCTGGCTGTGTTTGGAACATGCGCTCGGCTTGTAATGGCGGAGAAGACATGTTTTGGACAAGCTCCTCAGAAGTGTCCTTTTCAACGGGAGGGAGCGGAGTAACGGAACAGCGGAGAGCCGGGGAGGCTTCACAAACAACCCGTGCCCGCCGCAAGCCCGGAATATTGGCGGTTGCAGCTTCGGGGCTTTCTCCCGGTCACAGGCCTAGGCTAACGGCGGCCATCTTGGTCCAGGAAGGCAGGTCAGCGTTCGGTCATCCTGATGCAGTGAGCAGCACAGCGCATGCGCGGCCATCTTGATACAGGAACAAAGTGAATGATGTCAGTGTCTGGAACTGAACCCAGCCAGAGTCAGCACCTTCAGGGGAGGGGAACCAGTGAGTGTAGAACTGAACCCACCCAGAGTCAGTACCTTCAGGGGAGGGGAACCAGTGAGTGTAGAATTGAACCCACCCAGAGTCAGTACCTTCAGGGGAGGGGAACCAGTGAGTGTAGAACTGAACCCACCCAGAGTCAGTACCTTCAGGGGAGGGGAACCAGTGAGTGTAGAACTGAACCCACCCAGAGTCAGCACCTTCAGAGGAGGGGAACCAGTGAGTGTAGAACTGAACCCAGCCAGAGTCAGCACCTTCAGGGGAGGGGAACCAGTGAGTGTAGAACTGAACCCACCCAGAGTCAGCACCTTCAGGGGAGGGGAACCAGTGAGTGTAGAACTGAACCCAGCCAGAGTCAGTACCTTAAGGGGAGGGGAACCATTGACTGATTGGTGCCGCGCCCCTCCCCCCTGCCCCGCCACTGATTGGTGTGGAGCAGCATGCGCTGGTTGGGTTGGTGCCTTGCCATTGGCTGCGGGCTGAGTGCAGCGGGCGGTTTGTTGGCGGGCTCTGCTCGCGGCTTTTGAGCTTGCTGGGCCGGCTGAGGCGGGGCGGTGTTGTGCACAGGCGCGGGGCCAGCCTATTGTAGGAGATTGGCCGCAGACAGACGAACGGACAATGTTTTGCCGCTGCCGCGGAGGATGGATGGGCAACACGTGCAGCCTCCCTGCAGACTCACATACTCACGGACACGCGCGGGCGGGGAGATTTGGACGCCAAGTCGGCCGGTGGCGGTTGCGGGGTACCTTCAGGGGGAGTGGGCCTTGGTTACTGTCGGGGGTTGTGGGGAGTTTGGCCGAGGTCCGGCCACATCAGGGAGCGACAGAGGCGGGGCTTCCTGGACGTCACAATGCTTTCCATTGTCCCGCTGCAGGGCAGAGAGCATGCACGGTGGCCATCTTGCTGCAGAGAGCAGGTGCAGGATGGGGACCAGTGACATGAATACATGAGAACATCGGAAATAGGAGATGAGTCAGCCCTTTGGCTCATTGAGCCTGCCGCCATTCAATAAGATGATGGCTGCAGCATCTGGGGTGGTTCTCCTTGGAGCAGTGAAGGTGCAGGGCAGGTTTAACAGAGGTGCTCACAATCAGGAAGGCTTTAGATTGAGTCAGGGAACAGAGTGTTTCTGCTCACACAATTAGAGAATGGTTAAAGCACGGAAGGCCATTCGGCCCATCGAACCCTTGCCGGGTCCCAGCTAATCCCACTGCCCTGCCCTTTTCCCCCAGTCCTGCAAATGTTTTCTTTCAGATACTTATCCAATTCCCTTTAGAAAGCTGTGTTTGAGTCTGCCTCCACCACCCTTTCAGGCCGTGCTTTCCGGATCCTAACCACTCGCTGCGCAAAATAGATTTTTCTTATGTCGCCTTTGGTTTTTCTGCCAATCACCTTAAATCCGTCTCCTCTGGTTCTCGACCCGTCCACCAATGGGAACAGTGTCTCTCTATCTACTTTGTCCGGACCCCTCATGATTCTGAACACCTCGATCAATTCTCCTCTCAACCTTCTCTGCTCCAAGGAGAACAACCCCAGCTTCTCCAGTCAATCCACGGAACTGAAGTCCCTCATCTCGTGAATCATTCTTGTCAATCTTTTCTGCACCCTCTCTAAGGCCTTCACATCCTCATGTGCACTGCCCAGAATCGGACACAATACTCCAGTTGAGGCCGAACCAGTGTTTTACAAAGGTTCATCATAACCTCCTTGCTTTTGTACTCTGTGATACTCAGGATCCTGTAAGTTTTTTTAACTGCTTTCTCAACCTGTCCTGTCACCTTCAGCGATTTGTGCACATATACTCGCAGGTCTCACTGTTCATGCATCCCCTTTAGGATTGTACCCTTTAGTTTATATTGTCTCTCCTCATTCATTTAATCCTGCTTCTCTCATTTTATTTCTTCCTCCGAGCTCCTCAACTTAATGTTGGCGAGTGGTGATTGATTGCCCTGGGAACCAACAGGAAGAGAGGTCAGAGGCCGGAGGTATTCTGCAAACAATCGTGGTGCTTGAGGGATGGATCCTGAGTCGGCCTATCAGGTGAGTATGTGTGAACCATTGTTAAACTATTCATCTTTTAAAAGTTAAATCGAGATTTCTTTTGTCAACAAAACAGTTCAACATTTGTCAGTATTTTGTTTTCCTGGAGTTCCTATTATGAGTTTCAGACACTTCAGTGCCAAGTGGACCAGGTGTTTAAAGGTAATTCATTTCCCCTTTTTCATGTCGCTGTTAGTTAAAGGGACAGAGATTGATTTCCCCACATTATGCATTCGTAATAGTTAAAGTAACATCCTTCCAGTTGGTAGTGAGTTAAATTCGGTGCTGGGTGATATGGCTGGTGGCATCAGCCATTAAAATATGCATCCTCTTGTTCAAATCTCTCCAGGGTCTCACCGTTCCCCATCTCTGTAACCTCCTCCAGCCCACCAACCCTCTTAATAGTTTGTTTTCTTTGGAACAGAGGAGGCTGAGGCGAAACCTTAATGAGGTGTATAAAATTATGAAGGGCCGAGATAGAGTGGATAGGAAGGACCTATTTCCCTTCGCAGAGGGGTCAGCAACCAGCAGAATCTTTTAGCCAGTACGTAGCAAGCCCAACAAGAGAAGGGGAAGTTCTGGACTTAGTATAAGGGACTGAAGCTGGGCAGGTGGAAGGGGTATCAGAGGGACAGCATTTTTGCGCTCATCATCATAATTCAGTTAGATTTAGGGTAGTTATGGAAAAGAACAAAGGTAGATCAGGAATAAAAGTTCTCAATTGGGGAAAAGCCAATTTTACTAAGCTGAGATGTGGTTTAGCAAAGTGGACTGGAAACAGCTACTGGAAATTCCACAGATTTACAACCCTTTGAGAGAAGACATTCCTCCTCATCTCAGTTTTAAATGGGTGGCCCCTTATTCTAAGATTATGCCCTCCAGTTCGAGTCTCCCCCATCAGTGGAAACATCCTCTCTGCCTCCACGTTGTCAGGCCCACTCATAACCTTATACGTTTCGATAAGATCACCTCTCATTCTTCTGAATTCCAATGAGTAGAGGCCCAAACTACTCAACCTTTCCTCATAAGTCATTCCCCTCATCCCCGAAACCTTCTCTGACCTGCTTCCAAAGCAAGTATATCCTTTCATAAACATGGATCAGGAAGGCCAAGATTCCATTCGCCTTCCTGATCACTTGCTGTACCTGCATACTATCCTTTTGTGTTTCATGCACAAGTACCCCCAGGTCCCGCTGTACTGCAGCACTTTGCAATCTTTTTCCATTTAAATAATAACTTGTTCTTGGATTTTTTTCTGCCAAAGTGCATGACCTCACACTTTCTAATATTATACTCTATCTGCCAATTTTTTTCCCATTCACTTAGCCTGTCTATGTCCTTTTGCAGATTTTATGTGTCCTCACACATTGCTTTTCCTCCCATCTTTGTATCGTCAGCAAACTTGGCAACGTTACACTCAGTCCCTTCTACCAAGTCCTTTAATATAGAATGTAAATAGTTGGGGTCCCAGCACTGATCCCTGCAGCACCCCACTAGTTACCAACCAGAGAATGAACCATTTATCCAACTCTCTGTTTTCTGTTAGTTAGCCAATCCTCTATTCTTGCTGATATATTGCCCCCAACCCCGTGAACTTTTATCTTGTGCAGTAACCTTTTACGTGGCACCTTGTCAAATGCTTTCTGGAAGTCCAAATACACCACACTCACCGGTTCCCCTTTATCCATCCTGTTTGTTACATCCTCAAAGAATTCCAGCAAATTTGTCAAACATGCCTTCCCTTCATAAACCCATGCTGACTCTGCCTGACCGAATTTTGCTTTTCCAAATATCCTGCTACTGCTTCTTTAATAATGGCCACTCAACATTTTCCCAACCACAGATGTTCGGCTAACTGGTCTCGCGTTTCCTGCTTTTTGTCTGCCTCCTTTTTTAAATAAGGGGCATTACATTTGCAGTTTTCAAATTGCTGGGACCTCCCCAGAATCCAGGGAGTTTTGGTAAATTACAACCAATGCATCCACTATCCCTGCTCCTACTTCTCAAGACCCTTGGATGCCAGCCATCAGGTCCAGGGGATTTATCCGCCTTTAGTCCCATTATCTTACTGAGTAGCACCTTCTTAGTGATTGTGTTAAGTTCCTCCCCCCTGTAGCCCCTTGACTATCCACTGTTGGGATATTGTTAGTGTCCTCTACTGTAAAGACTGAGAGAAAATATTTGTTCAGAGTTTCTGCCATCTCCATGTTCCCCATTACTAATTCCCTGATCTCATCCTCTAAGGGACCAACATTTACTTTAGCCACTCTTTTCCTTTTTATAGAAACTCTTGCTATCTGTTTTTATATTTTGTGCTAATTTACTTTCATAGTTTTTCTTCCATTTCTTAATCATTTTTTTTCGTCATTCTTTGCTGGCTTTTAAAAGCTTCCCAATCTTCTGTCCTCCCACTAGTTTTAGCCACTTTGTATGCCCTTGTTTTTAATTGGATACCGTCCTTTATTTCTTTAGTTAGCCACGGCTGGCTAGCTTTTCTTTTACACCCTTTCCTCCTCCCTGGAATATATTTTTCTTGAGAGTTGTGCAATATCTCCTTAAATGTACACCACTGTTCATCAACTGTCCTACACTTTAATCTATTTTCCCAGTCCACTTTACCCAACTCTGCCCTCATACGTACATAGTCTCCTTTATTTAAGGTTAGTACGCTGGTTAGAGATCCAACTTTCTCACCCACCAACTGAATTTCAAATTCAGATCATGCTATGATCACTCATTCCAAGGGATCCTTTACAAGGAGATTGTTTATTAATCTTGTCTCATTGCACAGAACCAGATCTAAGATAGCCTGTCCCCTGGTTGGTTCCGTTACATACTGCTGAAGGAACCCATCCCTTATGCACTCTATGAAGTCCTTCTCAAGGCTACCCTGACCAATTTGATTTGTACAAACAATATGGAGATTAAAATCACCCATGATTATTGCTGTTCCCTTTTTATAAGCCCCCACTATTTTCTGGTTTATGCGCTGACCAACAGAGTAGCTATTGTTACGGGGCCTATAGACTACACCCACCTGTGACTTTTTCCGCTTATTGTTCCTTATCTCCACCCAAACCGTTTCAACATCCTGATCATTTGAGCCAATATCGTTTCTTACTATTGCAGTGATTCCATCCTTTATCAATAGAGCTACCACACCTCCTTTTCCTTTCTGTCTGTCCTTCCGGATTGTCCAGTACCCCTGAATATTTAATTCCCAGACCTGGTCACCTTGCAACCACGTCTCTGTAATGGCTATCGGATCATACCCATTTGTATCTATTTGTGCCGTCAACTCATCTATTTTGTTACAAATGCTACGTGCATTTAGACAAAGTGCCTTTAAGTTTGTTTTTTTTAAATTTTTTTCCTGCTTGTTTCCTCTCTCCTTCAAACTCACTTTCTTTATTTTTGCTTTCTAATTCTAGCTTTTCTCCCCTCCCTACTGAATCTATTTTCAGGTTTCCACCCCCCTGCCAAGCTAGTTTAAACTCTCCCCAACAGCACTAGCAAACCACCCCGCGAGGATATTGGTCCCGGCTCTGTTGAGGTGCAACCCGTCTGGTTTGTACCGGTCCCACCTCCCCCAGAAGTGGTCCCAGTGCCTCAGGAAATTAACGCCATCCCGCCTGCACCATCTCTCCAGCCAGGTATTCATCTGCTCTATCAAACAAGCTCGTGACATCGGGAGGAATCCAGAGATTACTAGCTATGAGGTCCTGCTTTTTAATCTCTCTCCAAACTCCCTAAACTCTGCCTGCTGGAGAGGGGAGGGAGGGGAAACCAGTGAGTGTGGAATTGAACACAGCCAGAGTCTGCACCTTCAGGGGAGGGGAACCTGTGAGTGTGAGTATATTCAGAGCAGAGATAGAAAGCTGCTGGACACTAAAGGAATCGAGGATATGGGGATAGTGCGGGAAAGTGGAGCTGAAGTACAAGATCATCCTGGATCTTATTGAATGGTGCAGCAGGCACGAGGGGCCGTATGGCCTACTCCTGCTCCTGTTTCTTATGTTCTTAACGGTTGTGGAAATCTGGAACTCTGTTCCCCATAAAACGGAGGCTGGGGCACAATTGAAAATTCCAAAACTGTGATTGCTAGATTCTTCTTGGGCAAGGGTTTTAAGAGTGATGGAACCAAGGCAGGTAGACGGAGTTAAGATACTGATCAGTCACGATCTAATTGAATGGTGGAACTGTGACTCAGTCACACTGGGTGGTGCCTGTGAGAGATTCGGTAAACCATCACCAACAGTTCTTGACTTCAGGATTTACAAGAACAAAATACACTCGGCACAGGGTTTTGGCTCAACCTTAAACTTGTATGTTTATTGAACTTGCGTTATTCCCCAGTACACAACCTCCCTGTGATTCCGACCGGAATAACACCGAACCCATAATACAAACCCCCTCCACAAGGTTACCTGAAACCTAATGGGAAATATCACAGTGTAACACCCTTCCGCGATTTGACTGCGATTATAAAACAACCCGGACAAATTCCCCGACGGTTTGACTGAAACTTATAATCACCCACACAGCTGGTGGTTGTGGTGTGGATTGTAGGCCGGGACCAGGTGACCACCCTGCATCCTCCTTCACTGCACTGCCCTCGCTCTGAAGTGGTCCTCTTTTTATGGGGCTTCATAATCACAGCATCGAACATATTTCCTGCTGTTCCCCTGTCGACTCTTCCGATGGTTAATAACCTCTTGATCATCAGTGTATTCCACTTCCTGGCCCAGACACGGGCACGATCAGCTCTCCTGCTGTGTTGTACAATGCAAACCTTCCTTGGGAACAGATCTGGCTCCACAGTTGAGGAATGTGTGAATGTCCCTCTTCCTTCTTGACAGGTACTAGGGACTATTAAAGGTATGCATGGCTGGCGTCTGGTGCAATTGCCTGTGTTGATTAGATTGATGGCAGGTATCCTGTATCATTGTCTCTGAGGATGTCCTTCCTGTCTCTCAATGAGTCATCGTTTTGCTGCAATGTTTGAATGAACCCCTTACTGTATAGCCCACCCTCTGGGTGTTTGTACTGAGGTTTGTTTTTTATTAACCCGTCCCACCGTCCGTGGGTTTTATATTCCATTCGACAGTCCATTTTACAGTTGGGGTGAGGGAGGGTGGGGAACAGATCCTACATGCCTTTATCCACTGAGCCATTGGGAGGAGGGTCCGGTGGCCTTGCTGGAAAATGCACGTGTGAGGCCTCAGGTGACGACAGTGGAAAAGCCAGTCGACACTCATGTCGAGGTTCACACATGGAGTTTGGGCACATGGGTCACATATTAGAGAGAAACTGCTGAGTGTGCAACTGAACCCAGCCAGATTCAGCACCTTCAGGGGAGGGGAACCAGTGAGTGTGGAACTGAACCCAGCCAGAGTCAGTACCTTCAGGGAAGGAGAGAGAGGGGAAACAGTGAGTGTAGAACTGTATCCAGCCAGAGTCAGTACGTTCGGGGGAGGGGAACCAGTGAGTAGAACTGAACCCAGCCAGAGTCAGCACCTTCAGGGGAGGAGAGGGAGGGGAACCAGTGAGTGTGGAACTGAACCCAGAATAGGATATTAAGGGAATCGAGGGATATGGGGATAGTGCAGGAAAGTGGAGTTGTGGTAGAAAATCAGCCGTAATCTTATTGAATGGCAGAGCAGGCTCGAGTGGTCGAATGACCTACTCCTGCTCCTAGTTCTTATGTATGTTCTTGTGTTCAGTCACGACTGGATGTAGCAGGACTGCAGAGCTTTGATCTGATTCATTGATTGTGGGATTGATTAGCCCTGTTTATACCATGCTGCTCCCGCTGCTTAGTATACATGTTGCAGTTTCCCCAGGCTGGTACCTCATTTCTCGGTACGCCTGGTGCTGCTCCTGGCATGCTCTTCTGCACTCCTAATTGAACCAGACTGATGGTAATGTTAGAGTGAGGGATATGCCAGACCATGAGGTTACAGATTGTGGTGGAATACAATGCTGCTGCTGCTGATGGCCCACAGCACCCTAAGGATGCCCCGTTTTCAGCTGCTAGATCTGTTCTGCATCTATCCCGTTTAGCACGGTGATGATGCCACACAACACATTTGAGAGTGTCTTCGGTATGACTCTGTGTCGGTGTTCACTGCTACCAATGCTGTTATAGACAGATGCAGCTCCATGTGGGACAGGCTAGATGTACCCGATGGTCTTTACCTGTCTGTCATTGTTCGTATCTGCGACAGGTCGATTGGTGAGGACCAGGTCAAGTAGGTTTTTTCCTCGTGTTGGTTCCCTCACCATCTGCTGCAGGCCTAGTCTGGCAGATATGTCTTTCAGGACTCGACCAGCTCAGTCAGTAGTGGTATTACCGAGTCACTCTTGGTGATGGACATTGAAGTTCCCTACCCAGAGTACATTCTGTGCCCTTGCTACCCTCAGTGCTTCTTCCAAGCATAAACCAGTGTGAGTAATAGAATAGATTAGATTATAATGTGAGATGTTTATACCTATAATGGTGAAACTATACGAACTAACAGCAGGCAGGGTAGTTTAGGGATAATGAGAAAATTACTGAAGAAAAGTAAGTGCTGGGAACCAGGGAAAGTGTCCTTGTAAATCACAGATTAGAGAAGTTCCAGCTGTCTTTTCCTCACTTCCTGCCCAAACCCAGCAGAGAAGACAAAGAAGAGTCCGGTGCCAGAGGTGGATCAGTGCAGGGTATAAAAGTGAGGGGAGACTGATGTAAGGGGGCAGTGGGGACTGGAGATACCGGAGATTAAGCTCAGGGCGCCCGAGGTTCCATCCAGCGGGCTGACCTGGTGTCAGTTACTGTGGACACGCGGGACTTGCATCTTTACTCTGATTGGTGGATCAGTATAAGATACGGTGGATGACGGAGAAACTGCTCATCTTATATTTCTTATTAAGGTATTAAAGTTGCAGACACTGGACTCTGGAACTTGCGAATTAATAAGACAAGGGATTAGCTCGACTTTTACATCCCCAAATCTCTCTACCCCTCCACTCCTTTTAAAATGTTACCATTTAATGTACATTTCCTCCATTTTTCTTCCAAAATGTTTTGCATCAGATTTCTCTGCACTAAATTTCATCTGCCATCCATCCAGCCCATTTACAAACCTGTGCATTCAGACTGAGCTCACTTACAGTCCTCTTCACAGAGCCCCACGCTCCCCATTTTTGGCATCATCTGGAGATTTTGATCACACTACAGGTCTGGTCACTGATTTTTAAAATTATTTATTTATTATTATTTATTGTCCCTCTGGCCCCAATCTCGATAGCATGACAAAATAAAATTCAGTTCCCCCAATTTGGACTTTGAATTATTGGAACAAATTCTGAGGGACAGGATAAATCTTCATTCAGAAAGAGCCGGATTAATCAGGGACATTCAGTACGGATTTGTTAATTGAAGGTCGTGTCTGACTAACCTGATTGCATTTGTTGAGGAGGTCACACGGAAGGTCGATGAAGGTGTTGTGTTTGACGTTGTGTATATGGATTTTAACAAGGCTTTTGATAAGATCCCACATGGCAGACTGGTCATGAAAGTTATAGTCCATGGGATACAAGGCAAAGTGGCAACTTGGATCCAAAATTGGCTGAGGTAGGAAGCAAAGGTTAATGGTCAATGTGTGTTTTTGTGACTGGAAGGATGTTTCTGGTATACATCAATGATTTAGACTTGAATGTAAGGGGTATGACTACGAAGTTTGCAGATGATATGAAAATTGTCCGTGTGGTTGATAATGAAGAAGAAAGCTGTCGACTGCAGGAAGGTATCAATGGACCTGTCGGGTGGGCAGAGCAGTGGCAAATGGAATTCAATCCGCAGAAGTGTGAGGTAATGCATTTGGTGAGGGCTAACAAGGAAAGGGAATACACAATAGATGGTAGGACACTGAGAAGTGTAGAGGAACAGGGGGACCTTGGAGTGCTTGTCCACAGATCCCTGAAGGTAGCAGGACAGGTCGATAAAGTGGTTAAGAAGGCATACGGGATACTAGACTTTATTAGCCGAGGCATAGAATACAAGAGCTTGAACTGTATAAAACACCAGTTAGGCCACAGCTAGAATACTGCGTGCGATTCTGGTCATCACATTACAGAAAAGAGAGGGTATAGAAGGGATTTACCAGGGTGATGCCTGCACTGGAGAATTTTAGGTATGAAGAAAGATTGGATCGGCTGGGGTTGTTTTGTTTGGAAGAGAGGAGGCTGAGGGGAGACCTTATTGAGGTTTATAAAATTATGAGGGGCCGAGATGGAGTGGATAGGAGGGACCTATTCCCCTTAGCAGAGGTGTCAATAACTAGGGGCGTAGATTTAATGTAATTGGTAGAAACGTAGAAATTTACAGTGCAGAACGCCATTTCGGCCCATCGTGTCCACGCCGACCGATAAAGAGCCGCACGGCCCTCGGTCAGCAGCCCTTAAGGTTACATATAAACCTGTGAGCAATGAACAATGGCGGAAAGGTAAAGAGCACCCGGGCCAACCAGTCCGCCTCACACAACTGCGACAGCCCTTGCACTGAAACATTCGACACTCCACCCCAACCGGACCCATGTGATCTCCTGGGAGAGGCAAAAACCAGATAAAAACCTAGGCCAATTGGGGAAAAAAAAATCTGGGAAAATTCCTCTCTGACCCATCCAGGCGATCGAAACAAGTCCAGGAGATCACCCTGGCCATATTCGATTCGCTGCAGTACTTACCATCGTATCTGCACCAGCCAACAGGAGGTTATCCAGTCTAATCCCAATTAACAGCTCCAGGTCCGTTTCAAGTCCGCTCCACTTCAAGTGCCCATCCAAGCACCTTTTAAATGTGGTGAGCGTTTCTGCATCCACCATCCTTCCAGGCAGTGAGTTCCAGACCCCCACAACCCTCTGCATGAAAAAGCTTCCCCTAAAATCCCCTCTGAGCCTTCCACCAACCACCTTAAAACTATGCCTCGTAATTGACCCCTCCACCAAGGGAAATGGACCCTTGCTATCTACTATATCCAGGCCTCTCAAAATGTTGTCACCTCAATGAGGTCTCCTCTCAGCCTCCACTGTTCCAATGAGAGCAAACCCAGCCTATCCAATCTGTTCTCACAGCTCAGATGCTGCATTCCAGGCAGCATCCTAGTAAATCTCTGCACCCTCTCTCGTGCAATCACATCCTTCCTATAATACAGCAACCAGAACTCCAGCTGTGGCCTAACCAGAGTATTATACAATTGAAGCATAACCTCCGTGCTCTTGTATTCTGTGCTTCGGCCAATAAAGGCAAGCATTCTGTCTGCCTTCTTAACCACCTTATCCACCCGGCCTGCTACTTTCAGGGATCTGTGGACAAACACTCCAAGGTCCGTTTGATCATCTACCGCTTAATGTGTATCATCATCATCATCATCATCATAGGCAGTCCCTCGGGATCGGGGAAGACTTGCTTCCACTCTTAGCCTGAGTTCTTAGGTGACTGTACAGTCGAATACAAGACCCACAGTTTCTGTCACAGGTGGGACAGATAGTCGTTGAGAGAAAGGGTGGGCAGGGAGCCTGGTTTGCCGCACGCTCCTTCCGCTGCCTGCGCTTGATTTCTGCATGCATCGGCGACGATACTCGAGGAGCTCAGGCCCCTCCCGAATGCACTTCCTCCACTGAGGGCGGTCTATGGCCAAGGACTCCCAGGTGTCAGTGGGCATGTCGCACTTTATCAGAGAGCCTTTGAGGGTGTCCTTGTAACGTTTCCTCTGCCTGCCTTTGGCTCGTTTGCTGTGGACGAGTTCAGAGTGGAGCGCTTGCTTTGGGAGTCTCGTGTCTGCCATGCGAACTATGTGGCCTGCCCAGCGGAGCTGATCAAGTGTGGTTAGTGCTTCAATGTTGGGGATGTTGGCCTGGACGAGAACGCTAATGTTTGTGTGTTTGTCCTCCCAGGGGATTTGCAGGATCTTGCAGAGACATCACTGGTGGTATTTCTCCAGCGACTTGAGGTGTCTACTGTACATGGTCCACGTCTCTGCGGCATACAGGAGGGCGGGTATTACTCTGGCCCTGCAGACCATGAGGTTGGTGATAGTTTTGAGGGATTGATCTTCAAACAATAATGTGTATACCCTTTCCTTATTAGCCCTCCCAAAGTGCATTACCTCACATTTCTCCGAATTAAATTCCATTTGCCACTGCTCTGCCCACCTGACCAGTAGATTGATATCCTCCTGCAGTCCATGACTTTCCTCTTCATTATCAACCGCACAGCCAATTTTAGTGTCATCTGCAAATGTCTTAATCTTGCTCCCTAGATTCAAATCTAGATCATTGATATATACCACAAAAAGCAAGGGACCCATGACTGAGCACTGCAGAACCCCACTGGAAACATCCTTCCAGTCACAAAAACATCCATCAATTTGCTTCCTACCTCAAAGACAATTTTGGATCCAACTTGCCACTTTGCTCTGGATCCCATGGGCTTTAAGCTTCGTGACCGGTCTACCATGTGGGACCTTATCAAAAGCCTTGCTAAAGGCCATATACACTACATTGTATGCACTACCCTCATCGACCCTCTTGGATGAATATTTTGAGGAGGTAATCAGGATAGTCAAACACAATCTTCCCTTAACAAATCTGTGCTGACTGTCCCTAATTAATCCTTGCCTTTCCAAATGTAGATTTATCCTCTCTCACAGGATTTTTTCCAGTAATTTCCCACCACTGAGGTTAGGCTGACAGGCCTGTAATTACTCGGCCTATTCCTTTCTCCCTCCTTAAACAAGGGTACCACATTAGCAGTCCTCTGGTACCATGCCCAAATCCAAATAGGACTGGAAAATGATGGTCAAGGGATCTGCTATTTCCTCTTTTACTTCGCCTGGGATGCATTTCATCTGGGCCTGGGGACTTAGCTACTTCCAAAGCTGCTAAACCCCTTAATACTCCTCTCTCACTGTTTATTTCATCCAGAATTGCACACTCCTCCTCGATAACAGTATCTGCATTGCCCCTTTCCTTTGTGAAAACAGACGGAAAATATTCATTAAGAATCATAACAACATCTTCTGCCTCCACACAAAGATTACCCTCATGGTCTCTAATAGGCCCTACCCTTTCTTTAGTTTCCTCTTACTCTTAATACATTTATAGAACTTCTTTGGGCTTTCCTTAATTTTACTAACCAAGTATTTTTCATGCTCTCTGTTAACATTCCTTATATCCTTTTTAATTTTACCTCTTAACTTTCTATATTCCTCCAAAGATTCTACAGTATTTAGCCGTTGGTGTATGACATAAGCTTCCCGTTTTTTCTTTATCCTCCCCTGTAAGTCCTTAGACATCCAGCGGGTTCTACAATTGTTATTCCATCCTTTTTGTTTAAAGTCACACGTTTGGCCTGAGCCTTCCAGACCTCCTCCTTGAATGCCTCCCACTGTTCCGACACTGATTTACCTACAAGTAGCAGTTTCCAGTCCACTGTGACCAAATCACTCCTCAACTGAGCAAAGTTAGCTTTCCCCAATTTGAAACATTTATTCGAGGCCTATCCTTGTCCTTATCCATAACTAACTTGAATCTGACTGAATTATGGTCACTGGCACCCAAGTGCTCTCCCACTAATACCCCTTCAACCTGCCCAGCTTCATACCCCAAAACGAAATCCAAAACCGCCCCCTCTCGTGTTAGGCTTGTTACATACTGACTAAAAAAGTTCTCTTGAATGCAGTTTAAGAATTCCACACCCTCTATATCCTTCACACTAAATTTGTCCCAATCAATATTAGGAGAGTTAAAATCCCCTACTATTACTGCCCTATGGTTTTTGGACAACACAGCAATTTGCCGACATATTTGTTCCTCTATGTCCCTCCCACTGTTTGGGGGTCTATAATACACGGCCAGCAGTGTGATCGCCCCTTTTTTATTTTTAAATTCGACCCATATGGCCTCATTTGATGATCTCTCTAAAATATCCCTCCTCACCGCTGTAATAGTTTCTTTAATCAATACTGTGACACCCTTTTTACCCCCCTCTCTGTCTTGTCTAAAAATCCTGGAACCAGGAATATTGATCTGCCAAACCTGTCCCTCTTTCAGCCATGTCTCTGTAATGGCTATAATGTCATACTCCCAAGTATCTACCTGTGCTCTTAGCTCATCTGCCTTACTCGCTTTACTCCTTGCATTAAAGTATATGCCATTTCGCACAGGAAGACCTCCTTGATTACTACTTATTAACCTTTGTTTCCTCTGTTTTACAGATTCGCTTTCTAAATTCATGCTATCCAATTTCTGCTTCACTTCCTTCCCTATTGAATGTGTGTTCAGGTTCCCATCCCCCTGCCAAACTAGTTTAAACTCTCCCCAACAGCACGAGCAAAGCTCCCCGCGAGGATATTGGTCCCGGCACTGTTGAGGTGCAACCCGTCCAGTTTGTACAAGTCCCATCTCCCCCAGAAATGGTCCCAATCCCTCAAGAATTTAAAGCCCTCCCTCCTACACCAACTCTCCAGCCACGCGTTCATTCTCTCTGTCCTTCTATTCTTGTACTCATTAGCACGTGGCACTGGTAGTAATCCGGGGATTACTACCTTTGAGGTCCTACTCTTTAATTTTCTTCCTAGCTCCCTAAATTCTGCCTGTAGAACCTCATCCCTCTTTCTACCTATGGTGCTGGTCCTGATGTGGACCATGGCCTCTAGCTGTTTACCCTCTTTCCCTCCCCCAGAATTCCCTGCGTCTGCTCTGTCACATCCCTGACCCTGGCACCACGGAGGCACCATACCATTCTGGAGTCACGTCTGCGGCCGCAGAAACGCCTCTCTGCTCCCCTAACTATAGAATCCCCAATCACTACAGCTCTTTTATTCTTCGTCCTTCTCCCCTGTGCAGCTGAGCCACCCGTGGTGCCTTGGAATTGGCTCGAGCTGCACTCCCCAGAGGCACCGATGCTCAGAAGTGAATATCGGTTTGAAAGTGAGATGGACTCACGGGGGGACTCCTGCACTACCTGCCTAGCGTTCTTACTCTGTCTTGTGGTCACCCACTTCCCCTCTGCCTGCACGCTTTTAAGCTGTGGGGTGACCACCTCCTGAAAGGTACTATCCACGGAGCTCTCAGCCTCGCGGATGCACTGTATTGACTCCAGCCGCCGCTCAAGCTTCGAAACGTGGAGCTCGAGTAGTTGAAGCTGGAGACTCTCCTGCACAGTCACCGACACCAATCCCCTACTGTCTGATATAAACCCACCCCACAGTCACTGACATCAATCCCCTCCTGTCTGATATAAACCAACCCCACAGTCACTGACACCAATCTCCTCCTGTCTGATATAAACCCAAGCCACAGTCACTGACACCAATCCCCTCCTGTCTGATATAAACCCACCCCACAGGCACTGACACCAAGCCCCTCCTACAAAAGAACATAACATAAGAATTACGAACAGGAGTAGGCCCTCGAGCCTGTTCCGCCATTCAACAAGATCATGGCTGATCTGGCCGTGGACTCAGCTCCACTTACCCGCCCGCTCCCCATGACCCTTAATTACCTTATTGGTTAAAAATCTATCTATCTGTGATTTGAATACATTCAATGAGCTAGCCTCAACTGCTTCCTTGGGCAGAGAATTCCACAGATTCACAACCCTCTGAGAGAAGAAATTCCTTCTCAATTCGGTTTTAAATTGGCTCCCACGTATTTTGAGGCTGTGCCCCCTAGTTCTAGTCTCCCCGACCAGTGGAAACAACCTCTCTGCTTCTATCTTGTCTATCCCTTTCATTATTTAAATGTTTCTATAAGATCACCCCTCATCCTTCTGAACTCCAACGAGTAAAGATCCAGTCTACTCAATCTATCATCATTAGGTCACCCCCTCATCACCGGAATCAGCCTAGTGAATCGTCTCTGTACCCCCTCCAAAGCTAGTATAGCCTTCCTTAAGTAAGGTGACCAACACTGCACGCAGTACTCCAGGTGCGGCCTCACCAATACCCTGCACAGTTGCAGCAGGACCTCCCTGCTTTTGTACTCCATCCCTCTCGCAATGAAGGCCAACATTCCATTTGCCTTCCTGATTACCTGCTGCACCTGCAAACTAACTTTTTGGGATTCGTGCACAAGGACCCCCAGGTCCCTCTGCACCGCAGCATGTTGTAATTTCTCCCCATTCAAATAATATTCCCTTTTACTGTTTTTTTTTCCAAGGTGGATGACCTCACATTTTCCGACATTGTATTCAATCTGCCAAACCTTAGTCCATTCGCTTAACCTATCTAAATCTCTTTGCAGCCTATCTGTGTCCTCTACACAACCCGTTTTCCCACTAATCTTTGTGTCATCTGCAAATTTTTTTACACTACACTCTGTTCCCTCTTCCAGGTCATCTATGTATATTGTAAACAGTTGTAGTCCCAGCACCGATCCCTGTGGCACACCACTAACCACCGATTTCCAACCCAAAAAGGACCCATTTATCCCGACTCTCTGCTTTCTGTTAGCCAGCCAATTCTTGATCCATGCTAATACATTTCCTCTGACTCCGCGTACCTTTATCTTCTGCAGTAACCTTTTGTGTGGCATCTTATCGAATACCACATCCATCGGTACACCTCTATCCACCATGCTCGTTATATCCTCAAAGAATTCCAGTAAATTAGTTAAACATGATTTCCCCTTCATGAATCCATGTTGCATCTGCTTGATTGCACTATTCCTATCTAGATGTCCCGCTATTTCTTCCTTAATGATAGCTTCAAGCATTTTCCCCACTACAGATGTTAAACTAACCGGCCTATAGTTACCTGCCTTTGGTCTGCCCCCTTTTTTAAACAGAGGCATTACATTAGCTGCTTTCCAATCCGCTGGTAGCTCCCCAGAGTCCAGAGAATTTTGGTAGATTATAACGACTGCATCTGCTATCACTTCCGCCATCTCTTTTAATACCCTAGGATGTATTTCATCAGGACCAGGGGACTTGTCGACCTTGAGTCCCATTAGCCTGTCCAGCACTATCCCCCTAGTGATAGTGATTATCTCAAGGTCCTCCCTTCCACATTCCCGTGACCAGCAATTTTTGGCATGGTTTTTGTGTCTTCCACTGTGAAGACCGAAACAAAATAATTGTTTAAAGTCTCAGCCATTTCCACATTTCCCATTATTAAATCCCCTTCTCATCTTCAAAGGAACCAGCATTTACTTTAGTCACTCTTTTCCGTTTTATATATCGGTAAAAGCTTTTACTCTCTGTTTTTATGTTTTGCGCAAGTTAACTTTCATAATCTATCTTTCCTTTCTTTATTGCTTTCTTAGTCATTCTTTGCTGTCATTTACAATTTTCCCAATCTTCTAGTTTCCCACTAACCTTGGCCACCTTATACGCATTGGTTTTTAATTTGATACTCTCCTTTATTTCCTTGGTTATCCATGGCTGGTTATCCCTTCTCTTACCGCCCTTCTTTTTCACTGGAATATATTTTTGTTGAGCACTATGAAATAGCTCCTTAAAAGTCCTCCACTGTTCCTCAATTGCGCCACCGTTTAGTCTGTGTTCCCAGTCTACTTTAGCCAACTCTGCCCTCATCCCACTGTAGTCCCCTTTGTTTAAGCATAGTACACTCGTTTGAGACACTACTTCCTCACCCTCAATCTGCATTACAAATTCAACCGTACTGTGATCACTCATTCCGAGAGGATCTTTTACTAGGAGATCGTTTATTATTCCTGTCTCATTACATGGGACCAGATCTAAGATGGCTTGCTCCCTTGTAGGTTCTGTAACATACTGTTCTTAGAAACAATCCCGTATGCATTCTATGAATTCCTCCTCCAGGCTACCCCGTGCGATTTGATTTGACCAATCGATATGTAGGTTAAAATCCCCCATGATTACTGCCGTTCCTTTTTCACATGCCTCCATTATTCCCTTGATTATTGTCCGCCCCATCGTGAAGTTATTATTTGGGGGCCTATAAACTACGCCCACCAGTGACTTTTTCCCCTTACTATCTCTAATCTCCACCCACAATGATTCAATATTTTGTTCATTAGAGCCAATATCGTCTCTCACAACTGCCCTGATATCATCCTTTATTAACAGAGCTACCCCACCTCCTTTCCCTTCTTGTCTATCTTTTCGAATTGTCAGATACCCCTGTATGTTTAATTCCCAGTCTTGGCCACCCTGCAACCACGTTTCTGTAATGGCCACCAAATCATACCCATTTGTTATGATTTGTGCCGTCAGCTCATTTACTTTATTTCGAATGCTGCGTGCGTTTAGGTAGAGTGTTTTAATACTAGTTTTTAAACCATGATTTTTAGTTTTGACCCCTCCTGCAGCCCCTTTATATTCATCTTGTGGTTTACATTTATTCCAGTGCTACTCTGTTCTGTTGCCTCCTGCCTTTTACATTCTTTCTTGAGGTCCTGTTCATCTGAGCTCTCGCCCACTCTAACTAGCTCAGAGCCCTCTCCTGGGTTCCGAATACTCCTCGCATTAAGGCACCGAGTTTTCAGGTTTGTCTTTTTATTACACTTTGACCATTTAGAATTTTGCTGTACAGTGGCTCTTTTTGGTTTTTGCCTTGGGTTTCTCTGCCCTCCACTTTTACTCATCTCCTTTCTGTCTTTTGCTTCTATCTCCATTTTGTTTCCTTCTGTCTCCCTACATTGGTTCCCATCCCCCTGCCATATTAGTTTAACTCCTCCCCAACAGCACTAGCAAACACTCCCCCGAGGACATTGGTTCCGATTCTGCCCAGGTGCAGACCGTCCGGTTTGTACTGGTCCCACCTCCCCCAGAGCCGGTTCCAATGCCGCAGGAACTTGAATCCCTCCCTCCTGTCTGATATAAACCCACCCCACAGTCACTGACACCAATCTCCTGTCTGATATAAACCCACCCCACAGTCACTGACACCAATCTCCTCCTGTCTGATAATAAACCCACCCCACAGTCACTGACACCAATCCCCTCCTGTCTGATATAAAGCCACCCAACAGTCACTGACACCAATCCCCTCCTGTCTGATATAAACCCACCCAACAGTCACTGACACCAATCCCCTCCTGTCTGATATAGACCAACCCCACAGTCACTGACACCAATCCCCTCCTGTCTGATATAAACCAACCATCATCATAGGCAGTCCCTTGGAGTCGAGGATGACTTGCTTCCACATTACAAATGAGGTCTCAGATGTCTGTTAAGTCCAATGCAGGAGCTACAGTCTCTGTCGCAGGTTGGACAGACGGTGGTTGAAAGTACGTTGGTTGAATTGCCGGTTTGTTGAAGTGCTTGGGTTGTCGTGTGCTCCCTCCGCCGTCAGCACTTGGTCTCCGCTTGCTCCAGGTGGAGAGACTCGAAGTGTTCGACGCCCTCACAGGTTATTCTCTTCCACTCTGAGCGATCTTGTGCCAGGGATTCCCAGGTGTCGGTGGGGATGTTGAACTTCAAGGAGGCCTTGAGGGTGTCCTTGAAGCGTTTCCTCTGCCCCCGGGGCTCGCTTGCCATGTTGAAGCTCCAAGTCGAGTGCTTGCTTTGGGAGTATCGTATCGGGCATGTGGACGATGTGTCCCATCCATCGTAGCTGATCGAGCGAGGTCAATGCTTCAATGCTGAGGATGTTGGTATGTAAGAGAACAGATGTTGGTGCATCTATCCTGCCAATGGATTAGCAGGATCTTCCGGAGGCAGCATTGATATTTCTCCAGTGCTTTGATGGGCTTGCTGTACATAGTCCATGTCTGAGGGCAGGTATCACTACTGCTTGGTAGACCATGAGCTTTGTGCTGGTTTTATGGTTCTGGTCTTCAAACACTCTATGCCTTAGGTGACCAAAGGCTGTGCTGACACACAGAAGGTGGTGTTGGACCTGGGGCAGGTGAACGGCCTCTCCCCAGTGTGAACTCGCTGGTGAGTTCCAAGGTGGGATGACCCAGTGAATCCCTTCCCACACATGGGGCAGGTGAACGGCCTCTCCCCAGTGTGAACTCGCTGGTGAGTTCCAAGGTGGGATGACCCAGTGAATCCCTTCCCACACATGGGGCAGGTGAACGGCCTCTCCCCAGTGTGACTGCGTCGATGAATTTCCAGCACAGACGGCGATCTAAATACATTCCCACAGTCCCCACATTCCCACAGTTTCTCCATGGTGCGGGTATCCTTGTGACTCTCCATGGTTGGACGATCAGTTGAAGCCTCGCCCACACACACAACACGTTTACAGTTTCTCCCCGCTGTGAATGGTGCGATGTTTCTTCAGGCTGTGTGACTGGTTAAAGCTCTTTCCACAGGCAGTGCACTGGATCATTCACTCGGGTGTGTGTGTCTCGGTGCTTTTCCAGTCACACTGATGTTTGAAATCTTTTCCCACAGGCAGGACAGACAAACATTTCTCCTTCCACTTTCAAAGGCCGATGATATTCGGGTCCTGATGAATCGATTGACTCCGTCAGATCTTGACACGATGTTTGGTTTGTGTTTCCTGTCTGAAAATCTCCCCTTCTAATACGCTGTAAAAGGAGATAACAAAACTCATCACTGTCAGTACAAGACAGAAATTCAGGATAGACACATCTAGTTTCCATGGAACATTCTTTCCTCTCTTGTTCTTCCAAAGCTGTAAATCCCTGTCCCACACATTGTCCCTCTTGCTGTGCTGAAATCCAAATCAACACACATTTCTAAACTGTTTCTCCTCCACTCCCAGTTTTCAACACCAATTCTGGTTGGGTCAGTTCGACACTCACTGGTTCTCCTCCCCTTAAGGTACTGACTCTGGCTGGGTTCAGTTTACACTCACTGGTTCCCTTCCCCTGAAGGTACTGACTCTGGCTGGGTTCAGTTCTACACTCACTGGTTCCCCTCCCCTGAAGGTACTGACTCTGGCTGGGTTCAGTTCTACACTCACTGGTTCCCCCTCCCCTGAAGGTACTGACTCTGGCTGGGTTCAGTTCTACACTCACTGGTTCCCCTCCCCTGAAGGTACTGACTCTGGTCGGGTTCAGTTCCACACTCACTGGTTCCCCTCTTCTCCCCTGAAGGTTTTTTTTTCTGTTCAGTTAGTATTTAGTCTTTAAATAAAGGTTAGTTAAATCAGGGGATTGCTGAGTAGTTGCTGGGTGTATTTCTCTGAGTTTTAGAGTGTTGTTCTGCTAGAGGGATGACAGGACAGCTCAGTCCCATGGATTACACATCCTGTGGCATGTGGGAAATCCTTTAAGCTTCGCACAGTCGGGATGACCACATGTGCAGGAGGTGTCTCCAGCTGCACCAACTCAAGCTCCACGTTTTGGAGCTTGAGCGGCGGCTGGAGTCACTGCAGTGCATCCATGAGACTGAGAGCTACGGGGATATCACGTTTCTAGAGGTGGTCACCCCGTAGCTTAAGAATGTGCAAGCAGATAGGGATTGGGTGACTCCTGGACAGAAGAGGAGGACTAGGCAGGTAGTGCAGGAGTCCCCTGAGTCCATCTCACTCTCCAACTGGTTCTCTGTTCTAAGTACTGGTGAGGGCGATGGTGGCTCTGGGGAGTGAGCCAGAGCCAAATCCACGGCACCATGGGTGTCTCAGCTGGACGGGGGGAGGAAGAAGAATGGAAGAGCTATAGTGGTAGGGGATTTAATAGTCAGGGGAGCAGACAGGTGTTTCTGCTGCCGCAGACGTGACTCCAGGATGGTATGTTGTCTCCCTGGTGCCAGAGTCGAGGATGTCACTGAGCGGCTGCAGGGCATTCTGGGGGAAGAGGGTGAACAGCTGGAGGGCATGGTCCATATCGGGACCAATGACACGGGTAGAAAGAGGGGTGAGGTCCTGCAGGCAGAGTTTAGGGAGCTAGGAGAGAGATTAAAAAGCAGAACCTCAAAGCTAGTAATCTCCGGATGACTCCCGATGCCACGAGCTGGTGAGTACAGAAATAGGAGGATAGAACAGATGAATACGTGGCTGGAGAGATGGTGCAGGAGGGACGGCTTTCGTTTCCGAAGGCATTGGGACCGCTTCTGGGGAGGTGGGACCGGTACAAGCCGGACGGGTTGCACCTCAACAGAGCCGGGACCAATATCCTCGCGGGGGGGGTGGGGTTGCTAGTGCTGTTGGGGAGAGTTTAAACTAGCTTGGCAGGGGGATGGGAACCTGAAAATAGATTCAGTAGGGAGGGGAGTAAAGCTGGAATTAGAAAGCAAAATTAAAGAAAGTGAGTTTGAAGGAGAGAGGAAACAAGCAGGAAAAAAGGGTAAAGAAACAAACTTAAAGCCACTTTGTCTCAATGCCCATAGCATTTATAACAAAATAGATGAGTTGACGGCACAAATAGATACAAATGGGTATGATCTGTTAGCCATTACAGAGACGTGGTAGCAAGGTGACCAGGTCTGGGAATCAAATATTCAGGGGTATTTGACAATCCAGAAGGACAGACAGAAAGGAAAAGGAGGTGGGGTAGCTCTATTGATAAAGGATGGAATCACTGCAATAAGAAGAAACAATATTGGCTCAAATGATCAGGATGTTGAACCAGTTTGGGTGGAGATAAGGGATAATTAAGGGAAAAAGTCACTGGTGGACGTAGTCTCTAGGCCCCCTAACAGTAGCAACTGTGTTGGTCAGAGCATAAACCAGGAAATAGTGGGGGCTTGTAAAAAGGGAACAGCAATAATCATGGGTGATTTTAACCTCTATATTGATTGGACATATCAAATTGGTCAGGGTAGCCTTGAGGAGGAGTTCATAGAGTGCATAAGGGACGAGTTCGTTCAGCAGTATGTAACGGAACCAACCAGGGGGCAGGCTATCTTAGATCTGGTCCTGTGTAATGAGACAGGATTAATAAACAATCTCCTTGGAATGAGTGATCATAGCATGGTTGAATTTCAAATTCAGATGGAGGGTGAGAAAGTTAGCTCTCTAACCAGCGTATTAAGCTTAAATGAAGGAGACTATGTAGGTATGAGGGCAGAGTTGGCTCAAGTGGACTGGGAAAATAGATTAAAGTGTTGGACGGTTGTTGAACAGTGGTGTACATTTAAGGAGATATTGCACAACTCTCAAGAGAAATATATTCCAGTGAGGAGAAAAGGGTGTAAATGAAAAGATAGCCATCCGTGGCTAACTAAAGAAATAAAGGACGGTGTCCAATTTAAAAACAAGGGCATACAAAGTGGCCAAAACTAGTGGGAGGACAGAAGATTGGGAATCTTTTAAAAGCCAGCAAAGAAAGACTAAAAAAATGAAGAAAGGGAAGTTAGACTCTGAAAGTAAACTAGCACGAAATATAAAAACAGATAGCAAGAGTTTCTATAGGTATATAAAAAGGAAAAGAGTGGCTAAAGTAAATGTTGGTCCCTTAGAGGACGAGATCAGGGAATTAGTAATGATAACATGGAGATGGCAGAAACTCTGTACAAATATTTTGCATCTGTCTTTACGGTAGAGGACACAAACAATATCCCAACAGTGGATCGTCAAGGGGCTATACGGAGGGAAGGAGCCTAACACAATCACTAAGGAGGTGGTACTCAGTAAGGTAATGGAACTAAAGGCGGATAAATCCCCTGGACCTGATGGCTTGCATCCCAGGGTTTTCAGAGAAGTAACGGCAGGGATAATGAATGCATTGGTTGTAAATTTAACACAATTCCCTGGATTCAGATTGGAAAACTGCAAATAGAAACATAGAAAATAGGTGCTGGAGTAGGCCATTCAGCCCTTCTAGCCTGCACCGCCATTCAATGAGTTCATGGCTGAACATGCAACTTCAGTACCCCCTTCCTGCTTTCTCGCCATACCCCTTGATCCCCCGAGTAGTAAGGACTTCATCTAACTCCCTTTTGAATATACTTAGTGAATTGGCCACAACTACTTTCTGTGGTAGAGAATTCCACAGGTTCACCACTCTCTGGGTGAAGAAGTTTCTCCTCATCTCGGTCCTAAATGGCTTACCCCTTATCCTTAGACTGTGACCCCTGGTTCTGGACTTCCCCAACATTGGGAACATTCTTCCTGCATCTAACCTGTCTAAACCTGTCAGAAGTTTCTATGAGGTCCCCTCTCATTCTTCTGAACTCCAGTGAATACAAGCCCAGTTGATCCAGTCTTTCTTGATAGGTCAGTCCCACCATCCCGGGAATCAGTCTGGTGAATCTTCGCTGCACTCCCTCAATAGCAAGAATGTCCTTCCTCAAGTTAGAAGACCAAAACTGTACACAATACTCCAGGTGTGGCCTCACCAAGGCCCTGTACAACTGTAGCAACACCTCCCTGCCCCTGTACTCAAATCCCCTCGCTATGAAGGCCAACATGCCATTTGCTTTCTTAACCGCCTGCTGTACCTGCATGCCAACCTTCAATGACTGATGTACCATGACACCCAGGTCTCGTTGCACCTCCCCTTTTCCTTATCTGCTGCCATTCAGATAATATTCTGCCTTTGTGTTTTTGCCACTAAAGTGGATAACCTCACATTTATCCACATTATAATGAATGGAACACCTCTATTTAAAAAAGGAGGCAGACAAAAAACAGGAAACGATAGACCAATTAGCCTAACAGCTGTGGTTGAGAAAATGTTGGAGTCCATTATTAAAGAAGCAGTAGCAGGACATTTGGAAAAGCACAATTCAGTCAGGCAGTGTCACCATGGATTTATGAAGGGGAAGTCATGTTTGACAAATTTGTTGGAATTCTTTGAGGATGTAACAAACAGGGTGGATAAAGGGGAACCATTGGATGTGGTATATTTGGACTTCCAGAAGTCATTTGACAAGGTGCCACATAAAAGGTTACTGCACATGATAAAATATCATGGGGTTGGGGGTAATATGTTAGCATGGATAAAGGATTGGCTAACTAACAGAAAACAGAGTCAGGATAAATGGTTCATTCTCGGGTTGGCAATCAGTAACTAGTGGGGTGTCGCAGGGATCAGTGCTGGGACCCCAGCTAATTTACATTATACATTAATGATTTAGATGGAGGAATTGAGTGTAATATCTCCAAGTCTGCAGATGAAACTAAACTGGGTGGCGGTGTGAGCTGTGAGAAGGACGCTAAGAGGCTGAAGGGTGACTTGGACAGGTTAAGTGATTGGGCAAATGCATGGCAGATGCAGTATAATGTGAATAAATGTGAGGTTATCCACTTTAGTGGCAAAAACACAAAGGCAGAATATTATCTGAATGGCAGCAGATAAGGAAAAGGGGAGGTGCAATGAGATCTGGGTGTCATGGTACATCAGTCATTGAAAGTTAGCATGCAGGTACAGCAGGCGGTGAAGAAGGCAAATGGTATGTTGGCCTTCACAGCTAGGGGATTTGAGTATAGGAGCAGGGAGGTCTTACTGCAGTTGTCGAGGGCGTTAGTGAGGCCTCACCTGGAATATTGTGTTCAGTTTTGGTCTCCGAATCTGAGGAAGGACATTCTTGCTATTGAGGGAGTGCAGCGAAGGTTCACCAGACTGATTCCTGGGATGGCAGGACTGACATATGAGGAGAGACTGGATCGACTGGGCCTGTATTCACTGGAGTTCAGAAGGATGAGAGGGGATCTCATAGAAACATATATAAAATTCTGACGGGACTGGACAGATGCAGGAAGAATGTTCCCGATGTTGGGAAAGTTCAGAACCAGGGAACATAGTCTAAGGATAAGAGGGAAGCCAGTTAGGACTGAGATGAGGAGAAACTTCTTCACTCAAGAGAGTTGTTAACCTGTGAAATTCCCTGCCTCAGAGAGTTGTTGATGCCAGTTCATTGGATATATTCAAGAGGGAGTTAGACATGGCCCTGACGGCTAAAGGGATCAAGGGGTATGGAGCGAAAGCAGGAAAGGGGTACTGAGGTGAATGATCAGTCATGATCTTATTGAATGGTGGTGCAGGCTCGAAGGGCCGAATGGCCTACTCCTGCATCTATTTTCTATGCAATAAGCAATCAATCAATAACAAATAAAAAGGTCGGAGAATCGGTTCTTTCTCACTGTGCAGATCTGCTTCTGGTGATATACCCTCAACCTCCTACTGACTGCAACTCAACTTGCATGTATGTGCAGAGAAAGCTCAGAATCTCTTCAATCAACTTAAACTGGGGTCTCGAGATCTCTTGCAACCCAGAAAGCAAAATAAAAAATAGATCACAATCAATCAATCAATAAATACACACACAAAAAATAAAACTCCTACCTTCAGCGGGTGGCCGATGAGGGAGCCCATTGGGCCAGGGATAGGGTGGGCGTGCTTCGGGCCCCTCCCACACAGCCTGCAGAGCACACGCAGAGATTCTGGGGGCGAGGAGCTACTGCACATGTGTGCACACTCTAGCGTGCATGTGCAGAGGTCCCGGCACTGTTTTCAGCACCGGGACCTGGCTGCACCTCCATCGAGGCGAGGCTGGGGAGCGGCCAAACTCGGCCTGAAGATTTTTGGCGCCCTAATCGGTGTGGAAAAGTGGCGCACCTCTGGTGAGTTCGCCAGAAATCTCTACTGGTCAAATTTGGGCCCCAAGAGTGGGACTGTTTCAAATTTACCAATTTAGCACTTTGTTCTCACCAATGTGTGCGGTCCCTTTAAATCTGCTGCACGGTGTCTCTCCCAGGTGTGGGAGTTGGTGAGCGGTCCCTTTAAATCTGCTGCACTGTGTCTCTTCCAGTGGTGGAATGAACATGGTTCAGTTCTGGATGTAACTAACAGCAGCAATAACAGCAGAATCCAAACCCTGCAGTCACTTGTGAACTCGCTGGTGTCTCAGCAGGCTGAATGATCGAGTGAATCCCTTCCCACACATGGAGCAAGTGAACGGCCTCTCCCCGGTCTGATCTCGCTGGTGTCTCAGGAGGTGATAATTGTTGTGCATGTATATACCCTGTACACTCAATGTACAGTTACATAAGACCTATGAATGTATCTTTACACTGTATACAATATGTCTGTACCACCAGAGGGTGCAACAGGTGGAGACCTAGAGGTCACCTGCACACCGCAGGTATAAAAGGGAGCCCACCTTACTGTCACCTCATTCAGGAGCTGCAATAAAAGGACGAAGGTAACAACAGTGCAAGTGCAATACCTTACCTCGTGGAGTCATTACTAGAGTGCTGGCAAACACTACAGTAATTACTGTTGAATGTGTTTCCACACACGGAGCAGGTGAACGGCCACTCCCCAGTGTGAGTGTGCTGGTGTGTCCGCAGTTCCTTTTTGCTTTTAAAGCTCTTCTCACAGGCAGAACATTTAAAAGGTCTCACATTGGTGTGAACAAGTTGGTGTCTCAGTCGGTGGGTTGAAGAAATGAATCCTGACCCACACACGGAGCAGGTGAAGGTCTCTCCACAGTGTGAACTGGCTGGTGTGTTAGCAGCTCACATGACCGAGTGAATCTCTTCCCACACACGGAGCAGCTGAACAGCCCCCCTCCCCCAGTGTGATTGTGTTGATGGGTTTCCAGCTCAGACGGATAATTGAATCCTTTCCCACAGTCCCCGCATTTTCACGGTTTCTCCCCAGTGTGACTGCGTTTGTGTTTTGCCAGGCCACAGGATCGGCTGAATCCTCGTCCACACACACAACACGTGTACGGTTTCTCCCCGCTGTCAACTCTGCTTTTTGCTTCCATGTTATGTTTGATGATATTCAGGTCCCGATGAATAGACTGACCGATCTTGATGTGATGTTGGAGTTAAATTTCCTGTCTACTTGTCCTCCCCTTCTAATCACCTGTAAAATAAATATAAAACAAATAAAAGGGAGTGAGAGAGAGAACCCAGAAAAACACAAAGGCTTGTTGTAAAATTGAGCTTAATAAACCGGGTAATTTGTGGGGCAGGCTCTCGAAAAACAGTCACCATGAAAGCTGCCGGATTGTCACTAAAATCCCAACTGGCGCACTAATGTCCTCCAGCGATATGGGGACCGGGCGGGAGAGTCAAGTTGAGGTCGAAGATCAGCCATGGTCGTATTGACCAGCGGAGAAGGCTCGAAGGACCATATGGCTGACTCCTGCTCCTAATCCTTATGTTCTGATGGAAGGGAACCTGCCACCCAACCTATCCCACGGCTTTTACCACCCAGAAGGAAAAGGGCAGCAGGTGAATGGGAAAACCATCATCTGCAAGTTCCCCTCCAAGTCACACACCATCCGGACTTGGTCATATATCACCGTTCCTTCATCGTCACTGGGTCAAAATCCTGGAACTGGCTCCCTAACAGCACTGTGGGAGTACCTTCACCACACGGACTGCAGCGGTTCAAGTCGGTGACTCCCCACCACCTTCTCCAGTGTAATTAGGAATGACCAATAAATGCCGGCCTTGGCAGCGACGGCCACAGCCCGGAACAAATTTAAAAATCTGTATATGTTCAATAGATTAAAAGTCTCCAGAAATACTTGTTCCTCAAACACTTTTCCATTGTGTGGACAGGGTGTGTTTAATAATCTAATCTCCCCAGAGCCCACCTCCCCGGGGACCCCGCACGGGCCCAGAGCCCACCTCCCCGGGGGCCCCGCACGGGCCCAGAGCCCACCTCCCCGGGGGCCCCGCACGGGCCCAGAGCCCACCTCCCCGGGGGACCCGCACGGGCCCAGAGCCCACCTCCCGGGGGCCCCGCACGGGCCCAGAGCCCACCTCCCCGGGGGCCCCGCACGGGCCCAGAGCCCACCTCCCCGGGGAAAGGCCGGAGCTGCAGGTTGTTGTTCGGGGCCTGGGCCCACACTCGGTATGTGTGAAGCCCGTGGCCCCCTGGGGTTTATTAACCCGCTCCTTTCCTCCGCCCATCTCTCAGCCGCTGTCTCAGACACAGCCGCCCCACCACACATGCTCGGTTCACACTGCCCGGGTGATTGACGGCGGCTCCGGGCAAATTGGAAAAGCGGGGGCGGGGCTGGAGGACCGAGCGGGCAGTTGGTCATCCAACCTATCAGAGTGTGTGAGGAGCGGGGCTGAGCCCGGATCTCCCGCACTGAGCATGTGCGGGCGGCGGTGGCGACAGTTGGTGGAGCCCGGATGATGTCCGTTGTCGGCGCGGGGCAGGAATTGGAGCCGCGCGTGGGGCTGGTGAGCGTCATAAACACGTGGTGTCGGGCCCAGGGCCAATCACAGCCCAGAGGCTGACCCCGGGCTTGACCCGCGGTGACAGGCCCGGGTCAGCGGGGTCACCGGCCGCCAGCTGGGATTTGGGAAGGAGGAAAAATGGGAGGCATTCTAAAGCAAATGGTGCAATTTACAGGTGAACACAAAGCTGTGAGGGGCAGGGTCCGCTGATCAATCTGTTCCAGCATTAATAGCAGTATAGAGTACAACAAGCAAGTTCTGGTCAACCTTTATCACTCACTAGTTAGACTCAGATATTGAGGGTTGGCCTCAATTCTGGGACATCAATAATAACTTTCAAAACCAGCAATGTTCAAAGGGAACATTTTCTGGTGTTTTGGGGCAGGTGCAGGGAGTAGGTCTTTCAGTGAGTCGGACAGGCTCGATGGGCCGAATGGCCTCATTCTGTGCCGTATGATTCCCTGAAATGGTGAGAGTCAGGGAGTGAGTGGTCAGGGAGAGCCCATCACCAAAACAGAGATATTACAGATATATAGGGAGGGTCAGAGTGTATAAAGAGGTGACGAGAGCACAGGCACCCAGAGTCATCACCTTCAGGGGAGGGGAACCAGTGAGTGTAGAACTGAACCCAGCCAGAGTTAGTACCTTCAGGGGAGGGGAACCAGTGAGTGTCGAACTGAACCCAGACAGAGTCAGCACCTTCAGGGGAGGGGAACCAGTGAGTGTAGAACTAAACCCAGCCAGAGTCAGTACCTTCAGGGGAGGGGAACCAGTGAGTGTAGAACTGAGCCCAGCCAGAGTCAGTACCTTAAGGGGAGGGGAACCAGTGAGTGTAGAACTGAACCCAGCCAGAGTCAGTGCTTTCAGGGGAGGGGAACCAGTGAGTTTGGAACTGAACAAAGCTAGAGTCAGTGCTTTCAGGGAGGAGGCACAGAGGTTTCGGGAGGGTGTTCCAGAGCTTGGGGTCTCGGTAACAGAAGACGAGGCCACCAATGGTTGAGCGATTATAATCAGGGATGCTCAGGAGGGCAGAATGAGAAGAGCACAGACATCTCAGGGGTTGTGGAGCTGGAGGAGATTACAGAGAAAGGGAAGGGCGAGGCCATGGAGGTATTTGTGAACAAGGATGAGCTCAACCAGGAGCCAATGTAGGTCAGTGAGCACTGGAGGTGATGGGTAAACGAGACTTGGTGCGAGTTACGACATGGGCAGCCGAGTTTTGAATGAGGTGAAGATTACGTGGGGTAGAATGTGGGAAGCCAGCCAGGAGTGTGTTGGAATAGTCAAGTCTAGAGGTAACCGAGGAATGGACGAGGGTTTCAGCAGAGGGTGAGCTGAGGCAGGGGTGGAGACGGCCGATGTTACACAGGTGGAAATAGGCGGTCTTGGTTTTCTGGGGATATGTGGTCGCAGCATTCTGGATAAGATCATCCGCCATTTTCAGAGAATGAAAGCGCAGGAGGCCATTCGGCCCATCGTGCCTGTGCAGGCTCGATGGTCGAGCTATCCAGTTAGTTCCACTCCCCTGCTCTTTCCCCATAGCGCTGCAAATATTGTCCCTTTAGTATTCACTTTTGAAAGCCACTATTGAATCTGCTTGCACCACCCAATCAGGCAGTGCAATCCAGATTGCAACAACTCACTGCTTATACAATGGTTCCTCATGTCGCCTCTGCTTCTTTTGCCAATCACCTGAACTCTGTGTCCTCTGGTTACCGACCCTTCTGCCACTGGAAAGTGTTTCTCCTTATTTAGTCTGTCAACACCGTTCATGATTTTGAACACTCTATAAAATCTCCTCTTAACCTTTTCTACTCCAAGGAGAATTACCGCAACTTCTCCAGTATCTCCACATAACTGAAGTCCCTCCTCCTTCGTACCATTCTAGTAAATCTCTTCTGGTCCCTCGCTAAGGTGTAGATACCCTTCTGAAAGTGTGGTGCCCAGAATTGAGCACAATGTGTCAGCTGAGGCCTAACCGGTGTTTATAAAGGTTGAGCAGAACTAAACATCAAATGCTGATATTTGTGTGATGGGGTTTAGACGGGCGAGGTTTATCCAGTCAGTTGGATGTGAGCTGAAACATGTGCACTTGGAGCGGGGAGTCAGGGACACGCTGTGTAACCGGGCACAGACACTCTGCACAGCCCACACATCACTTGTTTCTCACTTGGCCCAGATGGATGTATTAAATGCAACAATTCATTTGATTTGACTTTAATTAGTTTTGTTCATAAATTTAGTTATGCTTCTCTAATTTTATTTCTTAAGTCAGATTCACGACCCCGTTTTATTTCTTCCTCTGAGCCCCTCAACTTAATCTGGCAGCGTAATGTTGGCGAGTGGTGATTGATTGACCTGGGAACCAACAGGAAGAGAGCTGAGAGGCCGGAGGGCTCAGGGAGCAGCGTGATCTGCAATCAATCACGGTGCTTGAGGGGTGGATCCTGAGTCGGCCTGTCAGGTGAGTCTGTGTGAACCCCTGTTAAACAATTTATCTTTTAAAGTTAAATCCAGATTTCTTTTGTCAGCAAAACAGTTTAACATTTGTCAGTATTTTGTTTCCCTGGAGTTCCTATTATGAGTTTCAGACACTTCAGTGCCAAGTGGACCAGGTGTTTAACGGTCATTCATTTCCCTCATGTCGCTGTTAGCTAAAGATACAGAGATTGATTTCCTTTCATTATGCATCTTTTGTAAGTAAACAAAAATCCTTTCTGTTAGCAGTGAGTCACATTCTGCACTGGGGGAGACGGCTGGTGGCTTCAGGCTTTAAAATTCTCATTCTCTTGTTCAAATCCCTCCAAGGCCTCGCCCCTCCCTATCTCTGTAAGCTCCTCCAGCCCGCCAATCCTCTTAATAAGGAGAAACAATTTTCAGTGTCAGAAAGATCAGTAACCAGAGGCACAGATTTAATGTGATTGGCAAATGAACCAGATGCTACATGAGGGGACTAGTGAAGCAGCGAGATGTTCTGGCCTGGAACACACTGCCTGTTCGGGTGCTGGAAGCAGATTCACTTGGAACTTTCGAAAGAGATAAACATGAGTTGAAAAAATGTTCAGATTTATGGGGCAAGAGTAGGACAGGAGTCCCCTGAGTGCATCTCGCTCGCTAACCGGTTTTCAGTTCTGGATACTGATGAAGTCGATGGTTTCTCTGGGGAGTACAGCCAGAACCATGTCCACGACATCGTGGGTGGCTCAGCAGCACAGGGCGGGGAGGAAGAAGAGTGGAAGAGCAATAGTGGGAGTGGATTTGATAGTTAGGGGAACAAACAAGCGCTTCTGCAGGCACAGACATGATTCCAGGATGGTATGTTGCCTCCCTGGTGCCAGGGTCAAGGATGTCACTGAGCGGCTGCAGGACATTGTTGAGGGGGGAGGATGAACATCCAGAGGTTGTGGTCCATATCGGGACCAATGACATCGGTAGAAAGAGGGATGAGATCCTGCAGGCAGATTTTAGGGAGCTAGGAAAGAGATTAAAAAACAGGACCTCAAAGGTAGTAATGTCCGGATTACTCCCGGTGCCACGTGCTGGTGAGTACAGAAATAGGAGGATAGAGCAGATGAATGCATGGCTGGAGTTTGGTGCAGGAGGGAGGGCTTTAGATTCCTGAGGCATTGGGAGCATTTCTGGGTGAGGTGGGACCAGTACAAGCCGGACAGGTTGCACCTCAACAGGACTGGACAATATCCTCACTGCGGGTTTTGCTAGTGTTTGGAAGACAGAGGAAACAAAGGCTAGAAAATAGACAATAAGGGAGTTTGGCAGCGCTAAATGCCAGTGCCAGTGTGTTTCAATGAGATCACCTCTCATTCGTCTAAACTCCAGAGAGTATAGGCCCATTGTACACAAACTCTCATCATAAGACAGCTCTCTCATCACAGGAATCAATCTAGAAATCCTTCAATGCCAATGCAAGGAGTCTAGGGATTAAGGCAGATAAGCTGAGGGCACAGACAGACATGTGGGGGTATGATATTGTAACTATTAGTGAAACACGGCTAAAAGAACTGCAGGAATGGCAGCTCAACATTTCTGGTTACAGAGTTTTAAGACGAGATAGAGACGGGGATATAAAAAGGCGGGCGCGTCGGAGTGTTGATTAAAGAAACAATTCCAGCTGTGGGGAGGAATGATATGTTCGAAGGATCGTCAAATGAGGCCACATGGGAGAACTGAAGAACAGAAAAGGGGCGATCACACTGCTGGGGATGTACTATAGACCCCCAAACAGTCAGAGGGAGATAGAAGAGCAAATATGTCGGCACATTTCTGATACATGCAAAAATAATAGGACAGTAATAGTCGGGGATTTCAACTACCTAAATATTAACTGGGATAGAATTAGTATGAAAGATATAGAAGGAGCAGAATTCTTAAAATGCATCCAGGAGAACTTTTTTAGCCATTACGTAGCAAGCCCAACAAGAGAGGGTGTGGTTCTGGACTTAGGTTTAATGAATGAAGCTTGGGCAGGTGGAAGGGGTATCAGTGGGAGAGCATTTTGGTGCTGGTGATCATAATTCAGTTTGATTTAGGGTCGTTATGGAAAAGGACAAAGATGAACCAGGAATAAAAGTTCTCAATTGGGGTAAAGCTAATTTTACTAATCAAAGATGTGATATAACCAAAGTGGACTGGAAACAGCTACTTGAAGGTGAATTAGTGTCAGAGCAGTGGGAGACATTCAAGGAGGAGATAGCGAGGGTTCAGAGCAAGTATGTTCCCTTAAGATAAAGGGTGGGATTAATAAATGTAGAGCCCCTTAGATGTCAATATTAGAATATCAGAGATGGGAGCAGGAGTAGGTCATACGGCCTCTCGAGCCTGCTCCGCCATTCAATAAGATCATCGCCCTCAACTCCACTTTCCCACCTGATCTCCATGTCCCTTGATTCCCCGAGAGTCCAAAAATCTATCTATCTCAGCCTTGAATAGACTGAGCATTCACAGCCCTCTGGGGCAGAGAATTCCAAAGATTCACAACCCTCTGAGTGAAGAAATTTCTCATCTCTGTCTTAAATGGCCCACCCCTTATCTTGAGCCGCCTAGTTCAAGTCACTCCAGCCCGGGGGAATCGACCTCTCAGCATCTACCCTGTCAATACCCTTCAGAATCTTGTATGTTTCAATGAGATCCCCTCTCATTCTTCTAAACTCCAGAGAGTATTGGTCCATTCTACACAATCTCTCATCAAAAGACAGCTCTCTCCTCCCAGGAATCAATCTTGTGAACCTCCGTTGCACGATCTCCAAGGCAAGTATATCTTTCCTTAGATAAGGAGACCGAAACTGCCCAGTACTCCAGGTGTGGTCTCACCAAGGCCCTGTACAATTGTAGCAATAGATCCTTACTCTTATACTCCACCCCCTTAACTGCTTGCTGTACCTGCATGCTCGCTTTCTGTGTTTCTTGCACAAGGACACCCAAATCTCTCTCAACACCAACATTTAAAGTTTCTCACCATTTTCTGTTTTTCTATTCTTCCGACCAAAGTGAATAACCTCACATTTCCCGACATTATACTCAATCTGCCACCTTACTGCCCATTCACATCGTCTATCTATATATCTTTGCACTCTTGTGTTCTGCTCACAGCTTACTGTCTCACCGAGCTTTGTATCGTCAGCAAATATTACACTCGGTCCCTTTATCTAGGTCATTAATATAGATTGTAAATAGCTGAGGCCCCAGCACTGATCTTTGCTGCACCCCACTAGTTACAGCCTGCCGGAAGCCCCGCCCCTCACACACTCCAATTGGTTAGAGGACCAACTGTCCATTCGGTCCTCCAGCCCCGCCCCGCTCTTCCTATTGGTGGGGAGCTGCCGTCAATCACCCGGGCAGTGTGAGCTGAGCATGTGCAGGCGGCGGTGGCAGACGCTGACACAGGAGGTGAGCGAGCTCCAGGGAGCGGGTTAAAGAAACGCTGGGGACAACAACACCGAGTGCAGCCCCGGGCCCAGATATAAACCGGGGAACATTCCTGGGGCATTGGAACCGGTTCTGGGGGAGGTGGGACCAGTACAATCCGGACGGTCTGCACCTGGGCAGAATCGGAACCAATGTCCTCGGGGGAGTGTTTGCTAGTGCTGTTGGGGAGGAGTTAAACTAATATGGCAGGGGGATGGGAACCAATGCAGGGAGATAGAGGGAAACAAAAAGGAGGCAAAAGCAAAAGACAGAAAGGAGATGAGGAAAAGTGGAGGGCAGAGAAACCCAAGGCAAAGAACAAAAAGGGCCATTGTATAGCAAAATTCTAAAAGGACAGAGGGTGTTAAAAAAACAAGCCTAAAGGCTTTGTGTCTTAATGCAAGGAGTATCCGCAATAAGGTGGATGAATTAACTGTGCAAATAGATGTTAACAAATATGATGTGATTGGGATTACGGAGACGTGGCTCCAGGATGAGCAGGGCTGGGAACTCAACATCCAGGGGTATTCAACATTCAGGAAGGATAGAATAAAAGGAAAAGGAGGTGGGGTAGCATTGCTGGTTAAGGAGGAGATTAAGGCAATAGTTAGGAAGGACATTAGCTTGGATGATGTGGAATCTATATGGGTAGAGCTGCAGAACACCAAAGGGCAAAAAACGTTAGTGGGAGTTGTGTACAGACCTCCAAACAGTAGTAGTGATGTTGGGGAGGGCATCAAACAGGAAATTAGGGGTGCGTGCAATAAAGGTGCAGCAGTTATAATGGGTGACTTTAATATGCACATAGATTGGGCTAACCAAACTGGAAGCAATACGGTGGAGGAGGATTTTCTGGAGTGCATAAGGGATGGTTTTTTAGACCAATATGTCGAGGAACCAACTAGGGGGGAGGCCATCTTAGACTGGGTGTTATGTAATGAGAAAGGATTAATTAGCAATCTCGTTGTGCGAGGCCCCTTGGGGAAGAGTGACCATAATATGGTGGAATTCTGCATTAGGATGGAGAATGAAACAGTTAATTCAGAGACCATGGTCCAGAACTTAAAGAAGGCTAACTTTGAAGGTATGAGGCGTGAATTGGCTGAGATGGATTGGCGAATGATACTTAAGGGGTTGACTGTGGATGGGCAATGGCAGACATTTAGAGACCGCATGGATGAACTACAACAATTGTACATTCCTGTCTGGCATAGAAATAAAAAAGGGAAGGTGGCTCAACCGTGGCTATCAAGGGAAATCAGGGATAGTATTAAAGCCAAGGAAGTGGCATACAAATTGGCCAGAAATAGCAGCGAACCTGGGGACTGGGAGAAATTTAGAACTCAGCAGAGGAGGACAAAGGGTTTGATTAGGGCAGGGAAAATGGAGTATGAGAAGAAGCTTGCAGGGAACATTAAGACGGATTGCAAAAGTTTCTATAGATATGTAAAGAGAAAAAGGTTAGTAAAGACAAACGTAGGTCCCCTGCAGTCAGAATCAGGGGAAGTCATAACGGGGAACAAAGAAATGGCGGACCAATTGAACAAGTACTTTGGTTCGGTATTCACGAAGGAGGACACGAACAACCTTCCGGTTATAAAAGGGGTCGGGGGGTCTAGTAAGGAGGAGGAACTGAGGGAAATCCTTATTAGCCGGGAAATTGTGTTGGGGAAATTGATGGGATTGAAGGCCGATAAATCCCCAGGGCCTGATGGACTGCATCCCAGAGTACTTAAGGAGGTGGCCTTGGAAATAGTGGATGCGTTGACAGTCATTTTCCAACATTCCATTGACTCTGGATCAGTTCCTATGGAGTGGAGGGTAGCCAATGTAACCCCACTTTTTAAAAAAGGAGGGAGAGAGAAAACAGGGAATTATAGACCGGTCAGCCTGACATCGGTAGTGGGTAAAATGATGGAATCAATTATTAAGGATGTCATAGCAGTGCATTTGGAAAGAGGTGACATGATAGGTCCAAGTCAGCATGGATTTGTGAAAGGGAAATCATGCTTGACAAATCTTCTGGAATTTTTTGAGGATGTTTCCAGTAGAGTGGATAAGGGAGAACCAGTTGATGTGGTATATTTGGACTTTCAGAAGGCGTTCGACAAGGTCCCACACAAGAGATTGATGTGCAAAGTTAGAGCACATGGGATTGGGGGTAGTGTACTGACATGGATTGAGAACTGGTTGTCAGACAGGAAGCAAAGAGTAGGAGTAAATGGGTACTTTTCAGAATGGCAGGCAGTGACTAGTGGGGTACCGCAGGGTTCTGTGCTGGGGCCCCAGCTGTTTACACTGTACATTAATGATTTAGATGAGGGGATTGAGTGTAGTATCTCCAAGTTTGCGGATGACACTAAGTTGGGTGGCAGTGTGAGCTGCGAGGAGGATGCTGTGAGGCTGCAGAGCGACTTGGATAGGTTAGGTGAGTGGGCAAATGCATGGCAGATGAAGTATAATGTGGATAAATGTGAGGTTATCCACTTTGGTGGTAAAAACAGAGAGACAGACTATTATCTGAATGGTGACAGATTAGGAAAAGGGGAGGTGCAAAGAGACCTGGGTGTCATGGTACATCAGTCATTGAAGGTTGGCATGCAGGTGCAGCAGGCGGTTAAGAAAGCAAATGGCATGTTGGCCTTCATAGCAAGGGGATTTGAGTACAGGGGCAGGGAGGTGTTGCTACAGTTGTACAGGGCATTGGTGAGGCCACACCTGGAGTATTGTGTACAGTTTTGGTCTCCTAACCTGAGGAAGGACATTCTTGCTATTGAGGGAGTGCAGCGAAGGTTCACCAGACTGATTCCCGGGATGGCGGGACTGACCTATCAAGAAAGACTGGATCAACTGGGCTTGTATTCACTGGAGTTCAGAAGAATGAGAGGGGACCTCATAGAAACATATAAAATTCTGACGGGGTTAGACAGGTTAGATGCAGGAAGAATGTTCCCAATGTTGGGGAAGTCCAGAACCAGGGGTCACAGTCTAAGGATAAGGGGTAAGCCATTTAGGACCGAAATGCGGAGGAACTTCTTCACCCAGAGAGTGGTGAACCTGTGGAATTCTCTACCACAGAAAGTTGTTGAGGCCAATTCACTAAATATATTCAAAAAGGAGTTAGATGAGGTCCTTACTGCTAGGGGGATCAAGGGGTATGGCGAGAAAGCAGGAATGGGGTACTGAAGTTGAATGTTCAGCCATGAACTCATTGAATGGCGATGCAGGCTAGAAGGGCCGAATGGCCTACTCCTGCACCTATTTTCTATGTTTCTATGTTTCTAACATTCTCCCCACACCGGGGGGGGGTATAAACCGGGGAACATTCTCCCCACACCGGGGGAAATAAACCGGGGAACATTCTCCCCACACCGGGGGGGGGATATAAACCGGGGAACATTCTCCCCACACCGGGGGGGGATATAAACCGGGGAACATTCTCCCCACACCGGGGGGGGATATAAACCGGGGAACATTCTCCCCACACCGGGGGATATAAACCGGGGAACATTCTCCCCACACCGGGGGGGGGATATAAACCAGGGAACATTCTCCCCACACCGGGGGGGGGGGGGGGGGGGGATATAAACCGGGGAACATTCTCCCCACACCGGGGGCGTGATATAAACCGGGGAACATTCTCCCCACACCGGGGGGGGATATAAACCGGGGAACATTCTCCCCACACCCAGGGGGGATATAAACCGGGGAACATTCTCCCCACACCGGGGGGGGGATATAAACCGGGGAACATTCTCCCCACACCGGGGGGGGGGGGATATAAACCGGGGAACATTCTCCCCACACCGGGGGGGGGGATATAAACCGGGGAACATTCTCCCCACACCGGGGGGGGGGATATAAACCGGGGAACATTCTCCCCACACCGGGGGAGGGGGCGAATATAAACCGGGGAACATTCTCCCCACACCGGGAGTGGGGGGGGGATATAAACCGGGGAACATTCTCCCCACACCCGGGGGTGGGGGTGATATAAACCGGGGAACATTCTCCCCACACCGGGGGGAGGATATAAACCGGGGAACATTCTCCCCACACCGGGGGGTGGGGCGGATATAAACCGGGGAACATTCTCCCCACACCGGGGGAGGATATAAACCGGGGAACATTCTCCCCACACCGGGGGGTGGGGGGGATATAAACCGGGGAACATTCTCCCCACACCGGGGGGTGGGGGGGATATAAACCAGGGAACATTCTCCCCACACCAGGGAACATTCTCCCCACACCGGGGGGGGGGATATAAACCGGGGAACATTCTCCCCACACCGGGGGGGGGGGGATATGAACCAGGGAACATTCTCCGCACACTGCGGGGGTGGGGATATGAACCAGGGAACATTCTCCCCACACCGGGGTGGGTGGGGGGGGATATAAACCGGGGAACATTCTCCCCCTGCCTGCCGGGTCCCGGGTCTGCTCGCACTGTGTCTGCGTCAAACTCTCAGGGAGCGTCTGTAAATCAACAATAAATAGTAATGGACCAGGGAGTGTCTGTAAATGAAGGAGCAATGGTGACTGAGCAGGGAGCGTCTGTAAAGAATTCTAGAATCACAGAAGGGGGCCATTCGGCCCGTCGAGTCTGCGCCGGTACTTTCGGGGAGCAATCCGGTTATCCTACTTCCCCCGCTCTTTCCCCAAATCCGTGCAATATCATTCCGCTTCAAGTCTTTGTCCAATTCACTTTTGAAGGCTACTATTGACTCTGTCTCCACCGCTCCGTCAGGCTGTGCATTCCAAATCCTAACCACTCCTTGTGTGAAAATGGTTTTCTTCATGTGACCTCTGTTGTTGCCAATCGTCTCAAATCTGTGCCCTCTGGTTATCAGCCATTAGAATTATTCTATCTAATCTTCATGATTTTTAACACCTCTATCAAATCTCGTCTTAGCCTTCTCTGCTGCAAGGAGAACAATCCCAGCTTCCCCAGTCTCCACATAAATGAAGTTCCTCATCCCTGGCACCATTCCAGTAAATCTCTTCTGTCCCCTCTCCAAAGCCTTTGTGTCCTTCCTGAAGTGTGCCCAGAATTGGATCCAATCCTCCAGCTGGGCTCGAGCTCGTGTTTTATTTCGCTTTAGCATAACTTTCCGGCTTTCGTACTCTGTGCCTCGATTTATAAAGCCCAGGATCCTTTAGGCTTTGTTAACCTGTCCTGCGACCTTCAAAGATTTATTAAAATCTTTAAATATTTCAAAAAAATGTGGCAGAAATGGTGAGTGGTCAGGAAGCGTCTGTAAAGGAAGGAGAAATGGAGAGTGATCAGGGAGCGTCTGTAAAGGAAGGAGAAATGGAGTGGGCAGGGAGCGTCTGTAAAGGAAGGAGAAATGGAGTGGGCAGGGAGCGTCTGTAAAGGAAGGAGAAATGGAGAGTGGTCAGGGAGCGTCTGTAAAGGAAGGAGAAATGGAGAGTGGTCAGGGAGCATCTGTAAAGAAAGGTGAAATGGTGACTGGGCACGAAGCTCAATTTTAAAATTTTCATCCTTGTTTTCAAATCCCTCTGTGCCCTCGCCCTTCCCTATCTCTGTAACCTCCTCCAGCCCTACAACCCTCCAGGATCTCTGGCCTCCCTCGCATTCCTGGTTTTAATCACACCACCATTGGTGGCCATGCCTTCAGCTGCCTAGGCCCTAAGCTCCAGAATTCCCTCCCTAAACCTCTCCCTCCTCCTTTAAGACCCTAAGAACATAAGAACTAGGAGCAGGAATCGGCCATTTGGCCCCTCGAGCCTGCTCCGCCATTCAATAAGATCATGGCTCATCTGATCGTGGACTCAGCTCCACTTCCCTGCCCACTCCCCATAACCCTTTACTCCCTTATCATTCAAAAATCTGTCTATCTCCACCTTAAATATATTCAATGACCCAGCCTCTACAGCTCTCTGGGGCAGAGAATTCCACAGATTTACAACCCTCTGAGAGAAGAAATTTCTCCTCATCTCAGTTCTAAATGGGCGTCCCCTTATTCTAAGACTATGTCCTTTAGTTTTAGTTTCCCCTATGAGTGCAAATATCCTCTCTGCATCCAGCTTATCGAGCTCCCTCATTATCTTATATGTTTCAATAAGATCACCTCTCATTCTTCTAAACTCCAATGAGTATAAACCCAACCTATTCATACCCTCATATCCGGAATCAATCTCGTGAACCTTCTCTGACAGCTTCCAATGCAAGTATATCCCTCCTTAAATAAGGAAACCAAAACTGTACACAGTACACCAGGTGTGGCCTCACCAATACCCTGTACAGTTGTAGCAGAACTTCTCTGCTTTTATACTCCATTCCCCTTGCAATAAAGGCCAACATTCCACTTGCCTTCCTGATTACTTGTTGTACCTACATACTAACTTTTTGTGTTCCATGCACAAGGACCCCCAGGTCTCTCTGTACTGCAGCACTTTGCAATTTTTCTCCATTTAAATTATAATTTGTTTTTCTATCATTTCTGCCAAAGTGGATAATCTCTCAGTTTTCCACATTATACTCTATCTGCCAAATTTTTGCCCACTCACTGAGCCTTTGCAGATGTTTTGTGTCCTCCTCACAATTTGCTTTCCCACCCATCTTTTTTCATCAGCGAACTTGGCTACATTACACTCTGTCCCTTCATCCAAGTCATTAATATAAATTGTAAAGAGTTGAGGACCCAGCACCGATCCCTGCGGCACCCCACTAGTCACTGTTTGTCAACTGGAAAATGACCCATTTATCCCGACTCTGTGTTTTCTGTTAGTTCGCCAATCCTCTATCCATGAGCTTTTATCTTGTGCAGTAACCTCTTATGTGGCACCTTATCAAATCAAATGCATTCTGGAAATCCAAATACACCACATCCACTGGTTCCCCCTTATCCACCCTGCTCATTACATCCTCAAAGAACTCCCAACAAATTTGTCAAACCTGATTTCCCTTTCATAAAGCCATGCTGACTCTGCTTGATTGAATCATGCTTTTCCAAATGTCCCATTACTGCTTCCTTAATAATGGACTCCAACATTTTCCCAATGACAGATGTTAAGCTAACTGGTCTATAGTTTCCTGCTTTTTGTCTGCCTCCTTTTTTAAATAGGGGCGTTACATTTGCGGTTTTCCAATCTGCTGGGAACGCCGCAGAATCCAGGGAATTTTGGTAGATTACAACCAATGCATCCACTATCTCTGCAGCCATTTCTCTTAAGACCCTTGGATGTAAGGCATCAGGTCCAGGGGACTTGCCCGCCTTTAGTCCCATCGGCCCCAAGTTTCCACATGATTTGCTCCTGATTTTTTGGAGCAACTGGTGTAGAATGGAGTATCTTAGAAATCAGAATTCTCGTCATTTAGTTTGCTCCAGGTCTAGTCAGTCAGAACAGTTTCACTTTGGAACTGAATTTTTTTTTCAAAAGGGGGCGTGTCCGGCCACTTACGCCTGTTTTCAAAGTTTTGTTAGTGAAAACTTACTCCAAACTAACTTAGAATGGAGTAAGTGAAGATTTTTGTATGCTCGAAAAAACCTTGTCTGCACTTTAGAAAATCAGGCGTAGGTTACAAATCAGGCGTAGGGGGTGGCGGGGAGGGTGGTGGCTTAAAGGGAAGTTTACAAACATTAAACACTTCAGTTTTACAAATAAAGAGCCATCATCAATAATAAATGATAAATACATCAATAAATCAACCAATAAATCAATCATAAAAAATTAATAAGAAATAAAATTAAACAAAGAAACTGGGTCAAAATTTGGACCAAGTGGGAATGTTTGAGCGATGTTTAAAGACAGTATGATAATATTGTATTAGACAGTAAAGTTCCTCTGGGCTCATGAATGAAATGGTGAACACTGTATAAAATGTAATGAGAGGAAATGAGTGAGGATATACGAGGAAAACAGGAAAGTTACACCTCCAAATAGAAATGTTTCTTCACTCATTGTTTCTGGGCGAATTGTCATAAATCACCTGGGTACAATCTGGTGTTAATGTAAATTCTTGTTGAAGTCAGGAAAGTGCAGGAAATTTCTCAGATTTCTCTGTGAGATGTTTGTGTCATTGCCTGTACTGAACACTGAATTTGATCGCCTGGCCACTACCCGAGACATCGGGACCGTGCAGAGGGAGATGAGCAAAGATCTTCAGACACCCCACGATCTTTTGATAAGATCACCTCAAATGGCTTGGATCAGATGTCACATGTGGCATGATATTGGGATACCGCTGCGTGTGTGTGTGAACGAGTCTCAGGCATGCTCAGTTATCGACAACAGCACAACATGAAATGGCTAATGTGGCTCAGGAGAGTGAGAGAACTTTTTAAACCATCGAGGCCGTGACACATTCTCCATAGAGAAACCGACTTTGAAATAATTAGGATAGAGTTAAACACACTGCTACCTGTCAGAGGCATTAGAATTAACAGGAGCGAGAATGCTGATCAAATTAAGATTTCCTTACAGCTGGAATGGTCATCAGTTTCAAGGCCTCCACTAAGTACTAAACAAAGAAAGCTTGTAGAGAGGCTAAAAACAAAAAAAGTCAGCCTGTCTCTGTCTGGACAAGGTGGCCATGGCTGTGTGCAGATTAGCTACAAGCTGAAGGTGGGAGATAAGGAGGCCAGACCTCACAGGCTCCATAACAAAACATGGATCCAAGTGAGAGGCCATCTCCAATAGGAAGCAGAGCACCTCAAAAGGGTTAGTTTTGGAATCCGTGATAAACTGAGGTATAGACCCTCAAAAGCATAATTTTGGTGGTAATAGAGAAAGAAGCCTAAAGCGTGCTCCTTGGGAAGATTGGGAGACCAGGAAGACTCCCCTGAACCAGGTGGGTTGGGACACACCCTGACCCCAAACACTAAATTAATAGTGTTCACTTAAAGAGTTAGTATCACACCAGGACAATAAGTAATTCAAGACCATTATAAAATACTTCAATACAAACTTAAAAGATAATGACGGCAGGTTATTTTAAAGTAAGAAATGTCGTATGTTGATCAGTAATGTTAACTATTGGTTTGCCAAGTACAAACGCTGATAGTGATCATCATATGTGGGACTTAAATAAAATGACATTCCACCTCACAAAAAGAACTCTACCTGTCCCATCCAGTAAAAGAACCCACATTTTAATGGACTAGAAGTAACTGAATCAGGAAATGTACTATATAACAATGTGTGTTTTTAAATAGTTAATTGAAATCAAAAGTTTTAAACATGAGCTTGAATCTATCAACGAGATTATGTGAAAGGAGATATTCACAATTAATAGACAAAATGGGAAGAGAATTAGTAAAGAATGTGTTAGTAAAGAATAGAAAACAGGATCCAAGGGATGAGAAAGATGGGGAACACAAGGAAAATCAGTTTAAATCACAAGGAAAGTGAGAGCTGACAGGATAGCTCAGAATAGGAGCCACAGCAAGGTTAGCAGGAGTAAACAGAATAGATATAGAAAGTGAATGGGAACACGATGTGGCTCACTGGAGGTATTGTGTGTAGCCTCTGTGACATTTATGATGAATGTGGTACAGAAGGGACTGGATAAGAGAGAGAGTAATCAAATCCCTTTGTTTATTCATGAAGAACAACTGAGAAAATGGTTTAGGGGAACCAAGTCATAGGCTTTGATGTGATGCAGCCAATAGGAATGGGGATTTTGGCCCCAAGGGAAGGAGAAAGAAGTGAAGATATTAGACCAGTGGGATTGGTCTTGACTTTGCTAAGGAAAAATGGAAATGAAATGAAACCTTGGACGGTGTATTGGGTAGAATCGTTTGCAAGGGTGGAAGACTGAGTTAGGTCCGATCCATAAACAGTATGAGGAATATCCAAGATATCTGATTGAGATATAACCTGTCAGTCCCCTTCAGAACCTTGTATGTTTCAATGAGATCACACATCATTATTCTAAACTCGAGAGTTATAGGCCCATTCTACGCACTATCTCATCATCAGACAGCCCTCTCATCCCAGGAATCAATCTTGTGAACCTTTGTTGCACCGTCTCCAAGGCAAGTGTTTCCGTCCTTAGATAAGGAGAACAAAACTGTGCCCAGTACTCCAGGTGTTGTCTCACCAAGGCCCTGTGCAATTGTAGCAAGACCTCCTTCCTCTTATACTCCAACCCCCTTGCAATAAAGGACAAACCATTTGCCTGCCTTATTGCTTGCGTACCTGCATGCTCACTTTCTGTGTGTCTTGCACGAGGACACCCCAAATCTCTTCGAACTCCGACGTTGAAAAGTTTCTCATCATTTAAAAGATATTCTGTTTTTTAAAATTCTTCCGACTAAAGTGAATAACCTCACATTTCCCTACATTATACTCCATCTGCCACCTTACTGCCCACTCACATAATCTATCTATATACATCCTGCAGACTTGTGTGTTCTCACAGCTTACTGTCCCACCTAGTTTTGTATCATCAGCAAATTTGGATACATTACACTCGGTCCCTTCATCTAGGTCATTAATCATAAAATCATCGAAATTTACAGCATGGCAGGAGACCATTTCAGCCCACCGTGTCCGTGCCGGCCGACCATCAGCTATCCAGCCTAATCCCACTCACCAGCTCTCGGTCCGTAGCCCTGAAGTTGATGGCACTTTAAGTGCACATCCAAGTATTTTTCAAATGTGGTGAGGGTTTCTGCCTCTACCACTCTTTCAGGCAGTGAGTTCCAGACCCCCACCATCCTCTGGGTGAAGAAATTTCCCTTTGTATCTCCTCTAAATCAGTTACTTTAAATCTATGCCCCTGGTTGTTGATCCCTCTGCCAAGGGAAACAGGTCCTTCCGAGCCACTCTATCCAGGCCCCTCATAATTTTATAGACTTCCATCAGGTCTCCCCTCAGCCTCCTCTGTTCCAAAGAAAACAGATCCAGCATCTCCAATATTTACTCATAGCCAAAATTCTCCAGTCCAGGTAACATTCTTGTAAATCTCCTCTGCACCTTTTCCAGTACAATCACATCTTTCCTGTAATGTGATGACCAGAACTGCACACAGTATTCCAGCTGTGGCCTAACCAGTTCAAGCATAACCTCCTCGCTCTTGTATTTCATATACCTTCTTAACCACCTTATCTATCTGGCCTGCCACCTTCAGGGATCTGTGGACCTACACTCCAAGGTCCCTTTGTTCCTCTACAATTGTCAGTGCCGGATCATTTAATATGTAATCCCTTGCCGCCTTAGACCTCCCCAAATGCATTACCTCACACTTATCCAGATTGAATTCCATTTACCACTTTACTGCCCACCTGACCAGTGCATTGATATCTTCCTACAGTCCGCAGCTTTCTTCTTAATTCTCAACCACTCAGCTTATTTTAGTGTCACCTTCAAACTTCTTAATCATACCCCCAACATTCAAGTCCAAGTCATTGATATATACCACAAAAAACAAGGAACCCAGCAATGAGCCCTGCAGGACCCCATTGGAAACAGCCTTTCAGTCACAAAAACACCCATGTACCATTACCTTTTGCTTCCAGCATGAGCCAATTTTGGATCCAACTTGCCACTTAGCCCTGGATCCCATGGGCTTTTACTTTTGTGACCAGTCTGCCATGTGGGACTTTATCAAAAGCATTGCTAAAATCCATATACACTACATCATACACAGTACCCTCATCGACCCTCATGGTTACCTCCTCTCAAAATTCAATCACGTTAGTCAGACACGACCTTCCCTTAACAAATCCATGCTGACTGTCCTTCATTAATCCATGTCTTTCCAAATGAAGATTTATCCTGTCCCTCAGGATTTGTTTCCAATACTTTTCCCATGACTGAGGTTGTGGGGTGATGTCAGGAAGCACTTCCTCACACAAATGGTAAGAATCTATTTCTCTTGGCTCGAGAGTCTAGAACTAAGGGTTATTGTCTCAGGATACGGGCTTGGCCATTTAGGACTGAGCTGATGAGAAATTTCTGCACTCAGAGGGTCGTGAATCTTTAGAATTCTCTTCCCAGAGGACTGTGGATGTTGGGTCATTGAATATATTCAGAGCTGAGATAGAAAGCTGTTTGGACACTAAAGGAATCGAGGGATATGGGGATAGTGCGGGAAAGTGGAGCTGAAGTCCAAGATCATCCTGGATCTTATTGAATGGTGCAGCAGGCTCGAGGGGCCGTATGGCCTACTCCTGCTCCTGTTTCTTATGTTCTTAAAGGTTGTGGAAATCTGGAACTCTGTTCCCCATAAAACTCAGGCTGGGGCCCAATTGAAAATTCCTAAACTGAGCTTGATAGATTCTTCTTGGGCAATGGTATTAAGAGTGATGGAACCAAGGCAGGTAGACGGAGATAAGATACTGATCAGTCACGATCTAATTGAATGGTGGAACTATGACTCAGTCACACTGGGTGGTGCCGGTGAGAGATTCGCTAAACCCTCACCAACAGTTCTTGACTTCAGGATTTATAAGAACAAAATACACTCGGCACAGGGTTTTGGCTCAACCTTAAACTTGTATGTTTATTGAACTTGCGTTATTCCCCAGTACACAACCTCCCTGAGATTCTGACCGGAATAACACCGAACCCATAATACAAACCCCCTGCACAAGGTTACCTGAAACCTAACAGGAAATATCACAGTTTAACACCCTTCCGCGATTCAACTGTGATTATAAAACGACTTGGACAAATTCCCTGACGGTTTGACTGAAACTGATAATCACCCACACAGCTGGTGGTTGTGGTGTGGATTGTAGGCCGGGACCAGGTGACCACCCTGCATCCTCCTTCATTGCACTGCCCTCGCTTCGAAGTGGTCCTCTTTTTATGGGGCTTCATAATCACAGCATCAAACATATTTCCTGCTGTTCCCCTGTCAACTCTTCCGATGGTTAATAACCTCTTGATCATCAGTGGCACAGACAGGGGCACGATCAGCTCTCCTGCTGTGTAGTACAATGCAAACCATCCTTGGGAACAGATCTGGCTCCACTGTTGAGGACTGTGTGAATGTCCCTCTTCCTTCTTGACAGGGACCAGGGGCCATTGAAGGTGTGCATGGCCGGCGTCTGGTGCTATTGCCTGTGTTGATTAGATCGATGGCAGGTGTCCTGTATCATTGTCTCTGAGGATGTCCTTCCAGTCTCTCAATGAGTCATCGTTTTGCTGCAATGTTTGAATGCATCCCTTACTGTATAGCCCACCCTCTGGGTGTTTGTGCTGAGGTTTGTTTATTATTAACCCGTCCCACCGTCCATAGGTTTTATTCCATTCGACAATCCATTTTACAGTTGGGGTGAGGGGGGGGTGGGGAACAGATCCTACATGCCTTTATCCACTGAGCCATTGGGAGGAGGGTTCGGTGGCCCTGCTGGAAAATGCACGTCTGAGGCCTTAGGTGAGGACAGTGGAATAGACAGTCGACACTCACTGTCGAGGTTCACACATGGAGTTTGGGCACATTAGTCACATATTGGAGAGAAACTGGTGATTGTAGAACTGAACCCAGGTAGAGTCAGTACCTTCAGGGGAGGAGAGGGAGGGGAACCAGTGAGTGTGGAACTGAACCCAGCATCGGATATTAATGGAATCGAGAGACATGGGGATAGTGCAGGAAAGTGGAGTTGTGGTAGAAAATCAGCCGTGATCTTATTGAATGACGGAGCAGGCTTGAGGGGGCCGTATGACCTACTCCTGCTCCTAGTTCTTTTGTATATTTTTGTGTTCATTCACGACTGGATGTGGCAGGACTGCAGAGCTTTGATCTGATTCATTGGTTCCGGGATTTCTTCGGCCTGTTTATACCATGCTGCTTCTGCTACTTAGTATGCATGTAGCCCTGTGTTGCAGTTTCCCCAGGCTGGTACCTCATTTCTCGGTACGCCTGGTGCTGCTCCTGGCATGCTCTTCTGCACTCCTAATTGAACCAGGCTTGATGGTAATGTTAGAGTGAGGGATATGCCGGACCATGAGGTTACAGATTGTGGTGGAATACAATGCTGCTGCTGCTGATGGCCCACAGCACCCTGAGGATGCCCCGTTTTCAGCTGCTAGATCTGTTCTGCATCTATCCCGTTTAGCACGGTGATGATGCCACACAACACATTTGAGAGTGTCTTCGGTGTGCCTTTGTCTCCACAATGACTGTGTGCGATGGTCACTGCTACCAATGCTGTCATAGACAGATGCAGCTCCATATGGGACAGGCTGGATGTACCTGATGGTCTTTACCTGTCCGACATTGTTTGTATCTGCGACAGATAGATTGGTGAGGACCAGCTCAAGTCGGTTTTGTCTCGTGTTGGTTCTCTCACCATCTGCTGCAGGCCCAGTCTGGCAGATATGTCCTTCAGGACTCGGCCAGCTCAGTCAACAGTGGTACTACCGAGTCACTCTTGGTGATGGACATTCAAGTTCCCGATCCAAAGTACATTCTATGTCCTTGCAACCCTCAGTGCTTCTTCCAAGCTTAAACCATTGTGAGTAATAGAATACATTAGATTATAATGTGAGATGTTTATACCTATAATTGTGTAACTATAACAACTAACAGCATGTAGGATAGTTTAGGAATAATGAGAAAATTACTGAAGAAAAGTAAGTGCTGGGAACCAGGGAAAGTGTCCTTGTAAATCACAGATTAGAGAAGTTCCAGCTGTCTTTTCCTCACTTCCTGCCCAAACCCAGCAGAGAAGACAAAGAAGAGTCCGGTGCCAGAGGTGGATCAGTGCAGGGTATAAAAGTGAGGGGAGACTGATGTAAGGGGGCATTGGGGACTGGAGACACCAGAGATCAAGCTCAGGGCGCCAGAGGTTCCATCCAGCGGGCTGACCTGGTGTCAGTTACTGTGGACACACGGGACTTGCATCTCTACTCTGATTGGTGGATCAGTATAAGATACGGTGGGTGACGGAGAAACTGCTCAACTTATATTTCTTATTAAAGTATTAAAGTTGCTGACACTGGACTCTGGAACTTTCTAATTAATAAGACAAGGGATTAGCTCGACTTTTACATCCCCAAATCTCTCTACCCCTCCACTCCTTTTAAAATGTTACCATTTAATGTACATTTCCTCCATTTTTCTTCCAAGATGTTTGCATCAGATTTCTCTGCACTAAATGTCATCTGCCATCCATCCAGCCCATTTACAAACCTGTGCATTCAGACTGAGCTCACTTACAGTCCTCTTCACAGAGCCCCACGCTCCCCATTTTTGGCGTCATCTGGAGATTTTGATCATACTGCAGGTCTGATCACCGATTTTTAAAATAATTTATTTATTATTATTTATTGTCTCTCTGGCCCCAATCTCGATAACATGACAAAATAAAATTCAGTTCCCCCAATTTGGACTTTGAATTATTGGAAAAAATTCTGAGGGACAGGATAAATCTTCATTCAGGAAGACCTGGATTAATCAGGGACATTCAGTACAGATTTGTTAATGGAAGGTCGTGTCTGACTAACCTGATTGCATTTTTTGAGGAGGTCACACGGAAGGTCGATGACGGTGTTGTGTTTGACGTTGTGTATATGGATTTTAACAAGGCTTTTGATAAGATCCCACAAGGCAGACTGGTCATGAAAGTTATAGCCCATGGGATACATGGCAAAGATGCAACTTGGATCCAAAATTGGCTGAGGTAGGAAGCAAAGGTTAATGGTCAATGTGTGTTTTTGTGACTGGAAGGATGTTTCTGGTATACATCAATGATTTAGACTTTAATGTAAGGGGTATGACTACGAAGTTTGCTGATGATACGAAAATTGGCTGTGTGGTTGATAATGAAGAAGAAAGCTGCAGATTGCAGGAAGGTATCAATGGACCTGTCGGGTGGGCAGAGCAGTGGCAAATGGAATTCAGCCGCAGAAGTGTGAGGTAATGCATTTGGTGAGGGCTAACAAGGAAAGGGAATACACAATAGATGTAGGACACTGAGAAGTGCAGAGGAACAGAGGGACCTTGGCGTGCTTGTCCACTGATCCCTGAAGGTAGCAGGACAGGTTGATAAAGTGGTTAAGAAGGCATACGGGATACTGGACTTTATGAGCCAAGGCATAGAATACAAGAGCTTGAACTGTATAAAACACTGGTTAGGCCACAGCTAGAATGCTGTGTGCAATTCTGGTCATCACATTACAGAAAAGAGAGGGTACAGAATAGATTTACCAGGATGATGCCTGGACTGGAGAAATTTAGGTATGAGGAAAGATTGGATAGGCTGGGGTTGTTTTCTTTGGAACAGAGGAGGCTGAGGGGAGACCTTATTGAGGTTTATAAAATTATGAGGGGCCGAGATGGAGTGGATAGGAGGGACCTATTCCCCTTAGCAGAGGGGTCAATAACTAGGGGCACAGATTTAAAGTAATTGGTAGAAACATAGAAATTTACAGTGCAGGAGGCCATTTCGGCCCGTCGTGTCCACGCCGACCGATAAAGAGCCGCACGGCCCTCGGTCAGCAGCCCTGAAGGTTACATATAAACCTATGAGCAATGAACAATGGCGGAAAGGTAAAGAGCACCCGGGCCAACCAGTCCGCCTCACACAACTGCGACGCCCCTTACACTGAAACATTCTACGCTCCACTCCAACCAGACCTATGTGATCTCCTGGGAGAGGCAAAAAACAGATAAAACCCAGGCCAATTGGGGGAAAAAAAAATCTGGGAAAATTCCTCTCTGACCCATCCAGGCGATCGAAACGAGTCCAGGAAATCACCCTGGCCATATTCGATTCGCTGCAGTACTTACCATCGTATCTGCGCCAGCCAATAGGAGGTTATCCAGTCTAATCCCAATTACCAGCTCTAGGTCCGTAACCCTGCAGATTACGGCACTTCAAGTGCCCATCCAAGCACCTTTTAAATGTGGTGAGCGTTTCTGCATCCACCATCCTTCCAGGCAGTGAGTTCCAGACCCTCACAACCCTCTGCGTGAAGAAGCCTCCACTCAAATCCCCTCTGAGCCTTCCACCAACCACCTTAAAACTATGCCCCCTCGTAATTGACCCCTCCACCAAGGGAAATAGACCCTTGCTATCCACTATATCCAGGCCTCACAAAATGTTGTCACCTCAATGAGGTCCCCTCTCAGCCTCCACTGTTCCAATGAGAGCAAACCCAGCCTATCCAATCTGCTCTCACAGCTAAGATGTTGCATTCCAGGCAGCATCCTAGTAAATCTCCTCTGCACCCTCTCTTGTGCAATCACATCCTTCCTATAATACAGCAACCAGAACTCCAGCTGTGGCCTAACCAGAGTATTATACAATTGAAGCATAACCTCCGTGCTCTTGTATTCTGTGCTTCGGCCAATAAAGGCAAGCATTCTGTCTGCCTTCTTAACCACCTGATCCACCTGGCCTGCTACTTTCAGGGATCTATGGACAAACACTCCAAGGTCCGTTTGATCATCTACCGCTTAATGTGCATCATCATCATCATAGGCAGTCCCTCGGGATCAAGGAAGGCTTGCTTCCACTCTTAGCCTGAGTTCTTTGGTGGCTGTACAGTCCAATACAAGACCCACAGTTTCTGTCACAGGTGGGACAGATAGTGGTTGAGGGAAAGGGTGGGCAGGGAGCCTGGTTTGCCGCATGCTCCTTCCGCTGCCTGCGCTTTATTTCTGCATGCTCTCTGCGACGATACTCGAGGAGCTCAGCGCCCTCCCGAATGCACTTCCTCAAATGAGGGCGGTCTATGGCCAAGAACTCCCAGGTGTCAGTGGGCATGTCGCACTTTATCAGGGAGGCTTTGAGGGTGTCCTTGTAACGTTTCCTCTGCCCGCCTTTGGCTCATTTGCCGTGGACGAGTTCAGAGTGGAGCGCTTGCTTTGGGAGTCTCATGTCTGCCATGCGAACTATGTGGCCTGCCCAGCGGAGCTGATCAATTGTGGTCAGTGCTTCAATGCTGGGGATGTTGGCCTGGACGAGGACGCTAATGTTTGTGCGTCTGTCCTCCCAGGGGATTTTCTGAATCTTGCGGAGACATCGCTGGTGGTATTTCTCCAGCGGCTTGAGGTGTCTACTGTACATGGTCCATGTCTTTGAGCCATACAGGAGGGCGGGTATTACTATGGCCCTGTAGACCATGAGCTTGGCGACAATTTTGAGGGACTGATCTTCAAACATTAATGTGTATACCCTTTCCTTATTAGCCCTCCCAAAGTGCAATACCTCACACTTCTCTGAATTAAATTCCATTTGCCACTGCTCTGCCCACCTGACCAGTAGATTGATATCCTCCTGCAGTCCATGACTTTCCTCTTCATTATCAACCACACAGCCAATTTTAGTGTCATCTGCAAATGTCTTAATCATACTCCCTAGATTCAAATCTAGATCATTGATATATACCACAAAAAGCAAGGGACCCATGACTGAGCCCTGCAGAACCCCACTGGAAACATCCTTCCAGTCACAAAAACATCCATTAATCATTACCTTTTCTTCCTACCTCAAAGCCAATTTTGGATCCAACTTGCCACTTTTCTCTGGATCCCATGGGCTTGAACCTTCGTGACCAGTCTACCATGTGGGACCTTATCAAAAGCTTTGCTGAAGGCCATATTCACTGCATTGTGTGCACTACCCTCATCGACCCTCTTGGTTGAATTTTTTGAGGAGGTAATCAGGTTAGTCAAACACGATCTTCCCTTAACAAATCTGTGCTGACTATCCCTAATTAGTCCTCGCCTTTCCAAATGTAGATTTATCCTCTCTCACAGGATTTTTTCCAATAATTTTCCACCACTGAGGTTAGGCTGACAGGCCTGTAATTACTCGGTCTATCCCTTTCTCCCTTCTTAAACAAGGATACCACATTAGCAGTCCTATGGCATGATGCCCAACTCCAAAGATGACTGGAAAATGATGGTCAAGGAATCTGCTATTTCCTCTTTTATTTCGCTCAACAGCCTGGAATGTATTTCAGCTAGGCCTGGGGACTTATCTACTTCCAAAGCTGATAAACCCCTTAATACTCCTCTCTCACTGTTTATTTCATACAGAATTTCACACTCCTCCTTAATAACAGTATCTGCATTGCCCCTTTCCTTTGTGGAAACAGATGCAAAATATTCATTAAGAATCATAACAACATCTTCCGCCTCCACACAAAGATTACCCACATGGTCTATAATAGGACCTACCCTTTCTTTAATTATCCTCTTGCTCTTAATATATTTATAGAACATCTTTGGGTTTTAATTTTATGAGCCAATAATATTTCATGCGCTCTCTTAACATTCCTAATATCCTTTTTAATTTTACCTCTTAACTTTCTATATTCCGCCAAAGATTCTACAGTATTTAGCCATCGGTATATGACACAAGCTTCCCGTTTTTTCTTTATCCTCCCCTGTAAGTCCTTAGACATCCAGCGGGTTCTAGAATTGTTATTCCACCCTTTTTGTTTAAAGTCACATGTTTGGCCTGAGCCTTCCAGACCTCCTCCTTGAATGTCTCCCACTGTTCCGACACTGATTTACCTACAAGTAGCAGTTTCCAGTCCACTGTGACCAAATCACTCCTCAACTTAGCAAAGTTAGCTTTTCCCCAATTTGGGAATTTTATTCGAGGCCTATCCTTGTCCTTTTGCAGAATTAACTTAAATCTGACTGAATTATGGTCACTGGCACCCAAGTGCTCTCCCACTAATACCCCTTCAACCTGCCCAGCTTCATACCCCAAAACTAAGTCCAAACCCCCCCCTCTTGTGTTGGGCTTGTTACATACTGACTAAAAAAGTTCTCTTCAATGCAGTTTAAGAATTCTGCACCCTCGATACCCTTCACACTAAATTTGTCCCAATCAATATTAGGATCGTTAAAATCCCCTACTATTACTGCCCTATGGTTTTTCAACTTCACAGCAATTTGCCAACATATTTGTTCCTCTGTCTCACTCCCACTGTTTGGGGGTCTATATTACATGGCCAGCAGTGCGATCGCCCCCTTTTTATTTTTAAATTCGACCCATATGGCCTAATTTGATGATCTCTCTAAAATATCCCTCCTCACCGCTGTAATAGTTTCTTTAATTAATACCGTGACACCCTTTTTACCCCCCTCTCTGTCTTGTCTAAAAATCCTGTAACCAGGAATATTGATCTGCCAAACCTGCCCCTCTTTCAGCCATATCTCTGTAATGGCTATAATATCATACTCCCAAGTATCTACCTGTGCTCTTAGCTCATCCGCCTTACTCGCTATACTCATTGCATTAAAGTATATACTATTTAGCACAGGAAGACCTCCTTGATTAATACTTACTAACCCTTGTTTCCTCTGTTTTACAGATTCGTTTTCTGAATTCTTGCTATCCAATTTCTGCTTTACTTCCCTCCCTATTGAATGTGTTCTCAGGTTCCCATCCCCTGCTAAGCTAGTTTAAACTCTCCCCAACAGCACGAGCAAAGCTCCCCGCGAGGATATTGGTCCCGGCACTGTTGAGGTGCAACCCGTCCGGTTTGTACAGGTCCCATCTCCCCCAGAAGTGGTCCCAATCCCTCAAGAATTTAAAGCCCTCCTTCCTACACCAACTCTCCAGCCACGCATTCATTCTCTCTGTCCTTCTATTCTTCTACTCATTAGTACGTGGCACTGGTCATAGTCCAGAGATTACTACCTTTGAGGTCCTACTCTTTAATTTTCTTCCTAGATCCCTAAATTGTGCCTGTAGGACCTCATCCCTCTTTCTACATATGGTGCTGGTCCTGATATAGACCACGACCTCTAGCTGTTTACACTCTCCCGCCCCCCCGCCCCCGCCCCCGCCAGAATTCCAGAATATTAAAGTCCAGTTATAGGGTTACTAGCATGAGCACAAACAAACCCCAACTGTCAGAATGTGACAGTAATAACAGCAGATTCCAACCCCTGCAGTCACTTGTGAACTTGCTGATGTGTGAGCAGAATGGATGATCCAGTGAATCCCTTCCCACATTCTGAGCAGGTGAATGGCCTCTCCCCAGTGTGAACTCGCTGGTGTTTCAGCCGGTGGGATGACCCAGGTGAATCCCTTCCCACACACGGGGCAGGTGAACAGCCTCTCCCCAGTGTGAATGCGTCGATGAATTTCCAGCACAGACAGCAATCTAAATACCTTCCCACAGTCCCCACATTTCCACGGTTTCTCCGTGGTGCGGGTATCCTTGTGACTCTGGATGGTTGGACGATCAGTTGAAGCCTCGCCCACACACACAACATGTTTACAGTTTCTCCGCGCTGTGAATGGTGCGATGTTTCTTCAGGTTGTGTAACTGGTTAAAGCTCTTTCCACAGGCAGTGCACTGGAACACTCACTCGGGTGTGTGTGTCTCGGTGCTTTTCCAGTCACACTGATACTTGAAATCTTTCCCCACAGGCAGGACAGACAAATATTTCTCCTTCTACTTTCAAACGCCGATGATATTCAGGTCCTGATGAATCGATTGACTCCATCAGATTTTGACGCGATGTTTGGTTTGTGTTTCCTGTCTGAAAATCTCCCCTTCTAATACGCTGTAAAAGGAGATAACAAAACTCATCACTGTCAGTACAAGACACAAATTGAGGATAGACACATCTAGTTTCCATGGAACATTCTTTCCTCTCTTGATCTTCCAAAGCTGTAAATCCCTGTCCCACACATTGTCCCTCCTGCTGTGCTGAAATCCAAATCAACACACATTTCTTGACTGTTTCTCCTCTACTCCCAGTTTTCACCACCGATTCTGGTTGGGTTCAGTTCTGCACTCACTGGTTCCCCTCCCTCTCCTCTCCTGAAGGTACTGACTCTGGTTGGGTTCAGTTCCACACTCAATGGTTCCCCTCCTCTGAAGTTACTGACTCTGGCTGGGTTCAGTTCCACACTCACTCGTTCCCCTCCCTCTCCTCTCCTGAAGGTACTGACTCTGGTTGGGTTCAGTTCCACACTCAATGGTTCCCCTCCCTCTCCTCCCCTGAAGGTTTTTTGTTTTCTGTTAAGTTTGTATTTAGTCTTTTACTAAAGGTTAGTTAAATCAGCAGATTGCTGAGTAGTTGCTGGGTGTATTTCTCTAAGGTTTAGAGTTTAGTTCTACTTGATAGTTGTGAGTGTAACTCGAGGGATGACAGGACAGCTCAGTCCCGTGGATTACACATCCTGTGGCATGTGGGAAATCCTGGAAACTTCACACAGCCGGGATGACCAAATGTGCAGGAGGTGTCTCCAGCTGCACCAACTCGAGCTCCGTGTTTTGGAGCTTGAGCGGCGGCTGGAATCACTGCGGTGCATCCATGAGACTGAGAGCTACGGGGATATCACGTTTCTAGAGGTGGTCACCCCGCAGCTTAAGAATCTACAGGCAAATAGGGATTGGGTGACCCCTGGACAGAAGAGGAGGACCAGGCAGGTAGTGCAGGAGTACCCTGAGTATATCTCGCTCTCCAACTGGTTCTCTGTTCTGAGTACTGGTGAGGGCGATGGTGGCTCTGGGGAGTGCAGCCAGAGCCAAATCCACGGCACCACGGATGGCTCAGCTGCAGGGGAGGGGGGGTGGAAGGAAGGGAGGAAGAAGAATGGAAGAGCTATAGTGGTAGGGGATTCAATAGTCGGGGAACAGACAGGCGTTTCTGCGGCCGCAGACGTGAATCCAGGATAGTATGTTGCCTCCCTGGTGCCAGAGTCAAGGATGTCAGGGCATTCTAGGAGGAGAGGGTGAACAGCCGGATGTTGTGGTCCACATTGGGACCAATGACTCAGGTAGAAAGAGGGCTGGGGTCCTGCAGGCAGCGTTTCGGGAGCTCGGAGAGAGATTAAAAAGCAGGACCTCAAAGCTAGTAATCTGCGGATTACTCCCGATGCCACGAGCTAGTGACTACAGATAGGAGGATAGAGCAGATGAATATGTGACTGGAGAGATGGTGCAGGTGGGAGGGCTCTAGTTTCCTGAGGCATTGGGACCGCTTCTGGGGGAGGTGGGACATGGACAAACCAGATGGGTTGCACCTCAACAGAGTCGGGACCAAAGCTTGGCAGGGGGATGGGAACCTGAAAATAAATTCAGTAGGGAGGGGAGTAAAGCTGGAATTAGAAAGCAAAATTAAAGAAAGTGAGTTTGAAGGAGAGAGGAATGAAGTGTAATAAAGTGCACAAAAACAAAAATATATTTTGTTCAAAAAAATAAAATCGCCGACCCCAGCAAAACAAACGGCCGCAACAAACGGAAGTCATCACCACAGGCAGTCCCTGGGAATCGGGGAAGACTTGCTTCCACTCTAAAAGTGAGTTCTCAGGTGACTGAGCTGTCCAATATGAGAACCACAGTCTCTGTCACAGGTGGGACAGGCAGTGGTTGAGGGAAAGGGTGGGTGGGACTGGTTTACCGCACGCTCCTCCCGCTGCCTGCGCTTGTTTTCTGCATGCTCTCGGCGATGAAACTGCAATTAAATAAAGGACCAGATGTGCTGATTGAGAAATAAATGCTGGCCAAAATAACAGGAACAGGTCTCTGCTCTTCGATTGTATGATCCCATAAAGGATTCTTTATTGAGGAGATGTATAAATGTTCTTGTTTTGTAATGTAATAGAGTTCGGGGATAGAGAGGTGTGTTCCTGACCAGGGCATCGACAGGAACTGACAGAAGCTCAAATGCCCATGTAGTCGTCGATAGGGAAGTGGTGGATTTAGTTTATTCTGCTGTCAAATTTCGAGTTTATTTCTTTTATAAGCACGGATTATAGAGTCTAACTTGTTCAATGGGCCATTCTTTGCCAGTAACACCGTCTCCCCCCACCCTCTACGCCCTGCTCTCCTCCTGTGAACAACCCAGCACCGACGGCTCGGTCACGTACGACTGTTTGGCGATGGACTACTCCCCCGACATCACCAGCCTTTCCTGGAAGAAAGATAAAGAGCCGATCACCACTGGATTGAAGACCTACCCGTCAGTGCTCAACAGGAAGGGAACCTACACCCTGAGCAGCCAGTTAACCATCACCGAGTCAGAGGTGGGGAGCAGCACAATCTACTGCGAGGTTCGACGTTGTGGGTCGGTGTGGAACATCACAATGCCCGGTTAGTGGTGTGGGATACAGGGCAAACTGTGATAAGGTGAGAAATTATGTTCAACTTGTATTGAAACTTAGTTAGACCACACTTAGAGTACTGTGTATAGTTCTGGTCTCCATATCATACTTAGAATACTATGCACTGTTCTGGTCTCTGTAAATGCCAGGTTAGTGTTAGAATTACAGCAAAGAACCTGTTAAAACATAAGGACACTTTGCATTGTTTAATCATTTATTTTGCAAGCAATGGCAATAATATGTCTTCTCTTGAAGATCCTGAAGATCGTTCCTCCAACTGTTCTCCTCACGCTGAGTTCCACTGAACAAATCACCAACAGCAGATATGCAAGCGCCGTGTGTTCAATCATCGATTTCCGGCCAAAGTCACTGACTGTGAATTGGCTGAAGAGTGGACAACTCCTGGATTCGGGATTCATCACCGCTCCCGTCTTTGAGGTGAACGGGAACTTCTCGGCGTCCAGTCGGCTGATAGTCCCCGCCGAGGAATGGTTCACCGGCTCAGTCTACACCTGCCAGGTCACTCATGTAGGGGTCATGCAAAGCCATAACTTCAGCAGATCTCAGGGTAAGAGGCACAATCCCGGGAGGTTCCTAGAAATATAGAAACATAGAAAATAGGTGCAGGAGTGGGCCATTCGTCCCTTCGAACCTGCACCAGCATTCAATAAGATCATGGCTGATCATTCACCTCAGTACCACTTTCCTGCTTTCCCTCCATACCTCTTGATCCCTGTAGCCGCTAGGACCATATCTAACTCCCTCTTGAATATGCCCAATGAACTGGCATCAACAACGCTCTGCGGCAGGGAATTCCACAGGTTAACAACTCTCTGAATAAAGAAGTTTCTCCTCATCTCAGTCCTAAATGGCGTACCCCTTATCCTGACCATTCTGAGCGCTGATCTCAGTCAGGACTTTTATTGCAATTAGTAAAAAGCAGAGGACTATTCCTAATTTCCAATCATGCAGTTTGTGTATTCTTGCGATACAAACTTGCCTTTATACAGCGCCTTCAACGACCACAGACTGAACCAAAGCGCTTGCCAGCCAATGAATTAAGTTGTGAAATGTGGTCACAGTTGTAATGTACAAAGTGCGGCAGTCATTTAGTGCACAGCAAGCTCCCACAAACAGCAGTGTGATAATGACCATTTTTTTTTTGTTGAGTAATATTTCTTGAGGGATAAATATTCTCAGGCCACCAGGTAGAACTCCTCTGCTTTTCATTGAAATAATTCCAGGGGATCTTTTAAGTCCACCTGAGAGGCCAGACGGATCCTCGGTTTAACACCTGATCCAAAAGACGACACCTCCGATAGTGCACCACACCCCCTGTACTGCACTGGGAGACTCAGCTTACATTTTGCGATCAAATATCTGGAGTGGGAATTCAACCCATGATCTTCTGGTTCAGGATTCCTCATTGCTTAGGATTTAATAACCTCACCAAAGAAGCTTTCCCCTGCTCTGATTTCAGGCAGTGAGTGAGGTGTCCTTAGTCTCAGGTTTATCCTGAATTGGCTGATCATATACGGATTGGCAGTAGGAGTCTGGAACCCTTTACTGCTAACTGTTCAGGAACGCACTACAAGAATGGGCATCTACCCTATTCAGAGCACTGAGCCCAATTCTGGGCTGTGCACCTCAGGAAGGATATACGTGGAGGCGCTAAACTGCAGGTGTACCCGAATTAAACCAGGTCTAATAATGTAAAAGGATCAGGAGACGAGTATAGAACACTACGAGGGGATGCAATTGACGTGTTTAAGTTGATAAATGACATTGATCGAGGAGATATAGAAAAAAATTATTTGTTTTGTTGGGAGAGTCCAGAACAAGTCGCATAACTTTAAAATTAGAGTTAGGCCGTGCAGAGGTGATATCAGGAAGGATTTCTTCACGGGGAGAATAATGCAAGTCGGGATTTCCCTCCCCAAAAGCTGCTGACCCTGGGTTTCATTTGAAAATTTAAAAGCAGAGATTGAGAGATTTTTGTTAGGCAAGATTATCAAGGGTTACATAACCAAGGCGGGAAGATGGTGTTGAGTGTTGATCAGCCATGATCTAACTGGATGGTGGGACAGGATGGATGGGCTGAATGGCCTCCTCCTGTTCCTATGTTGCTATTAATGCCCTGGGATCATATTTCATTCCGACTCTCTCTCACTAGACATGATAAATGTTCAGTAATTACAGAAATTAACAAACTACCTCACATCATTACAAATGATGCCCCACCACAAAAGACTCCTTGGAACTCCATTCTCCCGACCTTGCACTTCTCCTCTGACGGGGGTTGTGACTGGTTCCTGCACATTTTCACCCCAACAAATATCGCAGCAAGAGACCAGAAACTTAACTTTGTTTCCTGCTGCCCCTAAATTCCTGAAAAGCATTTGACACTGGTTTTGAACCAGAAAAATGCTGGTGGAGACCTCTTGAACTTCGGGCTATTTGGGCTTCAGCTATTATAACCAGCAGATATGCAGTTGGGTGAAAGGAACTATAGACGGGCGTAAAATAGCAAGGGATTTCAGGAAGAGCACTATTCAGTGCCTAACACAATTGCGCCCCAATGTATTCCCATTTTACACCAGGTATTTGCTTCACAGCCCATTAGGTGGCTCTGGCTGCAAATACACAGGAAATATTACAGATCTCCCGGAATCATTGCCAATTCATTGCCCTTCCAATAACGACGGTGTTTAAGCAACAGCGGGAGGTTGATATCTCAACAGTGATTTATTCCCCTTGAAAGAGTTAAAGCTAAATATTGATGTCCTGGTTCGGAAGATGCAGCTTTTCCTGACTTTCATTCCTGTTTCGCAGTGGATGTCCCATGCAGCGATTCAAAAGTCACTCTTCGCCCACCGTCACTGGAACAGGTCCTACTGGAGGCGACGGTGACCTTAACCTGCATCGTGTCTGACGCTCCTTCTGGGCTCACCGTATCCTGGACCTGAGAAAAGGAGGCTTTGAAATCAGAGATTGCCGTTCAACTGGGAGAGAATCCCAACAGCGTGATCAGCAACTTAAACATCTCGACACAAGACTGGCTGAGTGGGGATAAGTTCTACTGCGTGGTGAGCCATCAGGATATGCCGACTCCTCTCAGAGATTCCATCCACAAGGAAAAGGGTGAGCGGGGAGATTGTTGCAATAAGTGAGACACTGCGACTATTTCCGGTGCATGTGCAAGGGCCAATTCATCTTATAAAGTGTTTAATGGGCTACTCTGATCATTCAGTTTGGTAATTCCACGAACTCAGCACTCTGGGACCTGACATTATGCATTTTAGGGGAAACTGGATAAGTCCGTGAGCGAGCTAGAAATAGCAGAGTATGTGAGCTCAGAGGAGGCGTGCGTGCAGCATAAACACCGGCATAGTTGGCCAAATCTCCTCGTTCTGTGCAGTAAATTCTATGTCATTTTCCAGTCCAACCCTTCAAGATTTCAGGAGAAAGATTACGTTCCCTTTGCTAAGAGATGGAAAACCAGAGAGGCTCCAGAGAGGAAAAGGAAAAGCGTTAAAAGTGAATGCAGAGTCCATTTCTCTCACATCTAACCACTGGATATTGGTTGAATTTAAGTGAGGAAGGCGAGTTGGGCGCGGTGGTCTCACAGGCCACCCGGGAGAATGGGAGGATTGGAAGCCGAGTCAGGAGGTCTCGGATCGCGGGGGATGGGATAGACAGGGACCCTGGATCCAGTGGGTAGGTGTCAGGGCAATTGCCACCTGGGTGCAGCAGTCCCCGCCTCACTGTAACTGCTGGGATTTGCACTGTGTGTCAAACCGGACCAGCGACAGTTAAACACCAAATGGTGGTTAAAATAGAGGATTCCAGCCTCATTTAATTATATTACTCAAATATAATGTTACAACCGGGAGTGGGCGAGTTGAGGTCGGGATTCCGATTTTTAACAATTTAACCACCCCCTCGCCCACAACACACCCGCTGTATTCGATTAATATTCCCCCCATTGTCTCTGGAACTGTCCAGTTCATTGGCCTTTATTGTAACTGTTCTACAGCGAAAGATCAGCGGGAACCGGCCGTGTCTGTCCTCCTGCCCTCGGTAGAAGAAGTCTCCGCTCAGAGGTTGGTCAGCCTCACCTGCTTAGTGACAGGTTTCTCCCCCCGAGAGATCTTCGCCAAATGGACCGTCAATGACAAGCCGGTGGATTCCGGCAACTACAAGAACACCGAGGTGATGGCGGAGAACGGCAGCAGATCATTCTTCATGTACAGCCTGCTATCCATTGCAGCCGAGGAGTGGGCCAGCGGCGCCTCTCACTCCTGTGTGGTGGGACATGAAATGATCCCCTTGAAGATCACCAACAGAACCGTCAATAAATCCAGCGGTAAACCCAGTTTTGTGAACATTTCCCTTGTTCTGATGGACACCATCAATTCTTGTCAATGAGAATCTCTCGATTGCATTTCAGTTCTTAAATAAAAACCAATAAAGTGCTTTTCTCCCAATAGTGAGTTTTAAACACAGCCGCTCAATTAATTATGTTTCCTAATTTTGCCAATGTGAGGGCTGTTTATCTGAAGTAGGGTGTTTGCGAGTCTCGGGTCCAAGGCTTGTGCAGCCAGCGCTCCCAGCTCAGATACACCATGGGTTAGAGACTGGGTGAATGAAGTTTTCTCATTACAGGATTCCTGAAAGTAACTTCAGCAGAGAGAGAGTAAAGGGTAATTATTAACTCACTACCTCTCACACCCACCAGCGAGAGGGGAACGGGAAAGTGTAATTCACGTAACCCCCACTGCCCCTCCCACAGGGAGATGGGAAGTGAACCACTCTCTTTTAAATGGACTAAGTTGCCATCAGTACAATGTCACATTCTAACCCATGGTCTAAAGATTTTAAACTTGCCATATGAATATTATATTCTGAAATAACTATTTATTCCACGTAATATTTTTAAATAGGGTTGTGATTAAACAGTCCCTGTTAATTGTAAACTAACATGCTGAATTCAATGGGCCATATCTAAACTGGTGATTGTATCCTCTGCGGGTTTCTCACAGTTGTGTCGCTGATGTTTCTCAGGCCCATCGGTTGAATTGTTGCAATCCTTCAGCTGACGTCACATTGAGCCTCACACAGGACACATTTATACAGAGCAGGGAGCATACATGTGAAAGTGAGTTTGTCTGTGTTCATATATAAGTGTGTTGAAGATTTCGTGTAAGTGTGTGTTTTGTGTAAGTGCACAATTACACATACACACACATAGACTTACATATAAAGACACACTAACACTCTGACACATAATATTAAACATAACTAGAATATAATGAAAACCTTCATTGTCCAATCCAGTTATTGGTACTCTGTGAAACTTTGAACAATAGCAATAATACACGTCAATCCAAACACACACTTACACAACACATACTTACACACACTTACACACACATAGGCACAAACATCAATCCACACACATGTTTACAGAAAACACATTTACACACACTTACACACACATAAATACACACACAAATCCACACACACACTTACACAAAACACACTTACACACACTTACACACACATAAACACAGACAGCAATCCACACACAAACTTACACAAACACACATTTACACACATATCAACACATACATCAATCCACACACACACTATCAAAAAAACACACTTACACACACATAAACACATACATCAATCCACACACACACACTTACAAAAACACACATTTACACACATAAATACACACATCAATCCACACACACACTTACACAAAACACACACACAAAATCTTACCTGCAAATCCATTGTTACACATAAACACACACACGCTTACACCTAAACATGAACAAACACTGAGACATAGCCATACACTTACAGGGAAGCACTCACCTGAACACACTTACTCAAGCATGAACACGCATATAAATCCAAACACACACTGACACAAAACACACACACACAAACTTACATGTAAACACACTGTTACACAAAAACTCATACACACACGCACTTACACCTAAACATAAACAAACACTTAGACATAACCATACACATACACTTACAGGTAAACACACAGATGAACACACTTGTACACAAACAAATACACACACATACACACACACACATCAACACACAAACCCTTAGACATGAACATGCTTACACATAAAAGTACACACACTCACCTACAACAAATCGCACACTCATAATTACATATAAACACATACACTTACATATAAACACACACACTTACATATAAACACACACACTCTTACACAAAACATAAACAAAGATTTACACACACATGCACAATCTTACAAACAAACATACGCAGAACCCCACAGATCAACACCCTCACAGGGAAACACTAACACGGAATAATCCAGAATAAGAGATAGTCATACAGTGATAGAAACACTAAAGAGCATAAATAAAAACGTCAGGCTATAGAAGAATGTAGAACTAAATTGTAGTTTTTGGATGGACAATGTATCCAACGCTTGGCCTGAATAAATAATTCCTGATACCATAATATCTCACATTTCACTATTCTGGCCTTTCACCTACACTGGATCAATGTAGTTGTTGCAAACTGACACGAGTTATTTATATTCAGAGCATTGCCATAACAAATTAAAAAAAAGGTTAGAACTAACAACTGGTCTCTTACAAAGCCTCCTTGGCAGCCTCCAACTAAGTAACTACCTTAACCTAGCAGAAAAATAATCGATATCCAGCTGCAAACTTGCCTCGATGTTTCATCATATTATTCCCGAATGATAGATCATAGCAAAGTCATCCAAAATCAATTAGCCTCTGACATGGAAGAAAAACTATCAACATTTCCAAAAGGGACTATAGCTGGATCATAAAGGAAGAGCCGCAGTGGAGTGAGGAACAGAGAGAGATTGCTGTGAGTGATTAACTTAACACAAAATATACATTGACAGTTAAATTAGAGAGCAAACTAATAACTTAAGGGAAAGAAAAGAGAACATAAAATAATAGTATGATACCCGGAATTAATAAACGATTTGAATATATTTCCTTCCCTACATCCCCGTAGATTCCTCAGACCACATCTGGAGTGAAGACTATGAGGACGAGAACAGCAACATCTGGACAACCGCTTCCACATTCATCATCCTGTTCTTCCTGAGCATTTCCTACAGCGCCGCCGTCACTCTGGTGAAGGTGGGAAGATTCAATCCGCTCACACTTCCATCTAACTGAAGCAGTTTGACAAATCTTTGGATGTTTCATTGATAAAAACCCTGAGATAAATGCCCCAGACCTCTAAACCTCCGCTTCATTCTTTTATCCCAATTTTGCAGCTCAAGTGATGATCTGAATTTCGGCCGCGTTGGATTTTCCTCATCAGTTTATCATCTCTGTGTTCCTAAAAATAAACTATGTCCTCTTAGTGATTCTCAGAGTAAAATGCATTTAATTAATAGATCCGAATCGGTGGCTGAGAAATATATACCTGGGATTTCATTCTTTCTGTTTGAAATGTGTGCGATAATTGTGGCTGCAATGTAACTGTGTCTCACACATTTCATGTGTAAATAAGTAACTTTTCTCATTCCTATTCACAATTGTTCCCTTCCCTTTATGCTGAGCCCCTGTTCTCTCTCTCTGGTGTCTGTCACAGTTGTGCAGATATCTGGCAGCTCCGCCATAAAAACATAAGAAATAGGAGCAGGAGTAGGCCCTATGGCCCCTCGGGTCTGCTCCGCCATTCAATAAGATCACGGCTGAGCATCAACCTCAACTCCACTTTCCCGCCCGATAGCCATATCCCTTGCTTCTCCTAGAGTCAAAAATCTATATATTTGAGCCTTTAATTTATTCAGGGACTTAGCATCCAAAGCCCTCTGGAGCAGGGAATTCCAAACATTCACAACCCTCTGAGTGAAGAAATTCCTCCTCATCTCTGTCTTAAATGGCCAATCCTTTATCCTCAGGGAGTGCTCCTTAGCACTCCCTGAGTGCTTCTAGACTGTCCATCCAGGGGAAACAAACTTTCAGCATTTACCCTGTCAATTGCCCTCAAAATCTTATGTTTCAATCAGATCACCTCTCATTATTCTAAACTCCAGAGAGTACAGGCCCAATCCACCTGTGTTCGGTTCTCAATGTATTGCTCAGTTATATTCATTGTTGTTCACTTTTTTAAACTTCCCTGTAAATTGTTTTCTGTGAAATTGCTAATAAATCTGAAATGACAAATGAACTAACTTGGACTTTGCTGTATTCCTTTCTCCACGGCTCCTCCACACCGCTTCATTTACCCTGTCACACGGTGTTTTATTTACCATTTATTCAGGTCTGTTTCACCAGTCCTGTCTGGGTTGTGATAGAAACCAGGTCCTGTTGGTGAAGGACCCACTGCGCCACCCAGTGTCCCATCGGAGTAAAGACATCTTTACCGCTGCCTTGTTGTGTCCGGTTGCAGAGCACTCTCCTCTAATATTATGGTCTGTCACAGTCACAAGGCAGGTTCTATTAAAAAGCAGTACTCTGCTCCATCACAGCTTGATATAGATCAGTACAGGTCAGATTAAGTCTTCCTCTACACTGTCCTGTCAAACTCTCCCAGGGCAGGTACAGCACGGGATAGATAAACGTAAATGTCCCAAAACAACCTCCAATCAAACAGTCACAGGGGATGTACAGCACACGTTAGATACAGAGTAAAGCTCCCTCTACACTGTCCAATCAAACAGTCACAGGGGATGTACAGCACACGTTAGATACAGAGTAAAGCTCCCTCTACACTGTCCAATCAAACACTCCCAGGGCAGGTACAGCACGGGGTTAGATACAGAGTAAAGCTCCCTCTACACTGTCCAATCAAACACTCCCAGGGCAGGTACAGCACGGGTTAGATACAGAGTAAAGCTCCCTCTACACTGTCCCATCAAACACTCCCAGGGCAGGTACTGCACAGGTTAGATACAGAGTAAAGCTCCCTCTACACTGTCCAATCAAGCACTCCCAGGGCAGGTACAGCACGGGGTTAGATACAGAGTAAAGCTCCCTCTGCACTGTCCCATCAAAAGTCGCAGGACAGGGAAAGCACTGGTTTGAAAACTGACACAGACACCGAGCACAACCTTGGGGAATGATTCCCAGAGCCCGGTGCCTATCGGACACACACACGCGCTCTCGGCCGTTTTCTGTTATATACACTGACTCTCTCTATTTTCCAGTTGAATACACAGAAAGGCTCCAGCTTTTAGACAATATTTCAGGGAGATAAGATGCGGCGCAGCATGGTGCCCGCGAGTATTACTGTGCTTTCTCCGCTGGTGGGCTCGGTTGGAGCAGGTTGTATGATCACTGGGAAAAGTCCAATTCTGATCTAATACCATTTAATTTTGACCAGGCTAAGTATGCGAGTGGAGCCCTCCTTTCGGTGAGGGCACTTGGACAATGATTTTTGGTTTTGGATTAGCCTCTTTAAAGACTTCCGTGTCCAAACGTTTTAAATAGACCGAGGAGCAAAGTAACCACCTTCAATCCTGCTCGAATCTCAGCAACACCCATTAACACTGACACTCTGTCTCCTGTTTCCAGATTACAGTTCACCCTACTGGAATTAACAATGGGGAAAATGGAGATGGCAGAAACTCTGAACAAATATTTTGCATCAGTCTTTACGGTACAGGACACGAGCAATATTCCAACAGGTGGCAGCAAAGGGGCTATAGCGCGGGAGGAACTTAAGACAATCACAATCACTAAGGGGGGTGTTAATCAGTAAGATAATGAGACTAAAGTCAGGTAATTCCCCTGGACCTGATGGCTTGCATCCCACGGTCTTAAAAGAAGTAGCTGTCGGGATTGTGGATGCATAGGTTGTAATTTACCAACATTTCCTGGATTCTGGGGAGGTCCCAGCAGATTGGAAAACTGCCAATGTAACGCCCCTATTTAAAAAAGGAGACAGACAAAATGCAGGAAATTTTGACCAGTTAGCCTAACATCTGTGGTTGGGAAAATGTTGGACTTCATTATTAAAGAAGCAGGAGCAGGACATTTGGAAAAGCAAAATTCGGTCAGGCAGAGTCAGTGTGGATTTAGGAAGGGGAAGTCACGCTTGACACATTTGCTGGAGTTCTTTGAGGATGTAACGATCAGGGTGGATAAAGTGGAACCAGTAGATGTGGTGTATTTGGACTTCCAGTGGCATTTGATAAGGTGCCACATAAAAAGTTACTGCACAAGATAAATTTCACGGGGTTGGGGGTCATATAGTAGCATGGATAGAGGATTGGCTAATGAACAGAAAACACAGAGTAGGGATAAATGGTTCATTCTCTAGTTGGCAACGAGTAACTCGTGAGGTGCCACAGGGATCAGTGCTCGGACCACAACAATTTACTATATATATCAACGACTTGGAAGAAGGGACTGAGTGCAACTCAGCCAAGTTTGCTGATGTTGCAAAGATGGGCGGAAAAGCAATGTGTGAGGAGGATATAAAAAATCTGCAAAAGGACATAGACAGGCTAAGTGAGTGGGCAAAAATTTGGCAGATGGAGTATAATGTTGGAACGTGTGACGTCATGCACTTTGGCGGAAAAAAATCGAAAAACAAGTTATTATTGAAATGGAGAAAGATTGCCAAGTGCCGCAGTACAGCGGGACCTGAGGGTATTTGTACATGAAACATAAAAGGATCGCATGCAGGTACAGCAAGTGATCAGGAAGGCCAATGGTATCTTGGCCTTTATTGCAAAGGTGATGGAGTATAAAAGCTGGGAAATCTTGCTAAAGCTATATAAGGTATTGGTGAGGCCATCACCTGGAAAACTGCATGCAGTTTTGGGGTTTCCATATTTACGAAAGGATATACTTGCTTCGGAAGCAGTTCAGTGAAGGTTTACTAGATTGATTCCGGGGACGAGGGGGTTGACTTATGAGGAAATGTTGAATAGGTTGGGCCTCTATTCATTGGAATTCAGAAGAATGAGATGTGATCTTATCAAAACGTCATAAATCTGTGTAATTCGCTGCCTCAGAGAGTTATGGAAGATGGGTCATTGAATACATTTTAGGCAGAAATAGACAGTTTCTTAAATGATAAGTGTATGAGGGTTATGGGGAGCGAGCGGGGTAAGTGGAGCTGAGTCCATGATTAGATCAGCCATGATCACATTGAATGGCGGAGCAAGCTCATGTTCTACTCCTGTTCCTATTTCTTATGGTCTTATGTTCTTATGTTCTACTCTGCTACATTCCCTTTGATACCATCTCCCCGAGCTCACTGAACCCCACCCCAGGGATGCTGTCTCCCTGCTCTGCTACGTTCCCTCTGATATCATCTCCCTGAACTCACTGAAGATCACGTAGGGATCCGCCAGTGAAATTCGCTCCCTGTTTCGCTGAACGTTGGGAACCCTGCCCTTCACCATATGAACTTTCATTTGGAGCCTCCCGGTCACGGGACACCCCCAAGATTTCTGGTCACATCGGAGTATCTTCCGATTTCTTTCCTTCTAATGCCGCGTTGCTGTTCCTTTAAACTCCTGGGCTCCAGTCCTGAGGTCACCTGTAGTAGAATAGCACTTCAGGTTGGCGGGAGGGAAGATTAATCGGCGCTGCTGAAGGGGCTTGGAGTGAGTTTGGGAATGGATGCAGTTGGTGACTAATGCAATATATCTCCTTTTGACATATGTTAGAAGTTAGAATTAAGAAGCTTATTTTACATGTGTGTAATTAATTAATAACCTTTATGTTTGTAACTTCCTGTATATGCATTGATTGCCTGTAAAACTAGTGTATAAATGATAGAATATCGCCGAGTAACATAAAATGGTGTTTAAAATGGCCAAAGGCTGAGAAGCAAAGCATTATGGTAAATTGAGTCATTATTATGTTATCCATTTTTCTAAGTGCTGATAAAGCTGCATTTAGAAATAGAAAGGTCAAGGCCAAAATTACTAATCAATAAGATAAAGGTATGCAGCGCATATCAGTTCTTATCATAATTTTGTAAAACCAAGCTCAGTAATGAATTCTGTGTGACATGTTCGGTATAATTGTTTTCAGAGAAGTGATTCCTGCCACAGAGAAGGAGGGGAGATAGAGATAACATAGTAGGCCAAAGGCAATAGAAAATATGATCTGTTGTAAGTCATCAACAGCTGTAGATTTTCACAGCATTTGAATGGGAAAAACGGATATAAGGTAACAGCTCTTCTACTCAGAAGGCAGTGCGAATCAAGCGAACAGGAGATAAGGAGTCGGCACCACGGTCAGCTCGAGAGGACACTATCGAGAATTAGGCTGTGACTATAATTTGTTAAGTAATACATTTTGTAACAGAACCTAATTTTCTTGATAAAACTCTTTTTTACTCAATAACCTGCATTAAAAGCATTTGTTATTACCTGAACAAAGGTCTCCTAGTTTGAATTAAATATAAACCCTGAGAATAGTTGAATTGCTATCGTTAGCAAAGCGGCTAAAAGCTGCTAAGTAGTTGGAAACTACATCTGGCGACCACGATGGGACAAAACAAAGAGATATGGTACAAAATACAATATACTCATTAAACAAGTTAATTGGGGACTCTTGTAATTTTTTCTCTCCATTTGAAAACAGGTTGTTGTGTGTCACCAGCAGATGCAAGGCAGGTCGTTTGATCACCGATCAAACCTTGTGTCGGGTTGATTTACGTCAACTGATAGTGACTATTATCTTCGTTAAGGAAGCTTACTTAAAAATAACTAACTTTCAGATGCTGGAGCAGTGTCTCTTGGAAGAGTATCAGAAAAAGTTAGAAAAAAGATGTGACGAAACACAAGTGCAGACACTGTTGGTAGATTGCCTAGGGAAGAATCCGAATGTATCCCTTAAGGATGCAGTCACTTTTATTGATGAACAGATTAAAGCTAAGAAATGGAAGCTGGGTAAGGCAATGAGTCTAGTCACGTATGCACCTTCGTACTTCGCAGGACGTGAATCAAAGGTCAAGAAAGAATTAGAGGATACAATATCAGAACTGGAAAAACAAAATTCGGCAAAGAATGAAGAATTGCAGAAAATAGATTCAGACATTAAATAGAAAATTGTGAATTTGCAGAGTCTATTTGCCTCAGCTACTGGAGTAATGCAACAGCAGAGTATTAATGCAATTCAGGTAGGGACTGCAATGTAAACAATTAGGAAATTTTGAGATTTAAAAAGATCTAAGCAGAGAGAATAACCATCTCACCAAACAATTAGAGGACTCATGGGGAGCAATGATGGAGGCTTTGCATCGACTCCTGTAAGGGATAAATTGTAAGGTTGCAAATAGGGGCTCAGAATTATGATGAAGGTAGTGAACTTATAGTGAGCTTATGTAGGTAACACTGGCTTATGCAGGTACCGCGCAACTGTATAATGCATTGAACTGAATCTGTAACCTCTGTAATACTTAAACAGCCGGTCAGCAGTTTTTTTTAATTCCCTGAGGAAGAGATAAATAAGCAAGTACAACCACTCTAATCATCGGATAGACTGGGGTAGAGGGACAAATGGAACAAAACAATGATGAGAGATGGACAGTTGCATTTACCACTCAGAGCCCGTCGGATAAGAGTCGACAAATCAATGTAACTTCGCTGATAACAATAGACCTATCGATGACTTTGCAGGAGGATAGCTCCTCTCCAAAATCTGTATAAGTTGTGCTTGTAAACTCTTGCATTTCGGAGGTTCCACGACTGAACCTTCCCTTGCAATTTCTCGTAATAAAAGCCGGATGAACCTGGGATCTCGTGTGTTCACTTCCGTGGTAGTTATACAGTGGGAGAAGGGCGAGGTGTCGATTAACTATATCAGTTAGTCCACGTCGAAGGAGAGAAGCTTCCTTTTACCCCAACAGATGGGCAGGTGTCGACTAACTATATCAGTTAGTCCACCTTCAAGGAGAGAAGCCCTACATTTGGCGTCATGAACAGAATGCAGACCCTCTGACCTGGATGATGTGACAGCTAAATGGCAGTGAGCATGTTTTGTACCACCTGCAGCTGAAGCATTGACGGGGAAGGAGCTTATCTGTATAAAGAATTAGAAGGGGTAGCTGTAGGACAAGTTATAACGAACCACAGAAGGCTGAAAACCAAGGGTGGGATAGGTGTATTGCCTGAAAAAGAAGGAATACAACCTTAGGGGGAGTGGACCACAGCGATCGTTAGAGGAAATATACGGTGTATGTCCTGAAGCGTGACATGGTAAAAAAACAGTGAAGCTGGTATTGATCGTGTGCAGTGCAAACAAGAAGGAATCCAAGCTAAAAAATGGGGTGGGACCCCAGGATCCTAGGAAAACTGGCCAGTGGGATAAAATGCTAGCTGACATAAATGGAAAATTTATAAAAGAAAAGAAAAATTTTGGAAAAACAAATTGAATTTATAAAGGACAGTTTGTTTTTATCAAAAGATACAAATGCGAACTTGAAAGCTGCAGCTGCTAGAAAGAGAAACAAAGATGTTGAGGAAAATGGACTGGAGGAAGATCATCAAAATACAAAACCTAATTTGAAGAAAAGAGATTTAAATTGGCTGTGAAAAAGATATTGGTTTAATTATAAAAACTTATGAGTTAAACACGACAAAGCTTTGTGTTGAGAAAGAGAAACAAAGATGTTTAACTATGGACTGGAGTAAGTTCATCAAAAAATGATTAAGTTCGGATTCAAAAGGAGGAAAAGTTCGAAGCTATGCGAACTCAGCACAGAAAGAAAAAACTGGGAATTACAGAATTCTTAAAAAAGATGGACCGGCACCGAAGTTTAGATTTTGTGCCGAGAGAAATAAAACAGAAGATTTGCTCAGTGAATGGGACCATAAAAAATACCCAAACTGCTGGAATGTATATAGATTGCGTGGAAATTGGATTTCTGTAAACAGAGTAGCAATTAAAAATATGTGGTCTCGCTTTAAATCAATGAATAACTCGTTGGCAAGTATTTAAGGAGGTCACAAACAACCTTCCGGATATAAAAGTGGTCAGAGGGTCTAGTAAGGAGGAGGAACTGAGGGAAATCTTTATTAATCAGGAAATTGTGTTGGGGAAATTGATGGGATTGAAGGCCGATAAATCCCCAGGGCCTGATGGACTGCATCCCAGAGTACTTAAGGAGATGGCCTTGGAAATAGCGGATGCATTGACAGTCATTTTCCAACATTCCATTGACTCTGGATCAGTTCCTATCGAGTGGAGGGTAGCCAATGTAACCCCACTTTTTAAAAAAGGAGGGAGAGAGAAAGCAGGGAATTATAGACCGGTCAGCCTGACCTCAGTAGTGGGTAAAATGATGGAATCAATTATTAAGGATGTCATAGCAGCGCATTTGGAAAATGGTGACATGATAGGTCCAAGTCAGCATGGATTTGTGAAAGGGAAATCATGCTTGTCAAATCTTTTGGAATTTTTTGAGGATGTTTCCAGTAAGGTGGATAAAGGAGAACCAGTTGATGTGGTATATTTGGACTTACAGAAGGCTTTCGACAAGGTCCCACACAAGAGATTAATGTGCAAAGTTAAAGCACATGGAATTGGGGGTAGTGTGCTGACGTGGATTGAGAACTGGTTGTCAGACAGGAAGCAAAGAGTAGGAGTAAATGGGTACTTTTCAGAATGGCAGGCAGTGACTAGTGGGGTACCGCAAGGTTCTGTGCTGGGGCCCCAGCTGTTTACATTGTACATTAATGTTTTAGACGAGGGGATTAAATGTAGTATCTCCAAATTTGCGGATGACACTAAGTTGGGTGGCGGTGTGAGCTGCGAGGAGGATGCTATGAGTGACTTGGATAGGTTAGGTGAGTGGGCAAATGAATGGTAGATGAAGTATAATGTGGATAAATGTGAGGTTTTCCACTTTGGTGGTAAAAACAGAGAGACAGACTATTATCTGAATGGTGACAGATTAGGAAAAGGGAAGGTGCAACGAGACCTAGGTGTCATGGTACATCAGTCATTGAAGGTTAGCATGCAGGTACAGCAGGCGGTTAAGAAAGCAAATGGCATGTTGGCCTTCATAGCGAGGGGATTTGAGTACAGGGCCAGGGAGTTGTTGCTGCAGTTGTACAGGGCCTTGGTGAGGCCACACCTGGAGTATTGTGTACAGTTTTGGTCTCCTAACTTGAGGAAGGACATTCTTACTATTGAGGGAGTGCAGCGAAGATTCACCAGACTGATTCCCGGGATGGTGGGACTGACCTATCAAGAAAGACTGGATCAACTGGGCTTGTATTCACTGGAGTTCAGAAGAATGAGAGGGGACCTCATAGAAACGTTTAAAATTTTGACGGGTTTAGACAGGTTAGTTGCAGGAAGAATGTTCCCAATGTTGGGGAAGTCCAGAACCAGGGGTCACAGTCGAAGGATAAGGGGTAAGCCATTTAGGACCGAGATGAGGAGAAACTTCTTCACCCAGAGAGTGGTGAACCTGTGGAATTCTCTACCACAGAAAGTAGTTGAGGCCAATTCACTCAATATATTCAAAAGGGAGTTAGATGAAGTCCTTACTACTCGGGGGATCAAGGGGTATGGCGAGAAAGCAGGAAGCGGGTACTGAAGTTTCATGTTCAGCCATGAACTCATTGAATGGCGGTGCAGGCTAGAAGGGTTGAATGGCCTGCTCCTGCACCTATTTTCTATGTTTCTATGTTTCTATGTGTAGAGAAATTGGAGTTTAATCTAAAATGCTGCCTTTCCTGATGAGAAGGTTTTATTATGACAACTTTACTAATGTTTTCTGCTATTTTAACGGATTCCTAATTTCTTAGCAAGTTTTGAAAGCACAAAGACTTGGGAAGAATTTTTCAGATGAATACTCGAAGTCACGTAATGACGTCAGATCTTCGTACAAACCTGTAGCGGAGTTAACCCTTTCCATTGACAGCTGTTTTATACTGCACATTATTAATTTGGATTTCTTAATTAAAGAAAAAATACTCGCCTGACAGACAGAGGAAATGGTGGGATAGTCAGAATAAAAATAAAGCAAAGAAAGCCTATGTAATAATACTCGCCTGCTACAGAGGTCAGATAGATACTCAAACAAAACAAAATCAAGAGTTAGAAGCTAAGATAAATAACCTGGCAGAGATAAAGACAGGACCAGATGAATAGTTCAGTGCACAGCCATAGCACCATCACTTACCGTAATAGAGACAATGTACCCCACGGTGTGTAAGTGTAGTCCACAACCCCAACCTAACAAGTCATCAGACAGGGATAATGAGTGCGGAGTAGAGGGGCCCCCGGCACATGATTATGGCTATTTATCAGTGGCACCGATATGCACTACCACGATTCGCTCCAGCGGACGTAGAGCAGGCCACAATATCATACAGGAGATACCCCTCAGCCCACAGGAGACCAATTCTATTGAATAAGTTGCCAACCGCTAAAGCAACATAGTAGAGATACAGAATTCTGACAAAAAATTGAAGTCGAATACTGTGACTCAAAAGGCAGGCAAAAGAGTTGGGGAGTATGGGGATCGAAAGTGGATTGAATACAAAAACCACTCTGGGCTGATGACCCCAACAAAAATGATGCAGCATTCTTGAAAATGTTTAATAACGGACTAGGAAAGACACATAAAAAGATAATTAAATACGGATGTAAGATAGGAGATGATTATGATGAAACTTTGGAATGGGCAGACCATGTAGAGGAGTTAAAGTTAGAACAAAGGGAGAAAAGAGCAAAAATAGCAGCAACAGCGTTAGCAGCAGATATGAAGGAGGAGGAGACACACTTCCGCGCAGTTCCACTGATATGTTTAAACTGCAATCAGGAAGGCCACTTCAGTAGGGATTACCTGCAGAAAAGCAGATATTACGGATATTCTAAAGGGAGATGTCAAAATTGTGGTAAACTTGGACATTTGGCCAAAGATTGCTGGAATAATTGGTGAGGCACGGGAAGGCGAGGCCACCAACAGGCAAAGAAGGGAACACCATTAACCAGGGAAGAGCTGATGGACATGCTCAGATAGGTACCAGTACCACTGGTACCACTGACACCACCGCCTCAACCAGAGACCACCCAATAACAAACTTAGATTTGCCCCTGACCCATGGGACCGTCAACATACAAGGAGAGGGTGGGGAATATCTGAAAGCAACCCTAAGTGAGATGGTGTTGTTGGAAGTACAGGGGGTAATGCTACCTGCTCAGTTTTGGTGCTGTCAGAACACAGAAAACAACATATTGGGCATCGATACATTAAGGGAGATAAGGGTACAATTGGCAGTGTGTGCCAATTATACCCGACCCTGTGAGGACAATACAAACATGATTGTGGATTAGCAGAGATACCACCCATCAAAATTCCTGGACCCGAACAGAAAGCTCACCGACAGTACCAATAAACACCCGAAGCTGAGGTAGCGGTCTGCCACATAGTACAGGAATTAGAGGAGCAAAGTGCATTGAAACATGTAATAGCCTCCACTAATTCACCTGTGTGGCCGGGAAAGAAACCCGACAGGTCTTACCGACTGACTATCGATTATACTATTATGACTATTGAATAAGGCGACTCCCCGAGAACACCCAATAGTGGCAAGTCCGGCCACAATTTTTAATGGCCTGGATCCAGAACATAAGATATTCACCGTGCTGGATATAGCGAATGGAACTTGGGCCATATCCTTAGACAAAGAGTCCCAAGGAAAATTTGCCTTCATGGTAAAGAGAAAACAATACACATGGGCCAGAGTACCACAGGGATTCCATAACAGCCGGAGCATATTTCATCGAATATTGTCAGGGATGTTGGATCCAGTAGACGTAAGAGAAGGAAGGAGTGAAGTAACATCTCTAGGATACATAATATCACAAGGGAAGAGATAGATGCCCGAGGACAGAAAGGAAGCAATTCAATCAATCCCCAGGCCAGGAACCGTGAAAGGGGTCAGGCAGGTACTAGGGCTATTCAACTACTGCAGAAATGTTATTCCCGAATATGCCAAGGTGGCCTAACCTATACAGGACCAGGTCAAAGGGTGGAAACCATCCCAAGAGCCAGTAAACTGGGGCCTAGATCAAGAAACTGCATGTGTGCAGTTAAAACAAACTCTCACAAGTGCTCCAGCCCTGGGACTACCAGACCAGAATAGGTCCTTTCACGTCTATACCTACCATATTAACCATCATTATTACGCAGTAGTGATTCAATTACATTGGGGCAGGCATAGACCAGTGGCATATTACTCAGATAAACCGCAACCTGCAGCTGCAGGACTGTCCAGGTGCATTACATAGATGACCTGGAAGAGGGGACGGAGTGTAGTGTTACAAAATTTGCAGATTACACAAAGATTAGTGGGAAAGTGGGTTGTGTAGAGGACACAGAGAGGCTGCAAAGAGATTTAGATAGGTTAAGCGAATGGGCTAAGGTTTGGCAGATGGAATATAATGTCGGAAAATATGAGGTCATCCACCTTGGAAAAAAAAACAGTAAAAGGGAATATTATTTGAATGGGGTGAAATTACAACATGCTGTGGTGTAGAGGGACCCCGGTCCTTGTGCATGAATCCCAAAAAGTTAGTTTGCAGGTGCAGCAGGTAATCAGGAAGGCGAATGGAATATTGGCCTTCATTTCGAGAGGGATGGAGTACAAAAGCAGGGAGGTCCTGCTGCAACTGTACAGGGTATTGGTGAGGCCGCACCTGGAGTACTGCGTGCAGTTTTGGTCACCTTACTTAAGGAAGAATATACTGGCCTTGGATGGGGTACAGAGACGATTCACTAGGCTGATTCCGGAGATGAGGGGGTTACCTTATGATGATAGATTGAGTAGACTGGGTTTTTACTCGTTGGAATTCAGAAGGATGAGGGGTGATCTAATAGAAACATTTAAAATAATGAAACGGATAGACAAGATAGAGGAAGAGAGGTCGTTTCCACTGGTCGGGGAGACTAGAACTAGGGGCCATAGCCTCAAAATACGGGGGAGACAATTTAAAACCGAGTTGAGAAGGAATTTCTTCTCCCAGAGGGTTGTGAATCTGTGGAATTTTCTGCCCAAGGAAGCAGTTGAGGCTAGCTCATTGAATGTATTCAAATCACAGATAGATAGATTTTTAACCAATAAGGGAATCAAGGGTTATGGGGAGCGGGCGGGTAAGTGGAGCTGAATCCACGGCCAGATCAGCCATGATCTTTTTGAATGGCGGAGCAGGCTCGAGGGGCTAGATGGCCTACTCCTGTTCCTAATTCTGATGTTCTATTATGTTCTATGTTGCTGCCCTAGACTGTGCGGCTTGGGCCATCAGAGTTAGCGAACCAATAATAATGTCAGGATGCATTATTCTACATACCCAGCATACCTTCGTCGACTTACTTAACACTGGAAGGCTGAAACCGTATCTAATGCATAATGAATCAATGCTCTCTTCCCCCACCCCCTCCCCCACCCCCAACGGGACGGTAACAATAATAAAAGACGACTGTAAACCCCTGCAGGGTGAATCATTACAGAGGGAGAGGAGCATCAGTGTAGCCCAACAGAAGAAGATGAGGGAAGTAGTCAGGCAAGTGAAGCCCGGTTTGAGGAGGCAGACATGGATCTATATGTAGATGGGTGTCGGCGCTATATCAATGGGACACCATGGACGGGATGGGCTAAGGTAGATAGCAGCGGACGGGTCACAGGGAAAGGACGGTTAGAAGAGAGTCTATCCGCTCAAGTGGTCGAATTAGTAGTTCGCACTGAGGCTCTGAGGCTGGCTAGGGGAAAAATAGTAAACATCTATATAGATAGTCAATATGCTTTCGGAGTAGTGCATGATTATATGATAGCTTGGAGCAGACGAGATACATGACCTCAGGAGGAGGGCTGATTAAACACAAGGAAATTGTTAAACACCGAGTGGAAGCCTCCCTCCTACCCCAGGAGTGTGTGAAAATAAAGGTCAAAGTGCACCTAAAAAATAATGATCAGTATCAACAGGGGAATGCATGGACAGATGAAGCAGCCAAGCGAGTGGCAGAGACAGGTATACTGGACAGTGAAGCCCAGGTCGGAGCATCTACAATCGGGCCTGAGGAAGTAAACATGCTTAAGGTACAGGGAGAAACCACTCCACAGGAAAAGGAGGGGTAGAAGCAGAGAGGGCCCAACAAGGGACCGACGGGATATGGAAGAAAGATGGTAATGTGGTGGCCCCGGAATGCGTCCAAGGGAGTCTATTAAATTTATACCACGGATACGTCCATACAGGTAGAACCAATATGATAAGCTTGATGTCCAGATGCTGGTGGTGGAACGGAATAGGTAGAGATATCGAGGATCACTGTAGAAAGTGCGTGATATGTACAAAATACAACCCAGGGGGAAAAGTATCGGTCAGAATGGGACATCAGCCCCGACCGAAGGGACCCTGGGAAAAATTGCAGATAGATTTTACGAGACTGTTACCCAGCAACAAGGGGAAGGCATACTGCTTAGTTATAATAGACCAGTTTATGAAGTGGTTAGAAGCTTTCGCCACTAGGAATTGTTCAGTAGAAACCATGGCCAGGATCCTAGCAAAATAAATAATGGCACTACAGCTGAACTCAGATCAAGGTACACACTTCACAGGGAAGATATCAAATAAGCCTGCGCCCAGGGATCAGGCAAAAATATCCCATATCAAGGAGACTGGAAAGGGACGGGTACACAGGATACCCCGAGTATAAATAAAGCTCAAGGCAACCTCTAGTAGGACGACAGGACTGACACCCTTTGAACGAAAAAAAAAAGGAAATTTGTAATGGAAATCTATAAGCTGTTACATAATTTAAAGACACAGGCTAGAGATTAGCAAATCAAGGATTTAGAGAACGACACTAAGAAACAGAAGGTCTAAACATCCCAAATAGGCAGTCAAGAGATTACCCCAGAGATGTCCGGTCCCCATCAGGTAGTAATGGTAAGTTATGGTAGTTATAAGGGGTGTCGGCAAGTGGAAACACTGCACCCAGCTAAAAAAGCATGGTCACTAACTAACCGGTGATGACCGGAAAATATTGTTTTTTACAGGACTCTAATGCTCGTGGATACAACGTGGGCTAACGCGGCCTCATATCAAGGACAACAGACTGAGGGATGGCCAGGCCTGTATTACCGGAACTCGGGCGACATTAGTTTAATAAAGAATCAAAAACACTGATGGTGACGGACCGAACAGCAGTAGAAATAAATAACAGGCATAAAACAATGTAACAAGGAAATGAATCAACATTGGGAATGGGCCAATAATACGGGACCATAATTAGTGGGAATAAAACCGCGGAGGGACAAACACAGTGCACCCTGGGAAGGGGGTGCACATTTCACTCAACACCTATGAATGGTGGTGGAGGGATATCTCCAGCGATAGACCCATCAACACGGCCCCACCCACTACTTTAGCAACAGTGAGCATTACCAGGGCCTCGACCTTCACACCCCCAGCGCTACAAATGTGTCCAACTCTGAACGCTGGGGCAAAAGATAAATTGATAAGGCAGACCAAGGATAAGATACACTTCAGGGTATGTCAGCAAATAATTATGTTTTCCTAAATTTTAACAATATAACTACCCCAACGTCTTCGGGTTAAACAGTATAAGCCTGTATAGAACCCCAACCCTGCGAGCACGTAAAGGCCCTGAATCAAAAACCATGAAGTTTAATGTGGAAAGAGGGACAGGTAAAAAACGGGACAGGGGAAAAAGAGGAATACTAGAAATGGTACGTGGCAGGATACAGGGAAGGTAACGCGGCAGGATACGCTGCGGGAATTGTGACATTATAGACCTACATACGATAGATGATTGAGTTAACACCCGAACACGAATCTCACAGGGATTGCTGGAAATGGATGAGGATAATGAAAAGATACAGGCACAGCTGGGTAATGGCGCAGAAAGCGAATTATTACAGTGGCCCACACATTGCGAGACCATACCAGAACTATAATTGAACAGAGCAGAACGCAACTTAAGTAAAACCATACAGACAGAACTAGTACGTGCAGGATATGGAGCATGGTTGCTCAATTGAATACAACATAACATTGAGCAGCTTCAGTATGGAAGGGTGCCGAATTGGATAACACTCGATGTATTTACCAACTGGACCTTAGATAAAAACATGACTCATGCCTGCGAGGTGTAGGGAAACAGTCATGCTTGGGGCCAAAGGCCAGCTGTGTATCCGGACATTTAAATAGATTTTATATTATCTATACCACGGTATGATGAGACAACGGAAGATCCTCTACACCAAACAATGTAGGATAAATAACGAATCAAACTCTGTGCGGTACGATGACAAACCAGAAATGTAACTGAAGAGAACAACAGTACTAAGAGTCTCAGCATATGTAGATTGTTATAAAAATAACCAAGTTGCTTTATGTCGAGATCCACTGCGAATGATTAAAGATGACTGTGGATATAACCAAGTGGGCGGGTGCACCTTGAGTATCACCCCCTAACATATTACTACTAAATTATCGCTGTTCCACGAGGATATGGAGATTGATGTGTGAGCACCACGGCAACTGAAATGAAGAAAGGAACACCTCATGCACCATTATGGATATTGACTTCTGCTTTACTCCACTTGACGAGATAGATATAAATGGGTTTATTATATCCCCTGAGCTAAAGGAGGAATGATCGATGGGACAATGATGGACATTACCTGAGGAGGTTATGCGAAGGCCATCGGGCTACAAGGAAAACCGATACTCGAACTGAAAGAGAAACAAACTCGAATGAATTGGACACCATCCGACAAGATAGAGGATACTCCAGGCGGGGCAGAAATTCGGCAGAATAGAGAAGACCCAAAGTGGAGTGAAGTTAGAAGAAACAGCAGATACCCCAGGTGGGGCATAATTCGAACACCGAGATAATGTTGGCTAAAAAGGATGATACACGAACTATGCTGGACTCAATCTACTGGTTGTAGTGCAAGGGTACTCACCTTGATAGTATTATCCTTTTAAAAGCTGTAACCGACATAAGCCCTAGCCCGTACTATAGTTAAAACATTGAAGAAAGGGAAATCAGACAGTCCAGACAGTATAACCTTGATCGGGAAGCCAACAGGTAGCTCCAGGCGCTCGGGAAGTAGCACTACCCAAGTGAAAGGACAACCCTGGAAGCTCACCCATGTGGAATTAATTGCAAACTGGCCTATCTTGGGCATATAGTCAAGGGCCATTCGGGGGGAATTGTAACGGATAAATAGTAAGGTTCCAGATAGGGGGTCAGAATTATGCCGAAGGTTGAGAACTTATCTATTGCCTATGTATGTAACACTTGCTTATAAAGGTATAACACACGTATACGCATTATATTATAGCTTAACCTTAGTAACACTTAAACAGCCAAAGTCAGCAGTTTTGTTTAAAGGTCCCTGAGAAGAGATAAAGAAGTCAGGACAACCACACCAGGCGTCGGATAGACTGGGGTAGAGGGCAAAATGAAACAAAACAATGATGAGAGATGGGCAGTTGTATGTACCATTCAGAGCCCGTCTGATAAGAGTCAACAAATCACTGTAACTCCTCTCCAACAACTGTATAAATTATGCTTGAAAACACTTCTATTTCGGTGGTTCCAAGACTGAACCTTCCCGTGCATTGCTCGTAATAATAGCGATAAACCTGAGGTTTCGTTTGTTTACTTCCTTAGTCGTTATACAGTGGGAAGCTGGGCGAGGTATCGATTAACTATATCAGTTAGTCCATCCCGAGGGAGAGAAGCCTCCTTTTAGCCCAACGAACGGGCAAGTATCGATTAACAACATCAGTTCGTCCACCTTGAAAGAAAGAAGCCTCCTTTTTACCTCAACACCTCCCCTCCTCACCCCTCACCTCTCCCCTCCTCTCTCCTCATGTCTCGCCTATGCTCATCTCCTCTCCTCTCCCTTACCTTCTCCCCTCTTCTACTCTATTCTCCTCTCCTACCGTCGCGTCTACTCTCTCCTCTCCTCTCCCCAGTCCTCTCCTCTAATCCCCTTCCCTCTTCACTCCACTTTCCTCTCCTCTCCTCTCCGTTATATACTCTCCGTTGCTCTACTCTCCCCTGCTCTGCTTTCTTCTCCCGACTCCTCCCCTACACGCTTGTCCCCTTCCTGATCATTTCTACCCTCCTCTCTCCCCTCGTCTCTCTTTTCCTCCCCTCTCCACTACTCTCCTCCTCTCGCCTCTCCTCTCTGCCACACTCCTCTCCTCTCCTCTCCCCTCTGCTCACTTCCTTATCCTTTCATCTTATCTCCTCCTCTCCCCTCTCCTCGCCTATCTTCTCCACTCGGCTCATCCTTTCTCCCATCTCCTCCCCTCTCCTCTCCACTTCTCTCGTCACCTGTCTTCCCGTCCTCTCCCCTCTCCTCTCCCCTCTCCTCCCCTCTCTGCAACTCTCCTCCAGCTGTTCTCCTCAACTCTATTGTGTCCTCATTTTCTCCCCTCTCGCCTACATTCTCCACGCCTCTATTCCATTCTCCTGTCTTCCCCTCTCCCCTACCGTCTTCTCCTCCCCTTCCCTCTCCGCCATTCTCCTCTCATCTCCTTTCCTCTGCTCTCTCATCTCCTCTCCTCCCCTATCCTCACCTATCCTCTCCTCTCCCCAGTTTTTAAGTCGCTTCTCACTCCACTCTCCTCTCTCCTCTCCACTCCTCTCCACTCCAATCATCTCTACTCACTCCTCTAAATTCTCCCCTCCTCTCCTCTCGCCTCTCCTCTCCTCCTCACCTATTCTTCCCTTTCATTTTAACTCCTCTCCTCACTTGTGTCCTCTGATGTTCTACCCTCTCTTCTCCTCCCCGCTCCTCTCTTTCCCTCTGCTCTCCTGTACCCTCTCCACTCCTCTCTTCTCCACTCATCTCCTCCCCCTCCTCCCCTCTCCTCTCCTCTGCTCTCCTTTCCTATACTCTCTTTTCATATCCTCCTCTCATTCACTGTCTTCTCTCTCCTCTTCTCTCCTCTAACTGCCCCCCTCTTTTCCATTCACCTCTACCCACCTCTCCGCTACCCACTCTCCTATCCTCTCTTATCCTCTCCTCTACTCTCCTCCCTTGTCCCCTCTCTTGTCCTCTCCTCTCCTCTAATCTACTACCCTCCTCTCTCCACTCTGCTTTCTTCTTTTCTCTCCTCTCCTCTCATCTCCTCTACTCTCTTCTCCATTACTCGACTCTTCAAAGCTCCGCTCTCCTGCACTCTCCTCTCCACTTCCCCTCTCTTCTCCCCTCTCCTCCCCTCCCTTATCATCTCTTCTCACTCCTGTTCTCCCCACTCTCTTCCTCTCCTCTCGTCTGATGGTCTCTCTTCTGCTCTCCCACCGCCCTTCTCCTCTCCTTTCCTCGACTCTCCTTCCCTCTCATCCTCTCTCCCCTCTCCACTTCTCTCCATTCCTCCCTTCAAAGCTCTGTTCCTCTCCTCCTCTTCTCTCATCCCTCTCCTCTCCCCTACCTTCTCCTCACCTCCATTCCACTCTCCTCTCCTCCCCTCTCCCCTACACTATCATCTCCATTTCCCTCCTCTCCTCTCTTCCCCTCTCCTAGCTTCTCTTCTCTCCTCTTTTCTCTTCTCTTGTCCTCTCCTTTCCTCTTATCAACTCTCTTCTCCGTTCATCCATCCCTCTCTGCCCTGCTCTCCTCTGTGCTCCTCTCTACTTCCCCTCTCCTCTATCCTATCATCCCACCCTCTCCTCTCACCTCCCATCCTCTACTCTGCTCTGCTGTCTTCTCCACTCCACTCCACGCATCTCCTCCCCTCACCTGTGCTCTCTTATTCCCATCCTCTCCTCTCCTCTGCAGACACCTCCAATCGTCTACTCCCCCCCACCCCGCCTCCTGTCCTCTCTCTTCTCCCCTCCTCACCTCTCTGCTCCTTTCATCTCCATTCCTCACCTCCAGTCTCTCCATTCCCTACTCTGAGGAAAATAAACGATAGGATGGCATGTGACTGTCAGTATGGCATCGGTCGCCATGAATCCTTACTGACCATTGTATTAACAGCACACATGTATCCTTACTGACCAATATGTTATCTGTCCCCATGTGCCCTTACTGACCACTGTATTATCTGTCCCCATGAACCGTTACTGACCAATATATAATCCGCCCCATGTCCCCTTACTGACCACTGTATTATCTGTCCCCATGTATCCTAACTGACCACTGTATTATCAGTCCCGATGTATCCTTCCTCACCATTATATTAACAGTCACCATGTACCCTTACTGACCATTGTATTATCAGTCCTCATGTATCTTTAATTAGCACTGTACTGTCAGTTCCCATGTATGTTACTGACCTTTACTTAGCCTGCATCTATCCTTCCATTTGTTTTATTTCACTTGTGTTACCCCGAGAAGTGAATTGAAAATATGAAATTACAGAGTTATTTTACATCTCAGCAATAATAGAAACTCCCTAAATGAAGCTGCTCCTTTCACATGCATGCTGTGATTCTGTGGAATTAAATATTTCTGCTTTTACCAATAGTGCTTGGTTTTGGCTAAAGTTATTTGATCTGAAAAGCCACGTTGCTTTTAAGATATTTTGCAATTAAAAGTGATGCAAAGAAACGGTTCGGACAACTTGTTTATTCAGTGACTGTGATTAAGATCCTTCAGTGTGCAGTTTAATTGTCTCACTGGATAGTTCTCTCAGGCTATAAATAGAGATTTTTTAAAAAGTCTGTATAGCAATATTTGACTGAAGTTGTTGTCTAAAACGAACAGTGCTCATTGGAGCTCACAGAAAGTCAAATCATGTTCTGGGAGATTCCAACTGAGCTTTGGATCCTGTGGGCATTTTTCAATGTGGAACGTATTTATTACCCGCTCCTCGCTGCTGTTGGTGTTCCTGGTGAGCCCTTCATCTGCAATTAATTATGTAACCCATGTTTCTCTGTATTTGCTGACCTTGTCCTTTAGTTCTAGTTATTAATTGTATACAATTTAAACCTCATGTTCTGTGTCTGGCAATGCAAAGAAGTTTCTGTCATGCAATGTTTGATCATTTGTTAATTCGCTGCTCCCAGTTCAATGAACAACATGATGTTTTCACAATTTAAACCTCTTGTTCTATGTCTGGCAATGCACGGAAGTTTCTGTCATGTAATGTTTGATAATTTGCTGATTCGCTGATCCCAGTTCAATGAACAGTGTGTTGTTTCCACAACTTGCTTCCAGTGATAATGGTTTACAGGATTTGACAGAAATGTGATTTTATTGACACAAGATATGTTAGTGAACGATTATATTATTGAACAGCTTCCAGTCAGCTTTCTGCACTGATGCCCAGTGTTGGATAATAAATATGTGTTCAGCGGTAACAAGTGTTTTAAGGACTGCTGGTTATTGTTAATGACACTGATCTGTGGAAATCAGCGTTGAGAGATCCTTCACAAATACACTGATATATGAGACATTATCCACTAATGATTCAGCTATAGACAGTTGTCGTAATTTCCACCGCCTCCCGCTCTGCCTCACAGTCATTAATTCCAGATGATCAGGACAGGGTCTTCCAGTAAAATATTTATTCAGTTGTGTTTGAATTGATTTATTTCCCTTGTTCAGCCACAGTTCAGGAGATCTCGGTGTGGACCGCACGGTGGCAACTATTCAAAATGGAGTACTATATTGTGAAATATTTTGATATTTCCAGTCTCAAACTCTCTCTGTCAACTGGAAGTCTGTAACTTTCTCACACCAGCTGAAAGGCAGTTGATTGACACGGTTCCAGCTGTAAACAGACACGTTCGAAAATCTTCTGTGACATCTTACAACATGGGTCATCATCAGTCTATTGTAAAGTGACAGTCCCTTCTTTAAAGATTATTTGCAATATTGTTGGAAAGTCAGCTTAAGCCAGTTACAAAGTATACTTTCAATACAATGGTTGGAAAGGTTCTGATTTCGACACATAATACAATTCAATTCATCTTCTTCAGCCATCGACACAACCGCAGTAACCTCGCCAAAGACGCCATTCCCCTCTCTGGCGACAGATGGCATTCCCCACCTTGGCCACAGACTCCATTCCCTCCCTTGGCCCACAACTCCATTCTCCTCCCTGGACACAGATTCCATTCCCCTCGCTGTCCTCATACTACATTCGCATCCCTGGACAATGACTCTATTCCCCTCAATGGACACAGATTATTCACAAACTCGCGGCTTCTTGTGCTGAATTATTGCTCCCTCTGACTTGGATATGGCATTAAATCATAGTCTCATTCGGAGCTTTGCCCACCTGGCAAAAGTCCAATGCATTAATTCTTTCAGTCATGACCCAGCACCCACACATCACATCCACCGCTTCACTCGCTCCCTGTCACAACAACCAAACATCCTATCCACTGGTACATTCAGTCCAGAGCCAACACCCACACATCCCATCCATTGGTACATTCAGTCCCTGTCCCGACACCCACACGTCCCATCTATTGGTTCTTTCAGTACCTGTGCCAAACACCACACGTCCCATCCGCTGGTGTAATCAGTCCTGACCCAAACAGCACAGGGTCCCATCCAATGATTTCATTAGTCCCCAAACATCATAAGTCCCATTGGCTGGTTCATTTAATCCTGACACATTTCACACATAATTCTTTGAGGCAGCTGTTGTTGCTCTCAATCTGAAATATAAATTCCCTGTTTTTCTCTTTCTTGCAGTGAACTTAGTGACGATAATGATCCTGTCTCGAGGAAGGTGCGGTCTCTCCAAGTGTGTCAGCCGTTACCTGGTGGCAATGGCAGCGGCGGGTCTACTGGTCGTTATCCTCGACCTGATATCCAGGAAGATTCCTATTCGTTATTGGACCGTGTTTGAGTTCATGTGGAAGATTAAAGTGTTTAATATCCATGCCATCCTGCTTTACGCAGTCACAGACTGTTCCGTCTGGTTCACAGTTGTTTTTACCTTTGATCGAAGTATAGCCATTTGTTGTCAGAAGCTCAAAACCAAATATTGCACCGAGAAAACGGCGACTGTGGCTGTGGGAACATTGTTGTTCTGTGTAAAGAACACTTTCTGGTACTTTATGTATGGAGGTATGTATCAGATTGGCAATAATCCCTGGTTTTGTTTTGTTAGATGGGAAGTCTCTGAGTCACTATCATGGGCAGTAATTGAATTCCTTCATTATATTATAACACCGTTTATTCCATTTGTTCTGATCCTTCTGCTCAATGCTTTAACTGTCCTACACGTTTTATCATCGAGCAGAGCCCGCAGGAGACTCCGGGCCCACAGCAGTGACCCAGAGATGGAGAAGTGAAGGAAATCCATCATTTTACTGTTTGTTATATCCGGCAATTTTATTTTGTTATGGGGAGTGTTTCTGTTGTATTCTTTGGGTAATCAATTGTATTCGTTAAAATTTATTCCTGTATATCTACCTGATTATATACAGGAAATGGGATTTATGCTTCAGCTGCTGAGTTGCTGCACATGTATTTATGCCGTGACCCAGACGAAATTCAGAGAGGAGTTGAAGAATGTGGTGAAATATCCCTTTACTGTAATTGTTAAATGCGTTAAATAATAAGAATCACACAATGTTTTGGGCGTGTATTCTGCCCAATCCGCTCATCTCTGTGATACACACACACTGAGGCCTGTTTTCATTTTTCATCGCGCAGATTCAGCGACTAACAAAAATGATAGAGGTGGGGAAGTCCACGTTGATCAGTCCCGCTGGACTCCTGCAGGTTTTATCCCCGCTAAGACGTCTGCTGCGGCCTGGGACGGGTTTATAAAGCTCCCGACCGCCAGGATCGTGTCGGATGTGTTTTCCCAAAGGGAGCGGCGCGGGGAAGGTGGCTCTGTTACTTTTCAGTCCACGGGCGGAAGGGCCGCTGAGTCATCCAGCACTCCCAGAGAAAGCGGGGGGGAAATGGCCTGGGACCAAACAACAGCCAGAGAGGGAAGGTTTCAAAGGCTCAAAGGTCAGTGCTTTCATTCTTTAGCAGGCTCCTTGTGTTTTTCTCCCAGTGTGGTTTAACCTGAGCAGCCCCAGCGCCTGGTGATAGCGATGTATCCTTGTTTCAGATAATCTACCTTTGGGATTAAATGGTCTCCTGCAGGCGGAGTATATCCCAGTGACATTCACCACTATAACGTTCCTTTGTAAGTTTGCCTGAACAATGCGGTGATCTGCAAGATGAAGTGTTCCCCGCACACTCTCGACACACATTAAACTCAGCTCCTCCTCACTCTCTGTATAATCTCCGTGCTAAACATAGCCCATAATATGCAGCATTCAGGGAGGGTGGTAACGAGCTTTGTTGCTAGGTATTGCAGTATGTGTGATGTAATAAAGCGGGGAAACTCGCATGACACTGTGCCTGAGCATTGTGACATCACAGACCTGCCTTTCTGACCACGCCCTGGCCTGTGGTTGACTCAGAATCGCATTTCAGACATCCCATCTCCTTCACCCATCACATTACATAGAGTTACTTAGTGTCTGCAGCACAGAAATAGGCCATTCGGTGCTTGCGGCTGCAAACTGGTCTGAGGCGGTTCCCCTGAGGTTTCCCTGGGGGTGCTGAGAGTTAGCCGCCCGTCTGCCTGTGGACTGCAAATTTACAGAGCGACCTTCCCCACCCCAACCCTTTCGGCCCAGCAGAGCATGCCAGAGCTTACTCGATCACCACATCCTGATCTTAAGCGGAGTGCACAAAGAGAGTGGTAAACTTGGGAACGTAGAGAGAGTGAGATTCAGTGGTAAGTCCGGGGTGAGTCTGGCTAAGTTTTAGCTGTAAGAAGGGAAATTTAGTTTAACGTTTTGAATTGAACTTAGAACTTTAAAAACAGAAGTTAGCAGAAACTGCCTGTTAGTGGTAGTTAACTATCAGTCAGCTGTAAGTGTTAGTCTTAAATATCTGCTAATTACTGCGAGCAATGGGCATGGAGCTGAGACAGCACTTGTAACTTGTGTGTGGCTCCAAATGTATAAAACTAAACACTAACTGTTGATTCACAGTGTGTTCTGCACAGTGATATTAAACGTAATTTGGTGAGAGTTTGAATGGGAACAGTGGTTGAAGGAGGTGCTGCTTTGGCCTCCAAAATACAGCAGGTAGATGAATGTTTGGTGAGTATTACCGTTTTTCTCGAAGCTTGGTCTAAACTAAGACCTGGGAGTAAGAACAATACTTTATGAAATTAATAATTTAACTATATAAACTAATTAATTAATATAAATATAATTAACCATTTGAATAAAAACTAAGTAATTAAATTAATTCAGTGTGTAAATAAGCAAATAAATTTCTAAAAAATAACTAAAGATGGCAGGGTAGGCAATGAGTCGAGACTGTAATGTGTGTGAGTTTGTGGACAGCAAATCTGTCCCACATTCCCACATCTGCAGGAAATGTCTATGCTTTATTCGCTCCGGCTCAGGATAATTGGGCTAGAGTGCGAGTTCGACACACTCTGAAACACACATGATAAGTGATTTAATCCAGAAAACAGTCACATCCCACAGAAAAGTGCAGATTCAGGAAGGTCCGTGGCTGATTGGGTGCCGTGTAGCGAGAACTGAGGAGAGACTGAGAATGAGACACTGCTCCTGTCCAACAGGTACGATATACTCGTCACCTTTAACGATAAGGATAAAGATTGCGTGGAAGACATCCACAATACATTCCAAGGTACGTGGCTCAGAAGGTTGTTTGTAGGCAGAGATAGGTAGAAATATTAAACAATTACTTTGCATCAGTATTTATCAGGGAGACAACACAGGTGGACGTGACATCGGATGATTTTAGACATGAAATAACTGCATTTAAAATAACAAGAGGAAAATATTATGTAAACTAATCAAACCGAAAATGGATAAAATGCCAGCTTCGGACGAATCACATCTAGGGAAGAGATAGCAGAGGCATTAATAAACATATTTAATACTTCGTTAGAATAAGGTGCAGTGCCGGAGGATTGGCAGACACCTAATGTAATACCTATTTTTAAGAAGGGAGGTAGAACGTGTCTGAGGAACTATAGTCCAGTCAACTTAACGTCGTTGGGAGGAAAAATAATGGATTCCCTGCTAAAAGAAAAAGGGGAAGAACAACTAGAAACCAAAAATGAATAGTCCGCATGGATTATAAAAGGGAAAGTCTTTAATTGACCAAATTCTTTGAATTTTTCGAAGAGGTAACAGATAGCGTAAACTAACATACTGTAGTAGATGTAATTTTTCTACATTTCCAAAGGCCTTCGATAAGATACCCCATAATCGACTGAAAGGGCAGATCACAAATCGTAATTACAATTAATAATAATAATTGGGATGTTTTAAAATGGAGTTAACAGATTTTTTAAATGGATCCCACAGCCTGTTTTTCAGACTGTGGGAAGCATGTGTGGGATGCCTTCCACAGAGGGGCAGATGTTCCAATTCATAGACCAAAGGCCTTGGGAGCTGGGCACAGACACAGCTAACATAGAAATTGAATTCTGTAACAAGATACAAGTTAAATAAAAAGAATCATAACAACATGTATCCTGAATTACCAATTAAAGCATTTCGAGGCCTGATTGGAGGAAGCAACCTACCAGATAATCATGTATTAATCAATCAGCACATATTAATTGTAACTTGCATAATTAAGTAAGACTATAATCTGAAACTGTATAAAATAAGATGTCTCTGGCAGTTTCTCTGAGCATTCCTTCAAGGATAGCTCCCCTGCCAGCTTGTATCTTTTATTAATAAAAACTGCATTTACTTTAAGGCTAACGGACTCCGAGTGGTGGTTTGAAGTTAACCGTAACAACTTGACGCAGTCAGCAGGATCTACTGGACGGGCAGAATAGACACAAAAAGCTGACCAAACTAACAACGAGTGAGTAGAGAATTACCTTGAGGAATTCTCCTCGCAAAGTAACCAGAGATGCAACGAATCTGAAGCAGAGTCTGTGCAGCCAGTAAATCCAGTTGAGGGGTGCGTCAGGAAACTGTAAGTAAATACATGTGTCGGGAGAATAAGTATGTATACGGGATATCGGGCTAAAAGCCTCGGTGTAAATAGTTCCGCTTCAGTAAAGATGGGTAAAATGGGAACTGGGGAAAAAGCCCCAGTGTAAGAAATGGCAAGGGAATCTGCCAAGGCCCTTGGAGGGCTGAGGTATAAACTACCAGAAGAGTTTCTGAGAGATAAATCTGAAAAGGTTAAGAAGATGGTAAAGGCAGGATATGATGAAGGGAAAAAGAGCAGTTTAACAGCCGGAAAGATGAATAGAAATATACCGAAGGTGAGATGGACAGAGAAAGTGACAAACGACAAGAGGCTGTAAGTATAAAAATAGATATAGTTGACAGAAGGGAATGGACAGAGGAATTTGGCCCAAATTTGTATCCCCCACAAACAGGGTTATGATTAGGAGCTGAGGAAAATAAAGGATTTATTGGGGGCCAAAAGGATAGCTAAGCAGATATTTTTCGGAAGACCATAATAAAAACTGTTAGTGACTATCTTAAGTGAAGTATGGATCCAAAATTAGAGCCGGCCAAACAATAAGCTTTGTTGAATGAAGAGAGATATTTGTGAATGTCTGTCTTTGAATGAAAGTGCTTCTGTGATTTTTGACTGCGGAATATTTGAGGTGGGATTAATGAATTTTTCATGTGTCTGAAAGCCTGCTTCAGAAAGTGGTGGAGCTGTCTGTTGTTTTGGTACCACCCACTTTTTCAAACAGAGTGAACGTTTTTTTTTAACCCTTTACAGTGTTGTCCTGTATGAGGGAAGTTTTAAGAAAGTATGAACCTAGAATTGAATTACATTTTGATTTAGAAACCCAGGTGTGGATTTATTCGGATGATATGTTATGGAGTTAGGAAATGCACAAAGGATAGGTTTGTTGAGCAAAAGATAAAAAATGTGAGGTCCCGTTGGTTTAAAATTTTTTTTTCGACACGCTCACTTGTCAAAAGAAAACACGTACGCATTGATTACATTTGGTTGAAAGACAATACATTTAGTCTAGGAATGAAATAAAGAACGATGAAGGGGAATTGTAATGCCTTAAAAAAAGAAGCCTGCGTGGGTGTCTCAAGGCTGTGGGCTGGGGAAGTACGCCCCCATATTCCTTTGTGTAAAATCTTGATGCGAAAGCTTCTAGCTCAGTAAAAAGATTTTTAAATAAAAGATTGGCAATACAATATTTGAATTGGGACTTTGAGATATTTCAGGTGATTCTCCTTGACAAACATTTTGGTTGTATTGGAAAATATTGTGTTTGGAAGCCTTTAATAAAAGTAAACATACTGCGTCAGAAGCAGAAGCTTAAAAAGAGGTAATTTATGAGATACTGTATCACAAAATTGAAGTTGCAGCGCAAAAGATTAGAGTTTTTGACGTTCAGCTTCTAAAACAGAAGATAGGCACATAATTAGAAAACAAGTAATTTGCATTCTGTGATCTGTGAATCACTATAAGCATAAATGAGAAGTCCGACTAAAAAACAGTTTTACCATAATTGACATTTCATAATCTAACAATAAATACAAATACTACAAAAGGGGAGCAGAAATTAGGATGGGAGCAGTGAAGAGTTAATTTTGTTGTGAAGATTTCAAGTACCATTGTTTAAGAAAATACCCAACAAAATGAGTTACATTTAACATAAAAAGCTAAATCTGATCTGTTTAAAAAAAAAAAGAAATAAAACTATAATGTTTCGAAACAATGTAGAAATACCTTCAGGGATCAGGTCAAACTCCTGGACAAGTGGGGAGCTATCTGTGAAAGTTGAAAGGAACTTGGAAAAAATTAAAATGTTAAAACGGCAGGCTTTAGCAGTTTAGAACAAAGGAAAATATAAGTTGAACTTGTGACTTCAGATACGGTGGTTGAAGAACCACAGAAAGTGAGACGTAAAGGCATTGAAACTGGAACATTTGAGATAACGGAAAGCAGTTATCAAAGCCTACGTGTTAGACTTTGTTCTAGTTATGGAAAAGACATTTGAGATAACGGAAAGCAGGATTTAAATAAATCCCAAAAAGCACAAATCGGACAAGCTGTCGTACAGTACCTGTGGGCCCAGCAAGATGGCCACCTCACTAGAAATGGCGGTGAGGTGGCTCATGCGGACATCTCCTTGCCATTCCAGGAGCCACGTGGCTTCGTCTCCCGGAACGGTGTGGGTTTCTTGCAGGAAGCACACCGCATATTTCCCCTCCCGCAGGAGCGAAAAATTGTCAAATCTACAGCGTGCCCCTCTGTCGCCGTTGATGTTGAGGCTGGCTATGGTTATCTTCATGGCAAAAGCATAGTGCAACCTTTACCCTAACCTAGTGTGGGGAGGGAGTGGAGTCATTTGTTGACCTCCACTCCTTCAGCAGCCCAGCGAGGAACTTTTTGAGCCGGCGCAGCTCAAGGCCTTGAGCTTTTGATAAGGGCCCGCCCGCGGCCATGGTTTTAGCGGCGGCGCGGACGGACGCGACGAGCATCCCCGGCTCGGACCATCTTTCCAGGGCCAGACGGGCTTGGTCGCGGCGACCCCGTCACTGGACCAAAAAGTCCCGGAGTTCCTCTGCGGGAATGAGGAGGGTCTCAGTGGCGGCCGCGAGCAGATCCACCGCCTCACTGGCGATGGACTCGAGATCTTCACCCGCGTCCTCCACCGAGTCCCCGTCCCCCTCCGGGTGGTTGCCGCTAGCAGCCGGCCCGTCGACCGCACGAGGTACGGCAAACGGCCCGGCCGCTCCATCTGGCCCTGGCTCTGCCCCGATCCCACCCCCAGGATCGTCGGCAGAGGAGTCCCCACTGGACTCTTTTAAAATTGGTGCTGGGTCGGGAAGCAACAGCAGAAGGGGTTCCCCCTCCGCCCCAGGAACCGGGGAACAGGGAGAGATCTGGTCAAAGTAATGTTCCAGGTCCTCCAATTCCCCCAGCTCCACAGTAGGGGGCGAGGGTTGTTGTTCTTCTCCCTCCCCGCCGCCACCCCCCAGCCCAGCGTGTACGGATTCCATAAAATTGGCATTTTCAGAGTCGAGCAAATCCCGGGGGAAGTTGGGTATTGGCTGGGCGGGCTCAGGTTCAGCCTTTTCAGCCCCGCCCGCCTCAGTCCCCGCGACGCTCGACCCGGCGGCTACGCATTCTTCCGCTGGCCCCACGCCCCCCACGACAGGCAGATCTTCCACGCCATCCCCAGGAGGCAGCGGCTGGGCAGCCTCGACTGCCTCACCCTCCCCGGGGACAGATTCCTCGCGCCTACAGCGCAATTTGGGGCCGCTGGTCGGGGACGCGGGACACGCGGCGGGCACCGCCTCCTCCGCGGAGGGATGTTGTTCCCCCTCCGCCTCATTGGGGCGGTGCCTCCTTTTGTTCCTGGGGGTGTGCGGAGGCAGGGAGACCTCCATGTCTGCCGAGGCCTCCCGCTCCGCCCCCCCTTTTCCTTATCTTGCCCTCGCCCGAGCCCCTCTGCAGTATTGGTCAAAGGCTCGGGCACGGGCTCAGGGCACTCCGCGCTCGCCGCTAACTGGGTTGGGCTGAGCGCGGTGGTCAAACTTTCCGGCGCACTGAGGGGACCCGGCTCTAGATGTCTCGTCTTCTTCCGCGCCTTCTTTTCGATCGGACGCTCTCCCTCCCCCCCGCCGGAGGCCGTGAAAACAAAGGCCCCCGACGATGCCCGCGCACCTACGGCTCCCGGCATGCGGACGCAACTAGGGGGAGGGGTGGCGGCGGCGCCAGCCTTGGCCGCCTTTAGTGGTTTGGCGGCCTTGAAGGCGGGGCAGTTCTTGCGAATGTGCCCCACCTCCCTACAGGCATGGCACCGCACGCCGTCCGACGTCCAGAAGACGCGGTAGGCAGTCCCCTCGTGCACCACATTAAAATAGCCCTCCGTCGTCTCCTCCCACGCCAGACGGACAAAGAGCTGGCGGCGGAAGGAGAACACGTGGCGCAGGCTGTTCTCCCTGAGGCCGAGCGGTATGGGGTTGATCCCCGACCTTACCTCCCCCAGTTGGTGTAGGTGAGGGAGGAGGAGCTCAGCGGGAAAAAAGTGCGGGACGTTTGACACGATGACCCTCTGCGCGGTGGCCTCGAGAGGGTCCACCGGCAGGAACGTCCTGCCCACCGTGAGCCCCTTTTCAAGGGCCAGGGACACCGCCCGCTCCGACCCCAGGAAGAACACGGCCTTCCCAGACATCTTGGAGGCTGCGACAATGGCCGAGGGGCCGACTACCCCAGCCATCGCCCGCACGCACTCCTCAATGCTCATTGTGGGGTGAGTGTAGCTCTTGACCCCGTGTTTCTTTGTGATGAGTGTAAAAGGTGGCAGTGCAGCGGGTGGCGCAGGAGGTGCCGTGGATGTGGACACCGCCTGCGCATATGTCCTCGCTGGCCCCGCCACCGGCGTGGATGGGGTCGCCATCACGGGGTCCCTTTAAGGGCTACACCCACCCCAAAGTCACAGGCCTTAATGGTCTTAATTGGCCTCTTATCTAAAAGACTGAGCAGAGGAGCTCTTAACGAGGCACCTCTCCCCATTTGGCAATTGGGGAGGGGCCTTGCTCCCTCTGCTCAGTTGTCTCAATTGTTTTTTTGTTTTCTTTATTTATTTTTAATTTAGGAGAAAGAGGTCACAGAGAGAGAGGGGAGAAACAGAGTAACAGAGAAAGAGAGAGTGGGTGGGAAGGGGGGGGAACTGCGAGGGCAGATCTCCCCTCGCAGCTGTGGGTGGGTGCAATCCCCAGATGGCAAAACAAAAACACAGTCTTTGGGTTGGTCTTCAGGTGAGGGGAGAAGATGTCTTCACCTGGGGCAGCTCGAGCCACCAGGCACACACTCCTAATGATGTTTAATAGGGTGATTAAGAAAAATCTTCAGCCTGGTAGCTCCAGCTATCCCAGGCTAGGCAATTGGGGAGGGGGGGGTTCAGTTGTGTGTGGGGCCTAGTTGTAGCAAGGCCCCCACACACACTTCCACACACACACACCCCCCGCGATGTTCCGGCCCTCAGTGGTCTTCTTTCCTCCCCCCACCGATTCAACAAAGTCTTTTTGGGACTGCACCAATACACCCACCTGTAGAATGGTAGAGTCTCCCTCCTTCCACACTGGATGTTTGTTGTTGGTTTTTCCCCCTCTCTCCAACTCTTTGCAGAAGTGGTAAATTTTGTTAAATGTTTTCTGCTTCCTCCTCTCCCTCTGGGTGAAAGTTGGTGGTGAAGCCCCTTCCTTCCTTCTCTTCCTGGGCTGGTCTCAGGGCTCTCCAGGCAGGAGCTAAAGTTGACAGCTGCTCCTCTCTCAGCAGCTCAGCTCCTACTGAGCAGGACACGCCTCCACTGCTCCACAATTGATCCTTGTGCATGAAACTCTTTTAGAGTCTCCCTGCAAAACATAAAACATGTATCCGTGCCACCCGACCTGGATGACACACCAGACATTTACAAGGCCCTTTTTTTCTTTTTTGTTTTTTTTTGTTTTTTTTTTGGGCACTAAAATCAAATTTTTTCCTTTTTCCAGTGCCCCCTATAAAAGGAGAGGGGGACACTAAAAGCACCGGCAATTAAAACAAAATAAACTTTAAAACGTAAAATCAAATTAAAATTTGGTTGCCGGGCGTGATGATGCACTCCAGTCCCTCCGGTGCCCACCTCTCGCGGAAGGCCGCGAGCGTACCGGTGGACACCGCGTGCTCCATCTCCAAGGACACCCTGGACCGGATGTAAGAGCGGAAGAGAGGCAGGCAGTCAGGTTGAACGACCCACTCGACCGCCCGCTGCCTGGACCGGCTGATGGCACCCTTGGCTGTGCCCAGGAGCAGTCCTACCAGGAGGCCTTCGAACCTACCCGCTCCCCTCCGCACAGGGTGCCCAAAGATCATGAGAGTGGGACTGAAGTGCAGCCAGAATTTCAGGAGCAGCCCCTTCAAATAATGGAACAGGGGCTGCAACCTCGTGCACTCAATAAAAACATGGAACACGGACTCCTCCAGACCGCAGAAATTGCAGGCGGCCTGGGAGTCCGTGAACCGGCTTAAAAATTTATTGCACGGCACTGCTCCGTGCACCACCCTCCAGGCCAAGTCCCCGATGAATAGTGGGAGGACTCCCGCGTAGAGTGCCCTCCATCGGGGACCCCCACCTCCTCCGGACGGCAAGATGGTACGCCATGGCGTCTCCGGACGGCCGGCGAGGATGGCAAAGTTGAGAGTGTGCAGGAGCAGCCCTTACAGGAAACCCCTCCGTGCGGAACTGAAAGGCACGGAGGGGATTTCCCCGAGGCGGCTCAAGTTGTGAGGCGCCGGCCCCCGAGGGAGGTTCCGGGGTTTGGCGCCGATGAGGAATTCCGTCCGGACGGGGGTCAGTTCGGACGGGATCTCCCCACGTGCTTGAGCCTCCTCGATGCACCTAACGGAGTCAGGGCCCAGAGCTGTTTTTAGCACCTCGATGGCATCGGCCGCGTGGTGGACGTTGGCAGAGTTTAGGCGCCGCGCCAGCGTGTCTGGCGCCATCCAGCCCGCTCCTCCGCCATCGAGCAGGTCCCTGACTCTGGTCACCTCACCAGCCACAGCCCTCTCTTCCGACCGCCACATAAAACATCGGCCGTGGAGGTACGGATTCCCGAGCAGCGGCTCCTGCAGGACGGCCGCCACTCCAGCCGGCGGAGAGCTGCGCTTGGTGGAGACTTTGTTCCAGACCCTGATGAGTTCCCTGTAAAAGACAGGCAGCTCCCGGAGGGCGGTCCTGGCACCCCCCAAGTTCACAAACAGGAGCTGCGTGTCATAATTGAGATCGCGCTGCTGACGGAAGAAATACCTCACCAGAGCACACCACCTAGGAGGGGGCTCGACGTAAAGGTATCTCTGCAGGGTCTGAAGACGGAAAGTCGCGAGCTGGGCGCTGACGCACACCAACGACTGACCGCCCTCCTCAAGCGGGAGACTCAAGACCGCAGCAGAGACCCAGTGCTTCCTGTTGTTCCAGAAGAAATCCACCAGCTTCTTCTGTATCTTGGCGACAAACGCAGGGGGATGGGTCAAAGTGACCAGCCGGTACCACAACATTGCAGCCACCAGCTGGTTTATGACTAGCGCTCGACCCCTGTAGGACAGCACTCGGAGCAGTCCTGTCCAGCGCCCTAGGCGAGCGGCGACCTTGGCCTCCAGCTCCTGCCAGTTCGCCGGCCAGGCTCCCTCGTCGGGGCTAAGGTAGACTCCCAGATAGAGGAGATGGGTCGTGCTCCAGGCAAAAGGCCTGAGCTCCTCCGGCAGGGAGTCCACCCGCCACTGACCCACCAGGAGTCCGGAACATTTCTCCCAGTTGATCCTGGCGGAGGTTGCGGCCGAGTAAATCTCCTGGCACTCACGCATCCTCCGCAGGTCAGCGGGATCCTCTACCGCGAGGAGCACGTCATCGGCGTAAGCCGAGAGGACGACCTCCACGCCCGGCCCTTGCAGAGCCAGTCCCGTCAACCTCGTCCGCAAGAGGCGCAGGAAAGGCTCCACGCAAACGGCGTATAACTGGCCGGACATGGGGCATCCCTGGCGCACCCCTCTCCTAAAGCGAAGGGGCGCCGTCAAGGACCCGTTAACCTTAATCAGACACTCTGCGGCGGCGTACAAAAGTCGGATCCGGGCGACTAAATGCGTCCCGAACCCGAAAGCGCGCAGAGTTCCGAGCAGATAGTCGTGATCCACCCTGTCGAACGCCTTCTCTTGGTCGAGGGATAGGAAGGCGACCGACAGACCAGCCTCCTGGGAACAATGGATGAGGTCCCGGACCAGATGGATGTTATCGTGGATTGTCCGGTCTGGGACCATGTAGGACTGGTCGGGGTGGATCATGTGGTCTAGCACGGCACCAAGGCGAGCAGACATCCCCCTGGCGAAGATTTTGTAGTCCGTGCTGAGGAGGGAGACCAGGCGCCAGTTCTTAAGGAGGCGGAGATCGCCCTTCTTAGGCAGCAAGACGATGACTGCCCTGCGCCAAGAGAGGGGCATCTCCCCGGTCGCCAGACTTTCCCCCAGGACCCGCGCGTAGTCGCTCCCCAGGACGTCCCAGAATGCCCTGTGGAACTCCACGGTCAGCCCGTCCAGCCCCGGGGATTTTCCCCTCGAGAGCCGGTCGAGGGCACCGGTCAGCTCCGCCAGGCTTAGCGGAGCTTCCAGATTTTTGGCGCCCTCCGGGCTGACCTTCGGCAGGTCCTCCCACAAAACTCTACGCGCTTCCTCGCTGGACGGATCCGGAGAGAACAGAGCCCCGTAATTTTCACGGGCCCTGTTGTTGACGCCCTCCGGATCCGAGACGAGAGAGCCGTCGTCGGCCAGCAGCGTCAAGAGCTGCTTACGGACACTCTGCCTTTTTTCCAGCGAGTAGAAGAAGGGGGAGCCGCGGTCCAGATCCCGCAGGAACCGGATCCGTGACCTCACGAACGCGCCTCAGGACCCGACGAGCTGCAGGTCCTTCAGCGCAGCCTTCTTCGCTTCGTACACCTTCCGCAGGGCCGGGGCCTGGACGACTTGGCCGAGACGGGCTCCCATGTCGAGCACCTCTTTTCCTAGGCGCCCGACTCTGGCCGCCCGCCTCTTGGTCGACCCCCTCGCGTACTGTTGACAGAAGACGCGGACGTGAGCCTTGCCCACGTCCCACCATAGCCTCAAGGAGGGGAAGCCCCCGTGCTTCCTTCTCCAGTCGGACCAGAATCGACGGAACGAGTCCTGGAACCGCACGTCCTCCAGCAGCCGGTTGTTAAAGTGCCAGTACGCGGACCCCGTCCTCCCGCGGAGCGAAGCGAGCTCCGCCCACACCAGGTGGTGGTCCGAACACGGCACCGGCCGCATGGAGGCCGCCGGGACGCAGGAAACGTACGCCCGAGACACGTAAAGGCGGTCCACTCTAGACCATCCAAGATTTCGCCAGACGTCCACCAAGTCGAAGAACCCGACCAGGTCCCTCAACTTCTCCATCGCCGTCATGCACTGCGGGGCACCGGAGCGGTCCCTCGCCTCGAGGGTGCAGTTAAAATCCCCCCCGAGGACAATGCAGTCGCCGACGTCGACGGAGCCAAGAAGAGCGGACACCTCTTCAAAGAAGCGCGTTTGCTGCGGGCCGGGATGAGGGGCGTACACGTTCACGAGATGGAGCGGCACGTCCCCCAGGCGAACCGTTACGTGCAGCAAGCGGCCTGGCACGGGCTCCTCGACCCCCAAGATCTCCGGCTAAAAATACGGGCCCAGCAAGATGGCCACCCCACTAGAAATGGCGGTGAGGCGGACCTCTCCTTGCCATTCCAGGAGCCACGTGGCTTCGTCTCCCGGAACGGTGTGGGTTTCTTGCAGGAAGCACACCGCATATTTCCCCTCCCGCAGGAGCGAAAAATTGTCAAATCTACGGCGTGCCCCTCTGCCGCCGTTGATGTTGAGGCTGGCTATGGTTATCTTCATGGCAAAAGCATAGTGCAACCTCTACCTTAACCTATTGTGGGGAGGGAGTGGAGTCGTTTGTTGACCTCCACTCCTTCAGCAGCCCAGCGAGGAACTTTTTGAGCCGGCGCAGCTCAAGGCCTTGAGCCTTTGATAAGGGCCCGCCCGCGGCCATGGTTTTAGCGGCGGCGCGGACGGACGCGACGAGCAGCCCCGGCTCGGACCATCTTTCCAGGGCCAGACGGGCTTGGTCGCGGTGACCCCGTCACTAGACCAAAAAGTCCCGGAGTTCCTCTGCGGGAATGAGGAGGGTCTCAGTGGCGGCCGCGAGCAGATCCACCGCCTCACTGGCGATGGACTCGAGATCTTCACGCGCGTCCTCCACCGAGTCCCCGTCCCCCTCCGGGAGGTCGCCGCTAGCAGCCGGCCCGTCGACCGCACGAGGTACGGCAAACGGCCCGGCCGCTCCATCTGGCCCTGGCTCTGCCCCGATCCCACCCCCAGGATCGTCGGCAGAGGAGTCCCCACTGGGCTCTTTTAAAATTGGTGCTGGGTCGGGAAGCGACAGCAGAAGGGGTTCCTCCTCCGCCCCAGGAACCGGGGAACAGGGAGAGACCTGGCCAAAGTAATGTTCCAGGTCCTCCAATTCCCCCAGCTCCACAGTAGGGGGCGAGGGTTGTTGTTCTTCTCCCTCCCCGCCGCCACCCCCCAGCCCAGCGTGTACGGATTCCATAAAATTGGCATTTTCAGAGTCGAGCAAATCCCGGGGGAAGTTGGGTATTGGCTGGGCGGGCTCAGGTTCGGCCTTTTCAGCCCCGCCCGCCTCAGTCCCCGGGACGCTCGACCCGGCGGCTACGCATTCTTCCGCTGGCCCCACGCCCCCCCACGACAGGCAGATCTTCCACGCCATCCCCAGGAGGCAGCGGCTGGGCAGCCTCGACTGCCTCACCCTCCCCGGGGACAGATTCCTCGCGCCTACAGCGCAATTTGGGGGCGCTGGTGGGGGACGCGGGACACGCGGCGGGCACCGCCTCCTCCGCGGAGGGATGTTGTTCCCCCTCCGCGTCATTGGGGCGGTGCCTCCTTTTGTTCCTGGGGGTGCGCGGAGGCAGGGAGACCTCCATGTCTGCCGAGGCCTCCCGCTCCGCCCCCCCCCTTTCCTTATCTTGCCCTCGCCCGAGCCCCTCTGCAGTATTGGTCAACGGCTCGGGCACGGGCTCAGGGCACCCCGCGCTCACCGGTGACTGGGTTGGGCTGAGCGCGGTGGTCAAACTTTCCGGCGCATTGAGGGGACCCGCCTCTAGATGTCTCGTCTTCTTCCGCGCCTTCTTTTCGATTGGACGCTCTCCCTCCCCCCCGCCGGAGGCCGTGAAAACAAAGGCCCCCGACGATACCCGCGCACCTACGGCTCCCGGCACGCGGACGCAATTAGGGGGAGGGGTGGCGGCGGCGCCAGCCTTGGCCACCTTTGGTGGTTTGGCGGCCTTGAAGGCGGGGCAGTTCTTGCGAATGTGCCCCACCTCCCTACAGGCATGGCACCGCACGCCGTCCGACGTCCAGAAGACACGGTAGGCAGTCCCCTCGTGCACCACGTTAAAATAGCCCTCCGTCGTCTCCTCCCGCGCCAGCCGGACAAAGAGCTGGCGGCGGAAGGAGAACATGTGGCGCAGGCTGTTCTCCCTGAGGCCGAGCGGTATGGGGTTGATCCCCGACCTTACCTCCCCCAGTTGGTGTAGGTGAGGGAGGAGGAGCTCAGCGGGAACAAAGGGCGGGACGTTTGACACGATGACCCTCTGCGCGGTGGCCTCGAGAGGGTCCACCGGCAGGAACGTCCCGCCCACCGTGAGCCCCTTTTCAAGGGCCAGAGACACCGCCCGCTCCGACCCCAGGAAGAACACGGCCTTCCCAGACATCTTGGAGGCTGCGACAATGGCCGAGGGGCCGACTACCCCAGCCATCGCCCGCACGCACTCCTCAATGCTCATTGTGGGGTGAGTGTAGCTCTTGACCCCGTGTTTCTTTGTGATGAGTGTAAAAGGTGGCAGGGCAGCGGGTGGCGCAGGAGGTGCCGTGGATGTGGACACCGCCTGCGCATATGTCCTCGCTGGCCCCGCCACCGGCGTGGATGGGGTCGCCATCACGGGGTCCCTTTAAGGGCTACACCCACCCCAAAGTCACAGGCCTTAATGGTCTTAATTGGCCTATTATCTAAAAGACTGAGCAGAGGAGCTCTTAACGAGGCACCTCTCCCCTAGTTGGCAATTGGGGAGGGGCCTTGCTCCCTCTGCTCAGTTGTCTCAATTGTTTTGTTGTTTTTTTTTTTATTTTTAATTTAGGAGAAAGAGGTCTCAGAGAGAGAGGGGAGAAACAGAGTAACAGAGAAAGCGAGAGTGGGGTGGGAAGGGGGGGGGAACTGCGAGGGCAGATCTCCCCTCGCAGCTGTGGGTGGGTGCAATCCCCAGATGGCAAAACAAAAACACAGTCTTTGGGTTGGTCTTCAGGTGAGGGGAGAAGATGTCTTCACCTGGGGCAGCTCGAGCCACCAGGCACACACTCCTAATGATGTTTAATAGGGTGATTAAGAAAAATCTTCAGCCTGGTAGCTCCAGCTATCCCAGGCTAGGCAATTGGGGAGGGGGGGTTCAGTTGTGTGTGGGGCCTAGTTGTAGCAAGGCCCCCACACACACTTCCACACACACACACCCCCCGCGATGTTCCGGCCCTCAGTGGTCTTCTTTCCTCCCCCCACCGATTCAACAAAGTCTTTTTGGGGCTGCACCAATACACCCACCTGTAGAATGGTAGAGTCTCCCTCCTTCCACACTGGATGTTTGTTGTTGGTTTTTCCCCCTCTCTCCAACTCTTTGCAGAAGTGGTAAATTGTTGTTAAATGTTTTCTGCTTCCTCCTCTCCCTCTGGGTGAAAGTTGGTGGTGAAGCCCCTTCCTTCCTTCTGTTCCTGGGCTGGTCTCAGGGCTCTCCAGGCAGGAGCTAAAGTTGATAGCTGCTCCTCTCTCAGCAGCTCAGCTCCTACTGAGCAGGACACGCCTCCACTGCTCCACAATTGATCCTTGTGCATGAAACACAAAAAGTTAGTTTGCAGGTGCAGCAGATAATCAGGAAGGCAAATGTAATGTTGGCTTTCATTGCGAGAGGGATGGAGTACAAAAGCAGGGAGGTCTTGCTGCAACTTTATAAGGTATTGGTAAGGCCGCAACTGGAGTACTGCGTGCAGTTTTGGTCACCTTACTTAAGGAAGGATATACTAGCTTTGGAAGGGGTACAGAGACGATTCACTAGGCTGATTCCAGAAATGAGGGGGTTACCTTATGATGATAGATTGAGTAGACTGGGTCTTTACTTCTTGGAGTTCAGAAGAATGAGGGGTGATCTTATAGAAACATTTAAAATCATGAAAGGGATAGACAAGATAGAGGCAGAGAGGATGTTTCCATTGGTAGGGGAGACTAGAACTAGGGGGCACAGCCTCAAAATACGGAGGAGCCAATTTAAAACCGAGTTGAGAAAGAATTTATTCTCCCAGATGGTTGTGAATCTGTGCAATTCTCTGCCCAAGGAAGCAGTTGAGGCTAGCTCATTGAATGTTTTCAAGTCAAAGATAGATCGTTTTTTAACCAATAAGGGAATTAAGGGTTACGGGGAGAGGGCGGGTAAGTGGAGCTGAGTCCACCACCAGATCAGCCATGATCTTGTTGAATGGCGGAGCAGGCTCGAGGGGCTAGATGGCCTACTCCTGTTCCTAATTCGTATGTTCTCATGTTCTAATTGCAGGCCCAGGCTAACGGCGGCCATCTTGGTGCAGGAACAAATTGAATGATGTCAGTGTCTGCAACTGAACCCTGCCAGAGTCAGCACCTTCAGGGGAGGAGAACCAGTGAGTGTCGAACTGAACCCAGCCAGGGTCAGTACCTTCAGGGGAGGGGAACCAGTGAGAGTAGAACTGAAGCCAGCCAGGGTCAGTACCTTCAGGGGAGGTGAACCAGTGAGTGGAGAACTGAACCCAGCCAGAGTCAGCACCTTCAGGGGAGGGGAACCAGTGAGTGTAGAAGTGAACCCAGCCAGAGTCAGTATAATAACATAAGAAATAGGAGCACGAGTCGGCCATACTACCCCTCAAGCGTGCTCTGCCATTTAATACGATCATGGCTGATCAGATCATGGACTGAGGACCATTTCCTTGCCCACGATCAAAACCCTTTATTCCCTTATTGGTTAAGAAACTGTCCATCTGTTAAATTTATTCAATGTCCTGGCTTCCACAGCTCTTTGAGGCAGCGAATTCCAGATTTACAACCCTCTGAGAAGAAATTCTTCCTCATATCAGTTTTAAATGGGCAGCCCCTTATTCTAAGATTATGCCCTCTAGTTCTAGTCTCCCCCATCAGTGGAAACATCCTCTCTGCATCCACCTTGTCAATCCACCTCATAATCTTATATGATTCGTTAAGATCACTTCTCATTCTTCTGAATTCCAATGAGTAGAGGCCCAACCTGCTCAACCTTTCCTCATAAGTCAACCCCCTCATCTCCAGAATTAACGATGTGAAACTTCTCTGAACTGCCTCCAAAGCAAGTATATCCTTTCTTAAATATGGAAACCAAAACTGTAAGCAGTATTCCAGGTCTGGCCTCACCAATGCCCTGTATAACTGTAACAGGACTTCCCTGCTTTTATACTCCATCCTCTTTGCAATAAAGGCCAAGATTTCATTGGCCTTCCTGATCACTTGCTGTACCTGCATAATAACCTTTTATGTTTCATGCGCTAGGACCCCCAGGTCCCGCTGTACTGCAGCACTATGCAATTTTTCTCCATTTAAACAATAACTTGTTCTTTCATTTTTTTCTGCCAAAGCGCATAATGGCGTACTCTCCAACATTATACTCCATCTGCTAATTTGTTGCCCACTCACTTAGCTTGTCTCTGTCCTTTTGTGGGGTTTTTGTGTCCTCCTCACACATTGCTTTTCCTCCGATCTGTGTACTATCAATCTTAGCTATGTTACACTCGTCCCTTCATCCAAGTCGTCAATATAGATTGTAAATATCTGGGGTCCAAGCACTGATCCCTGCGGCACCCCACTAGTTGCCAACCCGAGAATGAGCCATTTATCCCGACTCTCTGTTTTCTATTAGTCAGCCAATCCTCTATCCATGCTAATATATTACCCCCAACCCCGTGAACTTTTATCTTGTGCAGTAACCTTTTACGTGGCACCTTGTCAGATGCCTTCTGGAAGTCCAAATACACCACATCCACTGGTTCCCCTTTATCCACCCTGTTTGTTACATCCTCAAAGAACTCCAGCAAATTTGTCAAATTCATAAATCCATGCTGACTCTGCCTGGCAGAATTTTGCTTTTCCAAATGTCCTGCGACTGCTTCTTTAATAATGAACTCCAACATTTTCCCAACCACAAATGTTAGGCTAACTGGTCTATAGTTGCCTCCTTTTTTAAATAGGGGCGGTACATTTGCAATTTTCCAATCTGCTGTGACCTCCCCAGAATCCATGGAATTTTGCTAAATTACAACCAATGCATCCACTATCCCTGACGCTATTTCTCAAGACTCTAGGATGCAAGCCATCAGGTCCAGGGGATTTACCCGCCTTTAGTCCCATTATCTTACATTGTACCACCTCCTAAGTGATTGTGGTAAGTTCCTTCTCTTCCTATCCTTGACCATCCACAGTCATTCTTTGCTGGCTTTTAAAAGCTTCCCAATCTTCTGTCCTCCCACTAGTTTTGGCCACTTTGTATGCCCTTGTTTTTAATTGGATACCATCCTTTATTTCTTCAGTTAGACACAGATATCTATCTTTTCTTTTACACCCTTTCCTCCTCACTGGAATATATTTTTCTTGAGAGTTGAGAAATATCTCCTTAAATGTACGACTCTGTTCATCAACCATCCTGCACTTTATTCTATTTTCCTAGTCCACTTTAGCCAAATCTGCCCTCATATCTTTGTAGTCTCCTTTATTTAAGCTCAGTACGCTGGTTTGAGATCCAACTTTCTCGGCCTCCATCTGAATTTGAAATTATACCATGCTATGATCACTCATTGCAAGGGAATCCTTTACTCGGATATTGTTTATTAATCCTGTCTCATTACACAGGACCAGACCGAAGATATGCAGCACCATCAGAGGGAGAGGAAACCAATGATTGCAGAAATAAACCCAGCCCGAGTCAGCACCATCCGGGGAGGGGAACCAGTGAGTGTAGAACTGAACCCAGCCAGAGTCAGTACCTTCAGGGGAGGGGAACCAGTGAGTGTAGAACTGATCCCAGCCAGAGTCAGTACCTTCAGGGGAGGGGAACCAGTGAGTGTAGAACTGAACCCAGCCAGAGTCAGTACCTTCAGGGGAGGGGAACCAGTGAGTGGAACTGAACCCAGCCAGAGTCAGTACCTTCAGGGGAGGGGAACCAGTGAGTGCAGAACTAAACCCAGCCAGAGTCAGCACCTTCAGGGGAGGGGAACCAATGAGTGGAACTGAACCCAGCCAGAGTCAGTACCTTCAGGGGAGGGGAACCAGTGAGTGTAGAACTAAACCCAGCCAGAGTCAGCACCTTCAGGGGAGAAGAGGGAGGGGAACTAGTGAATGCAGGTTGATTCCGGAGATGAAGGGGTTGACTCATGAGGATATGTTGAGTAGGTTGGGCCTGTACACATTGGAGTTTAGAAGAATGAGGGGAGTTCTTATTGAAACTAATAAGATAATGAGTGGGCTCAACAAAGTGGATGCAGAGAGGATATTTCCACTTATAGAGGAAACTAAAACGAGGGTCATAGTCTAAAAAGAAGGGACCGCCCATTTAAAACGTAGATGAGGAGGAATTTCTTCTCTCTGAGGTTTGTAAATCTGTGGAATTCTCTGCCCCAGAGAGCTGTGGAGGCTGGGTCATTGAATATATTTAAGGCGGAGATAGACAGGTTTAACAGAGGTGCTCACATTCAGGAAGGCTTTAGATTGAGTCAGGGAACAGAGTGGTTCTGCTCGCACAATCAGAGAATGGTTACAGCACGGAAAGCCATTCGGCCCGTCGAGCCCTTGCCGGCTCCCAGCGAGTCCCACTGACCCGCCCTTTCCCCCGGCCCTGCAAATGTTTTATTTCAGATACTTATCCAATTCCCTTTTGAAAGCTGTGATTGAGTCTGCCTCCACCACCCTTTCAGGCCGTGCTTTCCGGATCCTAACCACTCGCTGCATAAAATAGATTTATCTTACGTCGCCTTTGGTTCTTCTGCCAATCACCTTAAATCCGTCCCCTCTGGTTCTCGGACCCTCCACCAATGGGAACAGTTTCTCTCTATCGATTCTGTCCGGACCCCTCATGAATTTGAACACCTCGATCAATTCTCCTCTCAACCTTCTCTGCTCCAAGGAGAAGAACCCAAGCTTCTCCAGTCAATCCACGGAACTGAAGTCCCTCATCTCATGAATCATTCTTGTCAATCTTTTCTGCACCCTCTCTAAGGCCATCACATCCTAATGTGCGTTGCTCAGAATTGGACACAATGCTCTAGTTGAGGCCGAACCAGTGTTTCACAAAGGTTCATCATAACCTCCTTGCTTTTGTACTTTGTGATGCCCAGGATCCTGTAAGTTTTTTTAACTGCTTTCTCAACCTGTCCTGTCACTTCAGCAATTTGTGCACATATACCCTCAGGTCTCACTGTTCATGCACCCCCTTTAGGATTGTATCCTTTAGTTTATATTGCCTCTCTTCGTTCATTTAATCATGCTTTTCTAATTTTATTTCTTAACTCAGATTCACGGCCTCATTGTATTTCTTCCTGCGAGCCTCTCAACTTAATCTGTCAGTGTAATGTTGGCGAGTGGTGATTAATTACCCTGGGAACCAACAGGAAGAGAGCTCAGAGGCCGGAGGGCCCAGGGAGTAGCGTGTTCTACAACCAATCACGGTGCTTGAGGGGTGGATCCTGAGTCAGCCTGTCAGGTGAGTCTGTGTGAACCCCTCTTAAACAATTCACCTTTTAAAAGTTAAATCGAGATTTCTTTTGTCAACAAAACAGTTTAACATTTGTCAGTATTTTGTATTCCTGGAGTTCCTATTATGAGTTTCGGTCACTTCAGTGCCAAGTGGACCAGGTGTTTAAAGGTCATTCACTTCCCTCTTTCCATGTCGCTGTGAGTTAAAGGGACAGAGATTGATTTCCCCGCATTATGCATTTGCACTCGTTAAAGTAACATCCTTCCTGTTGGTAGTGAGTTACATTCTGTGCTGGGTGAGATGGCTGGTGGCATCAACCTTTAAAATACACATTCTCTTGTTCAAATATCTCCAGGGTTTCGCCCTTCCCTATCTCTGTAACCACCTCCAGCCCACCAACCCTCTTAATAGTTTGTTTCCTTTGGAACAGAGGAGGTTGAGAGGAGACCTTAATGAGTTGTATAAAATTATGAGGGGCTAGATAGAGTGGAGAGGAAGGACCTATTTCCCTTCGCAGAGGGGTCAGCAACCAGCAGAACTTTTTAGCCATTACGTAGCAAGCCCAACAAGAGAGGGGGAAGTTCTGGACTTAGTATTAGGGACTGAAGCTGGGCAGGTGGAAGGGGTATCAGTGGGGCAGCATTTTGGTGCTAGTGATCATCATTCAGTTAGATTTATTGTAGTTGTGGAAACGGACAAAGATAGGCCAGGAATAAAAGTTCTCAATTGGGGAAAAGCCAATTTTATTAAGCTGAGATGTAGTTAAGCCAAAGTGGACTGGAAACAGCTACATGAAATAGTGAGAGATTGGGAAATGTTGGTGTTCAGAGGGACTTTGGTGTCCTTGTACACGAATCATTGAAAGTTAATATGCAAGTACAGCAAGCAATGAAGAACTCAAATGGTATGTTGGCCTTTATTACAAAAGGATTTGAGTACAAGAGTAAAGACGTCTTACTGCAATTATATAGGGCCCTGGTGAGACTACACCTGGAGTATTGTGTACAGTTTTGGCTGCTTACCTAATGAAGGATGTACTTATCATTGAGGATGGCAATGAAGGTTCACCAAACTGAATTCCTAGGATGGGAGGATTGTCCTATGAGGAGAGATTGAGTAGACTAGACATGTATTCTCTAGAGTTTAGAAGAATGGGAGATGATCTCATCGAAACATACAAAATGCTTACAGGGCTTGACAGGATAGGTGCAGGCAGAATGTTTCCTCTGGTGAAGAGTCTAGAACCAGGGTTCACAGTCTCAAAATAAAGGGTTGGCCATTTAGGACTGAGATGAGCAGAAACCTATTCACTCATTAATCTTTGTAATTTTCTACTCCATGGGCTGTGGAGGCTCCGTCGTTGAGTGTATTTAAGACAGAGATCGACAGATTTTTGTACATTAGGGGAATCAAGGGATATGGAATAGTGCAGGAAAGTGGAGTTGAGGTAGAAGATCAGCCGTGATCTCATTGAATGGCAGAGCAGGCTCGAGGGGCCGAATGGCATACTCCTGCTCTGAAATCTTATGTTCTTATGTTGAAGTTAAATCAGTCTCAGAGCAGTGAGAGGCTTTCAAGGAGGAGATAACGAGGGTTCAGAGGAAGTATGTTACCTTAAAGAAAAAGGGTGGGACTAATAAATGTAGAGTACCCTGGATGTCAACTTAAGAAATAGGAGCAGGAGTAGGCCATAAGATCCCTCGAGCCTGCTCCGCCATTCAATGAGATCATGGCTGATCATCGCCCTCAATTCCACTTTCCTGCCTGATCTCCATATTCCTTGATTCACCTCGAGTCCAAAAAACTTATCTATCCCAACCTTGAATAGACTGAGCATCCACAGCCCTCTAGGCGAGAGTAATGCAAAAGATTCACAACCCTCTGAGTGAAGAAATTCCTCCTCATCTCTGTCTTAAATGGTCTACCCCTTATCCTGAGACTGTGCCCCCAGTTCTAGACAGTCCAGCCAGGGGAATCAACCTCTCAGCATCTAACCTGTCAGTCCCCTTTAGAACCTTGTATGTTTCAATGAGATCACACCTCATTATTCTAAACTCGAGAGTGTATCGGCCCATTCTATGCACTATCTCATCATAAGACAGCCCTCTCATCCCAGGAATCATTCTTGTGAACCTTTGTTGCACCGTCTCGATGGCAAGTGTTTCCGTCCTTAGATAAGGAGACCAAAACTGTGCCCAGTACTCCAGGTGTGGTTCAGCAATGCCTTGTACAATTTTAGCAAGACCTCCTTACTCTTATACTCCAACCCCCTTGCAATAAAGGACAAACCATTTGCCTTCCTTATTGCTTGCAGACCTGCATGCTCACTTTCTGTCTGTCTTGCACGAGGACACCCCAAAACTCTGAGAACTCCGACGTTGAAAAGTTTCTCATCATTTTAAAGATATTCTGCTTTTTTAAATTCTTCCAACCAAAGTGAATAACCTCACATTTCCGGACATTATACTCCATCTGCCACCTTACTGCCCACTCACATAGTCTATCTATATATATCCTGCAGACTCTTGTGTTCTCACAGCTTACTGTCCCACCTAGTTTTGTATCATTAGCAAATTTGGTTACATTACACTCGGTCCCTTCATCTAGATCATTAATCGTAAAATCGCCGAAATTTACAGCATGGCAGGAGACCATTTCAGCCCACCGTGTCCGTGCCGGGCTGACAAACAGCTATCCAGCCTAATCCCACTCTCCAGCTCTCGGTCCGGAGCCCTGAAGGTGATGGCACTTTAAGTGCACATCGAAGTATTTTTCAAATGTGGTGAGGGTTTCTGCCTCTACCATCCTTTCAGGCAGTGAGATCCAGACCCCACAAACCTCTGGGTGAAGAAATTTCCCTTCGTATCTCCTCTAAATCAATTACTTTAAATCTATGCCCCTGGTTTTTGACCCCTCTGCCAAGGGAAACAGGTCCTTCCTTGCCACTCTATCCAGGCCCCTCATAATTTTATAGATTTCAATCAGCTCTCCCCTCAGTGTCCTCTGTTCCAAAGAAAACAGATCCAGCATCTCCAATCTGTCGTCATAGCCAAAATTCTCCAGTCCAGGTAACATTCTTGTAAATCTCCTCTGCACCTCTTCCAGTACAATCACATATTTCCTGTAATGTGGTGACCAGAACTGCACACAGTATTCCAGCTGTGGCCTAACCAGTTCAAGCATAACCTCCTAGCTCTTGTATTCCATATACCTTCTTAACCACCTTATCTACCTGGCCTGCCACCTTCAGGGATCTGTGGACCTACACTCCAAGGTCCCTTTTTTCCTCTACAATTTTCAGTGTCGTACCATTTAATGTGCAAACCCTTGCCTTGTTAGACCTCCCCAAATGCATTACCTCACACTTATCCGGATTGAATTCCATTTACCACTTTACTGCCCACCTGACCAGTACATTGATATCTTCCTACAGTCCGCAGCTTTCTTCTCAATTCTCAACCACACAGCCTATTTTAGTGTCACCTTCAAACTTCTTAATCATAACCCCAACATTCAAGTCCAAGTCATTGATATATACCACAAAAAACGAGGGACCCAGCACTGAGGCCTGCAGAACCCCACTGGAAACAGCCTTCCAGTCACAACAACACCCATCTACCATTACCTTTTGCTTCCAGCCTGAGCCAATTTTGAATCCAACTTGCCACTTAGCCTTGGATCCCATGGGATTTTACTTTTGTGACTAGTCTGCCATGTGGGACTTTATCAAAAGCATTGCTGAAATCCATATACACGACATCATACACACTACCCTCATCGACCCTCAAGGTTACCTCCTCTCAAAATTCAATCCAAGTAAGTCAGACACGACGTTCCCTTAACAAATCCATGCTGACTGTGCTTAATTAATCCATGTCTTTCCAAATGAAGATTTATCTTGTCCCTCAGGATTTGTTTCCAATAATTTTCCCACCACTGAGGTTCCGGGGTCATGTCAGGAAGCACTTCCTCACAGAAATGCTGAGAATCTGTTTCTCTTGGCACGAGAGTCTCGAACTAAGGGTTATTGTCTCAGGATACGGGCTCGGCCATTTAGGACTGAGCTGATGAGAAATTTCTGTACTCAGAGGATCGTGAATCTTTAGAATTCTCTCCCCCAGAGGACAGTGAATGCTGAGTCATTGAGTATATTTAAAGCTGAGATAGAAAGCTGTTTGGACACTAAAGGAATCGAGGGATATGGGGATAGTGCGGGAAAGTGAAGCTGAAGTACAAGATCATCCTGGATCTTATTGAATGGTGCAGCAGGCTCGAGGGGTCATATGGCCTACTCCTGCTCCTGTTTCTTATGCTCTTAAAGGTTGTGGAAATCTGGAACTCTGTTCCCCATAAAACTGAGGCTGGGGCCCAATTGAAAATTCCCAAACTGAGCTTGATAGTTTCTTCTTGGGCAAGGGTATTAAGATTGATGGAACCAAGGCAGGTAGACGGATTTAAGATACTGATCAGTCACGATCTAATTAAATGGTGGAACTATGACTCAATCACACTGGGTGGTGCCTGTGAGATTCGGTAAACCATCACCAACAGTTCTTGACTTCAAGATTTATAAGAACAAAATACATTCGGCACAGGGTTTTGGCTCAACCGTAAACTTGTATGTTTATTGAACTTGCGTTATTCCCCAGTACACAACCTCCCTGAGGTTCCGACCGAAGCACCACCGAACCCATAATACAAACCCCCTGCACAAGGTTACCTGAAACCTAACAGGAAATATCACAGTTTAACACCCTTCCACAATTCGACTGCGATTAGAAAACAACTCGGACAAATTCCCTGACGGTTTGACTGAAACCCACACAGCTGGTGGTTGTGGTGTGGATTTTAGGCCGGGACCAGGTGACCACCCTGCATCCTCCTTCACTGCACTGTCCTCGCTCCGAAGTGGTCCTCTTTTTATGGGGCTTCATAATCACAGCATCAAAGATATTTCCTGCTGTTCCCCTGTCGACTCTTCCGATAGTTAATAACCTCTTGATCATCAGTGTATTCCACTCCCTGGCCCAGACAGGGGCACGATCAGCTCTCCTGCTGTGTAGTACAATGCAAACCTTCCTTGGGAACAGATCTGGTTCCACTGTTGAGGAATGTGTGAATGTCCCTTTTCCTTCTTGACAGGGAGCAGGGACCATTGAAGGTGTGCATGGCCGGCGTCTGGTGCCATTGCCTATGTTGATTAGATCGATGGCAGGTATCCTGTATCATTGTCTCTGAGGATGTTCTTCCAGTCTCTCAATGAGTCATCGTTTTGCCGCAATGTTTGAATGAACCACTTACTGTATAGCCCACCCTCTGGGTGTTTGTACTGAGGTTTGTTTTTTATTAACCCCTCCCACCGTCCATAGGTTTTATATTACATTCGACAATCCATTTTACATTTGGGGTGAGGGGGGTGGGGTGTTGATCTACATGCCTTTATCCACTGAGCCATTGGGAGGAGGGTCCGGTGACGCTGCTGGACAATGCACGTGTGAGGTTTCAGGTGAGGACAGTGGAATAGCTAGTCGACACTCACTGTCGAGGTTCACACATGGAGTTTGGGCACATGGGTTACATATTGGAGAGAAACTGGTGAGTGTATAATGGAACCCAGCCAGAGTCAGCACCTTCAGGGGAGGGGAACCAGTGAGTGCAGAACTGAACCCAGCCAGAGTCAGTACCTTTAGGGGAGGGGAACCAAAAGGCAAAAAACGTTAGTGGGAGTTGTGTACAGACCTCCAAACAGTAGCAGTGATGTTGGGGAGGGCATCAAACAGGAAATTAGGGGTGCATGCAATACAGGTGCAGCAGTTAATATGCATATAGATTGGGCAAACCAAACTGGAAGCAATACGGTGGAGGAGGATTTCCTGGAGTGCATAAGGGATGGTTTTCTAGACCAATATGTCGAGGAACCAAGTGGGGGGGAGGCCATCTCATACTGGGTGTTGTGTAATGCGAGAGGATTAATTAGCAATCTCGTTGTGCGAGGCGCCTTGGGAAAGAGTGACCATAATATGGTGGAATTCTACATTAGGATGGAGAATGAAACAGTTAATACAGAGCCCATGGTCCAGAACTTAATGAAGGCTAACTTTGAAGGAATGAGGCGTGAATTGGCTAGGATAGATTGGCGAATGATACTTCAGGGGTTGACTGTGGATGGGCAATGGCAGACATTTAAAGTCCACATGGATGAACTACAACAATTGTCTGGCGTAATACCGTGGCTATCAAGGGAAATCAGGGATAGTATTAAAGCCAAGGAAGTGGCATACAAATTGGCCAGAAATAGCAGTGAACCCGGGGACTGGGAGAAATTTGGAACTCAGCAGAGGAGGTCAAAGGGTTTGATTAGGGCAGGGAAAATAGAGTACGAGAGGAAGCTTGCAGGGAACATTAAGACGGACTGCAAAAGTTTCTATAGATCTGTAAAGAGGAAAAGGTTAGTAAAGACAAACGTAGGTCCCCTGCAGTCAGAATTAGGGGAAGTCATAACGGGGAACAAAGAAATGGCAGACCAATTGAACAAGTACTTTGGTTCGGTATTCACTAATGAGGACACAAACAACCTTCTGGGTATAAAAGGGGTCAGAGGGTCTTGTCAGAAGGAGGAACTGAGGGAAATCCTTATTAGTCGGGAAATTGTTTTGGTGAAATTGATGGGATTGAAGGCCGATAAATCTCCAGGGCCTGATGGATTACATCCCAGAGTACTTAAGGAGGTGGCCTTGGAAATAGCGGATGTATTGACAATCATTTTCCAACATTCCATAGACTCTGCATCAGTTCCTATGGAGTGGAGGGTAGCCAATGTAACCCCACTTTTTAAAAATGGAGGGAGAGGAAACAGGGAATTATAGACCGCCTGACATCAGTCGTGGGTAAAATGATGGAATCAATTATTAAGGATGTCATAGCAGCGCATTTGGAAAGAGGTAACATGATAGGTCCAAGTAAGCATGGATTTGTGAAAGGGAAATCATGCTTGACAAATCTTCTGCAATTTTGTGAGGATGTTTCCAGTCGAGTGGACAAGCGAGAACCAGTTGATGTGATGTATTTGGACTTTCAGAAGGCTTTCGACAAGGTCCCACACAAGAGATTAATGTGCAAAGTTAAAGCACATGGGATTGGGGCTAGTGTGCTGACGTGGATTGAGAACTGGTTGTCAGACAGGAAGCAAAGAGTAGGAGTAAATGGGTACTTTTCAGAATGGCAGGCTGTGACTAGTGGGGTACCGCAAGGTTCTATGTTGGGGCCCCAGCTGTTTACATCGTACATAAATGATTTCGACGAGGGGATTAAATGTAGTATCTCCAAATTTGCGGATGAAACTAACTTGCGTGGCAGTGTCAGCTGCAAGGCGGATGCTATGAGGCTGCAGAGTGATGGATAGGTTAGGTGAGTGGGCAAATGCATGGCAGATGAAGTATAATGTGGATAAATGTGAGGTTATGCACTTTGGTGGTAATCACAGAGAGACAGACTATTATCTGAATGGTGACAGATTAGGAAAAGGGAAGGTGCAAAGAGACCTGGGTGTCATGGTGCATTAACCATTGAAGGTTGGCATGCAGGTACAGCAGGCGGTTATGAAAGCAAATGGCATGTTGGCCTTCATAGCGAGGGGATTTGAGTACAGGGGCAGGGAGGTGTTACTACAGTTGCACAGGGCCATAGTGGAGTATTGTGTACAGTTTTGGTCTCCTAACTTGAGGAAGGGCATTCTTGCTATTGAGGGAGTGCAGCGAAGGTTCACCAGACTGATTCCCGGGATGGCGAGACTGACATATCAAGAAAGACTGGATCAACTGGGTTTGTATTCACTGGAGTTCAGAAGAATGAGAGGGGATCTCATCGAAACGTTTAAAATTCTGATGGGTTTAGACATGTTAGATGCAGGAAGAATGTTCCCAATGTTGGAAGTCCAGAACCAGGGGTCAGAGTCTAAGGATAAGGGGTAAGCCATTTAGGACCGAGATGAGGAGAAATGTCTTCACCCAGAGAGTGGTGAACCTGTGGAATTCTCTATCACAGAAAATTGTTGAGGCCAATTCACTAAATATATTCAAAAAGGAGTCAGATGTAGTCCTTACTACTAGGGGGATCAAGGGGTATGGCGAGAAAGCAGGAATGCGGTACTGAAGTTGCATGTTCAGCCATGAACTCATTGAATGGTGATGCAGGCTTGAATGGCCAAATGGCCTACTCCTGCATCTACTTTCTATGTTTCTATGTTTGTAGAACTGAACCTAGCCAGAGTCAGCACCTTCAGGGGAGGGGAACCAGTGGGTGTAGAACTGAACCCAGCCAGAGTCAGCACCTTCAGGGGAGGGGAACCAGTGTGTGTAGAACTGAACCCAGCCAGAGTCAGCACCTTCAGGGGAGGGGAACCAGTGAGTGTAGAATTGAAACCAGCCAGAGTCAGCACCTTCAGGGAAGGGGAACCAGTGAGTGTAGAACTGAACCCAGCCATAGTCAGCACCTTCAGGGGAGGGGAACCAGGGAGTGTAGAACTGAACCCAGCCAGAGTCAGCACCTTCAGGGGAGGAGTGGGAGGGGAATCAGTGAGTGCGGAGCTGAACCCACCAGAGGATATTAAGGGAATCAAGGGATATGGGGATAGTGCAGTAAAGTGGACTTGTGTTAGAAAATCAGCCGTGATCTTATTGAATGATGGAGCAGGCTCGAGGGGCTGTATGACCTTCTCCTGCTCCTAGTTTTTATGTATGTTCTGTGTTCATTCACGACTGGATGTGGCAGGAGTGCAGAACTTTGATCTGATTCATTGATTGTGGGATTGCTTAGCCATGGTTATACCATGCTGCTTCCGCTGCTTAGTATGCATGTAGTCCCGTGTTGCAGCTTCCGTGGGTTGGTACCTTCTTTCTCGGTATGCCTGGCATGCTCTTTTGCACTCCTAATTGAATCAGGCTTGATGGTAATGTTAGAGTGAGGGATATGCCAGACCATGAGTTTACAGATTGTGGTGGAATACAATGCTGCTGCTGCTGATGGCCCACAGCACCCTAAGGATGCCCTGTTTTCAGCTGCTAGATCTGTTCTGCATCTATCCCGTTTAGCACGGTGATGGTGCCACACAACACATTTGAGAGTGTCTTCGGTGTGCCTTTGTCTCCACAATGACTGTGTGCGGTGGTCACTGCTATCAATGCTGTCATAGACAGATGCAGCTCCATGTGGGACTGCTCGATGTACCCGATGGTCTTTACCTGTCCGTCATTGTTCGTATCTGCGACAGGTGGATTGGTGAAGACGAGGTCAAGTAGGATTTTTCCTCGTGTTCTCATCTGCTGCAGGCCCAGTCTGGCACATATGTCCTTCAGGACTCGGCCAGCTCAGTCAGTAGTGGTATTACCGAGTCACTTTTGGTGATGGACATTGAAGTTCCCTACCCAGAGTACATTCTGTGCCCTTGCTACCCTCAGTGCTTCTTCCAAGCTTAAACCAGTGTGATTAATAGAATAGATTAGATTATAATGTGAGATGTTTATACCTATAATGGTGAAACTATAAGAACTAACAGCAGGCAGGGTATTTTAGGGATAATGAGAAAATTACTGAAGAAAAGTAAGTGCTGGGAACCAGGGAAAGTGTCCTTGTAAATCACAGATGAGAGAAGTTCCAGCTGTCTTTTCCTCACTTCCTGCCCAAACCCAGCAGAGAAGACAAAGAAGAGTCCCGTGCCAGGGGTGGATCAGTGCAGGGTATAAAAATGAGGGGAGACTGATGTAAGGGGGCAGTTGGGACTGGAGACACTGGAGATCAAGATCAGGGCGCCAGAGGTTCCATCCAGCGGGCTGACCTGGTGTCAGTTACTGTGGACACGCGGGACTTGCATCTTTACTCTGGTTGGTGGAACAGTATAAGATATGGTGGATGACGGAGAAACTGCTCATGTTATATTTCTTATTAAGATATTAAAGTTGCTGACACTGGCCTCTGGAACTTGCTAATTAATAAGACAAGGGATTAGCTCGACTTTTACATCCCCAAATCTCTCTACCCCTCCACTCCTTTTAAAATGTTACCATTTTATGTACATTTCCTCCATTTTTCTTCCAAAATGTTTTGCATCAGATTTCTCTGCACTAAATTTCATCTGCCATCCATCCAGCCCATTTACAAACCTGTGCATTCAGACTGAGCTCACTTACAGTCCTCTTCACAGAGCCTCACGCTCCCCATTTTTGGCGTCATCTGGAGATTTTGATCATACTGCAGGTCTGATCACCGATTTATAAAATAATTTATTTATTATTATTTATTGTCCCTCTGGCCCCAATCTCGATAGCATGAGAAAATAAAATTCAGTTCCCCCAATTTGGACTTTGAATTATTGGAAAAAAATTTAAGGGACGGGATAAATCTTCATTCATAAAGACCGGGATTAATCAGGGACATTCAGTATAGATTTGTTAATTGAAGGTCGTGTCTGACTAACCTGATTGCATTTGTTGAGGAGGTCACACGGAAGGTCGATGACGGTGTTGTGTTTGACGTTGTGTATATGGATTTTAACAAGACTTTTGATAAGATCCCACATGGCAGACTGGTCATGAAAGTAATAGCCCATGGGATACAAGGCAAAGTGGCAACTTGGATCCAAAATTGGCTGAGGTAGGAAGCAAAGGTTAATGGTCAATGGGTGTTCTTGTGACTGGAGGATGTTTCTGGGATACATCAATGATTTAGACTTGAAGGTAAGGGGTATGACTATGAAGTTTGCAGATGATACGAAAATTGGCCGTGTGGTTGATAATGAAGAAGAAAGCTGTAGACTGCAGGAAGGTATCAATGGACTTGTCAGGTGGGCAGAGCAGTGGCAAATGGAATTCAATCTGCAGAATTGTGAGGTAATGCATTTGGTGAGGGCTAACAAGGAAAGGGAATACACAATAGATGGTAGGGCATTGAGAAGAGTAGAGGAACAGAGGGACCTTGGCGTGACCTTCTACACAGATCTCTGAAGTTAGCAGGACAGGTCGATAAAGTGGTTAAGAAGGCATACGGGATAGTAGACTTTATTAGCCTCGCACAACTGTGACACCCCTTACACTGAAACATTCTACACTCCACCCCAACCGGAGCCATGTGATCTCCTGGGAGAGGCAAAAACCAGATAAAAACCCAGGCCAATTGCGGGGAAAGAAAATCTGGGAAAATTCCTCTCTGACCCATCCAGGCGATCGAAACTATTCCAGGCGATCACTCTGGCCATATTCGATTCGCTGCAGTACATACCATCGTATCTGCGCCAGCCAACAGGAGGTTATCCAGTCTAATCCCAATTACCAGCTCTAGGTCCGTAACCCTGCAGATTAAGCCACTTCAAGTGCCCATCCAAGCAGCTTTTAAATGTGGTGAGCGTTTCTGCATCCAACACCCTTCCAGGCAGTGAGTTCCAGACCCCCACAACCCTCTGCGTGAAGAAGCCTCCCCTCAAATCCCCCGTGAGCCTTCCATCAACCTCCTTAATACTATCCCCCCTTGTAATTGACCCCTCCACCAAGGGAAATAGACCCTTGCTATCCACTATATCCAGGGCTCTCAAAATGTTGTCACCTCAATGAGATCTCCTCTCAGCCTCCACTGTTCCAATGAGAGCAAACCCAGCCTATCCAATCTGTTCTCACTGCTAAGATGCTGCATTCCAGGCAACATTCTTATAAATCTCCTCTGCACCCTCTGTCGTGCAATCACATCCTTCCTATAATATAGCAACCAGAACTCCAGCTGTGGCCTAACCAGAGTATTATACAATTGAAGCATAACCTCCGCGCTCTTGTATTCTGTGCTTCGGCCAACAAAGACAAGCATTCTATCTGCCTTCTTAACCAACTTATCCACCTGGCCTGCTACTTTCAGGGATCTGTGGACAAGCACTCCAAGGTCCCTTTGATCATCTACCGCTTAATGTGTATTATCATCATCATCATCATCATAGGCAGTCCCTCGGGATCGAGGAAGACTTGCTTCCACTCTTAGCATGAGTTCTTAGGTGGCTGCACAGTCGAATAAAAGAACCACAGTTTCTGTCACAGGTGGGCAGGGAGCCTGGTTTGCCGCATGCTCCTTCCGCTGCCTGCGCTCTCGGCAACGATACTCGAGGAGCTCAGCACCCTCCCGAATGCACTTCCTCCACTTCGGGCAGTCTATGGCCAAGGACTCCCAGTTGTCAGTGGGCATGTCGCACTTTATCAGGGAAGCTTTGAGGGTGTCCTTGTAATGTTTCCTCTGCCCGCCTTTGGCTCGTTTGCCATGGACAAGTTCTGAGTGGAGCGATTGCTTTGGGAGTCTCGTGTCTTGCATGCGAACTTTGTGGCCTGCCCAGCGGAGCTGATCAATTGTGGTCAGTGCTTCAATGTTGGGGATGTTGGCCTGGACGAGGAGACTAATGTTTGTGCGCCTGTCCTCCAGGGGATTTGCAGGATTTTGCGGAGATATCGCTGGTGGTATTTCTCCAGCGACTTGAGGTGCCTACTGTACATGGTCCACGTCTCCGAGTCATACAGGAGGGCGGGTATTACTACGGCCCTGTAGACCATGAGCTTGGTGATAGTTTTGAGGGACTGATCTTCAAATATTAATGTGTATACCCTTTCCTTATTAGCCCTCCCAAAGTGCATTACCTCACACTTCTCCGAATTAAATTCCATTTGCCACTGCTCTGCCCACCTGACCAGTCGATTGATATCCTCCTGCAGTCCATGACTTTCCTCTTCATTATCAACCAACAGCCAATTTTAGTGTCATCTATAAATGTCTCAATCTTACTCCCTAGATTCAAATCTAGATCATTGATATATACCACGAAAAGCAAGGGACCCATGACTGAGCCCTGCAGAACCCCACTGGAAACATCTTTCGTCACAAAAACATCCATCAATCATTACCCTTTACTTCCTACCTCAAAGACAATTTTAGATCCAACTTGCCACTTTGCTCTGGATCCCATGGGCTTTAACCTTCGTGACCAGTCTACCATGTGGGACCTTATCAAAAGCTTTGCTGAAGGCCATATACACTACATTGTATGCACTACCCTCATCGACCCTCTTGGTTGAATTTTTTGAGGAGTTAATCGGGTTAGTCAAACACGATCTGTGCTGACTGTCCCTAATTAATCCTTGCCTTTCCAAATGTAGATTTATCCACTCTCTCAGGATTTTTTCCAATAATTTCCCACCACTGAGGTTAGGCTGACAGGCCTCTAATTACTCGGCCTATCCCTTTCTCCCTTCTTAAACGAGGGTACCACATTAGCAGTCCCCTGGCACAATGCCCAAATCCAAATAGGACTGGAAAATGATGGTCAAGGGATCTGCTACTTCCTTTTTTACTTCGCTCAACAGCCTGGGATGCATTTCATCTGGGCCTGGGGACTTATCTACTTCCAAAGCTGCTAAACCCCTTAATAATCCTCTCTCTCTGTTTATTTCATCCAGAATTTCACACTCCTCCTCGATAGCAGTATCTGCATTGCCCCTTTCCTTTGTGAAAACAGGCGCAAACTTTTCATTAAGAATCATAACAACATCTTCCGCCTCCACACAAAGATTACCCTCATGGTCTCGAATAGGCCCTACCCTTTCTTTAGTTATCCTCTTGCTCTTAATATAGTTATGGAACATTATTTGGGTTTTAATTTTATGAGCCAATAATATTTCATGCTCTCCCATCATTCCTATTATCCTTTTTAATTTTACCTCTTAACTTTCTGTATTCCTCCAAAGATTCTTCAGTATTTAGCCATTGGTGTATGACATAAGCTTCCCGTATTTTATTTATCCTCCTGTTAGATCTCTTCATTTCCAATGAAATAGGAACTCCGATTGTAGTTTTAACTTTTTAATCTTGGCAGAGAGCAACAAACGGCTGGCTGATTGCCAGTTCCTTTGTCTTACTGAAACCACATGGTCAAAATGGCTGTATTGATACCGGGTTCAATTTACAGAAAAGAACTTGCCTTCTTTGACCTTATTGGCTCAATTAATAGTCTTTTAACGTTTTAATTGGCTCTCTACCCAAGGCCTGAAAATGTCAAGTTGATTGATGACTTAATGCAATGTGGCCTGTGTTTTTTCACAGCCTGTCTAAATGCAGCATGGCTGTAGAGCTTGAATTCTCTATCAATCCCCCCTTCGATTCTTTCACAAACTGAATCATAAAACTTCAGGTATCACTGGTTAAACATTCTATAAAATAATTTCATACATGTTAATAGAGTTTCCTTCTAAAATTTGTTTCACCACATGTCCGGACTAGTAGCTTCCACGCAAATTTACACCAACCCGAGTTCCATCGTGGCCACAATGCAAGTCTGGTTTTAGTATGTTAATTAACCTTATTCTAATTTAATCCAAATCAATGTCTTCATTCAACCAGTAAACAACCTTTCCTTAAGCATAACATACTCCTGTGCCACGTACAGACAGTCTGCTGGGACTTGCAAGGTGTCTCACCTGCGGGACAGCAGCTACAGCCGACTGGTCGCAACAACATTTAATCAACATAAACAAACAATACAAAAGTAAAACAATTACAACAAATAGAATTAAACCTTCCACCAATGAAGTTCCTATTGAACCTAGCCATTCAGTGGCTCCACTCCACTGAATGATGGGGGTTGCTTAAGTTTTTCTACCTCCTTTTGGATATGTGGGTAATTTCTTTGGAGCTATCTGGGATATATGTGCAACAATCAGTTCCGAGTAGGGTGCAAGTACCCCCCTTTACAGCCAGGATGTAATCAAGGGCCAGTCTATTCTGTAGGGCTACTGTGCGGATTGCTACCATTTCTGTATTGATTTTAATTAGGGCCTCTGAGGTATCATTGGCTACTCGTTCCACAACAGATGCCATGTTAATGGATTCCCTTGCCAGTTTGGCGGTCCCATACCCCTATCCCATACCATCCCTATCAGAATGGCAAAGAACCTCTCTGTTTCTGTGATAGCTCTCTTAGGACGGTGTAAATGTTCCGACAGTGACTTTATATGATACATATAAGGCACAATGTAGGCTAAATAGCAGGCTCCCATCCGATTCTGGGGCAGCCAAGGGTAGGCCTTGTTGCCACACACCCATTAGGTGCAATGAATGTTAGCTGTTTCTTTGTCAGCAACACTCCGGGGCCTGTCCAGGCTTTTCCATCTGTTTTATTCAGAATCCCTGTTACGTTAAAAAATTCCACAATGGCCCAGTTTGGACGGTTCCATGGATTGATTATATTATAATTCTGGGAGTAGTTACTATAACCCATATTTTGGCCTCGCTTGACGTTTCTAATCAGACAGACCGATTCCCCCGGTCTTCCTATTCCCGTTGTATTAGTGATAACAAAAAATGGGGGCCGTTTGGAATTATTGTAGCACGGTTGGTATCCCCCTTCAAAGATAGTCAGATTGTAACCTGCTGACTTCAATTTACGTGACCAGTTTTCCGTATCCTGAAACGCATTGCCTGTTTTGTTTTGATTAATTATCCACTCAGCCATTTCCGAGATATTCAAGGAAACTGGCCTCAAGCGAATCCCTCCCTTTGAGTGAATAGGAATATGTGTACACACCCAACAACTAGAAATGTTACCTTGTTTGGCATAAATGTATGACATATATAAAAAGGTATTTACATGTAATTCCCTTGCTACCCTACTATTTCCCTTTGGTGCAGAAGGTCGGCTAGTAAGAAGTAGAGCTATGCCTAGAATACCTACAATCAATAATACAGTAAATTTATACACTTTCGCAAAAAGTAATTGTCCTTATTAGATTTCAGCTTCAGTTACGGGTGCTCGTTTAACGTGTGAAGCGTGGATCCAGGCTTTCTTTCCTTGGACTTTAACAGCTGCCTGGGTGGTCAATAACACTTGATAAGGTCCCTCCCACTTGGCACCCAAAGGTTCTTTATGCAACTTTTTCACATACACCCAGACTCCCGGGATGATGTCGTGTCCTCCTTCGGGTGGATTACCCCAAGCTGCCGATACCTGTCGGGAAACAGAACTAATAGCATTGGTTAAGTTCTGACAGTATGATAACAAAGTGTCACCCATTAATTGAACATCAGCTTTCCGTAAATCTATAGTTCCTGGCAGCGACATGGGTCTTCCTGTTATAATTTCAAATGGGCGTAGACCTGTAGTCCTGTTCGGGGTTGCCCTAATGCTACATAGCACTATTGGTAGTGCCTGGGGCCATGGTGTTCCTTCTTGGTGATATTTGTAAAGCCGTTATTTCAGAGTTCGATTCATTCGTTCTACTTGTCCTGATGATTGTGGATGATAAGGACAGTGTAAATCCCACGTAATGTAAATGACGCAGGTTCCATCTGGAGTAGGCCACAATCGCTCTTATCTTTAGCCCATATCGGGTGTTCCTTCAATTCTTCTTTCTTCAAAGTTCTAATTGACCATGTCACCCGACCATCCTCGAAATGCAACAATGAATCTACTTGGATTAGAACGTCCATTCCCAAAAGGGGTTGATCTACAGGACCTATCCAGACCGGCATGGTTAGTTCATGTGGACCCAGCCCTATACGTACCAGTGTTGTCCTTTTAATTTCCATTTTATGGCCCGAACTCCATAGGCTGTACGTGCCCTACCATCCAACGGCAAAAAGTCTCCATATTGTAGGGTTAATTCCGCCCCTGTGTCTAAAAGACAGTCCACATCCTTATCGCCAACCCTCACAGTTATATATAGCCCATCTCCCCTTTGTTGTATTAGTGCGAGGAGGGGGGGCCAGGGTGTGCTCTAATCGTTTTTTGCTATCCCAAGTAACTCCTTCTGTTGTTGTATTGTCAGTCGTTTAAATGCAACTATGAGGTCATTATCTTCTGACAAGCCTGGCTTGTTGGCTGAATTGTATCCCTGGCTGCGTCCTCTTCCCCAGCCACGACCTTTCTGTTTGGCCCTGCACGTCTTGGCCCAGTGACCTTCTTTCCTACAATAATGAAATTTTCCGGGTAATTTTCCGAATGACTGTTTATCAGAATCCTGGGATTTCCATCCCATAGCCTGTATAGCTCTAACTTTAGCTCCCATATCCCGATCTAATTGGTTACATCGATCCATCAATGCTGCAAAGGTAGTTCCTCTACTTTCCCAGTCCGGTAACACTACCTTAAGCATTTTGGACAGTTCTGGCTTTAGACCTGCCACGAAAGCTACTTTCAGGGGTCCAAACACTTGTTCATCCATTTCCTCATCCGTATTATTCATACCCGAATGTTCTAGCCACGTGCATCTAAACCGCTCGTCATACTCCAGGACCTCCTCTGTTCCTTTCTGTTGGCAGGCTACAATTTTTCCCCAGTCTGTCTTAGCTGGACTGAAGGCTTGCAGCCAGTGTTTAATCGCCACCCATCCTGCATCTAAATCTTGCTCATCCTGCCCCAAAGATTCTTCGACCTTGTCGTGCAATTTTCTTCCCTGTGTTTTTGGCACCATTATGGTCAAATTTTGCACTCCGTCCCAGGGATGAAGTTGATATATATTTCTTAAGCGGTCCAATTGGTCCCACGTTTTTACTCCCCCTTTCTTTGGATTGGGCAATTCCTTGGACCATTTATCAATTTTCTCTGGGTCTGCCGGATCATGAATTAAGTATTTTTCATACAGCCTTTCTTCGTTTTTTTGGTTCCGCCATCATCCGCAGTCTCTTCTGATTTGACTACAACTCGTCTTTTTTTAAATGGGAAAAAGCGCACCCCTATTTCGTCATCCTCCGTCACTGTATTGTTGGAGGATTCAGAATCGTATCTATTCCTCGGTCGTGTCTTCGGGTTTGCGCTTTTAATTTATCCAAACATGGGTACCCTGGGAATTGAGCAAAACATTTTCCATTTCCTATTACTGTCTCTTGACCTAATGATTTTTTTCCATTCTTTAATTTCACCTTTAAGATCTTTAACTTCCGCTTCCAGCTTTTCAAGTTCAAGCTTTTTCTGTCGCAGCTGTGCACAAACAGCTTGCAATTGATCCTTTGTACTGGTCAGTTCTCGATCATGTTGGGAACTCATTATAATTTCATTCCACTTTCGAATCTGTCCCATAACCGCTAGGGACCATCTAATTCACTCTTTATTTTTCATACGGGACCCTTTTAATCTCGTCCAAGGACCATTGTCCTTTGGAGGTTCCGTACTTTTGTTCGATCTTAATACAGGTTTTAGATAAGTTGAATTGTTGCTCTATGTATTCTTTCAACTGTTCGAGGATTTCATCTAGCGAAACTTCAGCTGGTGCCTGCCCACCTTTAACAGTTGTAGGCAATTCTTTGCTCTTATCTCCTGCTGCCATTATATTGATTTGTTTACTGGGGTCTCGAGTCATAGGCTCTCTCGCCGATCAATAGGTCGGTGATTAATTAACTAACACACCGCCGAAGTTTAGACGTCTATGGGACCTCGAGCCGACTACCAACTGGAGGGTTCGCAAACCGGAGGCTTTCGGAATCGCGTAGAAGGAGAGGCGAATTTAGACTTTTGACTGAGGACTTTTTAAAAAGAGGTGTCCTTACCTCAATATGTAGGTCCAATGTCCAAAGTTCAATTTCATTTGTCAGCGATCCTGTTCGTGATGCCAAAATTGTTAGATCTCTTAATTTCCAATGAAATAGGAACTCCGATTGTAGTTTTAACTTTTTAATCTTGGCAGAGAGCAACAAGCGGCTGGCTGATTGCCAGTTCCTTTGTCTTATTGAAACCACATGGTCAAAATGGCTGTATTAATACCGGGTTCAATTTACAGAAAAGAACTTGCCTTCTTTGACCTTATTGGCTCAATTAATAGTCTTTTAACGTTTTAATTGGCTCTCTACCCAAGGTCTGAAAATGTCAAGTTGATTGATGACTTAATGCAATGTGGCCTGTGTTTTTTCACAGCCTGTCTAAATGCAGCCTGGCTGTAGAGCTTGAATTCTCTATCACCTCCCCTGTAAGTCCTTAGACATCCAGCTGGTTCTAGAATAGTTATTCCACCCTTTTTCTTTAAGATCACATGTTTGGCCTGAGCCTTCCAGACCTCCTCCGTGAATGTCTCCCACTGTTCCGACACTGATTTACCGACAAGTAGCAGTTTCCAGTCCACTGTGGCCAAATCACTCCTCAACTTAGCAAAGTTAGCTTTCCCCGAATTTGGGACTTTTATTCGAGGCCTATCCTTGTCCTTATCCATAATTTAACTTGAATCTGCCTGAATTATGGTCACTGGCGCCCAAGTGCTCTCCCACGAATACCCCTTCAACCTGCCCAGCTTCATTCCCCCAAACTAAATCCAAAACCGCCTCCTCTCGTGTTGGGCTTGTTACATGCTGACTAAAAAAGATCTCTTGAATGTAGTTTAAGAATTCCGCACCCTCTATACCCTTCACATTATATTTGTCCCAATCAATATTAGGATCGTTAAAATCCCCTACTATTACTGCCCTATTGTTTTTGGACTTCACAGCAATTTGCCGACATATTTGTTCCTCTATCTCCCTCCCACTGTTTGGAGGTCTATAATACATGGCCAGCAGCGCGATCGCCCCTTTTTTATTTTTAAATTTGACCCATATGGTCTCATTTGATGATCTCTCTAAAATATCATTCCTCACCGCTGTAATAGTTTCTTTAATCAATACCGCGACACCATTTTTACCCCCTCTCTGTCTAGTCTAAAAATCATGTAACCAGGAATATTGATCTGCCAAACCTGCCCCTCTTTCAGCCATGTCTCTGTAATGGCTATAATGTCATACTCCCAAGTATCTACCTGTGCTCTTCGCTCATCTGCCTTACTCGCTATACTCCTTGCATTAAAGTATATACCATTTAGCACAGGAAGACCTCCTTGATTACTACTTACTAACCCTTGTTTCCTCTGTTTTACAGCTTCGCTTTCTAAATTCTTGCTATCCAATTTCTGCTTTACTTCCTCCCTATTGAATGTGTTCTCAGGTTCCCATCCCCCTGCCAAGCTAGTTTAAACTCTCCCCAACAGCAGTAGCAAAGCTCCCCGTGAGGATATTGGTCCCGGCACTGTTGAGGTGCAACCCGTCCGGTTTGTAAAGGTCCCATCTCCCCCAGAAGTGATCCAAATCCCTCAAGAATTGAAAGCCCTCCTTCCTGCACCAACTCTCCAGCCACGTGTTCATTCTCACCGTCCTTCTATTCTTGTACTCATTAGCACGTGGCACTGGTCGAAATCCGGAGATTACTACCTTTGAGGTCCTACTCTTCAATTTTCTTCCTAGATCCCTAAATTGTGCCTGTAAGACCTCATCCCTCTTTCTACATATGCTGCTGGTCCTGATAAGGACCACGACCTCTAGCTGTTTACCCTCTTCCCCCCCACCCCGCCCCGCCAGAATTCCAGAATATTAAAGTCCAGCCCAGTTATAGGGTTATTAGCATGAGCACAAACAAACCCCAACTATCAGAATGAACATGATTCAGTCGGGATGTGATTCCGAAGCAATAACAGTAGATTCTAACCCCTGCAGTCACTTGTGAACTCACTGGTGTTTCAGCAAGTGGGATGACCCAGTGAATCTCTTTTCACACACTGGGCAGGTGAACGGCCTCTATCCAGTGTGAATGCGTCAATGAATTTCCAGCACAGACGGCGATCTGAATCCCTTCCCACAGTCAGCACATTTCCGCGGTTTCTCCATGGTGCGGGTATCCTCGTGACTCTGGATGGAAAATCAGTTGAAGCCTCGCCCATGCACACAACACGTTTACAGTTTCTCCCCACTGTGAATGGTGCGATGTTTCTTCAGGCTGTGTAACTGGTTAAAGCTCTTTCCACAGGCAGTGCACTGGAACATTCACTCGGGTGTGTGTGTCTCGTTGCTTTTCCAGTCACACTGATACTTGAAATCTTTCCCCACAGGCAGGACAGACAAATATTTCTCCTTCTACTTTCAAAGGCCGATGATATTCAGGTCCTGATGAATCGACTGACTCCATCAGATCTTGACGCGATGTTTGGTTTGTGTTTCCTGTATGAAAATCTCCCCTTCTAATACGCTGTAAAAGGAGATAACAAAACTCATCACTGTCAGTACAAGACATAAATTCAGGATAGACACATCTAGTTTCCATGGAACATTCTTTCCTCTGTTGATCTTCCAAAGCTGTAAATCCCTGTCCCACACATTGTCCCTTCTGCTGTGCTGAAATCCAAATCAACACACAATTCTAAACTTTTTTCCTCCACTTCCAGTTTTCAATACCAATTCTGCCTTGATTCAGTTCTACACTCACTGGTTCCCCTCCCCTGAAGGTACTGACTCTGGCTGGGTTAAGTTCGACACTCACTGGTTCCCCTCCCCTGAAGGTGCTGATTGTGGCTGGGTTCAGTTCTACACTCACTGGTTCCCCTCCCCTGAAGGTACTGACTCTGGCTGGGTTCAGTTCTACACTCACTGGTTCTCCTCCCCTGAAGGTGCTGATTCTGATTGGGTTCAGTTCCAAACTCACTGGTTCCCCTCCCTCTCCTCCCCTGAAGGTTTTTTTCTGTTAAGTTAGTATTTAGTCTTTAAATAAAGTTTAGTTAAATCAGCGGATTGCTGAGTAGTTGCTGGGTGTATTTATATAACGTTTAGAGTTTAGTTCCACTTGATAGTTGCGAGTGTAACTCGAGGGATGACAGGACAGCTCAGTCCCGTGGATTGCACATCCTGTGGCATGTGGGAAATCCTGGAAGCTTCGCACAGCCGGGACGACCACATGTGCAGGAGGTGTCTCCAGCTGCACCAACTCGAGCTCCGCGTTTTGGAGCTTGAGCGGCGGCTGGAGTCACTGCGGTGCATCCATGAGACTGAGAGCTACGGGGATATCACGTTTCTAGGGGTGATCACCCCGCAGCTTAAGAATGTGCAGGCAGATAGGGATTGGGTGACCCCTGGACAGAAGAGGAGGACCAAGCAGGTAGTGTAGGGGACCTCTGAGTCCATCTCACTCTCCAACTGGTTCTCTGTTCTGAGTACCGGTGAGGACAATGGTGGCTCTGGGGAGTGAGCCAGAGCCAAATCTACGGTACCACGGGTGCCTCAGCTGCACGGGGGGTGGGGGGGGGGGGGTCGGAGGAAGAAGAATGGAAGAGCTCTAGTGGTAAGGGATACAATAGTCGGGGAGCAGACAGGCGTTTCTGCGGCCGCAGACGTGATTCCAGGATGGTATGTTGCCTCCCTGGTGCCAGAGTCAAGGATGTCACTGAGCGGATGCAGAGCATTCTGGGGGGAGAGGGTGAACAGCCGGAGGGCGTGGTCCACATCGGGACCAATGACATGGGTAGAAAGAGGGGTGAGGTCCTGCAGGCAGCGTTTAGGGAGCTAGGAGAGAGATTAAAAAGCAGGACCTCAAAGATAGTAATCTCCGGATTACTCCCGATGCCACGAGTTAGCGAGTAGAGAAATAGGAGGATAGAGCAGATGAATACGTGGCTGGAGAGATGGTGCAGGCGGGAGGGCTCTAGTTTCCTGAGGCATTGGGACCGCTTCTGGGGGAGGTGGGACCGGTACAAGCCGGATGGGTTGCACCTCAACAGAGTCGGGACCAATATCCTCGCGGGGGCGGGGGTTGCTAGTGCTGTTGGGGAGAGTTTAAACTAGCTTGGCAGGGGGATGGGAACCTGAAAATAGATTCAGTAGGGAGGGGAGTAAAGCTGGAATTAGAAAGCAAAATTAAAGAAAGTGAGTTTGAAGGAGAGAGGAAACAAGCAGGAAAAAAGTGTAATAAAACAAACTTAAAGGCACTTTGTTTAAATGGATGTAGCATTCATAATAAAATAGATGAGTTGACGGCACAAATGGGTATGATCTGATAGGCATTACAGAGACGTGGTTGCAAGGTGACCAGGACTGGGAATTAAATATTCAGGGGTATTTGACAATCCAGAAGGACAGACAGAAAGGAAAAGGAGGTGGGGCAGCTCTATTGATAAAGGGTGCAATAATGAGAAACAATATTGGCTCAAATGATCAGATGTTGAAACAGTTTGGGTGGAAATAAGGAATAATAAGGGGAAAAAGTCACTGGTGGACGTAGTCTATAGGCCCCCAAACAGTAGCAACTGTGTTGGTCGGAATATAAACCAGGAAATAGTGGGGGCTTGTAAAAAGGGAACAGCAATAATCATGGGCGATTTTAACCTCCATATTGATTGGACATATCAAATTGGTCAGGGTAGCCTTGAGGAAGAGTTCATAGAGTGCATGAGGGATGAGTTCCTTGAGCAGTATGTAACGGAACCAACCAGGGGGCAGGCTATCTTAAATCTGGTCCTGTGTAATGAGACAGGATTAATAAACAATCTCCTGGTAAAGGATCCCCTTGGAATGAGTGACCACAGCATGATTTGAATTTGAAATTCAGATGTAGGGTGAGAAAGTTGGATCTCTAACCAGCGTACTAAACTTAAATAAAGGAGACTATGGAGGCATGAGGGCAGAGTTGGCTAAAGTGGACTGGGAAAATAGATTAAAGTGTAGGACGGTTGATGAACAGTGACGTACATTTGAGGAGAATTTCACAATTCTCAAGAAAAATATATTCCAGTGAGGAGGAAAGTGTGTAAAAGAAAAGATAGCCATCCGTGCCTAACTAAAGAAATAAAGGACGGTGTCCAATTAAAAACAAGGGCATACAAAGTAGCCAAAATTAGTGGGAGGGCAGAAGATTGGGAATTCTTTAAAAGCCAGCAAACTAAGACTAAAAAAATGATTACGAAAGGGAAGATAGACAATGAAAGTAAACTCGTACGAAATATAAAAACAGATAGCAAGAGTTTCTATCGGTATATAAAAAGGAAAAGAGTGGCTAAGGTAAATGTTGGTCCCTGAGAGGATGAAACCGAGGAATTAGTAATGGGGAACATGGAGATGGCAGAAACACTGAACAGATATTTTGTATCGGTCTTTACGGTAGAGAACACAAATAATATCCCAATAGTGGATAGTCAAGGGGCTATCGGGGGAGAAGGAACTTAACACAATCACTAAGAAGGTGGTACTCAGTAAGGTAATGAGACTAAAGGCGGATAAATCCCCTGGACCTGATGGCTTGCATCCTCGGGTCTTGAGAAGTAGCGGCAGGGATAGTGGATGCATTGATTGTAATTTAACATAATTCCCTGGATTCAGATTGGAAAACTGCAAATGAAACGCCTCTATTTAAAAAAGGAGGCAGACAAAAAGCAGGAAACTATAGACCAGCTAGCCTAACATGTGTGGTTGGGAAAATGTTGGAGTCCATTATTAAAGAAGCGGTAGCAGGACATTTGGTAAAGCACAATTCAGTCAGGCAGAGTCAGCATGGATTTATGAAGGGGAAGTCATGTTTGACAAATTTGTTGGAATTCTTTGAGGATGTAACAAACAGGGTGGATAAAGGGGAAACCAGTGGATGTGGTATTTTTGGACTTCCAGAAGGCATTTGACAAGGTGCCACATGAAAGGTTACGCACAAAATAAAATATCACGGGGTTGGGGGTAATATATTAGCAAGCACAGAGGTTTGGCTAACTAACAGAAAACAGAGTCAGGATAAATGGTTCATTCTCGGGTTGGCAATCAGTAACTAGTGGGGTGTCGCAGGAATCAGTGCTGGGACCCCTACTATTTACAATCTATATTAATGACGTGGAAGAAAGGACCGAGTGTAACATGGCCACATTTGCTGATGATATAAAGATGGGAGGAAAAGCAATGTGCAAGGAGGACACACAAAATCTGCAAAAGGACATCGACAGGCTCAATGAGTGTGTAAAAATTTGGCAGATGGAGTGTAATGTTGGAAAGTGTGAGGTCATGTGCTTTGGTAGAAAAATTCAAAGAGCAAGTTATTATTTAAATGGAGAAACATTGCAAAGTGCTGCAGTACAGCAGGACCTGCGGGTAATTGTGCATGAAACACAAAAGGTTAGTATGCAGGTACAGCAAGTGATCAGGAAGACCAATTAAATCTTGACCTTTATTGCAAAGGGGATGGAGTATAAAAGCAGGGAAGTCTTGCTACAGTTATACAGGGTATTGGTGAGGCCACACCTGGAATACTGCATATAGTTTTGGTTTCCATATTTCCGAAAGGATATACTTGCTTTCGTGGCAGTTTCTTCTCTCGGAGGGCTCTAAATCTGTGGAATTCGCTGCCTCAGAGAGCTGTGGAAGCTCTGTCATTGAATAAATTTAAGACAGAGATGGACAGTTTATTAACCAATAACGGAATAAGGGGTTATGGGGAGAGAGCAGCGAAGTGGTCCTGAGTCCATGATCGGATCAGCCATGATCATGTTGGGTTGTGAAGCAGACTTGAGTGTGGCCTGCTCCTGCTCCTATTTCTTATTTCATTTGTTCTTATGTTCAACACTGTCTCATCAGACACTTCCATGACAGGTACAGCAAGGGTTAGATACAGAGTAAAGCTCCCTCTACACTATCCCATCAAACGCTAAACCTTGCCGATAATGAGCAGGGCTCAGGGAGATTGGTTGCGAGGCACTGCAGTGATGTCATTAAGCTAGTTTGAACAGCTAATAGTTACTCCAAACTTACTTAGGCCAGCATATCTGGCCGCACAGAAAAACCTTGTGGGGAGTTAAGAAAGCACCAAGCACGAAACAAAGCACAAAAATAATCATTTAATAACAAATAAAAAATACAAGGAAGCTGAGAGGACCTGCACCTAGCACCAAGATTTACAAAGCACTAAACAAAGCACCAAAAGTAATACGCAATTCATTAACAAATAAAAAATAGAAGGAAACCTGCATCTAAAGCACCAAAACCAAAGTAATTGATTGGATTGAAGACCAATAAATCCCCGGGGCCTGATAGTCTGCATCCCAGAGTACTTAAGGAAGTGGCCCAAGAAGTAGTGGATGCATTGGTGATCATTTTCCAACAGTCTTTCGATTCTGGATCAGTTCCTATGAACTGGAGGGTAGCTAATGTAACACCACTTTTTTTAAAAAGGAAGGAGAGAGAAAACGGGTAATGGGGAATGACAAGGTCCCACACAAGAGATTTGTGTGAAAAATTAAAGGACATGGTACTGGGGGTAATGATGTAGCCTGACATCAGTAGTGGGGAAAATGTTGCAATCAATTATTAAAGATGAAATAGCAGCGCATTTGGAAAGCAGTGACCCGATCGGTCCAAGTCAGCATGGATTTATGAAAGAGAAATCATGCTTGACAAATCTTCTGGAATGTTTTAAGGGTGTAACTGGTAGAGTGGCCAAAGGAGAACCAGTGGATGTGGTGTATTTGGACTTTCAAACGTCTTTTGACAAGGTCCAACACAACAGATTGGTGTGCAAAATTAAAGCACATGATACTGGGGGTAATGTACCGACGTGGATAGAGAACTGGTTGACAGACAGGAAGCAGAAAGTCGGGATAAACGAGTCCTTTTCAGAATGGCATGCAGTGACTAGTGGGGTGCCGCAGGATTCAGTGCTGGGACCCCAGCTATTTACAATATACATTAATGATTTAGATGAAGGAATTGAGTGTAATATCTCCAAGTTTGCAGATGACACTAAGCTGGGTGGCGGTGTGAGCTGTGAGGAGGATTCTAAGAGGCTGCAGGGTGACTTGGACAGGTTAGGTGAGTGGGCAAACGCATGGCAGATGCATTATAATGAGGATAAATGTGAGGTGATCCACTTTAGTGGCAAAAACACAAAGACAGAATATTATCTGAATGGCAGCAGATTAGGAAAAGGGGAGGTGCAATGAGACCTGGGTGTCATGGTACATCAGTCAATGAAAGATAGCATGCAGGTACAGCAGCCGGTGAAGAAGGCAAATTGTATGTTGGCCTTTCTTGCTAGGGAATTTGGGTATAGGAGGGAGGTCTTCCTGCAGTTGTACAGGGCCTTGGTGAGGTCTCACCTGGAATATTGTGTTCAGTTTTGTTCTCCTAATCTGAGGAAGGACATTCATACTATTGAGGGAGTGCAGCGAAGGTTCACCAGACTGATTCCCGGGATGGCAGGACTGTCATATGACGAGAGACTGGATCGACTGGGCCTGTATTCACTGGAGTTTAGAAGGATGAGTGGGGATCGAATAGAAACATGGAAAATTCTGATGGGACTGGACAGGTTAGATGCAGGAAGAATGTTCCTGATGTTGGGGAAGTCGAGAAACAAGGGACATTGTCTAAGGATAATAGGTAAGCCATTTAGGACTGAGATGAGGAGAAACTTCTTCACTCAGAGAGTTGTTAACCTGTGGAATTCCTGTACGCAAAGAGTTGTTGATGCCAGTTCATTGGATATATTCAAGAGGGAGTTAGATATGGCCCTTACGGCTCAAGGGAACAAAGGGTATGAACAGAAAGCAGGAAAGGGTTACTGAGGTGAATGATCAGCCATGATCTTATTGAATGGTGGTGCAGGCTCGAAGGGCCGAATGGCCCCCTCCTGCATCTATTTTCTATGTTTCTATGTAATAAGCAATCAATCAATAACAAATAAAAAGGTCGGCGAATCGGTTCTTTCTCACTGTGTAGATCTGCTCCTGGTGATATACCCTCAACCTCCTACTGACTGCAGCTCAACTTGCATGTTTGTGCAGTCAAAACTCAGAGAAAGCTCAGAATCTCTTTAGTGAACTTAAACTGGGGTCTTAAGAGAGCTCTTGCAACCCAGAAAGCAAAATGAAAAGTGGACCACAAGCAATCAATAAATAAATAAACACACAAAAAATAGAAGTCCTACCTTCAGCGGGCCACCGATGAGGGAGCCCATTCGGCCAGGGATAGGGGAGGCGTGCTTCGGGCCCCTCCCACACAGCCTGCAGAGCACACGCAGAGATTCTGGGGGCGAGGAGCTACTGCACATGCGTGCACACTCTAGCGTGCATGTGCAGAGATCCTGGCACTGTTTTCAGCTCCGGGACATGGCTGCGCCTCCATCGAGGCGAGGCTGGGGAGTGGCCAAACTCGGCCTGAAGATTTTTGGCGCCCGAATCGGTGTAGAAAAGCGGCGCACCTCTGTTGAGTTCAACAGAAATCTCTACTGGTCAAATTTGGACCCCAAGAGTGGGACTGTTTCAAATTTACCAATTTAGCACTTTGTTCTCACCAATGTGCGCGTCCCTTTCAATCTGCTGCACGGTTTCTCTTCCAGTGGTGGGAGCTGGTGAGCGGTCCCTTTAAAACTACTGCACGGTGTCTCTTCCAGCGGTGAGAGCTGGTGAAACCCTGCGTGGGACCCCGCGATTGATGCGTGACCGTGCGGCCGTCCACCTTTTGAGGGAACATTGATGGCCGGCCCTCAACAGCTCAGCAAAACTTGTTCAGTGGCCCTCCAGCCCAAATAATGGCCCACCCCTGCACTAAACCATCTTTAACGGTCTTCTGCCTCCTGACGTAGCTGGAAAAGCTTTTGCAATGATTACCATAATTGAGCACTCTCTTCTTTTCCAAAGATCTCTTAGCTTCTCTAACGGCTGCTTTTGTCTCCCTCACTTGGGGGTGATATTCCTCTCTATTCTTCTGTAAACTTAATTGATCTGGATCTGAACTGGGTTCAATGTGAAACAGTTCAGGGAATCAGGCATCATTCACCCTGAGGCCTCCGCTGGATGGTTCCTTAGTCGAGAATCAGAGTAGTTGCAGCACAGAAGGAGGCCATTTGGACCATCAAGTGTGTGCCAGTTCTTTGCAAGAGCCCTTCAGCTAGTTCCGCTCCCCCGCCCTTTCCCCGTAGCCCTGAAAATCTTTTTCTTTCAGGTACTTATACAATCCCCTTTTGAAAGCCGTAATTGGGTCTGCCTCCACCACCCTCTCAGGCAGTGCACTCCAGATCTAACCAGTAAGGATTCCTCTGGTACCGCGCCATATCCCAGCTTTCTCAAAATCCACTCCTGGAGGTCCCACTCTCTGAGCTTATAACCTTCAGCGGGGTCAGCGGAGTTCTACAGTGGAATGAACATGGTTCAGTCCTGGATGTAACTAACAGCAGCAATAACAGCAGAATCCAAACCCTGCAGGCACTTGTGAACTTGCTGGTGTCTCAGCAGGCTGAATGATCGAGTGAATCCCTTCCCACACATGGAGCAAATGAACGGCCTCTCCCCGGTATGATCTCGCTGGTGTCTCAGAAGTTGGTAATTGTTGTTAATGTATATACCCTGTACACTCAATGTACAGTTACATAAGACCTATGAATGTATCGCTACACTGTATACAATATGCCTTTACCACTAGAGGGTGCAACAGGTGGAGACCGAGAGGTCACCTGCACACCGCAGGTATAAAAGGGAGCCCACCTGACTGTAACCTCATTCAGGAGCTGCAATAAAAGGACTAAGGTCACAACAGTGCAAGTGCAATACCTTACCTCGTGGAGTCATTACTAGAGTGCTGGCAAACACTACAGTAATTACTGTTGAATCTGTTTCCACACACGGAGCAGCTGAACGGCCACTCCGCAGTGTGAGTAACTGGTGTGCCAGCAGTTCCTTTTTGCTTTTAAAGCTCTTCTCACAGGCAGAACATTTAAAAGGTCTCACATTGGTGTGAACAAGTTCCTGTCTCAGTCGGTGGGTTGAAGAAATGAATCCTGATCCACACACGGAGCAGGTGAAGGTCTCTCCCCAGTGTGAACTCGCTGGTGTGTTAGCAGCTCACATGACTGAGTGAATCTCATCCCACAAACGGAGCAGCTGAACAGCCTCCCCCCAGTGTGATTGTGTTGATGAGTTTCCAGCTCAGACGGGTAATTGAATCCTTTCCCACAGTCCCTGCATTTTCACAGTTTCTCCCCAGTGTGACTGCGTTTGTGTTTCGCCAGGCCACAGGATCGGCTGAATCCTCATCCACACACACAACATGTGTACGGTCTCTCCCCGCTGTCAACTCTGCTTTTTGCTTCCATGTTATGTTTAATGGTATTCAGGTCCCGATGAACAGACTGACAGATCTTAATGTGATGTTGGAGTTACATTTCCCATCTACAAATCCTCCCCTTCTAATAACCTGTACAATGAATATAAAACAGATAAAAGGGAGTGAGAGAGAGAACCCAGAAAAACACAAAGGCTTGTTGTAAAAGTGAGCTTAATGAATCGGGGAATTTTGGGGCAGGCTCTAGAAAAACAGTCACCATGAAAGCTGCCGGATTGTCACTAAAATCCCAACTGGCGCACTAATGACCTTCAGCGATATGGGGATCAGGCGGGAGAGTCAAGTTGAGGTCGAAGATCAGCCATGGTCGTATTGATCGGCGGAGAAGGCTCGAAGGACCATATGGCTAACTCCTGCTCCTAATACTTCTGTTCTGATGGAAGGGAACCTGCCACCCAACCTGTCCCATGGCTTTTACCACACAGAAGGGAAAGGGCAGCAGGTGAATGGGAATACCATCATCTGCAAGTTCCCCTCCAAGTCACACACCATCCGGACTTGGTCATATATCGCTGTTCCTTCATCGTCACTGGGTCAAAATCCTGGAACTGGCTCCCAAACAGCACTGTGGGAGTACCTTCACCACACGGACTGCAGCGGTTCAAGTAGGTGACTCCGCACCACCATCTCCAGTGTAATTAGGAATGGGCAATAAATGCCGGCCTTGGCAGCGACGGCCACAGCCCGGAACAAATTTAAAAATCTGTATATGTTCAATGGATTAAAAGTCTCTCCAGAAATACTTGTTCCTGAAACACTTTTCCATTGTGTGGACAGGGTGTGTTTAACAATCTAATCTCCCCCAGAGCCCACCTCCCCGGGGGCCCCGCACGGGCCCAGAGCACACCTCCCCGGGGGCCCCGCACGGGCCCAGAGCCCACCTCCCCGTGGGTCCCGCGCGGGCCCAGATCCCACCTCCCCGGGGGCCCCGCACGGGTCCAGAGCCTAGCTCCCCGGGGGCCACGCATGGGCCCAGAGCCCACCTCCCCGGAGGCCCCACACGGGCCCAGAGCCCACCTCCCCGGGGGCCCCGCTCGGGGAAAGGCTGGAGCTGTAGGTTGTTGTTCTGGGCCTGAGGCCCACAGCGGGTATGTGTGAAGCGGATAATGCGGCGTGTTGTCTCTCGGGCGGGCGGAGCCTGGGCCCGCACTCGGTGTGTGTGAAGCCCGCGGCCCCCCGGGGTTTATTAACCTGCTCCCTCCCTCCACCTATCTCTCAGCCGCTGCCTCAGACACAGCCGCCCCACCACGCATGCTCTGCTCACACTGCCTGGCTGATTGACGGCAGCTCTGGGCCAATAGGAAGAGCTGGGGCGTGGCTGGAGGACCGAGCGGGCGGTGGGTCCTCCAACCAATCAGAGTGTGCGAGGGGCGGGGCTGAGCCCGGATCTCCTGCACTGATCATGCGCGGGCGGCGGCGGCGACAGTTGGTGGAGCCCGGATGATGTCGGTTGTCGGCGCGGGGCAGGAATTGGAGCCGCGCGTGGGGCTGGTGAGCATCATAAACACCTGGTGTAGGGCCCAGGGCCAATCACAGCCCAGAGGCTGACCCCGGGCTTGACCCGCGGTGACAGGGTGAGCGGGGTCACTGGCCGCCAGCTGGGATTTGGGAAAGAGGACAAATGGGTGGCATTCGAAAGCAAATGGTGCAATTTGCAGGTGAATACAAAGCTGTGAGGGGGCAGGGTCCGCTGATCAATCTGTTACAGCATTAATAGCAGTATAGAGTACAACAAGCAAGTTATGGTCAACCTTTATCACTCACTAGTTAGACCTCAGGTATTGAGGGTTGGCCTCAAATCTGGGACATCAATAATAATGCTTCAAAGGGAACATTTTCTGCTGTTTTGGGGTAGGTGCAGGGAGTGGGTCTTTCAGTGAGTCGGACACGCTCGATGGGCCGAATGGCCTCATTCTGTGCTGTATGATTCCCTGAAAAGTGAGAGCCAGGGAGTGAGTGGTCAGGGAGAGCCCATCACCAAACAGGGATATATTACAGATATATAGGGAGGGTCAGAATGTATAAAGAGGTGACGAGAGCACAGACACCCAGAGACAGCACCTTCAGGGGAGGGGAACCAATCAGTGTAGAACTGAACCCAGCCAGAGTCAGTACCTTCAGGGGAGGGGAACCAGTGAGTGTAGGACTGAACCCAGCCAGAGTCAGTACCTTCAGGGGAGGGGAACCAGTGAGTGTAGAACTGAACCCAGCCAGAATCAGCACCTTCAGGGGAGCGGCACCAGTGAGTGTATAACTGAAGCCAGCCAGCGTCAGTGGTTTCAAGGAGGAGGCATAGAGGTTTAGGGAGGGTGTTCGAGAGCTTGGGGCCTCGGCAACAGAAGACAAGGCCACCAATGGTGGAGTGCTTATAATCAGGGATGCTCAGGAGGGCAGAATTAGAGGAGCGCAGACATCTCTGGGGGTTGTGGGGCTGGAGGAGATTACAGAGATAGGGAGAGGCGAGGCCATGGAGGGATTTGTAAACAAGGATGAGAATTTTGAAATCGAAGCATTCTTAACCGGGAGCCAATGTACGTCAGTGAGCACAGGGGGTGATGGGTGACCGAGACTTGGTGCGAGTTAGGACACGGGCAGCCGAGTTTTGCATGAGGTGAAGATTACGTGGGGTATAATGTGGGAGGCCAGCCAGGAGTGTATTGGAATAGTCAAGTCTAGAGGTAACCGAGGAATGGATGAGGGTTTCAGCAGAGGGTGAGCTGAGGCAGGGGTGGAGATGGCTGATGTTACGGAGGTGGAAATATGCGCTCTTGGTTTTCTGGTGATATGTGGTCGCAGCATTCTGGATAAGATCATCCGCTATTTTCATAGAATGAAAGTGCGGAGGCCATTCGGCCCATCGTGCCTGTGCTGGCTCTATGGTAGAGCTATCCAGTTAGTTCCACGCCCCTGCTCTTTCCCCATAGTTCTGCAAATATTGTCCCTTTAGTATTTATCCAATTCACTTTTGAAAGCCACGATTGAATCTGCTTCCACCACCCGATAGTAGTGCATTCCAGATTGCAACTTTTATACTCCATTCCCCTTCAATAAAGGCCAACATTCCATTTGCCTTCCTGATTACTTGCTGTACCTGCATGCTAACTTTTTGTGTTTCATGCACAAGGACCACCAGATCCCTCTGTACCGCAGCATTTTGTAGTCGCCATTTAAATAATAATTTGCTTTTTTATTCTTCCTACCTCATATTTTCCCTCATTATACTCCATCTGCCAAATTTTTGCCCACTCACTGAGCCTGTCTATAACCCTTTTCTGATTCTTTGTGTCCTCCTCACAACTTGCTTTCCCACCTATCTTTGTATCAGCAGCATATTTAGCTGCAGTGCACTCCGTCCCTTCATCCAAGCCATTAATATAGATTGTAAATAGTAAAGGTCCCAACACTGATCCCTGTGGCACCCGGCTAGTTACAGTTTGCCAACCTGAAAATGACCCATTTATCCTGACTCTCTGTTTTCTGTTAGTTAGCCAATCCTACATCTATTATCCCCAACCCTGTGAGCTCTGATATTGTGCAGTAACCTTTTATCTGGCACCTTATCGAATGCCTTCCGGTAATCCAAATACACAACTGCGACTGGTTCCTCTTCATCCACCATGCTCGTTACATCCTCAAAGAACTCGAGCAAGTTTGTAAAACGTGATTTCCCTTTCATAAAACCATCTCTGCTTGATTATTATGATTTTCTAAATGTCCTGCTACTATGTCTTTAATAATGGCCTCCAGCATTTTCCCAATGATAGATGTTAGGCTAACTGCTCTATAGTTTCCTGCTTTCTGTCTCCCTCCCTCCCTTGTTGAATAGGGGTGTTGCATTTGAGGTTTTCCAATCCACTGGGACCTTGCCAGACTCCAGGGAATTTTGGTAGATTACAACCAATCCATCCACTTTCTCTGCAACCACTTCTTTTAAGACCCCAGGATGCAGGCCATCAGGTCCAGGGGACGTACAACTTTAGTCCCAATAGTTTGTCTCGTACTTTTTCTCCAATGATAGTGGTTATTTTAAGTTCCTCGCTGCCTGTGACCCCTTGATTATCTATTATTATTGGGATGCTTTTAGTGTCTTCCACCGTGAAGACCATACAAAATATTTGTTTAAAGTCTCTGCCATTTCCCTGTTTCCCATTATTAATTCCCCGTCTCATCCTCTAAGGGATCTCTTCCTTTTTATATATCTCTAGAAGCTCTGACTGTATTTATATTTCTTGCCAGTTTACTCTCAGTCTATCTTCTCCCTCTTTATTATTTTTATTAAGTCAATACTTAAAACCACACAGCAGAAGGAAAGAATGTTCCATAGAAACTAGAATTGTCTCTTCTGAATTTCGATGTTGTACTTACAGTGATGCCTTTTGTAAACTCCTTTTGCAGGGTGTTAGAAGGGGAGGATTTGAAGGAGGGAAACTCAAACTACACATCACATCAAGATCAGATAGAGTCACTCGATTCATCAGGACTTGAATATCATCGGCCTTTGAATGTGGAAGGAGACATGTTTGTTTATTCTGTCTGTGGGGAAAGATTACAAACATCAATGTTTGTAATAAAAGCAGAGACCCACACACCCGAGTGAGAGTGTTTTAGTGCACTGATTGTGGAAAGAGCTTTAACCAGTTACACAGCCTGAAAAACCATCGCACCATTCACATCAGGGAGAAACTGTAAACGTGTTGTGTGTGGAGGAGGCTTCAACTGATCATGCAACCTGGAGAGACGGAAGTACACCCGCACCACGGAGAAACCGTGGAAATGTGGGGACTGTGGGAAGGGATTCAGCTACCCGTCTGCGCTGCAAATTCATCAACACATTCACACTGGGGAGAGGCCATTCACCTGCCCCGTGTGTGGGAAGCCATTCACTCATTCATCCAGCCTGGTGAAACACCAGCTTGTTCACACTGGGGAGAGGCCGTTCACCTGCTCAAAGTGTGGGAAGGGATTCACTTGGTCATCCACCCTGCAGAAACACCAGCGACTTCACACCGGGGAGAGGCCGTTCACCTGCCCCGTATGTGGGAAGCAATTCACTCAGTCATCCAGCCTGGTGAAACACCAGCTTGCTCACACTGGAGAGAGGCCATTCACATGCTCTGAATGTGGGAATGGATTCACGCAGTCATCCGACCTGCTGGCACACCAGCGAGTTCACACTGGGGAGAGGCCATTCGCCTGCTCGGAGTGTGGGAAGGGATTCACTCGGTCATCCCACCTGCTGAGACACCAGCAATTTCACAAGTGACTGCAGTGGTTGGATTCTGCTATCATTGCTGCTGTTAATCACATCCCAACTGAATCGTGTCCATTCCGACAGTTGAAGTTTGTTTCTGATGATAATAGCCCCTATAACTGGGCTGGAATATAATATTTTGATGTTTCAATAACAGAGTGTGTCGACATTTAATGTTCCAAGATAAGAGGAGACTAATTGATGTCCTGTTACTGACTGCACCATTTTGGGGCCTTTTCTCCTTTATAACTCTGGATTATTTCAGTTCTCATACCTTTGGTTACTCTCGTGGACAAGTCCCAGTTCCCCATACCTTCCAGCGTGCCTCTCCTAGCCTTGGTATTGAGGGAAGGTGTCAGTAACATGCCCGGGATCATTGAACACAAAACCCAGTCTGTGAATCACTTTCAGATACTGGACTTAGTGTGTGCCCCACAGCATCTCTCTCACCTTCGATGTGTGAATGGAGCATCACGCCTGCAAACCTGGGTTCAATTGAAATTTGAATCATTTCAGGAAATGTATTTAAGAAAATACAGGTCACATCAAATAATTGGCAACGGTTTAGAGTCAACAAGATGAACAAGTAAATATATCCTGGCCCAATATTCCAGCTCTACATTCACAGGAGAAAGTCTGTTATCAAACTCATCGAGTAGACAGATTATAGAACAATGCTAACTCTAAGAATATCTAGCATCTGTTGCAAATATCTTTCAAATCCCGACTGATACAATCTGGTGTTTTCCTTTCAGTTGAAGTGAATGGAAGATGAGAGGGGTGTTGGCATAGGGAACTCGGTTAATTCAGCTTCTGAAAGGTGTTCATGTTTAGTTCATTCCATATCGGGAAAAATGTGGTTGTTATCAATAGAGAGAGATTTCACTGAGCAACAGTTGGTGTTTGCAACCAACTGGCCATGGATATTTTCATCATAGAATATTTAGATTATAAATATTATGTTCGAATAAGAAAAAATCAGAGAATAGTGGTTTGTGCTTGCCAAAGGAAGACCAATGTTTTACGTGCTTCGAACATTGTTGATGTATGTTGAAGAAAATGCAGACTTGTGTCTCTGGACTATGCCATAGCCAAAGACTACCATATCAGGCAATGCCAGTTCCAGTTGGATAAGAGGTTGATGGCATAGCAAAAGATCCAGCAGTTAAAACAACATTATCTCCAGTTATCTGCAGACATCGAATGTCGCAGCATGCTGACAAAGTTGGACTTAAGAATTTAAAGTATTGAGTTAAATTATTGGGATCGATTGTTATAGAATTGAATTGTTATCGAATGGAAAAGTGGTGAAGTTATGCTAAACTTGTATCGAAACTTGGTTAGACTTTGTGTGTGCAATTCTGGTCACCATATTATAAAAAGGATATGGAGGCACTGGAGAGAGTGCAGAGAAGATTTACAAGGATGATGCCAGAAAGGCAAGCGTATACCTATAGGGAAAGGATGGTCAGGCTGGGTCTCTTTTCTCTTGAAAAAAGAAGGCTGAGGGGTGACATAATGTCTCTAAAATGATGAAAGGTTTTGATTGAGTAGACACAGTGTTTCCACTTGTGGGGACCAGCATAATTAGAGGCCATCAACATAAGATAGTCACCAAGAAATCAAATAGGGAATTCAGAAGAAACCTCTACCCAGAGAGTGGTGAGAATGTGCAACTCGCTGCCACAGGGAGTGGTTGAAACGAATAGTATCGATGCATTTAAGGGGAGGCTAGACAATCATATGAGGGAGAAGGGAATCGAGGGTTATGTGGATATAGTTAGATGAGGAAAGAAGGGAGGAGGCTCGAGTGGAGCATAAACGCTGGCATGGACTGGTTGGGCCGAATGGCCTGTTTCTGTGTCGTATATCCGATGTAATCCTATTGTCCAAGACACACTGCTCGAAGGGGAAGATAAATGACCTGCATCCAAACGCAATTGTTACTTTTGTCTTCTTTGTAAAATGACAAAAGTCTGGGCATAATTTGTTTGTGAAATTAAAACTGATTTTATATATATATATATATATATATTGCTAAGCGTCGCTGGTCAAACACATGGGAAGGAAAATTTAGCGGAAAATTGAGATAATTACGTTTTATTTTTGAAAAAGTCCCATCTCTGTGGTTCTGTCCAAACTATGTATTCAGAAATAAATTTTTCGGGGCGACTGTTATGCTAAAGGTAAATAACATCCTTCCTCTTGTAGACTGAATTGCTCTCTGGCATATTTTGGAGAATAAAAGGTCCAAGAAGAGGTTTGGTTAAAAAAAAATAAACATAGAAACTGGGTCAAAACTTGGACCAAGTGGGATTGTTTGATCGATGTTTTAAAGACAGTTTGATAATATTGTATTAGACAGTAAAGTTCTCCGGGCTCATGAATGAAATGGTTAACACTGTATAAAATATAATGAGAGTAAATGAGTGAGGATATAAGAGGAAAACAGGAAAGTTACACCTTCAAATAGAAATTTTTCTTCACTCATTGTTCCTGGGAGAATTGTCATAAATCACCTGGGTACAATCTGGTGTTAATGTAAATTCTTGTTAAAGTCAGTGAAGTGTAGGAAATTGCTAAGATTTCTCTCTCAGATGTTTGTGTCATTGCCTACACTGAACAATCAGAAAACTGAATTTGATCGCCTGGCCACTACCCGAGACATCGGGACCGTGCAGAGGGAGATGAGCAAAGATCTTCAGACACCCCACGATCTTTTGATAAGATCACCTCAAATGGCTCGGATCAGGTGTCCCATATGGCCTGATATTGGGATACCGCTGCATGTGTGTGTGAACGAGTCTCAGGCATGCTCAGTTATCGACAACAGCACAACATGAAATGGCTAATGTGGCTCAAGAGAGTGAGACCTTTTTAAACCATCAAGGCCGTGACAAATTCTCCATAGAGAAACCGACTTTGAAATAATCAGGATAGAGTTAAACACACTGCTACCTGTCAGAGGCATTAGAATTAACAGTAGCGAGAATGCTGATCAAATTAGGATTTCCTTACAGCTGGAATCGTCGTCAGTTTCAAGGCCTCCACTAAGTACTGAACAAAGAAAGCTTGTAGAGAGGCTAAAAACAAAAAAAGTCAGCCTGTCTATGTCTGGACAAGGTGGCCATGGCTGTGCACAGATCAGCTACAAGCTGAAGGTGGGAGAAAAGGAGGCTAGACCTTACAGGCTCCATAACAAAACATGGATCCAAGTGAGAGGCCATCTCCAGGAGGAAGCAGAGGACCTCAAAAGGGTTAGTTTTGGAATCCGTGATAAACCGAGGTATAGACCCTCAAAAGCATAATTTTGGTGGTAATAGAGAAATAACCCTAAAGCCTGCTCCTTGGGAAGATTGGGAGACCAGGAAGACTCCCCTGAACCAGGTGGGTTGGGACACATCCTGACCCCAAACACTAAAGGTATAGTGTTCACTTAAAGAGTTAGTATCACACCAGGACAATAAGTAATTCAAGAACATTATAAAATACTTCAATACAAACTTAAAAGATAATGACGGCAGGTTATTTTAAAGTAAGAAATGTCGTATGTTGATCAGTAATGTTAACTATTGGTTTGCCAAGTACAAACGCTGATAGTGATCATCATATGTAGGACTTAAATAAAATGACATCCCACCTCACAAAAAGAACTCGACCTATCCGATCCAGTAAAAGAACCCACATTTAATGGACTAGAAGTAACTGAATCAGGAAATGTATTATATAACAATGTGTGTTTTTTAATTGTTAATTGAAATCAAAAGTTTTAAACATGAGTTTGAATCTATCAACTAGATTATGTGAAGGGAGATATTCACAATTAATAGACAATGGGAAGAGAAGTAGTAAAGGATGTGTTAGTAAAGAATAGAAAACAGGAACCAAGGGATGAGGAAGATAGGGAAAACAAGGAGAATCAGTTTAAATCACAAGGAAAGTGAGAGCTGACAGGATAGCTCAGAATAGGAGCCACAGCAAGGTTAGCAGGAGTAAACAGAATAGATATAGAAACTGAATGGGAACACGATGTGGCTTACTGGAGGTATCATGTGTAGCCTCTGTGACATTTATGATGAATGTGGTACAGAAGGAACTGGACAAGAGAGAGAGTAATCAAATCCCTTTGTTTATTCATGAAGAACAACTGAGAAAATGGTTTAGAGGAACCACGTCATAGGCTTTGATGTGATGCAGCCAATAGGAATGGGGATTTTGGCCCCGAGGGAAGGAGAAAGAAATGAAGATATTAGACCAGTGGGATTGGTCTTGCCTTTGCTGAGGAAAAATGGAAATGAAACGAAACCTTGGACGGTGTACAGGGTAGAATCGTTTGTAAGGGTGGAGGACTGAGTTAGGTCCGATCCATAAACAGTATGAGTAATAGCCAAGATATCTGATTAAGAAGAGAGGAACTTGGATAGCACCAGATATGTAGTGCTGTACTCTGAAAGGGACAACATGGGTTTGTAGATTGTGGGTTCGCCCTCGACAAAGAATCTCCAGAATGCCAGATTGAAATAAATAAATGGGGCGTAGGCCAAACTTATACCATGTATAAAGGAAAAGGACAGTATTGTGTGACTACTACTTTCACGTATATGACTGTGGGTTCAACCCGATGCCCCAGACTGGAACATCACTTTAGCTTGATTCCACCGAGGAACACATGTATCAGTGCTAAACGTTGATTCTGGTACATCATCATAACGCAACTTATCTGCAGATGAGACTGCCTCTGGAGGATGAAGCCATTCGAGTCATTCCACATATAGGACACTATATTCTCCCTGTTTGTGGCTTTAAAGCTCATAATTCAGCAAATGAGGTCATCCCAGAAACACACAGTACAAATCATATAGAGGACGAGAGAGACAGAATGGGCAATCCCGAGACTTGCGAATCAGGAATGGTGGAAAGTAGTATCTAGTTAGATTGTTCCAGCTGGGATTGGTGATAGCACGGATAATAGCTTCAGGGATTCTGGTCATTGCATTATGCTGTAAGGAAGTCAATAAGGGAAATTGAAAATATAAGGAAAGGGAAGGACGCTGAGAGAAAACCAGGATTAGTAAAGACAAAGAAGGATATAAAACACTTTGTCAACAGGTAATGTAACCCATAAAAAAACCCGTGGAACAGGTTGATATGTGGACTCTGGTTAATTCAGCTTCTGAAAGGGGTTTATGTTTAATTCATTCGATAGAGGGAAAATGTGGTTCGTATTATTAGGGAGAGAGAGACAGATTTCACTTAGCAACAGCTGGTGTTTTGCGACCAACCAAACTACGATATTCATAATAGAATGGATTATAAATATTGTTTGGATAAGAAAAGTCCAGAACTAGTGGTTTATGATCACCGTAGCAGGCCACAATGCTTCTAAATTGTGTTGCTGATGTAAACTTGTGTCTCTGGACTATGCAGTGGCCAGAGACTACCATATTAGGCAATGCCGGCTCCAGTTTGATAAGAAAACAGTCTATAAATGTAAGCTTTTTCCTTTGTTCGTTAGCGTGGAGATACCCGTGCCTGGTTATACGTGCTCCATCTGTGACTATACTCCACTTGTAAATGGATTATAAACAGAAGACTGAATTCGTTACTACTCAAGTGAACTAACAGAAGTTTGTTTTAAATCAACACTTGGTTCTTTTTTTTAAGTTTGGAACTTGAAAACTTCCTTAGGAATTAAAAATCCGTTAAAACAGCAGAAATCATTCATTAAGCTATCATTATTAACCTTGAATAAAACATAGCTTAGTTAATTTCAATAATTCCAATTTAATTCGGACCAATATTTTATTTACTAAACACAATACAGAACAGATAAAATAAAACAAAATAGCACATGCTTACAGAACACAGTAAATTACATCATTGTTACCTTCAGGTGCTTTTAAGGAAAGATAAACTTGCTATAGAGGGAGTGCAATGAAGGTTCACCAGACTGATTCCTGGGATGGAGGGATTGTCCTATGAGAGATTGAGTAGACCAGGCCTATATTCTCCAGCGTTTAGAAGAATGAGAGGTGAGAGGCGACGCCCACATCCCATGAACAAATTTTTAAAAAGAGATGTGAGATGTTTAAATTTGATCAAGGACACCAGCCAAATTAATAGAGACACTCCTTGTCCTTCAGGACCTGTGTCCAGGGGAGAAGCTGATGGGTTTATCTGATCATCTTTGGGTTAAATGTTGTGCTCATCGAGCTGAGCAGCCCATGTCAGCATCAAACACTCTCCAGTCGGGCATAGCACAGGTTAGATACAGAGTGAACCCATCGGTCGCTCCCCGACACAGATACTGAGGGACAGGGAGTGTGCAGGACACTGACATTTCTCACTCAATAAGGTATAAATTGATCCTGTACCTCTCCTCATTAATCCTGGGCTCCACATGGCTCGAATCCTGCTCCTGGTTCCCTTGCTGTAACAGCACTGAGCTCAACCCAGCCCATAATGAGCAGGGCTCAGGGAGGGTGGTTGCTAGGCACTGCAGTGATGTCATAAAGCAGGGCCATCCAGCCCAGCTGGTCCTCCCCTTGTCCCTTTAAAGGTGGAGAGCTGGGACATCCTGTCTCAACACACATCCCCCTGTTCATACTGGGAATCCCCAGGGAAGGCCCAAGGCCCAGAGTGTGGAACACAACCAAGGGGGAAAGAGGAGGAGAGAAGGGGAGGTAAATCAAGGAGTGGGGATTGAGGGCCACCAAGCTTCAGTTTTAGAGCCTGGAGACTTCAGGAGGGATCAGTGAGTTCTGTAGTTTCAGGATCCAGCGAGAGAACAAGGAACAGATGGGGGGACTGGCGTGGATTCCAGCACAGCGAGGATGTAGGGGGAGCGAGATTGTGGCGGGCCATGTATTAGGGATGTAGGAGGGACAAGAGAGGAAAGGTCAGAGGAGCAGCAGTGCCCATCAATAGTGAGAGAGAGAAGTTGGGGGTCAGAGTGGGCCCTGGACAGGCCGGTAAACTGTTTCTTTGCTGTTACCCGCTTTCCTTCTGTCACAAATAGCCTCCTGTAGCCCAGTGACACAAACAGCCCATTAAATGCCAGCAATGTCCTTTGGTCTGGTGAGGTCTCCCTTTGTGAAACATCGGCTGTTTTAAAGCTTCTCATTCTGATTCGCTCACAGTGAGACAGTATCCACTGTCCCTTTTATTCCATGGGCTTCATCTTTGCTGGTATTGGTAACACGCCCGGGATCACTAAACACAAAACCCAGTCTGTCAATCACTTTCAGCTACTGGACTTAGCATGTGCCCCACAGCATCTCTCTCACCTTCAATGTGTGAATAGGGCATCATGCCTGCAAAGCTAGTTTAAGTTTATATCCAGGCAGCAAATCTATTTAAGAAAAGCCTGTTGGCCAATGAGACACTGTTCAGATGCCAATGTGCTGCTGGTTTGTCAGGAATTTTGCCTGTAATGGAAAATAACTGAACATTTCTCCCAGTGTAACCTTTGCTGTAATGAAATGTGTATTTTAATAAGCCTCATGTCCTTGTTCATGTCTGCTGCAATTGTGTCGAAAGAGGATGTGTGAAGTGATGTTGTTTGTATGGAGATGTGAAACATGGAAATGGTATCTGTGTGTGGCAGTGACACAGCCTTGTGGTCAGAGGCAGAACCATGCACCGATATCCTTGTGCTTATGGTTTGAGCAGGGTTCGTTCATGAACGCTCAAGCTAAGAGGTGCCAGGGATTGGGAGCAGCGGCAGTAAATAAAATCTAAATGTAAATTCCGATGTAGTTTATGTTCAATTATTCCTATTTTAATAGCTTTTGCTGAATGTGTCCCATGCCAAGTGCCAGGATATTGGATCAGGCCCACCCTAGAAAATGAGTTTGACACCTTGAGGTAGACAATATCAACCGGATTCCCCCATCCACCAACCTAACAAATTCTTTACAAACTCAAGCTAGTTTGTTAGACGTGACCTTGTTTTCCGGAATCCATGTTCATTATCTCTAATGGCCCCTTCCCTTTCCCCATGATGGAAAACAGCATTTCTCTGGATCCCTTCAAGCACCTTCCCAGTGATCGAAGTCACGTTGATGGACCTTCAGTTTCCGTGCTCTGACTTGTGCACAATTGAAAAATGGGAACTGCATGTGCTACCTTCCAATCTCAGGGAACAACCCATGAATCTACTGAGCTGTTGGCGATATGGGCAAGAGGCTGGCAGAGCTCCCATCCCATCTCTTTTAGCACCCTTGGGTGGATATCATCCGCATCTTACACTGTCAAGATTAACCCGCACGGGTTGCTGTCAGTGAAGAGAGATGAGAAAGACCAAAGTGCCATTTGCCCCTCTCAGTATGACCCTGAAGAGCTGTGTCCATGCTGAAGTTCTTCCCCCATATGATCCTCCCCCCAGCTTGTCCTCTCTGAGGTGATGCTAAACACTCGGGTGGGAAAGAGAAAAACCTGCAGCAATGTGTTGAAAGCAACACGAATTTATTTGTCTATATCCCGAATATTAAACTCCAGTCCAGTTACAGGAGTTTTCATCAGTGGAAACGAACCCCAATTGTCAGAATGAACATGGTTCAGTCGGGTTGTGATTAACAGCAGCAATAACAGCATAATCTAACCCCTACAGTCATTTGTGAACTCGCTGGTGCCTCAACAGGTGGGATGACTGAGTGAATCCCTTCCCACACACGGAACAGGTGAACGGCCTCTCCCCAGTGTGAATTCGCTGATGTATCAACAAGTTGGATGACTGAGTGAATCCCTCCTGACACTCAGAGCAGGTGAACGGCCTCTCCCCAGTGTGAACTTGCTGGTGTGTTTCCAGCTGGGACGGGTAGTTGAAACATTTCCCACAGTCCCCACATTTACACAGTTTCTCCCCAGAGTGACTGCACTTGTGTCTCTCCAGGTTGGATGATCGGCTGAAGCCTTGTCCACACACAGAGCATGTGTACACTTTCTCCCCGCAATGAACAGTGCTTTTTGCATCCATAGCTGCTGGATGATATTCTATTCCCGATGAATCAAGTGACTTCATCAGATGTTAATGTGATGTTTGGTTTGAGCCTCCGGTCAATAAATCCTCCCCTTTTAATATCCTGTAAAGTGAATTTCAGTCAAGAAAAAGGGTGGATGAGAGAGAACCCACAAAAACACAAAGGCACTTTGAGAAATTGAGCTTAATGAACTTGGTAATTTCTGGAGCCCGCACTAGAAATAGTAACCATGAAAGCTGCCAGTTTGTGGTAAAACCTAACTGGTTCATTTATGTCCTTCAGGAAAGAGAACCCACCTCCATTGTGAGCCCCACATGGGGAATTGTTGGTCCCACTGGGCCCAGAAATACTGGGGGTGAAACCCAGCAGCTTCTCCTCCATCTCCACTCCAGCTCAAACAGATGCAACAAACAGACCCACACAGGAGGCCAGGTATCCAAAGCATCTTTCTAACATTTGCAGCATAGTTGAGAGGCGATTTATTCTAAATTGCCCTAGATTTGTAGACTTGAGATTCTAGATTTTGCTTTGTACCGGAATCCAGGTCAGCGATTGGAGCATGGGCAGGATCATCAGAACGGCCCAGGTACAGCAGGCGGTGCGGCAAGCAGCAGAGGAGTGGTGAGGTCGGGGTGGTGTAGCGCCGGGAGATCGGGGCTGAGAGAATGCGGCCCCCAAGAGGCGAGAGTTCGGGGCTGAGAGATTGGATCCAAGGAGAGGGAAGAGTTCGGAATGAAGAGATTGGGGCCCACGAAAAGCGAGAGTTCAGGGCAGAGAGATTAGGCCCCACAAGAGACAAGAGTTTGGGGCGGAGAGATTGGGGCCACAAGAGGCGCGAGTTTGGGGCCCGGGGATAGGCAACGGCCCAGGGACAGCATGGGCCAGACCACACTGCGATCTATGGGCAGTAGGAGTATGTGCACCAGGTCTGCGCAGCAGAACTTGGTCTCCAGTCGTCTTGGTTAACCTTTGCCTCTGGACCAAGACCTCACTGTTCAGCCCGTGTGGTGGCTGGTATGCAACGGACACACACGGCACAGGCATCTCCCACCTCCCACATATGTAGTTTTGGACCTGGAATATCAGGTCTCATATTGAAACATCTGTGAACTCATCACGTTTTGGTGTGGAAGTGGGTCATCCTCGATTCAAGGGACTGCCTAATACTATACTGTACAGGAGTCCAGGGAGTGACTTCCGCATCCAGCACCAAACCCTGATACGGTGCGGCTGGGAATTGCTGGGCATGCTGTATTTCATGGTGTGGGGGAGGCACTGCCCCTGGGGTTTGCTGGTGCCGGGCCCAGAAGCTTTGACACGCAGGCTGAGAGACGCAATCGGTGTTGACCGGGACTGAGAGTCACACTCGGTGTTGCCTGGCGCCTGAGAGCCACACTTGGTGATGTTGATGCCGTGCTCGCTCCAAGCAGTCCCCGGGAGCCTCTCCGTACAGGGGCGTGCTCTCCAGGGACCAGGCCTACCCACGTTGCCCCCCTGCTGATGGAGATAGGGAGTATTCCGCCAGGCGGAGCACTCTGGGTAAGATCATCCGCCATTGTCACGGAGAGTATGGCACAGGAGGCCATGCAGCCCATCCTGTCTGTGCCGGCTCTTTGGTGGAGTTGTTCAATGAGTCTCACTCCTCTGCTCTTTACCCATTGCGAGATATATTTTTCCCAGCAGGTATTTATCCAATTCCCTTTTAAAAGTTACAATTCAATCTGCTTCCACCACCCTTTCAGACCGTGCAATCTGGATTACAACAATTTGCTGAGTAACAAATTATCCCATATCTCACCTCTCGTTATTTTGCCAATCATCGGAAGTCTGACTCCTCTGGTTACCTTCCCTAATGCCACTGGAAACACGTTCTCCATATTTTCTCTATCTAAATCGTTCATAATTTTGTACATCTCCATCAAATCTCCTTTTACCCTTTCCTGCTCTCTGGAGAAAACTTCACCAGGCTCTCCACATCACGGAAGTCCCATCTCCCTGGCAATATTCCTTATGCACCTTCTCTAAAACCTTGCCATGATTACGAAAGTTTGGAGCCCAAACTTGAACACAATTCTCCAGCTGAGGCCTAACCAGTGTTTTATAAAGGTTTAGCAAATTAAACATCAAATGCTGATATTTCTCTGATGGGGTTTAAAGGGCGAGGTCCATCTAGTAAGTTGGATGTGTCAATGAGACTGTGAACCTAAAGAAGTGCATTTAGAGTGGAGAGCCAGATCCAGTGTAACTGGGCGCAAACACTCCTGCACTCCCCACACATCACTTGTTTCCCATTTGGCATGAAAATAATGTGTTAATTGCAACAATTCATTTGATTTGGTTTCAAATAGTTTAGGATAGAAATTGAATCATGTTTCTATGATTTTTCCCCAACTCAGATTCAAGGCCTCAATTTTTCTCTTGATCTGTGTGCAGTCACAGGATTCCAAACCTGAGACTGTACATTGGGATTCCAATCCTGGGACTGTACTTGGGGATTCGATCCCTGGGATAGTACTTGGGCATTCTAACACTGGGAGAGTACATGGGGATTCTAACCCTGGGACCATACATGGGGGTTCTAACTCAGGCACTGTAAATGGGGATTCTAACCCTGGAACTGTACATGGGGATTTTATCCCTGGGCGAGTATGTGGGCATTCTAACCCTGGGAGAGTACATGGGGAATCTAACCCTGAGATTGTACTTGGGAATTCTAACGCTGGCATTGTACATGGGGATTCTAACACTGGGAATGTACATGGCGTCCAGGCATTCGGGCCCCCTTCAGAGATGACTGAGCCTCTACTTCCCCGCAGTGCTCCAGGTGTGGTCTAGCCAGGGCTTTGTGCAGCTGCAGAGGGATGGCAGCACCCATGGAACAGTACGAAGGCAGGTAGCTTACTACTGACTTTCATTTTAAACTTTTAATCAACTTGGGAAAACTTTTAAAACTTCAAGAGAAACTTTTAAACAACTTGGGGAAACTTTAAAAACCTCTGGAGAAAATTTTAAATAACTTGGGAAACCTTTTTGAAAACTCCAGGAGAAACTGTTAAAACTTCTGAAGAAACTTTTAAACAACGTGGAGGAACCTCTAAGAATAATTTTATTTAAAAAATGTTTTATTAAGCAATTGAATACTGTAACCCAATCTAAATAGAAAATTGTTTGGTGTGTTTTATTAGCATCATTTTCAGCCATTTGAAACCAGGTTACTCACGACGATGCCCAGCAAGCAGGTGTGCCTCCGACCAGGCGACCGCGACATCACTTGGCCTCTCCAGCAGCGGGCCTACATGTCTCTCCTCATCGACGGCTGGACCTCCCCTTCCCCACTGGTGGCCTGGCTATGATTCTTTCACCCTCCTACTCATTGCTGACCTCCCACTTGGAACTCCAGCAGACAACTGACTTCCTAATGCCTGCCCCCAAACAAGCCTCGGACCACTTACCAACAAGGGTGCTACTCAGCGCCGAGCTTGCAGCCAACATTTTGCCTTCGGCAATTAGGCTCATACAGAAGTGCCTGGTCTCCAGTCGTCTTGGATTCCGTGCCACTGGACCAAGACCTTGCTCAGCTATGCCACCCCACGTTAAAATAACTCATACACAGGCATCTTCCACTCCGTTAACATGAAGTTCGGGACCTGAAACGTCAGGACTCCCATTGGACAACTCCAACAGCAACAGGCCAGAATGCTGCACTACCATAGTTGCCCAGGAACTTAGAAGCTTTGACATCGACATCGCCACCCTAAGCGAGATCCGGCAGGCAGGGGAAGGCCAGCTCAAGGAACAAGATGGAGGTTACACCTTTTTCTGGAAAAGAAAACCAGAGGAAGAACGCCACCTTCATAAAGTCGGCTTCACCATCAAAATGAGCTGGTCGACAGCCGCAAACACACCCACTGTGGGGTTAACGAACGCCTCTTGACGCTTCAACTCACCCTATCCTGGAACCAATGCGCCACAGTCATCGGTGCGAATGCCTCAACACTGGATGCAATGGATGAGACCAAAGAGGGTTTTTATTCCAACCTCGAAACATCCCTGTCCTGTGTCCCCGCAGGTGACAAACTGCTCCTCCTAGGTGACTTCAATGCCAGGGTCGGCAAAGACACAGCCCTCTGGGGAGGCGTGATTGGCAGTGACGGGGTAGGGAAAGCCAACTCCAGCAATATCCTACTCCTGACAAAATATCTAGAACATGAACTTCTCATCACCAACACCTTGTTCCGCCAGAGGGAAAAATACAAGTCATCGTGGCAACACCCTTGCTCCAAACGCTGGCACCTGCTCGACTATGTCATCGTCCGAGCCAGGGATCGCAAGGGTGTGCGCATCACCCACGTCATGACAGGAGCTGACGACTGTTGGCCGGACGACCGCCTGATCCATCATCGATATTAACCCCAAAGTGGAGGGGACAGCAGAAGCAGTGCCGCAAGAAAGTCAATGCCGGGGCACTTAAAGACCCAGCTAAGAGAGCCCTATACAGCCAACGCTTCACAGCTAACCTGACGTGCCTTGATGACGCTGAGATGCTGAATGCCCACAGTGCTTGGTCTGCCCTCCAGGCCTCATAACCAGTGCCTGTGAATAGACACTTGGTCATTCAACCAGAACACACGAGGACTGGTTTGATGAGAATGATCAGAGATCCAAGAATTTATATTTCTGAGGCTCAAGCAACAACCCAACTCAGGAGCAGCAAAGAAACATTACAGGCGGCTCAAAGCTGAGGTCCAACAAAAAACCTGGCACCTAAAGCACATGTGGTGGATGGAGAAAGCACAGGAGATACAATAACTGGCCAACAGCCATGATGTGCGAGGATTCTTCATATCAATCAAGGCCACCTACGGTCCAAACTCCCAAGGCCCCACCCCACTGCTGGCCAAGAATGGGGAAACACTCATCAAGGACACCGAGGTTGTCAAGGCCCGCTGTAAGGAGCACTTCGAAGATCTCCTCAATCGAGATTCTGACTTTGACTCGAGTGTTCTCGATTCCATCCCACAGCATGCGTCCCGCCCCCACTTCAGTGAAACACCAACGTTGCATGAGGTAGGAAAAGCCATAAGACAGCTCAAGAACAACAAGGCTACGGGAGCGGATGGAATCCCTACTGAAGCGCTAAAGCATGGCGGAGATGTGCTGTTGGCACGAATACATGACCTCATCTCTCTCATCTGGAGGGAGGAGAGCATGACGGGAGATCACAGAGATGAATTGATCGTGACCATCTTTAAAAAAGGAGGGCAAGTCCAACTGCGGCAACTACAGAGGAATCTCCCTGCTAATCCGCCACTGGGAAAGTTTTTGCTCGAGTCCTCTTCAACCGTCTTCTCCCTGTGGCCGAGGAGCTGCTCCTGGAGTCACAGTACCCCACGGGGCACATCGGACATGATCTTTGCAGCGCGACAGCTGCAGGGAAAAAGGGACCAGTGCCAGCCGTGATACATGGGCTTTTTCAATCTTACAAAGGGAATTGACACTGTGGATGCCCTCAAAAATGTGTCAACATCCTTCGCCTGCCCCATGATGACATGCAGGTGATAATCCTTACCAACAGATCCATTACAGACCCAATCCACGTCCGGATTGGATCAAACAGGGCTGCGTCATTGCTCCCAACCTCTTCTAAATCTTCCTCGTTGCCATGCTCTACCTCACAGTCAACAAGTTCCCTGCTGGAGAGGAACAAAACTACAGAACCAGCAGGAAGCTGTTTAATCTTCGCCGCCTCCGGGACAAATTCCAAGATAACCCCAACCTCTGGCGTTGAGCTACAGTACGTGGACAACACCTGTGTCTGCGTACATTCTGAGGCTGAACTCTAGGATATAGTCGACGTATTTACTGAGGAACATGAAAGCATGGGCCTTACACTAAATATCTGTAAGACAAAGATCCTACACCAGCCATTACTCGACGTACAACACTGCCACCCAGTCATCAAGATCCACAGCGCAGCCCTCGACAACATGGACCATTTCTCATACCGCGGGAGCGTCTTATCAACAAAAGCAGACATCGATGAGGAGATTCAACACCACCTCCAGTGTGGCAGTGCAGCCTTCAGCCGGTGGAGGAAAAGAGTGCTCAAAGACCAGGCCCTCAAAGCTACCATCAAGCTCATGGTCTACAGGGCTGTAGTAATACCCACCATCCTGAATGGCTCAGAGGCACGGACCATGTACAGTAGACACCTCAAGTCGTTGGAGATATATCACCAATGATGTCTCCACAAGATCCTACAAATCCCCTGGAATGACAGGCGCACCAACATCAGTATGCTCGTCTAGGCTAACATCCCCAGCATTGAAGCACTGACCACACTCGATCATCTCCGCTGGGCAGGCCACACAGTTTGCATGCCAGACAGGAGACTCCCAAAGCAAGTGCTCTATGCGGAGGGCCCTCATGGCAAACGAGCCAACCGTGGGTAGTGGAAACGTTACAAGGACACCCTCAAAGCCTCCCTGATAAAGTGCGACATCCCACTGACACCTGGGAGTCCCTGGCCAAAGACAACCCTAAGTGGAGGAAGTGCATCCGGGAGGGAGCTGAGCACCTCGAGTCTCAATGCAGAGAGCATGCAGAAATCAAACGCAGGCAGCGGAAAGAGCGTGCGGCAAACCAGTCCCTCCCACCCCTTCCCTCAATGACTATCTGTCCCACCTGTGACAGAATCTGTGGCTCTCGTGTTCGACTGTACAGCCGCCAATAAACTCAGTTCAGGAGTGGAAGCAAGTCTTCCTCGATTCCGAGGGACTGCCTATGATAATGATGAGATGGGGATTCTAACCCAAAGAGTGAATATTTCTGTCCCTTCTCTGTTACAATGATGTAGGACTTAAACCATAAGGTCGGTACTAAGCATCACCTTTAGGGGAGATGGTGAGAAATTCGAGGTGTGGAGAGTGAGAATAAAATATCTGATACACTCCTTTACTCACTGGGACCCGGTTGGAAACAGACACTGACATCACTCACTTTGTTCCTGAACCAAGATGGCCGCGCATGCGCGGCACGACTCACCGAATCAAGCTGGCCGAGCGCTGAACCCGCCTTCCTGTACGAAGATGGCCGCCGTTAGCCTGGGCCAGTGACCGGGAGAAAGCCCCAAAACTGCAACCGCCGATATGCCGGTTATTATTCCGGGCTTGCGGCGGGCACCGGTGCTTTATGAAACCTCCCACACGACCCGCTGGTCCATTTTTTCCCTCCACCCGCTCAAATGGAACGCTTCTGCGGAGGGCATGTTGCCCCTTTCTCCTTCGCCACTACATTCGCCGCGCATGCTCCAAAACCAGCCACGACACGCGCTTGCGCACTTAAATTCTGTAGTTTGTGGTCGGCACCTTCTCGCCCGTGGTGCATACTGGGTAAATAACCCGCCATTTAAAAGCTGCATTGGTGAATAGAACAGGATATACTGGGATTGTATTGGGCATTGAACGATAATCATTCTGGCAGATATTGCTTGTTTCTGCTGATCTTAATAACCCCTATACCTGAGCTGGAGATTAATGTTCTATATAAATATTGAATAAATCAGCTTGGTTCAAACACAGTGTGTCGAATGTTTGATTTCTCCATAATAATATCTACTTAATGTTCTGTTACCGACTGTTCCATTTTGGACCTTTTCTTACTGTAGATTATTTCACTTCTCATCCAGTTCATCTTTTATGACATCAAATCCCAAGGTTATTCTGTTTGAGTATACGGCTTGTGGGTGTCATAAACTGAACCGAAGTGTCTTCACGTTTCACTCATATAACGTTCCTTTCAACCAACCATTGAAAGATCTATGTTGCTTAAGACTTGAAATCTATTATTTTGTACATTGTTTAACGATTTTTGAAAGTGGTTACTATACGTAATAGTCTTTGAAATGTGTGATCTTTGTAACTGTCTTTGCTGATTTTGAAAGTTTTGTTTGGTATCATTTCTTCTTACTTACATAGCTTGCAGAATTTCTTGCATCAAGATAATTGTTTAAATATTTCCATTATCGGGTCTTTAGCTCCTCCACTGATCCCTGTGAAGAACCTTTGGTTCGGGACTTGGTTTGGGTGCGGGTTTAGGGTTTAGTGGTTGTGGTTATTTGTTAGGATTGGGGTTAGTGGTTGGGATCGTCAGTAGGATATTAGGCACCTTTGAATCCCTGGCAAAAGACCACCGTAAGTGGATGAGGAGCATCCAGGAGGGCGCTGAACACCACGAGTCTCATCGCCGAGAGCATGCAGAAAACAAGCGAAGGTAGCGGAAGGAGCATCTGGCAAACCAGACTCCTCACCCAGACTTTCCATCAACGACTGTCTGTCCCACTAGTGACAGTGAGTATAATTCCCATATTGCACTGTACAATCACCTGAGAACTTACTTTTAGAGTGGAAGCAATTCTTCCTCAATTTCGAGGGATTGTCTATGATGATGATGATGAGGCTCAGGAGATAGTAATTCTCTGAACACCTCGAGTCTCAACGCCGAGAGCATGCATAAATCAAGTGCAGGCAGCAGAAAGAGCGTATACAAACCAGTCCCACCCACCCGTTCCCTCAACGACTATCTGTCCCATCTGTGACAAATCAGTGGCTCTCGTATTGGACTGTTCAGCCACCAAAGAACTCACTACAGGAGTCTTCCTTGATTCCGAGGAACTGCCTATGATGTTGAGTAATTAACTTAGGAATCATTATTGACAATATAAGTGTCACTGGACGTGTCCTTTTCCATTTCATGCCTTTAACCTCATGCAAACGAGTCGCAAAACTGCCTCACAAACTGTTCATTCAAAGAACCTTCTTTCCTGCAAGCCTCATTTCCTCCCTTCTTCCACATCTCTACAAATCTCACCGAACATTTAATTAGTGACATTAGATTTTGGTATTTTGGAACAAGAACAGACGGATACATGTGCTGCGCTGGTTATATCAAATTATCAGCCTGTCTGAAAAGTTCTTCTGACAATAACCTATTACAAAATTGAAAAAAATAGAAAAGCAAATTATAATTTAAATGGAGAAAATTTGCAAAGTGCTGCAATACAGAGGGAGTTGGGGGTCCTTGTGTATGAAACACAAAACGTTAGTATGCAGGTACAGCAAGTAAACAGAATGGCAAATGGAATGATGACCTTTATTGCAAGGGGGATGGATTATAAAAGCTGAGAAGTCCTGCTACAACTGCACAAGGTATTGGTGAATCCAAACCAAGAGTACTGCGTACAGTTTTCATCTCCGTATTTGAGGAGGAATATGCTTGCATTGGAGGCGGTTCAGAGAAAGTTCACTAGGTTGATTCCAGTGATGAGGTGATTGACTTATGAAGATAGGTTGAGTAGGTTGGGTCTATACTCATTGGAGTTCAGAAGAATGAGAGGTGATCGTATTGAAAAATATAGGATAATGAGGATGCTCGACAATGTGCTTGCAGAGAGGATATTTCCACTCACAGGGGAAACTAAAACTAGGCGGCAAAGTCTCAGAATAAGGGGCCGCCAATTTAAAACTGAGATGAGGAGGTATTTCTTCTCTCAGAGGGTTGTAAATCTGTGGAATTCTCTGCCCCAGAGAGCTGTGGAGGCTCGGTCATTGAATATATTTAAGGCGGAGATACATTGATTTTTCAGCAATAAGGGAATAAAGGGTTATGGGGAGCGGGCAGGAAAGTGGAGCTGAGTCCATGATCACATCGGCCATGAGATCGACGCCTGTTCCTACTTCTTATGTTCCTGTACCAGGCCCCACCAGTCACCATGTGATTCCACCGTGATATCTTCATCCATTACTCACCTTTTGCCCTCACTAGAGCTGGTTTCACCATCATGACCATTGCCCACACTAAGACTCTCTAATTCCCGAATGGTGCACAAACGCCAGCATGGATTGGTTATTCTGAATGGCCCATTTGTGTGCCGTATATCCTATGTAATTTTGTAGTCTCAGTGTAAGTGGTCCCTGGAATTGGTGCCTCAGTGTAAGTGGTCCCTGGATTTGGTGCCTCAGTGCAACCAGTCCAAGGATTTCATGTCGCAGTGTAAGTGGTCCCTGGATTTGGTGTGTCAGTGTAAGTGGTCCCTGGATTTGGTGTCACAATGCGAGTAGTTTTTGAATTTGTTGTCAAAAGCACCTCGTCACTGGGACTGAGTGCAAACCCGCAGCCCAGCATTGCATTCAGCACAGAATGATCCCACTCAGTCTATTCCCAATTAACACGGTCCACATTAATTCAACAGAAACAGCCCAGTGCCCACAAGTAACTGCTGCCCCGCATTTAACTTCAGTGAAACACGCAATTCTAAACATTTTAAAGTAAAAATGAACCCCATAATAGCACAACAGAGGTGATTAATTGCCAGTAAATCCCCTTCACTCATACACCTCCTTCACCCTGACTCTTCAACTCCCTCTCTAAATACAACTCCTCACCCCAGCTCCTCTTTCACCCAGGAGGTAAATCTCAGGAGCTTCTGTGTGACGGTGCAATGATCACTGGACAATAAAGCGCAGAGACGGCGGGGAGGAGGGGGGGGACGGGGAGGAGGGGCGGGGCGGGGCTGCTCATTATCCTCGATGTAATTTAATCCGCTTTCCCACTGATTACTGCAGACAGACATGGTCACCTTGGGAACAGAATGGTCAGTGTGACGTCACGTTCTGAACAAGAGCACACAAGACAATGTGTTATCAATAAATGGTAAAGGTAATAAACACCCCGCAATTGCATTGTAAACAAAATGGAAATAAATTGTTGGAAAATAATTGGTGAAGATAATAATTTATCTCTGTGGAATTGACTAGAAAACATTAGGAGTGTCGTGTTTTGATTACACACACACACACACACAAATATATATATATATAGCAAAGACTCTGTGTTTGCCCTTTTCAGTTGTTCTGCTCAACTCGACATTATATCGGTATGGATTTTAGGACACTGCGGCAGCCCATCCGGCGGTGCTTGCTGCGTCAGGATATAAAGAGACCGTACGCTGTTCCTCCTCCCACTGCCTGGGGGAATGGGGCAGATATTTAAAGGGACAGGGACTCCCCTTTCTCTGCTACTTTATAGTTAAAGGGACAGTCCAGTTTATCTTGGGGTGTCGGAGGACTTCACTAACAGAGCTCCCATTGACAGTCTCTCCCTTCTGTACTGTGCAGTGATTGTAAAGCTGTCCATTTCAGTGACTTGAGCATTTCTAAACTGATTTTGATGATCCAATTATATAATTTGGAAAGAGTCCAGAATTGTGCAGTGTGACGAAGGTTTCATTTAAAGGCGGAGTAAATTTTTTTTCAAAATATTCTGTTCTAACCCTCCCCCAACCCCCCAAATTTTCGAACACTGCAATACTGACTGGGAAGGTCCCAAGTTCAATCCTTGATCTGGGCTGTTGGTTGACCTCAGCCAAGGCAGCAGTTCAGGGGTTATAATTGTCCTTAGTACCATTGGGCTAAATAAGAGTAAAAATCAGCCACTGCCCCTGCTCTTCATATCGATCAAGTGACGTCAACTGGGAAATGCGTGGATGTTATCTGAGGACAGGATTACAAACATAGAAACATAGAAAATAGGTGCAGGAGCTGGCCATTCAGCCCTTCTAGCCTGCACCGCCATTCAATGAGTTCATGGCTGAACATGAAACTTCAGTACCCCTTTCCTGCTTTCACGCCATACCCCTTGATCCCCCGAGTAGTAAGGAATTCATCTAACTCCCTTTTGAATATATTTAGTGAATTGGCCTCAACTACTTTCTGTGGTAGAGAATTCCACAGGTTCACCACTCTCTGGGTGAAGAAGTTTCTCCTTATCTCGGTCCTAAATGGCTTACCCCTTATCCTTGGACTGTGACCCCTGGTTCTGGACTTCCCCAACATTGGGAACATTCTTCCTGCATCCAACCTGTCCAAACCCGTCAGAATTTTAAACGTTTCTATGAGGTCCCCTCTCACTCTTCTGAACTCCAGTGAATACAAGCCCAGTTGATCCAGTCTTTCTTGATAGGTCAGTCCCACCATCCCGGGAATCAGTCTGGTGAATCTTCGCTGCACTCCCTCAATAGCAAGAATGTCCTTCCTCAAGTTAGGAGACCAAAACTGTACACAATACTCCAGGTGTGGCCTCACCAAGGCCCTGTACAACTGTAGCAACACCTCCCTGTCCCTGTACTCAAATCCCCTCGCTATGAAGGCCAACATGCCATTTGCTTTCTTAACCGCCTGCTGTACCTGCATGCCAACCTTCAATGACTGATGTACCATGACACCCAGGTCTCGTTGCCTTTTCCTAATCTGTCACCATTCAGATAATGGTCTGTCTTTCTGTTTTTACCACCAAAGTGGATAACCTCACATTTATCCACATTATACTTCATCTGCCACGCATTTGCCCACTCACCTAACCTATCCAAGTCACTCTGCAGCCTCATAGCATCCTCCTCGCAGCTCACACTGCTACCCAACTTAGTGTCATCCGCAAATTTGCAGATACTTCATTTAATCCCCTCGTCTAAATCATTAATGTACAATGTTAACAGCTGGGGCCCCAGCACAGAACCCTGCGGTACTCCACTAGTCACTGCCTGCCATTCCGAAAAGTACCCATTTACTCCTACTCTTTGCTTCCTGTCTGACAACCAGTTCTCAATCCACGTCAGCACACTACCCCCAATCCCATGTGCTTTAACTTTGCACATTAATCTCCTGTGTGGGACCTTGTCGAAAGCCTTCTGAAAGTCCAAATATACCACATCAACTGATACTCCTTTGTCCACTTTATTGGAAATGTGAATGTTTAAAATGTATAGAGACATTGAAGTTGAGAACGTGGGAATTGTATAGGGACAGTATAAGCTAAGAAAAAATTCATGGAGGAATAGCTATGACATCTCGGACTCGAGACTGCGAAATGTTACAACACTAACATATATTGAAACAAAACCCACAGCTTGCAGAAAAACCTCAAGGTCTTATTAAATCATGTTATTAACCTGAAACATTAACAGAAGGTCTTTGTTTAAAATCAGACCATACTTAGGTCGGCTTATGAGTGGACAAAGCGAAAGAGGGACCAAAAGAGATAGGTTGAACTAGGATGTCACTCTAGCCCTATCTTGTTATCTTTTGCCGGGAATGTATAACTGTTAATGCTTTACGATGTAACTTCACTTATCCGTAGGGAGTGTGTACGCTCTATCGAGAGAGTATATCTTCTGTCTGATAGGTCTTACCGGCTGGTAAAATAAAGACTGCTTTGTTCAAAGCACAAGAGGTATTCGACTCAGTAATTTTACTGAACCAGATTGAGGTAAAAGAATCCAGGAATTTACATTTGGTGTCAGAAGTGGGATCTCAACGGACGACTGCCGAAAACTTGCGAATTAAGAGCCAGACTAGCCTTGGACGAGACGAGGGGAAAGTGGCCACTGGAGTGAGTATGATTTCAATACTGCTCCAGTTTCCCCCGGTTTCAAATGTCTGAGGAAAGTTTAGCCACTCGCTGGTTCTCAGGTAGTGTCTGAACGAGATCCAGGACAATCTGGTGAATACCTTTCAAACTTAGAATAGGGATAGAGAGATAGGGAAATTGCGCGATGACGCAAACCAAGTGGCGACTTGGAAAGATAGGTTATAGTTAGAGCTAGATAGGGATAGATGATCAATCATGGATCCAAAAATTAATAGGAAAGAAAAGAGACTCTTGTGAATGTCTGTTTAAATGAGAAATTTTACTGTGATTTTTACTGTAAAAAAAAACCGGGGAGTTATGGTTTGTTTTATCTCAAACAGAATGAAAGTTTGTTTTAACCCTTCGTAGTGTTGTCCTGTATGTGGGAGTTTAAGATTGTGAACCTTATTGAATTATGTAAATTCGGATGATAAGTTACGGAGCCAGGAAATGCACAAAGGATAGGTTTGTTAAAAAAAAAGAAAAAATTACATGGTCCCGGTGGTTAAAAAAAAAGAAAAACTTGTTGAAAGAAAACATTCAGAGAAAGCACAGCAAAACAACTGAGATGGATTCAAAAGGATTCAAAAAAAAATATTATATTAAATAACACGACCTTGAAGCTGGAACAATTGAGGTAATGAAAAGCAGTCCACAGCCTACGTGCCAGACTTCTCTCTAGTTATGGAAAATTTAAAAAAAGTAAATAGGTGCTGAAAAAAAAATGTTCTGAGATTTTAAAATATGAGAAAAATTCCACTGCAGTAAAAAATAAATAAATCACTCCTGTCCAGTTGGCAGAAAAACTCCATTAAATAAGGGCTTTCATTGACTGATTGAATTTAAACTGCGCAATGACGCGAAAGGATAGGGAAATTTGGAGACTAAAAGAAAAGAAATCAAATTTAGAAAATTAGGCTCACAGGGAATAAAATGGGGAATTCAATAGAGGATAGGTGTTCAATTCAGGTACGATGTCGACCTTGTATATCACTTGGCCTGTCTAGGCACTGATTGAATTTAAATCCCGCGGCAACTCGGAAGGTAGGGCCGACACAAACGCGCAGCGGCGCAGACGCGCAAACAACGCGAGACGCGCAGCGGCGCGAGCGTGCGGCCGAGAGAAGGAGGGCCGACGCGAACGCGCAGCGACGCTAACGCGTAGTGACGCAGAAGCGCAGCGACGCTAACGCGTAGTGACGCGAACGCACAGCGACGCTAACGCGTAGTGACGCATACGCGCAGCGACGCTAATGCATAGTGACGCAGCGGCGCAGCGGCGCAAGCGTGCGGCCGAGTAAAGGAGGGCTGACGCAGACGCACGTCAGCGTGAACACGTGGTGACGTGGGACGTGCGGCAGCATGCGCCCGAGTAAACGTGGGCCGACACGAACGCACAGCAATGCGAACCGCGAAAGTCAGTGCTAGTGTCAGTAAGTCTTTTTTAGTTTTAAGTGTTTTAAAGTCTTAAGTATTCTAATCGCGCGGCAACGTGAACCGCGGGGCGACGCGGGAATCTTAAGTGTTCTAAATCGCGCGGCGACGCGAACCGCGGGGCGATGCGGATCAGTGTTAGATTTAGTAGAGTCTTTGTTTATCTTGTGTTCTAAATCGCGCGGCGACGCGAACCGCGCAGCAACGCGGATCAGTGCTAGAGTCTTTGTTTATCTTAAGTATTCTAATCGTGCTGCGACGCGAACCGCGGGTGACGCGGGAATCTTAAGTGTTCTAAATCGCGTGGCGACGTGAACCGCGCGGCAACGCGGATCAGTGTTAGCATTAGTAAAGTCTGTTTATTTCGTGTTGGTTAAAAGTCAGTGTTAGTTTCTGTAAATTCTGTGTCTTTTTTTAAGTTTGTTTAAATTGCATGACGACACGAACGCATAACGACACGGTAATACGAGGGGCAGCGTGAAAATGGGTAATCAGTTGGATAAAACAACGGATGCGGATAGTCCGCTACAAAAGCTACGTGAGGAATTCACTGAAAGAGCTGAAGACTTTAGAAAATTATCAGGAGCCCTGAACAAATTATTAGGAGATGACCAGTGGCCTCTAGGTGGCACTAGAAGCGTAGAGGTAGTAAAAAAAAAGCACAGGGATTGTCAAAAAAAAAATTTAAAAGATGCATCACTTCTGTCAAGTTGGCAAATAAGTGCTATTAAATTAGGACTTTCATTGACAGAGGGAACACATGTTAAAACTGTAGACGTCTTAAAAAAAAAGAATGTGCGCACGAGAAACTTACTAAGAGATCCTCTGGGACCTCTGAGAAAGGTATTGACCGACTACATAGTAAAATGGCTGGGTTTGTGTTAACCGAGGCTGATGATGAAATTGATGAGTGGACACTGACTCAGCGCCCAACAGCGCCTCCTGCACCCCCTGGCCCCTTGCTCCAGTCCTCTTCCCAACACCCTCCACCTTACACTCCGGCGAGAGGAGTTAAAAATAACCCCATACCACCAAAGCAACAAACCCAAACTGACTCCTCATCCTCTGATAGCGATTCGGATCCCCAGTTCACAAGCAATATAGCCGAAAGGACCAGATCTCACACTCGATAGGGCAGAACTATATCTCACTAACAGACAGTCCCATAAATCTTCTAGTAAATCTACCAGTCCAAGTTGTGAAGTACATAGAAAACACCCCCGCCGATCGAGACGCAGAACTGTCAAGCAGTCAGACAGCTCCGAAACGTCCTCCGATCTAGGAATGATTTCCAGGATCCCAAAGTCCCGACACCAATTTCCTGTCAGACCAATGACAAACCCTGATGCACAACAAGCTGCAGACCACCCCACTATAGATGTCTATGTGATCTTCGAACAACTATTTGATTGCTCACGCTATCCGGACAAATGGAAAGGGCAGTTAGATATTATTGGCAGGAAAAGAAAGGGGAGGGGGGAGGTGCGCCTCCAACCCGGGTCAAGACTGAATACGTGACTAGAAAGGAAGAGCCATCTCGGGAGGAAGGATCAATAGAACCGCAGTGTTGCATACATGATTGGATGGATAAGCAAGGATACGGTTATACTAAACAACCAAACGGCCCGAGCCCTGCTAATAAACCTCCCTATTGTCCCCGGCATGGTATGGGAAGAGGCCGGGACTGGGTAAGAGGAATTGACTGTTTTAATTGTGGGCAGGAAGGACATTGGAATAAAAATTGCCCCTACCGTCAGCATGAAAAAAGAAGAGGAGGGGGGAAAGGTGGGAGAGGAGGATCTTACACTAACTTCTCCCAGAACAACCCCTTTGGTCAATTGTCCCCCGATTGACTACGCAGCTTGATTGTGCAGGGATCCTCCCCGGACGACGAACCCATTCTGAATGAGTGGCAACCCTTTTTGATAGATACGGGAGCCTTCATCAAAGCGTAAACTCCCTGCCTCTACTGAAACACAGGAACTTTCAGGATTCCTTGGAAAATCTCGACATTCCCAGTGTCAGAACCGGTTAAAATGGGTTACTAGGAAGAATCGGTGGAACATCTAGTTGTTATCACAACCAATCTGGACTGTAACTTGATGGCTAGAGACCTCCTCTGCAAATTCCAGTTGCATTTGGAGTGTGGAGATGATGGGATTATTGTAAAACGGGAAACCCTTAAGCGGCAGTATTATACCACTAGAACCCCTCAGTGGTGGTCTCTGGACCTGCCGCATGCACCCTATCACGTGACCCTAGCATACGATCCCAGTGGAAAGAATCAGGACCTGCAGAACTTTTACCAGGATCACGAAGGGGAAGTGAAGGGAATTCTATTAAGGGCTAGAGTGACTGGACTGGAAAGAGAGGCAGCTTTTGTGGAAGTGGATAAGAATCTGTGGAAACAGCCCATAACAATGGCACCGCATATTGCTCGTGAAGTATTAGCCCCTCACCATGCTAAAGATTTGGGAGTTATGGTACGCAAGGCCATAGATGAGGCTGACCCTACCAGCCGGGATGTGCAAATCGTAAAACATGGCCGAAACAGTCCAATTTCATGGGGACCCCGAGAAGGTCTTAACGACTCTACAGCATCATACTGGCTCGGACATACCTGACTATGTGGATCCTCATGTGTGGGCAGAGGACCCCTCCCAAGTGGGTTATACTCCCATTGATCCGATTGAGATCCCAGTGCAGGGCAATATGGACTGGCCCTCTATCCGACAGAACCCACTGAAATCACAGGCAATCCTAAACTGACCTTTCGGCACTGTACTGCCATCAATCCGGCTTGTTTTCTTATCGAGCCACCCCAAGATGAGGAAGAACCCAGTCATGATTGTTTATCCTTAATTCAGGAGGCCACATCGGTCAGGGAGGATTTAGTTGATGTACCAATGGAGGATCCAGACTGTATTATGTATGTAGACGGAAGTTCTTCCATTGACCCAGAAGGCAGACTAAATTCTGGATAAGCCATAGTAAACCAGGAGAATCAGATCGTAGAATCTGCCGCCTTTGAGACCGCCTATTCCGCCCAACAAGCTGAACTTTTCGCCCTTACCAGAGCCTGTATCCTGGCTAAAGACCTCAAGGTTAATATCTATACCGACTCTGGGCATGCCTTTGGGGTAGCCCATGATTTCGGACAATAATGGAAAAATAGGGGATTCCTAACCTCACAGAGATATTTCATAAACAGCTAGTATCTGATTTGTTGCAAGCCCTCATGTTCCCCAAACGCATTGCCATTGTCAAATGTACCGCCCACACTACCGGAAATTCTCTGGTTGATATAGGGAATCGTTGTGCTGACCAAGAGGCCAAACAGGCCTCTCATGACCAACAGATGGTAGTGCCCAAAATTATGAGTAAGACTAAAAATCCTGCGAAGGATAAGTTAGCCTCGGAAAAACCAATGCCAACCATCCAAGATGTTATAAAAGCACAGGAGGACGCTCCTGAAAATGATACACTGTTGTGGAAATATTATGCATGTACTTATGACAATGTTTCTAAACTCTGGACCACTCCCGCGGAAAAGACTTGCATGTCTGACAAGTTGGCTCTATGGGTTATTGAATGTATGCATTTTGCTACTCATTGTGGAGCAAGGACCACGAGTAACACACTTTTGGCTACTTGGTGGCACCCTAGACTCCAGGCGCTCACCCAGAACATCAGTAGTCGTTGCCTGGTTGGCCAGCAACATAATCCAGTGAAGGGAGTACCCTGTGATTGGGGTAAAACGCCCCTACCCGAAGGTCCCTTTGAGACATTTTAGTTGGACTACATTGAGTTGTAAAAAGTTCAGTGTTACAAATATGTGTTAGTAATAGTAAATGTGTTTAGCAGATGGATTGAAGCCTACCCTAACCTGGACAATAAAGCTCAAACTGTTGTTAAGGTGTTAATGAGGGAAATTGTTCCTAGATATGAGATCTCAGCTCGACTGATGACCACCTATGTTCTTTCTCTGACTCAGGCTCTGCGACTAGTTCACAACCAGGTTCAAGATGCTCACCTCGACCTTCCAGTTTTACCCGAATTGTCCCTCGTGGCACCAGGGAAGTATGGATTCGGAAGGGATTAGAGCCACAATGGGAGGGGCCATTTCAGGTGTTACTCACTACCCCCACTGCAGCCAAGGTTGAGGGGAAAAGTGCCTGGGTTCACCTGCACCACTGCAAGCTCACCACCCCCCACCGAACTTATTTTACTGGTTATTCTAACTCCTGTTTCTGTTCAAGACTTCCTCTACTCCATAGCTGAACAAGGCCGTTGGCATCCTAATTGGAACGTGGACCAGTTTGAACTTTTACCCGTAATGATAGACAGCCAGCTACACCGACAGTGACCTGAGAAGAGAGACGGGAAAACTGAACTCTTTTAATCAGCAAAATAATTGGACTATTTATCTGAATCCTGAACCATAAGATGAAGCTGTCTGTATGCCACAGTCTGTATACTAGTGTTGATATATGACAGTTTCGGCGCATGGGAGGGGAGACAGAGACGAGAGCTACATGTCTTATGTGTATGCGCAAAATGGGAACTTTTCTGGATATCAGGTGTGTTCACATTTCCTATACATTTTACTCCTAGAATGATCCTAAGTGTTATCATGGAATGATAAAAGGGGGGAATGTGAATGTTTAAAATGTATAGAGACATTGAAGTTGAGAACGTGGGAATTGTATAGGGACAGTATAAGCTAACAAACAATTCATGGAGGAATAGCCATGTCATCTCGGACTCGAGACTGCGAAATGTTACAACACTAACATATATTGAAACAAAACCCACAGCTTGCAGAAAAACCTCAAGGTCTTATTAAATCATGTTATTAACCTGAAACATTAACAGAAGGTCTTTGTTTAAAATCAGACCATACTTAGGTCGGCTTATGAGTGGACAAAGGGAAAGAGGGACCGAAAGAGATAGGTTGAACTAGGATGTCACTCTAGCCCTATCTTGTTATCTTTTGCCGAGAATGTATAACTGTTGTCGCTTTACGATGTAACTTCACTTATCCGTAGGGAGTGTGTACGCTCTATTGAGAGAGTATATCTTCTGTCTGATAGGTCTTACCGGCCGGTAAAATAAAGACTGCTTTGTTCAAAGCACAAGAGTTATTCGACTCAGTAATTTTACTGAACCAGATTGAGGTAAAAGAATCCAGGAATTTACAGAAACATCCTCACAAAATTCCAGAAGATTTGTCAAGCATGATCTCCCTTTCACAAATCCATGCTGACTTGGACCTATCATGTCACCATTTTCCAAATGCGCTGCTATGACATCCTTAATAATTGATTCCATCATTTTACCCACTACTGAGGTCAGGCTGACCGGTCTATAATTCCCTGCTTTCTCTCTCCCTCCTTTTTTAAAAAGTGGGGTTACATTGGCTACACTCCACTCGATAGGAACTGATCCAGAGTCAATGGAATGTTGGAAAATGACTGTCATTAGACAACACTAGCAAACACTCCCCCTTGGACATTGGTTCCGGTGCTGCCCAGGTGCAGACCGTCCGGTTTGTACTGGTCCCACCTCTCCCAGAACCGGTTCCAATGCCCCAAGAATTTGAATCCCTCCCTGCTGCACCACTGCTCAAGCCATGTATTCATCTGCGCTATCCTGCGATTCCTACTCTGACTAGCACGTGGCACAGGTAGCAATCCCGAGATTACTACTTTTGAGGTCCTACTTTTTAATTTAGCTCCTAGCTCCTTAAATTCTTTTCGTAGGACCTCATCCCTTTTTTTACCTATGTCGTTGGTACCAATGTGCACCACGACAACTGGCTGTTCTCCCTCCCATTTCAGAATGTCCTGCACCCGCTCCGAGACATCCTTGACCCTTGCACCAGGTAGGCAACATACCATCCTGGAGTCTCGGTTGCGTCTGCAGAAACGCCTATCTATTCCCCTCACCATCGAATCCCCTATCACTATCGCGCTCCCAATCTTTTTCCTGCCCTCCTTTGCAGCAGGGCCACCTACGGTGCCATGAACTTGGCTGCTGCTGCCCTCCCCTGATGAGTCATCCTCCCCAACAGTACTCAAAGCAGTGTATCTGTTTTGCAGGGGGATGACCACAGGGGACACATGCACTATCTTTCTTGCACTGCTCTTCCTGCTGGTCTTCCATTCCCTATCTGGCTGTGGACCCTTCTCCTGCGGTAAGACCAACTCACTACACGTGATACTCACGTCATTCTCAGCATCGTGGATGCTCCAGAGTGAATCCACCCTCAGCTCCAATTCCGCAACGCGGACCGTCAGAAGCTGGAGGCGGATACACTTCCCACACACGTAGCGCCCAGGGACACCGGAAGTGTCCCCGAGTTCCCACATGGTACAGGAGGAGCATATCACGTGACCGAGCTCTCCTGCCGTGTTTTAACCTTAGATACCCTTAAATTGGTAATAACAATGCTAAAGTTCACTTACTGATATAAAAAATAGAATGAAAAGCTACTCACCAATCACCAGCCAATCACTTACCCCATTGGCTGTGACGTCACTTTTTGATTACTTTCTACTTTTATTTTGCTTTCTCTCCCGCTGTAGCTGCACCGGTACGCTGGCTCTCGATCTCCCGCTGGGCCTTTTATAGGCCGCTCCGACACTGCTCCACCTCTCGATCTCCCGCTGGGCCTTTTACAGGCCGCTCCGACACTGCTCCACCTCTCGATCTCCCACTGGGCCTTTTATAGGCCGCTCCGACACTGCTCCACCTCTCCATCTCCCGCTGGGCCTTTTATAGGCCGCTCCCGCCTCTCACCAACTGCCGCTGGCTCTCGATCTCCCGCTGGGCCTTTTATAGTCCGCTCCCGCCTCTCACCAACTGCCGCTGGCTCTCGATCTCCCGCTGGGCCTATTATAGGTCGCTCCCCTCTCACCAACTGCCGCTGGCTCTCGATCTCCCGCTGGGCTTTTGATAGGTCGCTCCCCTCTCACCAACTGCCGCTGGCTCTCGATCTCCCGCTGTGCTTTTGATAGGTCGCTCCCCTCTCACCAACTGCCGCTGGCTCTCGATCTCCCGCTGGGCTTTGAGACTGTGATGCCTACCACGGTGGAAATCCTGCTGGCACTCACTGTGTCGACTGGCTGTGAGGCACGAGAGGTTTACTAATCTCTGTGGAATTGCGCCAAGTCAGATTCAGCACTTTCTGGAGATAATAAATCTCAGGCGATGAAAGGAATGTTGATTTTAGAGAGTGAGGATGGAGGGGAGAGTCTTGAATAAGGAATTTATAGCTTCGGGGCGGACAGGAGAGGACAGGATGTTCTGTAGAATCCGGAATTGTCTGTTCTGAATTTCAATCCTTTACTTAAAGTAACAACGTTTGTAAACACCATTTGCAGGGTATTAGAAGAGGAGGATCTGCAGCTGGGAAACTCAAACCGGACATCACGTCAAGATTTGAGAGATTCCCTGGATTGATCAGGATCACCTTATCATCAGCCTTTGTAAAAACACCAATCACAGCGGGGAGAAACAGGACACATGTTCTGTGTGTGGATGTACCTTCAACCAATCGTTCAGCTTGTGAGACTCGTGCGCCCACCTGACTCAACACTGTAAATGGGAATGGATGCTGTTGCACGTGGAAATGGATGCTGTTGCACGTGGGAATGGATGCTGTTGCACGTGGAAAGTGATTCAGTTGCTCATCTCACCAATTGACATTCGAGGCGTTAGATAACAGACTTTCTCCTGTGAATATAGAGCTAGATTATTAGGCTGTGATGTGTTTACTTATTCATCTAGTTGATTCTAAACCTTTGCCAATTATTTGATGTGATTGGTTTAGAGAGAGATGCTGTGGGGCACACACTAAGTCCAGTATCCGAAAGTGATTAAGAGACTGGGTTTTATGTTTCGGGATTCCGGGCGTGTTTCTGACACCTTTGCTCAATACCAAGGCAAGGAGAGGTACTCTGGAAGGTAAGAGGAACTGGGACTTGTCCCTGAGAGTAACCGAAGATATGAGACTGAAATAATCTCGAGTTAGAAAGGAGAAAATGCACAAAATGGTGCAGTCAATAACAGTAAATAACTTAGTCTCCTCTTATCTTGGAGACATCAAATATCGACACACTCTGTTATTTAAAATGTCAAAATATTAAACTCCAGCCCAGTTATAGGGGTTATTCACATCAACAGAAACAAATTCCAACCAATACAACAAACATGATTCAGTCAGGAAGCCATTAACATCAGCAATAACAGCAGAATCTAACCCCTGCAGTCACTTGTGAACTCGCTGGTGTGTCAGCAGGTTGGATGACTGAGTGAATCACTTCCCACACTCAGAGCAGGTGAACAGCCTCTCCCTAATCTGACTGTGACAATTCATTTCCAGTTTACAAGGTTGGGTTCAGTTCTGCACCCGCTGTGCGCAGAGTGAGAATAAAATCAATGAGCTGCTAATTCTCTCTGCTGGGCACTGGGTCTTCTGTGCTGGCCCAATAGGGTGAGCCCGTGCTGCCCCAATAAGGTGAGCCCGGGCTGGCCAGTAGGCTGAGCCACGGCTGGCCCAAAAGAGTGCAATTGAGTGGCCCAATCGGGTGAGCCCGTGCTGGCCCAATCGGGTGAGTCCGGGCTGGCCCAATAGTGTGAGACTGAGATGGCACAATAGGGTGAGCCTGTGCTGGCACAATAGGGTGAGGCCGTGTGGCCCAACAGGGTCAGCCCATGCTTGCCCAATTGGATGAGCCCATGCTGGCCCAATAGTGGGATCCTGGACTGGACCAATAAGGTGAGTCTAGGCTGGAACAATAGGGTAAGCCCGTGCTGGCCCAATAGGGTGAGCCCATGCTGGTTTAATAGGGTAAGCCCGGGCTAGCCCAATAGGGTGAGCCCAGGCTGGCCCAATAGGATGAGTCGGGCTGGTCCAGAGTCAACAGGCAATAATCAGCACAAGAAGGCTCCCTTTCATGGGCCATTGACCTGGTCACAAATATGTGGTCCAATGAAAACTGACAGACACCCTGAAGCCCCGCCCACCCATTGTCCCTGCCGAAAAAGCCATGCATGCGCCGTGAGACCCGCCCTGACCAAGATGGCGGCCGCTGAGCCCGCTCTCCCATTCCCCACCCTGACCAAGATGGCGACCGCTGAGCCGGCTCTCCCATTCCCCACTCTGACCAATATCGCGGACGGTGAGCCCGCTCCCCCGGACGCTCATTGACCGTGCCTGTAACCGGTGGGTAAACACGCGGTCTGCAGGCTGTGATTCGGGGCCTGGGGACGAGCCCGGGTGTGTGTGAAGCGGATGGTGCGGAGTGTTGTCTCTCAGGCCTGGGCCCGCACTCAGGCTGTGTGACCCCTCTCACTCCCCGGGTTTATTAACCCAGGAAACTATTGGTTCTGCACTTTGTGATTGACAAGCGGCAAGCCCCGCCCCCTCCAGGCCTGAATCATTCCATGCAGGTGGTGCAGAGAAATAGGACTTGGGTAAGGCACTTCGGCTGGGGGAGACATGCACTGGGACTGGGTTAAGGCTCTTCATCTGGGGGCGGCATACACTGGGACTGGGGTAAGGCACTTCGACTGGGGTAGGCCGACACTGGGACTGGGATAAGGCACTTCAACTGGGGGAGGCCGAGACTGGGACTGGGATAAGGCACTTCAACTGGGGGAGGCATACACTTGGACTGGGGTAAGGCACTTTGGCCCTGAAGAGATACACTGGGACTAGAAAACGCACTTCAACTGTGGGAGGGATACACTGGGACTGGAACAAGGCACTTCAACTGGGGGAGGCATGCACTGGGATTGGGGTAAGGCACTTCAACTGGGGGAGGGATACACTTGGACTGGAGTAAGGCACTTTGGCTGGGGAGGGATACACTCAGATTGGGGTAAGGCACTTCAACTGGGGGAGGCATACACTGCAACTGGAGTAAGGCACTTCAACTGGGGAGGTATACACTGGGACTGGTATAAGGCACTTCAACTGATGGAGGCATACACTGGGACATAGGGAAAGGCACTTCAACTTGGCGAGGGATACACTGGGACTGGGGTAAGGCACTTCGGCTGGGGAGGGATACACTGGGACTGGGGTAAGGCACTACGGCTGGGGGAGGCATATACTGGGACTGGGGTAAGGCACTTCAACTGGGGGAGGGATAAACTGGCACTGGGGTAAAGCACTTCAACTGGAGGAGGCATACACTGGGATTGGGGTAAGGCACTTCAACCGGGGGAGGGATTCCCTGGGACTGGGGTAATGCACTTCGGCTGGGGAGCAATACACTGTGACTGGAGGAAAGGCACTTCAACTGTGGGAGGTGTACACTGGCTCTGGAATAAGGCACTTCAACTGCGGGAGGCTTACACCGGGACTGGGCTAAGGCACTTCAACTGGGGGAGGGATACCCTGGGACTGGGGTAAGGCATTATGGCTGGGGGAGGCATATACTGGGACTGCGGTAAGGTACTTCAACTGGGGCAGGGATACATTGGACCAGGGTAAGGCACTTCAACTGAGGGAGGGATACACTGGCACTGGGGTAAGGCACTTCAACTGGGGGATGCTAACACTGGGACTGGAGTAAGACACTTCAACTGGTGGAGGCATTCACTTGGACTGGGGTAAGGCACTTCAACTGGTGGAGGGATTCCCTGGGACTGGGATAAGGCACTTCAATTGGGGGAGCGATACACTGGGACTGGAGGAAAGGCACTTCAACTGTGGGAGGGATACACTGGGTCTGGAATAAGACACTTAAAATGAGGGAGGCATAAACTGGGACTGGGTTAAGGCACTTCAACTAGTCGAGGGATACACTGTGACTGGGGTAAGGCACTACAGCTGGGGGAGGCAGATACTGGTACTGGGGTAGGGCACTTCGGCTGGGGGTGGCATGCAATTGGATGGGGGTAAGCCACTTCGGCTTGGGAAGGCATATACTGGGATTAGGGTAAGGCACTTCGGCTGGGAGAGGCATGCACTGGGACGATGGTAAGGCACTTTGGCTGGGCAAGGCATGCACTGCGACTGGGGTAAAATACTTTGGCTGGGGGTGGCATGCACTCAGACTGGGGCAAGGCACTTCGGCTGGGGGAGGCATGCACTGGGACTTTGGTAAGGCACTTCGGCTTGGGGAGGTGTGCATTGGGACTGGGGTAAGGCACTTTGGCTGGGATAGGCATAAACTGCGACTGGTTTAAGGCACTTCGATAGGTGGATGCCTATACTGGGACTGGGTCAAGGCATTTTGGCTGGGAGAGTCATGCACTGGCACGGGTGTAAGGGACTTCAGCTGGCAGAGATGTTCCATCAGACTGGAGTAAGGCACTTCAACTGGTGGAGGTATACACTGGGACTGCGGTTAGGCATTTCAACCTGGGTACGCATGCATTGGGACTGGGGAAAGGCACTTCATCTGGGGAGGGATACAGTGAGACTGGGGTAAGGCACTTCGGCTGGGGGAGGGATACACTGGGACTAGGGTAACGCACTTCAACAGGGGGAGGGATACACTGGGACTTGTGTAAGGCAGTTCAACTGGGGGAGGCATAGACTGGGACTGGGGTAAGGCACTTCAACTGGGGGAGGCATGCACTGGGACTGCGGTGTGGCACTTCAACAGGGGGAGGGATACACTGGGACTGGGGTAAGGCACTTTGGCTTGGGGAGGCATTCACTGGGGCTGGTGTAAGGCACTTTGGCTGGGGGAGGCATATACTGGGACTGGGATAGGGTACTTTGGCTTACAGAGGCATGCACTGGCACTGGGAAACGCTACTTCAGCTGTGGGAGGCATATAATGTGACTTGGGTAAGGCACTTCGGCTGGGGGAGGCATGCACTGGGACTGGGGTAAGGCACTTCAACTGGGGAGGGATACAGTGGGACTGGGCTAAGGCACTTCGGCTAGGGGAGTGATACACTGCGACTGGGGTAATGCACTTCAACGGTGGGGAGGATACACTGGGACTGTAGTAAGGCACTTCAACTGTGGGAGGCATGCACTGGGACTAGGCTAAGGCACATCAACTGGGGGAGGCATGCACTGGGACTTGGGTAAGGCACTTCAACTGAGGGAGGGATAAACTGGGACTGGGGTAAGGCACGTCGGCTGTGGGAGGCATTCATTTGGACTGCGTTAATGCACTTTGGCTGGGGGAGGCATATTCTGGGACTTTGGTAGGGTATTTCGGCTGGGGATGGCATGCACTAGCACTGGGGTAAGCCACTTCAGCTGGGGGAGGCATATATTGTGACTGGGGTAAGGCACTTCAACTAGAGGAGGGATACACTGGCACTGGAGGAAGGCACTGCAACTGGGGGAGGCCTACACTGGGACTTGTATAAGGCACTTCAACTGGGAGAGGCATGCACTGGGACTTGGGTAAAGCACTTCAACTGAGGGAGGGATAAACTGGGACTGGGGTAAGACACGTCGGCTGTGGGAGGCATTCATTTGGACTGCATTAATGCACTTTGGCTGGGGGAGGCATATTCTGGGATTGGGTAGAGTACTTCGGCTGGGGATGGCATGCACTGGCACTGGGTAAGCCACTCCAGCTGGGGGAGGCATATATTGTGACTGGGGTAAGGCACTTCGGCTAGGGGAGTCATGCACTGGGACTGGCATAAGGCACTTTGGCTGGGGGAGGCATGCACTGTGACTGGGATAAGACACTTCAGCTGGGGGTGGCATGCACTGTCATTGGTGTAAGCCACTTCGGCTGGAGGAATGCATATATTGTGACTGGCGTAAGGCACTTCGGCTGGTGGAGGCGTATACTGGGACTGGGGTAAGGCACTTCCGCTGGGGGATGCTAACAGTGGGACTGGAGTAAGACACTTCAATTGGGGGAGGCATGCACTGGGACTCGGGTAAGGCACGTCAACTGGGAGAGGGATACACTGGGACTGGGGTAAGGCACTTCGGCTGGGGAGCGATACACTGGGACTGGAGGAAAGGCACTTCAACTGTGGGAGGAAATCACTGAGTCTGCAATATGGCATTTCAACTGGGGGAGGCATAAACTGGGACTGGGCTAAGGCACTTCAACTGGGGGAGGGATACACTGGGACTGGGATAAGGCACTACGGCTGGGGGAGGCATGCACTGGGACTAGGGTAAGGCACTTTGGCAGTGGGAGGCATATACTTGGACTGGGGTATGGCACTTCGGCTGGAGGAGGCATGCACTGGGATGGGGGTAAACCACTTCAGATGGGGAAGGCATATACTGGGATTAGGGTAAGGCACTTCGGCTGGGGGAGGCATGCACTGGGACTAGGGTAAGGCATTTCGGCTGGGCAAGGCATGCACTGCGACTGGGGTAAAATACTTTGGCTGTTGGAGGCATGCACTAACACAGGGGCAAGGCACTTCGGCTGGGGGAGGCATGCACTGGGACTGAGGTAAGGCACATCAGGTTGGGGGAGGTGTGCACTGGGAGTGGGGTAAGGTACTTCCACTGGGGGAGGCATATTCTGAGACTTGGGTAGGGTACTTCGGCTGGTGCTGGCATGCACCGGCACTGGGACAAGCCACTTCGGCTGGGGGAGGCATATATTGTGACTGGGGTAAGACACCTCGGCTAGGGGAGGCTTATACTGGTACTGGGGTAAGGCACTTCGGCTGTGGGAGGAATATACTGGGACAGTGGTAAGACACTTCGGCGGGGGGAGAAATGCAATGGGACTAGGGTAGGGCACTTCGGCTGGGGGAGGCATGCACTAGGACTTGCATAAGGCACGTCGCCTGGGGGCAGGTGCACTAGGACTGGGGGAAGGCACTTCAGCTGGATGAGGCATGCACTGGGACTGGGATAAGGCACTTCAGCTGGGGGAGGCAGACACTGAGACTGGAGTAAGACACTTCAACTGCTGCAAGGATACACTGAACCGGGGTAAGACACATCAACTGGGGGAGGGATACACTGGCACTGGGGTAAGGCACTTCAACTGGGGGACGCTAACACTGGGACTGGGGTAAGGGACTTCAACTGGGGAGGGATACACTGGGACTGGGGTAAGTCACATCGGCTGGGGAGCGATACACTGGGACTGGAGGAAAGGAACTTCAACTGTGGGAGGGATTCATTGGGTCTGGAATAAGGCACTTCAACTGGGGGAGGGATACACTGGGACTGGGATAAGGCACTACGGCTGTGGGAGACATGCACTGGGACTAGGGTAAGGCACTTCGGTCCGGGGAGGCATATACTGGGACTGGGGTAGGGCACTTCGGCTGGGGGAGGCATGCACTGGGACGGAGGTAAGGCACTTCGGCTGGAATAGGCAAAAACTGTGACGGGTGTAAGGGACTTAGGCTGGCAGAGGTGTGCACTTGGACTGGAGCAAGGCTCTTCAACTGGTGGAGGCATACACTGGGACTGCAGTTCGGCATTTCAAGTGGGGGATGCATGCACTGGGACTGGGGTAAGGCACTTCAACTGGGGAGGGATACACTGGGACTTGTGTAAGGCACTTCAACTGGGGTAGGCATACACTGGGTTTGGGCTAAGGTACTTCAACTGGCGGAGGGATACACTGGGACTGGGCTAAGGCCCTTTGGCTTGGGGAGGCATTCACTAGGACTGGGGTAAGGTACTTCGGCTGGGGGAGGTATATACTGGGACTGGGGTCGGGTACTTTGGCTGGCAGAGGCATGCACTGGCACTGGGGAAAGCCACTTTGGCTGGAGGAGGCATATATTGCGACTGGTGTAAGGCACTTCATCTGGGGGAGGCATGCACTGGGACTGGGGTAAGGCACTTTGGCTGGGGGAGGCCTGCACTGGGACTGGGGTAAGGCACTTTGGCTGGGGGAGACCTGCACTGGGACTGGGGTAAGGCACTTCGGCTGGGGGAGGCATGTAATGGGACTGGGGAGTATGTGTCTTCGGTTGGGGGAGGCTTGCACTGGGACCGAGGTAAGGCACTTCGGCTGGGGGACGCTTTTACTGGTACTGGGGTAAGGCACTTCAGCAGTGGGAGGCATATATTGGGACGGTGGTAAGAAACTTCGGCTGTGGGAGAAATGCAATGGGACTAGGGTTGGGCACTTCGGCTGGGGGAGGCATGCACTCAGACTGGGGTAAGGCACTTCGGCTGGGGGAGGCATGCACTGGGACTGGGGTAAGGCACTTCGGCTGTGGGAGGCATGCACTGGGACTGTGTTAAGGCACTTCGGCTGGGGAATGCATATACTGGGACTGGGGTAAGGCACTTTGGCAGTGGGAGGCATATATTGGGATGGTGGTAAGACACTTCGGATGAGGGAGAAATGCAATGGGACTGGATTAAGCCACTTCGGCTGGGGGAGGCATGCACTGGGACTGGGGTAAGGCACTTCCGCTGGGGGAGGCATGAACTTGGATTGCGGTAAGGCACTTCCGCTGGGGGAGACATATACTGTGATTGGCTGGGGGGGGCATGCAATTGAACTTTGCTAAGGTACTTCGGCTTTGGGAGGCATATACTGGGACTGGTGTAAGGCATTTTGCCTGGGGGAGGCATATACTAGGACTGGGGTAAGGCACTTCGGCTGGGGGAGGCATATACTGGGACGGTGGTAAGATACTTCGGCGGGAGGAGAAATGCAATGGGACTAGGGTCGGGCACTTCTGCTGGGTGAGGCATGCACTGGGTCTGGGGTAAGGCATTCAGCTGGGGAAGGCATGTACTGGAACTGGGGTAAGGCACTTCGGCTGGGGGAGGCATGCACTGGGACTGGGGTAATGTACTTCGGCTGGGAGAGGCATGCACTGGGACTGGGGTAAGGCACTTCGGCTGGGGGAGGCATGCACTGGGACTGGGGTAATGTACTTCGGCTGGGGGAGGCATGCACTTGGACTGGGGTAAGGCACTTCGGCTGGGGGAGGCATGCACTGGGACTGGGGTAAGGCACTTCGGCTGGCAGAGGAATGCACTGGGACTGGGGCAAGGTACTTCGGCTGGCGCTTGCTAACTTATTGGGAGCTCTATCCTCTGTCGCTTCAGGAAGTCAAAGTGGATCGAGTTACAATTTGCAAAGTCAGTGAGACCTTGGGATGGGCAGTTCCAGTTCCACATTCCAGTGAAATCTCAGGGTGTGGCGTATCGTCCAAGGGAACAATCACAAACAAAGGGTGCGGCGTGGTGGCCATTTTGACAGTACAAATAAGCGCGTTCTTTATTAACCCGCTCCCTCCCTCCGCCCATCTCTCACCTGCTGTCTCACCCAATGTGCATGCTCATCTCACACTGCCCGGCTGATTGACTGCAGCTCCCTACCAATAGGGAGAGTGGGGGGGCGGGGCTGGAGGACCAGGCAGGCGGTTGGTCCTCCAGCCAATCAGAGTGTGCGAGGGGTGGGGCTTGCAGCCCCCAGTGGGCGGAGCTGGGTCTGGATCTCGCTCATCGGCTGAAACTCTGCCCCATTGTTAAAGCTGATGTCCCTCAAACTCCAGGAGGAAATGGGACATTTCTGTCGTGGCTTTAAACAGATGGAACTCTGTGTGGTGGAGGAAACATTGCAGCATTTGGTAGTGACATGGATTCATTCAGGCCAGACAGTGGGGATTTTTCAGGAAATAACACAGTGTAGTTGTTTCTGTTGAAACAGATGAAACCCTGTTGTTGTGGAGCAACCACACTTCTCGTGTCCTGGTCAATCACGTGTGCAACAAGTGTCGTCATGGAAGTAAAGGATGGTATCAAATTGGAAAAAAAGGCATATAATGTTGTGAAGGACAGTGGAAGGCCAGAGGATTGGGAAGTTTTAGAAACCTGCAAAGGACGACTAAAAAATGAAAAAGATCGAGAAGATAGCAGATGACAGCAAACTAGCAAGAAATATAAAAACAGACAGTAAGAGCTTCTACAGGGATATAAAAAGGAAATGAATATCTAAAGTAAACATTGCTCGCTTAGAGGATGACATTGGAGAATTACTATTGGGAAACACGGAAATGGCAGAGATTTTGAACAAATTTTTGTATTAGGCTTCATGGTAGAGGATACTAAAAACATCCCAACAGTTGCTAACCAAGGAGCTATTGCGGAGGGGGAGTGGGGGGGATGACTTAAAACAATCACTATCACTATAGATAAAGTGCTAATCAAACTAATGCGACCAAAGCTGGACAAGTCCTCTGGACCTGATGGCATGCATCCTAGGGTCTTAAAAGAATTAGTTGCAGAGATAGTGCATGCATTGGTTGTAATCCACCAAAATTCCCTGAATTCTGGAGAGGTCCCAGTGGACTGGAAAAATGCAAATGTAACACGCCTATTCAAGTAAGGAGGGAGACAGAGAGCAGGAAACTATACATCAGTTAGCCTACCATCTGTCAGTGGGAAACTACTCGAGTTCATCATTAAGGAAGTACTAGTAGGATATTTAGAAAACCATACTGCAGTTAGGCAGAGTCAGCATGGTTTTGTGAAAGGGAAATCATGTTTGACAAATTTGCTGTAGTTGTTTGAGGATGTAACGAGCAGAGTGGATAAGGGAGAATCACTTGATGTTTTATATTTTGAGTTCCAGAAAGCATTCGATAAGGTGCCACACAAAAAGTACTGCACATGCTAAGAGCTCACAGGGTTGGGGGTAATCAGTATGGATAGAGGATTGCCGAATTAACAGAAAAGAGAGAGTCCGGATAAATGGGTCATTTTCAGGTTGGCAAACAGTAACTAGTGGAGTGCCGCAGTGATAAGTACTGGGACCTCAACGAATTACAATTTATATTAATGACTTGGATGAAAGTACCAAGTGTAACACAGTTAAATTTGCTGATCGTACAAAGATAGGTGGGAAAGCAAGTTGTGAGGAGGACGCAAAGAATCTACAAAGGGATATAGATAGGCTCAGTGAGTGGGCAAAAATCTGGCAGATGGACTATAATGTGGTAAAATATCAGGTTATTTCCTTTGGTAGGAAAAAAAAAGCAAATTATTATTTAGATGTGGACGATTATAAAATGCTGTTATATAGAGAGATCTGGGGATTCTTGTACATTAAACTCAAAAGGTTTGCATGCAGGTACAGCAATAATCAGGAAGGCAAACTGAATGCTGGCCTTTATTGCAAAGGGGATGGAGTCTAAAAGTAGGGAAGTACTGCTACAACTGTAAGACCACACCTGGGCTACTGCGCACAGTTTTGGTCTGGACTTGTCTCCATTCTCGTGCCGAGAGGATTGATACACCCAGATGGGAAGGACAACATTTGGGTACACTGATTCCCGACCAATTCCCATTCCCCTTCTTTCTGGTGGATAATGGAGGGGCCAATGTGTGTAATGAGCAAGTCATTAAGAATTGTCAGCAAGCTCTTTCCAATTGGAGATTTTATTCAGTGGAAACTTTCACACACCTTTGTAGATTTTGTACCAAAGATCAATTTAGGATTAAAGTAAAAGTTAATAATTTTATTGCAAACTAAATTTCTGTTGAGAATTGCTGAATTAAGGGTTTCTTAAATGGACACTGCAGCCCCGAAAACACAATCAGCAATATATCCAGAATATTAAAGTCCAGCCCAGTTATAGGGTTATTATCAGCAGAAACAAACCCCAACTGTCAGAATGAACATGGTTCAGTCGGGATGTGATTAATAGCCTCAATAACAGCAGAATCCAACCCCTTCAGTTACTTGCGAACTCGCTGGTGTTTCAGCAGGATGGATGACTGAGTGAATCCCTTCCCGCACTCAGAGCAGGTGAACGGCCTCTCCCCAGTGTGTACTCGCTGGTGTGTCAGCAGGTCGGATGATTGAGTGAATCCCTTCCCACATTCAGAGCAAGTGAATGGCCTCTCTCCAGTGTGAAATTGCTGGTGTCTCAGCAGATGGGATGCCTGAGTTAATCCCTTCCCATACTCTGAGCAGTTGAACGGCCTCTCCCCAGTGTGAACTGGCTGGTGTCTCAGCAGGTGGGATGACTGAGTGAATCCCTTCCCACACTCAGAGCAAGTGAATGGCCTCTCCCCAGTGTTTACTCGCTGGTGTGTCAGCAGGTGGGGTGATTGAGTGAATCCCTTCTCGCACTCAGAGCAGCTGAACGGCCTCTTTCCAGTGTCAACTCGCTGGTGTGTCAGCAGGTGGGATGACCCGAGTGAATCCCTTCCCACACTCAGAGCAGGTGAACGGCCTCACCCCAGTGTGAACTCGATGGTGTTTCAGCAGGTGGGATGAAGAAGTGAATCCCTTCCCACACTCATACAGGTGAACGGCCTCTTCCCAGTGTGAACTCGCCGCTGTTTCAGCAGGTTGGATGAACAAGTGAATCCCTTCCCACACTCCGAGCAGGTGAACGGCCTCTCCCCAGTGTGAACTCGCTGGTGTTTCAGCAGGTCGGATGATGCAGTGAATCCCTTCCCACACTCCGAGCAGGTGAACAGCCTCTCCCCAGTGTGAACTCGCTTTTGCGTCAGCAGGGTGGATGATACAGTGAATCCTTTCCCACACACAGGGTAGGTGAACGGCCTCTCCCCAGTGTGACTGCGTTGATGAATTTCCAGCTCAGATGGTGATCTGAATCCCTTCCCACAGTCCCCAGATTTCCACGGTTTCTCCATGGTGCGGGTATCCTTGTGACTCTGGATGGTTGGATGATCAGCTGAAGCCTCGCCCACACACACAACACGTTTACAGTTTCTCCCCGCTGTGAATGGTGCGATGTTTCTTCAGGCTCTGTAACTGGTTAAAGCTCTTTCCACAGGCAGTGCACTGGAACACTCACGCGGGTGTGTGTATCTCGGTGCTTTTCCAGTCACACAGATATTTGAAATCTTTTCGCACAGACAGAACAGACAAACATTTCTCCTTCCACTTTCAAAGGCCGATGATATTCAGGTCCTGAAGAATCGATTGACTCCGTCAGATCTTGACACGATGTTTGGTTTGTGTTTCCTGTCTGAAAATCTCCCCTTCTAATAAGCTGTAAAAGGCGACAACAAAACTCATCACTGTCAGTATAAGACACAAATTCACAAATCCATGGAACATTCTTTCCTCTCTTTTTCTTCCAAAGCTGTAAATCCCTGTCCCACACGTTGTCCCTCCTGCTGTGCTGAAATCCAAATCAACACACATTTCTAGCCTGTTTCTCCTCCACTCCCAGTTTTCACCACCAATTCTGGTTGGGTTCAGTTCTACACTCACTGGTTCCCGTCCCTCGCCTCCCCTGAACTTTGTGACTGTGGCTGGGTTCAGGTCGACACTCACTGGTTCCCCACCTCCCCTGAAGATGCTGAGTGTGGCTGGTTTCAGTTCCGCATTCACTGGTTCTCCTCCCTCTACTCCCCTGATGGTGCAGTCTCTGGCTGGGGTCATTTCTACAATCACTGGGTCCCCTCCGTCCCTCCCCTCTTTCCCCTCCCCTGAAGGTACTGACTCTGGCTGGGTTCAGTTCTACAGTCACTGGTTCTCCTCCCCTGAAGGTGCTGACTCTGGTTGGGTTCAGTTCTACACTCATTGGTTCCCCTCCCCTGAAGGTACTGACTCTGGCTGGGTTCAGTTCCAGATTCCAGACACTGACATCATTCACTTTGTTCCTGCACCAAGATGGCCACGAATGCGCTGTGCTGCTCAGTGAATCAAAATGACGGCGTGAACATGCCTTCCTGCACCAAGATGGCCACCGTTAGCCTGGGCCTGTGACCGGGAAAAAGCCCCGAAGCTGCAACCGCCGATATTCCGGTTATTATTCCGGCCTTGTGGCGGGCATCGGTTGTTTATGAAGCCTCCCCGGCTCCCCGCTGGTCCATTACTCTGCTCCATCCCGCTGAAAAGGACACTTCTGAGGAGCCTGTACAAAACGTGTCTCCTCCGCCATTACACGCACCGCGCATGCTCCAAACACAGCCAGGACCCGCGCCTGCGCACTGAGCTCCTGTAGTCTGGGTGCGGCACATTTTCCCCCGCGGGGCATGCTGGATACATACGACCATGAGAAATAGGAGCAGGAGTGGTCCACCCGGACCCCGCGAGCCTGCTCCCCATTCAATAAGGTCATGGCTGGTCTGATCATAGGCTCAGCTCCATTCCCTGCCCACTCCCCAGAACCCTTTACTCCCTAATCGCTCAAAAATCTGGCTATATCCGCCTTAAATATATTCAATGATCCAGCCTCCACTGCTCTCTGGTGCAGAGAAATCCACAGATTTACAACCCTCTGAGAGAAGAAATTCCTCCTCATCTCAGTTTTAAATAGGCTGAGGAGAAAGATTGCATTTGTGACTAGAACACGATTTACTGTGATTGTATTGGGCACTGAACCATGTTCATTCTGGCAGCTCTTGTTTGTTTCTGATGATCTTAATAACCCCGATACCTGAACATAAGAACATAAGAAATAGCAACAGGAGTAGGCCATACGGCCCCTCGAGCCTGCTCCGCCATCCAATAAGATCATGGACTCAGCTCCACTTCCCCGCCCGCTCTCCATACCCCCATATCCCCATATCATTGAAGAAACTGTCTATTTCTGTCTTAAATTTATTCAATGGCCCAGCTTCCACAGTTCTCTGAGGCAGTGAAGTCCATAGATTTACAACCCTCAGAGAAGAAATTTCTCCTCATCTCTGTTTTAAATGGGCGGCCCCTTATTCTAAGATCATGCACTCTAACTCTAGACTCCCCATTATCAGTGGAAACATCCTCTCTGCATCCACCTTATCAAGCCCCCTCATAATCTTATACGTTTTGATAAGATCACCTTTCATTCTTCTGAATTCCAGTCAGTAGAGGCCCAACCTACTTAATCGTTCCTCATAAGTCAAACCCCTCGTGCACAGAATCAACCGAGTGAACCTTCTCTGAGCTGCCTCCAAAACTAGTATATCCTTTCATAAATATGAAAACCAAAACTGCACGCAGTATTCCAGATGTGGCCTCACATATAGCTGTAGCAAGATTTTCCTGCTTTTATACCCCATCCCTTTTGCAATAAAGGCCAAGATACCATTGGCCTTCCTGTTCACTTGTTGCAGCTGCATACTATCCTGTTGTGTTTCATGCACAAGTACCCCCAGGTCCCGCTGTACTGCGGTACTTTGCAATCTTTTGCCATTTAAATTATGGGCCCAAGTTTCCACAGGATAAAAAACGGGCGCCCCTCCGAGCTGTGCGCCCGTTTGTCGCGCCTAAAATGGCGCCAGAAAAAAAACGCGCTATTTTCGAGCGCTTTGCAGCTCCTTGTCTGTTTGGCGTGGCGCCCAGGGGGGCGGAGCCTATACTCGCGCCGATTATGTAAGTGGGAGGGGGCGGGTACTATTTAAATTAGTTTTTCCCTGTCGGCAACGCTGCGCGAGCGCGTTGGAGCGTTCGCGCATGCTCAGTGTGAAAAAAACATTGGCACTCGGCCATTTTTGTAGTTCTTTGTAGCTGTTTAATTTTTGAACATTTTTTAATAAAATCACATTGCCATCAGCACATCAGCACTGAGGCTACCCTTCTCACTGTCTCCTTCCCCTCCCTCCCCTCCGCGGCAACAAACCGCTGTCTCCTTCCACTCCCTCCCATCCACAACAACAACCCGCTGTCTCCTTCCCCTCCCTCCCCTCCATGGCAACAACCCGCTGTCTCCTTCCCCTCCCTCCCCTCCACAACAACAAACCGCTTTCTCCTCCCCCCCCTCCCGCTCAGCAGCACGAACGGCTTTCTCTCCCCCCCACCCTCCCGCTCAGTGGCACGAACGGCTTTCTCTCCCCCCCCCCGCTCCCGCTCAGTGGCACGAACGACTTTCTCTCCTCCCCCCCCTCCCGCTCAGTGGCACGAACGGCTTTCTCTCCCCCCCTCCCGCTTCTGCTCAGCGGCACGAACGGCTTTCTCCCCCTCTCCCGCTCAGCGGCAACGAACGGCTGCAGAATTCTCCCTGGCTGAAGCACTTTCTCACAGGTAGGAAAATGGTTTATTTAATCTTTTCTTTGCTTATAAATGTTTATTCAGGTTGGATTTATTTGTATAATATTTGTAGAAGTATAGATAAGGATTTATTGTAGAATTTAATGAGTTCCCTTCCCCCCCCCCTCCCCCCACCTCGTTCTGGACGCCTAATTTGTAACCTGCGCCTGATTTTTTAATGTGTAGAACAGGGTTTTTCAGTTCTACAAAAATCTTCACTTGCTCCATTCTACTTTAGTTTGGAGTACGTTTTCACTGTGGAAACTTTCAAATCAGGTGTCAGTGGCTGGACACGCCCACTTTTGAAGAAAACATTCTGTTCCAAAGTAGAACTGTTCTACATGACTAGAACTGCAGAAAAAAAAATGTGGAGAATTGCGATTTCTAAGATAGTCCGTTCTCCACCAGTTGCTCCTAAAAATCAGGCGCAAATCACGTGGAAACTTGGGCCCAATATGTTGCCCTTTGATTTTTTCTGCCAAAGTGCATGACCTCACACTTTCCAACATTATAGTCCATCTGCCAAATTTTTGCTCGCTCACTTAGCCTGTCTATGTCCTTTTGCAGATTTGTTGCGTCCTCCTCACACATTGCTTTTCCTTCGATCTTTGTATCATCAGCAAACTTGGCTATGTTACACTCAGTCCCTTATTCCAAATCGTTAATATAGATTGTAAAGCTGGAGATTAATGCCCTCTATAATGTAGAATACATTATCTTTGTTTCAAACACAGTTTGTTGAATATTTGATTACTCCATGATCAGAGGAGATTAATTGATGTTCTGTTATGGGCTGTTCCCTTTTAGGGCTTTTACTTAATCTAACTTATATCACTTCTCACCCAGTTCGCTTTCTAGCATATCAAACCTCAAACTTGTTCCATTTGTATACATGAGTTGTGGTTGTAGTAGACTTAACTGCAGTGTCTCACTTTAAACTCAGCTGAAATCTTTTGAACCACCCCTTTATTGAACTGTCTTGCATAAGATTTGAAATCCGTTACTTTCTAGATCAGTTAACCCGTTTTTGAAACCGATTGAATATTAAAAACTCATCCACACATTTTACACGTGATAGCCTGTGAAATATTCTGATATTTGTAATCATCATTGCCACAAATTCTGTTCCCAAGCCACCGACTCCATCCCTCTCCCCAACTTCTATCTGAGCCTGAACCAGACTGTTCGCAACCTTGGTGACATACTTAACCCTGAAATAAGTTTTTGACCACATATCCACAAAATAACTAAGAATGCCTATTTCCACCTCTGTAACATCGCCCATCTCCGCTCATGCCTCAGCTCATCCACTGCTGAAGCCCTCATCCATGCCTTTTTTTACTTCTGGACTTGACTATTCCAATGCACTCCTCCCACATTCTGACCTACATAAACTAGTGTTGATCCAAAACTCGGCTGCCCATGTCCTAACTCGCACCAAGTGCAGCTCACCCATCACCCCTGTGCTCGCTGACCTACATTGGCTTCCAGTGAAGCAACGCCTTGATTTCAAAATTCCCGCTCACACTGCCCCCACAACATCCCCACCTCCCCACCGCTCCCGCCCATGAGATATTGTGTATTGGGATCTTTACTGTGCACCTACCCATGTCCGTTATACTCCTTGAAGGACGAAATGCGCACTATGACTCCGGGAGGAGCTCCTCAGCCGGAGTGACTGGAGTGCATCATCACCTCCAGCAACCAAATTTTAATTTGATTTAAGTTTACTGTCTAAAGTTGAATTGGCTTATTTTGTTGGTTATAGTGCCCCCACCCCCCGCCCCAGCTTTAATCAGGGGGCACTTGATTTACAGATCAACAACAAAATAGTTGTGCTTTATCTGCCCTGGAATTTTTTTATTGGAACAGTGTAGTGGGAGAAATCACTCTGCAATTATCCCGTGCTGTTCCTGCCCTGGAGTGTTTGTGGGACATGTACTCCATATGTGCTGTACCAGCCCTCGTCTGTTTGTTGCGGCAATGTTGAGGGAGCTTTATTCTGGATATAACCCATGCTGTACCTGCCCTGGGACTGTTTAATGGGACCGTGTAGAGAGAGATTTACTCTCTGTTTAAACCGTGGTGTACTTCACCTGAGATTATTTAATGTGGCAGAGTAGAGTAGAGGGAGCTCTACACTGTATCTAACCCATGTATCACATCATGGGCCACCCCAACCTGCGAGAGAACATCTCCACAGGTTGGGGCGATAAAAAGAGCAGGAGCAAGCCACTGCAGCTTCAGTGTGAGCTGACCCAAATGTGTGACGGCTTCGAGGTAGACGACTGGGTGACATCATCATGGCCCAGATTGCCATTTGGAGCATGGGCAGGAGCATCGGCAGGGCCCTGGTACAGCAGACGAACATGGAAGGTTGTGGTGGACTTGCGACGAGTGATTGGGGCAGAGGAGCGATGAGGGAACAAGCCTGAGATTTGGTGGGTGATCGTGATGGAGGTTCAGCGAATGTTTGGTGCAGAGATGGGGCAGGAGATCGTGGCGGAGGTGCGGCGAGTGTTTTTTTGGAGGGGGAGCGGAGAGGGATCGTGACGGAGGTGAAGCGAATGTTTGTGGTGGAGGAGTGGATAGAGATCGTGGCGGAGGTGCGGTAAATGAGGGTACCGGGTGCAAAAGAGGCGAGAGCCCAGGGGCAGCACGGACCAGCCCACACTGCAATATTTATGCACACTAGCTCCGTACAGCAAAACAGGTCTCCAGTAATCCTGATTAACCCTTGCCACTGGACCAATCCTAGCTCTGTTATGCCCGTGTCGTGGCTGCTGTGCAACGGTCACCACACGTTAAAAACAATCCACCCATAGGCATCTTCCACCTCCTCAATTGGAGGTCAGGACTGGAACATTGGGTCCTTCATTGAAACATCTGTGAACTCATGTGGAAGCAAATCATCCTCGTTCGAGGGGCCGGCTATGATCATCTAACCCGTGCTTTACCTGCCCTGGGATTGTTCAGAACAGTGTAGAGGGAGCTTTATTCTGTATCTATCCCATGCTGTAGTTTCCTCTGGCACTGACTCTCACTGGGGTACAGTTCCTTTGGCACAGATTTACTATATATTTAATTCGTGCTGTACCGACCCTGGGAGTGTTTGATAGGATAGTGTAGAGTGAGCTTTATTCATTATCTAACCAATGCAGTATCCACTCTGGAATGCATGGGAGAGGTTGAGGGAGATATACTCCATATATCACCTTGGAATGTCTCGTGGGATAGTGTTGAGGAAGCTTTACTCTGTATCTAAGCAAGGCAAGGATATCCTTCCTGAGAGAAGGAGATCAAAACAGTGCACAGGACTCCAGGTATGGTAAGGGAGTGAAGGGTTCTGGGGAGCGGGCAGGGAAGTGGAGCTGAGTCTATGATCAGACCAGCCATGACCTTATTGAATGGGGAGCATGCTCGGGATCTGGGTGGCCCACTCCTGCTCCTATTTCTCATGGTCTTATGTACCCCAGCATGCCCCGTGGGGGAGAATGTACCGCACCCAGACTACAGGAGCTCAGTGCGCAGGCGCGGGCCCTGGCTGTGTTTGGAGCATGCGCGGTGTGTGTAATGGCGACGATGACACGTTTTGTACAGGCTCCTCAGAAGTGTCCTTTTCAGCGTGACGGAACGGAGAAATGGACCAGCGGGGAGCCGGGGAGGCTTCATAAACAACCGGTGCCCGCTGCAAGCCCGGAATAATAACCGGAATATCGGCGGTTGCAGCTTCGAGGCTCTCGGCGGCCATCTTCGTGCAGAAAGGCAGGTTCAGGGCTCCGCTATTTTGATTCAGTGAGTAGCAGAGCGCATGTGTGGCCATCTTGGTGCAGGAACAAAGTGAATGATGTCAATGTCTGGAACTGAACCCAGCCAGAGTCAGTACTTTCAGGGGAGGGGAACCAGTGAGTGTAGAACTGAACCCAGCCAGAGTCAGTACCTTCATGGGAGGGGAACCAGTGAGTGTCGAACTGAACCCAGCCAGAGTCAGTACCTTCAGGGGAGGGGAACCAGTGAGTGTAGAACTGAACCCAGCCAGAGTCAGCACCTTCAGGGGTGGGGGGGAACGGGGAGAGGGAGGGGATAACAGTTCACGCGGTTGAGGGTAGTATATTAGCATGGATGGAGGATTGGCTAACGGACAGAAAACAGAGTCAGGATAAATGGTTCTTTCTCGGATTGACAATCAGTAACTAGTGGGGTGTCGCAGGGATCAGTGCTGAGACTCCAACTATTTACAATCCATATTAATGACTTGGAAGAAGAGACAGAGTGTAACGAAGCCAAGTTTGCTGATGATACAAGGATGGGACGAAAAGCAAGGTTTGAGGCGGGGACACAAATACTGCAAAAGGACACAGGCAGGCTGAGTGAGTGAGCATAACTTTGGCAGATGGAGTATAATGTTGGAAAGTGTGAGGTCATGCACTTCGGCAGAAAAAAATTAAACAGCAAGTTATTATTTAAATGTTGAAAGGTTGCAAAGTGCTGCAGTACAGCGAGACCTGGAGGTAGTTGTGCATGAAACATAAAAGGATAGTATGCAGGTGCAGCAAGTGATCAGGAAGGCCAATGGAATCTTGGCCTTTATTGCAAAGAGGATGGAGTATAAAAGCAGGGATGTCTTGCTACAGTTGTACAGGGTATTGGTGAGGCCACAGCTGGAATATTGCATGCAGTTTTGGTTTCCATATTTCCGAAAGGATATACTTGCTTTGGAGGCAGTTCAGAGAATTTTCACAAGGTTGATTCCAGGGATGAGGGGGTTGACTTATGAGAAAAGGTTGAGGTTGGGCCTCTACTCATTGGAATTCAGAAGAATGAGCGGTGGTCTTAACGAAACGTGTAAGATTATGAGGGTGCTTCACAAGGTGGAAGGAGGGAGGAGTTTCCACTGATAATGGGGAGACTAGAACTACAGGCATAATCTTAGAATAAGGGGCCGCCCACTTAAAGGAAGAAATTACTTCTCGCAGAGGGTTGTAGATCTGTGGAATCCACTGCCTCAGAGAGCTGTGCAAGCCAGGATATTGAATAAATTTAAGGCAGAAACAGAGATTCATAAACGATAAGGGAATAAGTGGTTATGGGGAGCGGACAGGGGAGTGGACCTGAGTCCATGATCGGATCAGCCATGATCGTATTAAATGGAGGAGCAGCCTCGAGGAGCCGTATGGGTTACGCCTGCTCCTATTTCTTATGTTCTGATGTTAACCAGTGAGTGCAGAACTGAAACCAGACAGATTCAGCATCTGCATTGGATGAGAGGGGAGCCAGTGAGTTTGGAACAGATTCCAGCGAAAGTCAGCACCTTAAGGGGAGGGGACCAGTGATTGTAGAACTTGTTCCAGCCAGAGCTGACACCTTTAGGGGAGGAGAGGGAGGGGATCCAGTGAGTGTAGAACTGAATCCAGTGGAGTCTGCACCGTAAGGGGAGGGGAACCAGTGAGTGCAGAACTGAATCCAGACAGAGTCAGCATCTTTGGAGCAGGAGAGGGAGGGGATCCAGTGAGTGTGGAACTGAACCCAGACAGAGTCAGTACCTACAGGGGAGGAGAGTGGAACCAGTGAATCAAACTGAACCCAGCCAGAGTCAACACTTTCAGGAGTGGAACCAGTGAGTGTAGAACTGAACCCAGCCAGAGTCAGTACCTTCAGGGGAGGAGAGGGAGAGGAAACATATTGTAGAACTGAACGCAGCCAGAGTCAGCACCTTCAGGGGAGGGGGACTAGTGAGTGTAGAGCTCAACCCAACCAGAGTCAGTACATTCAGGGGAGGGGAACCAGTGAGTGTAGAACTGAACCCAGCCATAGTCAGTACCTTCAGGGGAGGGGAACCAGTGTGTGTAGAACTGAACCCAGCCAGAGTCAGTACCTTCAGCGGAGGGGAACCAGTGAGTGTAGAACTGAACCCAGCCAAAGTCAGTACCTTCAGGGGAGGAGAACCAGTGAGTGTAGAACTGAACCCAGCCACAGTCAGCACCTTAAGGGGAGGGGAACCAGTGAGTGTAGAACTGAACCCAGCCACAGTCAGCACCTTAAGGGGAGGGGAACCAGTGAGTGTAGAACTGAACCCAGCCACAGTCAGCACCTTAAAGGGAGGGGACAGAGGGCAACCAGTGATTGTCGATGAAATTGGATTTTAGAATCTTACTGTCGAAAGACCCTGGCAATAGTCAAAGTAGCACAGCAGCAAACCCGGTTGCCCTAGCAACAGGAGGATGGAGCTGTAATAATAAAGTACATCACAGATACTGTTCAAGAAATCGCATGGGACAGGATGTTCGGATGCGTGAATGTAAACCACAGTCTGCTGAGACTGCGAGATGTGCACGTCTCTGTGAATATCACAGACATTGTGGTTGAGATGTACAAACCACACAATTCGAGCAAAGTTGTATCAATGCACTGTCAACACCATGTTTTAGAAGCAATGTTAAATGTCATGAAACCTTGCGTCAGGCCGAGCAGGTGTGTCGCTGACCAAAATAGGTCACTGTAAAACTGAACCCAGCCAGAGTCAGCACCTTCAGGGGAGGGGAGAGATGGGAGGGAGGGGAAGGAGTGAGTATAGAACTGAACCCTGCCACAGTCAGCACGTTAAGGGGAGGGGAGAGATGTGAGGGAGGGTAAGCTTGGAGTATAGAACTGAACCCAGCCACAGAAGGTACTTTCAGGTTCACTCCCTGGTTGCCCTCCCATCAGCCCGGGAATGGAGACAGGTCCAGACCAAAATTGTGCACAGTACTCCAGGTGTGGTCTTACCAACGCCCTGTACAGTTGTAGCAGGACTTCCTGACTTTTATACTCCGTCCCCCTTGCAATAAAGGCCAGCATTCCACTTACCTTCCTGATTACTTGCTGTACCTGCATACTAACTTTTTGAGTTTCATGTACAAGAAACCCCAGTTCCCTCTGCATAACAGAATTTTGTAATCGTGCATTTAAATAATACTTTGCTTTTTTATTTTTCCTACCAAAGGAGATAACCTGACATTTACCACATTATAGTCCATCTGTCAGATTTTTCCCCACTCACTGATCCTGTCTATATCCCTTTGTAGATTTTTTGCATCCTCCTCACAACTTGCTTTCCCACCTATCTTTGTATCATCAGCAAATTTGGCTGTGTTACACTGGGTCCCTTCATCCAAGTCATTGATATAAATTATGAATAGTTGAGGTCCCAGCAGCACCCCACTAGTTACAGTTTGCCAACCTGAAAATGATCCATTTATCCCGACTCCGTGTTTTGTGTGTTACCCAATCCTCGATCTATGCTGATATAATATCGACTATCCCGTGAGATCTGAGCTTGTGCAGTAACCTTTTGTGTGGCACCTTATCGAATACTTTCTGGAAATCCAAATATACAACATCAACGGGTTGTCCTTTATCCACTCTGCTCGTACATCTTCAAACAACTCCAGCAAATTTGTCAAACATAATTTCCCTTTCATAAAACCATGCTGACTCTGCTTGACTGCAATATGATTTTCTAAATGTCCTGCTACTACTTCCTTAATGATGGACTCCAGTATTTTCCCATTGACAGATGGTAGGCTAACTGGTCGACATAGAAACATAGAAAATAGGTGCAGGAGTAGGACATTCGGCCCTTCTAGCCTGCACCGCCTTTCAATGAGTAAATGGCTGAACATGCAACTTCAGTACCCCATTCCTGCTTTCTCGCCATACCCCTTGATCCCCCGAGTAGTAAGGAATTCATCTAACTCCTTTTTGAATATATTTCGTGAATTGGCCTCAACATCTTTCTGTGGTAGAGAATTCTACAGGTTCACCACTCTCTGGGTGAAGAAGTTTCTCCTCATCTCTGTCCTAAATGGCTTACCCCTTATCCTTAGACTGTGACCCCTGGTTCTGGACTTCCCCAACATTGGGAACATTCTTCCTGCATCTAACCTGTCTAAACCCATCAGAATTTTAAACGTTTCTATGAGGTCCCCTCTCATTCTTCTGAACTCCAGTGAATACAAGCCCAGTTGATCCAGTCTTTCTTGATAGGTTAGTCCCACCATCCCGGGAATCAGTCTGGTGAACCTTCGCTGCACTCCCCCAATAGCAAGAATGTCCTTCCTCAGGTTAGCAGACCAAAACTGTACACAATACTCCAGGTGTGGCCTCACCAACTGTAGCAACACCTCCCTGCCCCTGTAATCAAATCCCCTCGCTATGAAGGCCAATATGCCATTCGCTTTCTTAACCGCCTGCTGTACCTGCATGCCAAACTTCAATGACTGATGTACCAAGACACCCAGGTCTCGTTGCACCTCCCCTTTTCCTAATCAGTCACCATTCAGATAATAGTCTGTCTCTCTGTTTTTACCAGCAAAGTGGATAACCTCACATTTATCCACATGATACTTCATCTGCCATGGATTTGCCCACTCACCTAACCTATCCAAGTCGTTCTGCAGCCTCATAGCATCTGCAGCCTCGCAGCTCACACTGCCACCCAACTTAGTGTCATCCGCAAATTTGGAGATACAACATTTAATCCCCTTGTCGAAATTATTAATGTACAGTGTAAACAGCTGGGGCCCCAGCACAGAACCTTGCGGTTCCCCACTAGTCACTGCCTGCCATTCTGAAAAGTCCCCATTTACTCCTACTCTTTGCTTCCTGTCTGACAACCAGTTCTCAATCCATGTCAGCACACTAGCCCCAATCCCATGTGCTTTAACTTTGCACATTAATCTCTTGTGTGGGACCTTGTCGAAAGCCTTCTGAAATCCAAATATACCACATCAACTGGTTCTCCCTTGTCCACTCTACTGTAAACATTCTCAAAAAATTCCAGAAGATTTGTCAAGCATGATTTCCCTTTCACAAATCCATGCTGACTTGGATCTATCATGTCGCCTCTCTTTCCAAATGCGCTGCTATGACATCCTTAATAATTGATTCCATCATTTTACCCACTACCGATGTCAGGCTGACCGGTCTACAATTTCCTGTTTTCTCTCTCCCTCCTTTTTTAAAAAGTGGATTTACATTGGCTACACTCCACTCGATAGGAACTGATCCAGAGTCAATGGAATGTTGGAAAATGACTGTCAATGCATCCGCTATTTCCAAGGCCACCTCCTTCAGTACTCTGGGATGCAGTCCATCAGGCCCTGGGGATTTATCGGCCTTCAATCCCATCAATTTCACTAACACAATTTCCCGACTAATAAGGATTTCCCTCAGTTCCTCCTCCTTACTAGACCCTCTGACCCCTTTTATATACGGAAGGTTGTTTGTGTCCTCCTTAGTGAATACCGAACCAAAGTACTTGTTCAATTGGTCCGCCATTTCTTTGTTCCCCGTTATGACTGCCCCTGATTCTGACTGCAGGGGACCTACGTTTGTCTTTACTAACCTTTTTCTCTTTACATATCGATAGAAACTTTTGCAATCCGTCTTAATGTTCCCTGCAAGCTTCTTCTCGGACTCCATTTTCCCTGCCATAATCAAATCCTTTGTCCTTCTCTGCTGAGTTCTAAATTTCTCCCAGTCCCCTGGTTCGCTGCTATTTCTGGCCAATTTGTATGCCACTTCCTTGGATTTAATACTATCCCTGATTTCCCTTGATAGCCACGGTTGAGCCACCTTTCTTTTTTTTATTTTTACGCCAGACAGGAATGTACAATTGTTGTAGTTCATCCATGCGGTCTCTGAATGTCTGCCATTGCCCATCCACAGTCAACCCCTTAAGTATCATTCGCCAATCTATCCTAGCCAATTCACGCCTCATACCTTCAAAGTTAGCCTTCTTTAAGTTCTGGACCATGGTCTCTGAATTAACTGTTTCATTCTCCATCCTAATGCAGAATTCCACCATATTATGATCACTCTTCCCCAAGGGGCCTCGCACAACGAGATTGCTAATTAATCCTCTCTCATTACACAACACCCAGTCTAAGATGGCCTCCCCCCTAGTTGGTTCCTCGACATATTGGTCTAGAAAACCATCCCTTATGCACTCCAGGAAATCCTCCTCCACCGTATTGCTTCCAGTTTGGTTCGCCCAATCTATGTGCATATTAAAGTCACCCATTATAACTGCTGCACCTTTATTGCATGCACCCTAATTTCCTGTTTGATGCCCTCCCCAACATCACTACTACTGTTTGGAGGTCTGTACACAACTCCCACTAACGTTTTTTGCCCTTTGGTGTTCTGCAGCTCTACCCATATAGATTCCACATCATCCAAGCTAATGCCCTTCCTAACTATTGCATTAATCTCCTCCTTAACCAGCAATGCTACCCCACCTCCTTTTCCTTTTATTCTATCCTTCCTGTATGTTGAATACCCCTGGATGTTGAGTTCCCAGCCCTGATCATCCTGGAGCCACGTCTCCGTAATCCCAATCACATCATATTTGTTAACATCTATTTGCACAGTTAATTCATCCACCTTATTATGGATACTCCTTGCATTAAGACACAAAGCCTTCAGGCTTGTTTTTTTAACACCCTTTGTCCTTTTATAATTTTGCTGTACAGTGGCCCTTTTTGTTCTTTGCCTTAGGTTTCTCTGCCCTCCACTTTTCATCATCTCCTTTCTGTCTTTTGCTTTTGTCTCCTTTTTGTTTCCCTCTGTCTCCCTGCATTGGTTCCCATCCCCCTGCCATATTAGTTTAACTTCTCCCCAGCAGCACAAGCAAACACTCCTCCTAGGACATTGGTTCCGGTCCTGCCCAGGTGCAGACCGTCCGGTTTGTACTGGTCCCACCTCCCCCAGAACCCCTCCCTGCTGCACCACTGCTCAAGCCACGTATTCATCTGCGCTATCCGGCGATTCCTACTCTGACTAGCACGCGGCACTGGTTGCAATCCCGAGATTACTACTTTTGACGTCCTACTTTTTAATTTAGCTCCTAGCTCCTTACATTCGCTTCGTAGGACCTCATCCCTTTTTTTACCTACGTCGTTGGTACCAATGTGCACCACGACAACTGGCTGTTCTCCCTCCCTTTCTAGAATGTCCTGCACCCGCTCCGAGACATCCTTGACCCTTGCACCAGGGAGGCAACATACCATCCTGGAATCTCGCTTGCGGCTGCAGAAACGCCTATCTATTCCCCTTACAATTGAATCCCCTATCACTATCGCTCTCCCACTTTTTTTCTGCCCTCCTGTGCAACAGAGCCAGCCAAGGTGCCATGAACTTGGCTGCTGCTTGCCTCCCCTGATGAGTCATCCCCCCAACAGTACCCAAAGCAGTGTATCTCTTTTGCAGGGGGATGACCACAGGGGACCCCTGCACTACCTTCCTTGCACTGCTCTTCCTGCTGGTCTTCCATTCCCTATCTGGCTGTGGACCCTTCACCTGCGATAAGACCAACTCGCTACATGTGCTACTCACGTCATTCTCAGCATCATGGATGCTCCAGAGTGAATTCACCGTCAGCTCCAACTCCGCAATGCTGGAGCTGGAGGCGAATACACTTCCCGCACACGTAGTCGTCAGGAACACTGGTGTCGTCCGAGTTCCCACATGGTACAGGAGCATAACACGTGACCGAGCTGTCCTACCATGACTTAACTCTTTGATAAGCAACAACAATGCTAAAATTTACTCACTGTTATAGAAGAGAAAAAAGAAAAACTACTTATCAATCACCAGCCAATCACTTACCCCCTTGGCTTTGACGTCACCTTTCTGTTTCTTTCTACTTCTTTTTTGCCTTCTCCCTGTAGCTGCACCGGTACGCCTCTCCACGCACCTCCTCGACACTGCTCCCGACTGCCGCCGCGTTGGGCCTTTATAGGCCTCTCGCCGACCTCGGAACTCACGCCTCTCCACGCACCTCCGACGCTGCTCCCGACTGCCGCCACATTGGGCCTTTATAGGCCTCTCGCCGACCCCGGAACTCACGCCTCTCCACGCACCTCCTTGACGCTGCTCCCGACTGCCGCCGCGTTGGGCGTTTATAGGCCTCTAGCCGACCCCGGAACTCAAGCCTCTCCACGCACCTCCGACGCTGCTCCCGACTGCTGCCACGTTGGGCCTTTATACACCTCTCGCCGACCCCGGAACTCATGCCTCTCCACGCACCTCTGACGCTGCTCCCGACTGCCGCCGCATTGGGTGTTTATAGGCCTCTCGCCGACCCCGGAACTCACGCCTCTCCACGCACCTCTGACGCTGCTCCCGACAGCCGCCGAGTTGGGCCTTTATAGGCCTCTTGCCGACCCCGGAACTCACGGCTCTCCACGCACCTCCTCACGCTGCTCTATAGTTTACTGCTTTCTGTCTCCCTCTTTTCTTCAACAAGGATGTTACATTTGCAATTTCCAGTCCACTGGGACCGCTCCAGAATTCAGGGAATTTTGGTAGATTGCAACCAGTGCATCCATTATCTCTGCAGCCACTTCTCTTAAGACCCTGGGATGCATGCCATCAGGTCCAGGGGACTTGTCCACCTTTAATCCCATTAGTTAGCTGAGTACTTTATCTCGAGTGATAGTGATTCTTTTAAGGTCCCAACCCCCAGCAATAACTCTTTGATCAACTATTGGGATGTTTTTAGTGTCCTCTATCGTGAAGACCGATAGAAAATATTTGTTCAAAATCTCTGCTATTTCCGTGTTTCCCATTATTAATTCTCCAGTCCCATCCTCTAAGGGACCAATGTTTACTTTAGCTACTCTCTGCAGAAGCTCTTACTGCCTGTTTTTATATTTCTTGCTAGTTTGATCTCGTATGCTATCATCTCTGTCTTCATCATTATTTTTAGTCGTCCTTTGCTGGTTTCTAAACATTTCCCAACCCTCTGGCTTTCCACTGTCCTTGGCAACATTGTATGCCTTTTCTTTTTCCAATTTAATACCATCCTTTACATCCTTAGTTAGCCAGGGATGGTTTATCCTTCTCTTAGCATCTTCATTTCTCTGCTGAGATTATGAAATATCTCCTTAAATGTTTCGCAATGCATTTCTACAGTCTTACCCTTTAACATATTTTCCCAGTCCACTTGGTGTCAGTGACAAGGATTGGTTTATATCACATGGGAGGAGATTGGCGTCAGTGACTGTGGGATTGGGTCAACCTTCTTTGACCTGACCAAGGCCTTTGACACTGTCAACCATGAGGGATTATGGGGTGTACTTTTCAAATTCGGCTGTGCTCAAAAATCTGTCACCATCCTCCACTTGCTTGGTGATAACATGCAAGCTGTAATCCTGAGCAATGGATCCACCACAGACCCAATTCATGTGCGAACCGGGGTGAAGCAAGGCTGTGTCACTGCACCCACGCTCTTCTCCATCTTCCTTGCGGCATCGCTACATCTCACCGTCAGTAAACTTCCCGCTGGAGTGGAGATAATCTACAGAATAAATGGGAAACTGTTCAACCTCCATCACCTTCAGACCAGATCCAAGGTCGTGCCATCCTCTCTCATCGAATTACAATGTGGATGATGCTTGTGTCTGCGCTCACTCAGAGGACAAGCTCCAAACCATCGTCAACACATTCACCGTAGTGTCTGAGAGTATAGGCCCTACACTAAACATCTCCGTAAAAGAAAGGTGCTCTATCAACCAGTCCCCACCACACAGCACTGCCCTTCACCCCCACCCCACCCTGGATGATCAAAATCCATGATGAGGCCTTTGGCAAAATGGGCCATTTTTCATAACTCGGGATCCGACTGTCAACAAGGGCACATAAATGACTAGGGCAAACACCACCTTCTGTGTGTCAGCGTAGCCTTTGGTCGCCTAAGTCATAGAGTGTTTGAAGACCAGAACCGTAAAACCGGCATAAAGCTCATGGTCTACTGAGCAGTAGTGATACCTGATCTCAGACATGGACGATGTACAGCAAGCACATCAAAGCACTGGAGAAATAACATCAACACTGCCTCCAGAAGATCCTGCAAATCCATTGGCAGGATAGATGCACCAACGTCTGTTCTCGCACAGACCAACATCCTCAGCATTGAAGCATTGACCACGCTCGATCAGCTACGATGGATGGGACACATCGTCCACATGCCCGATACGAGACTCCCAAAGCAAGCACTCTACTTGGAGCTTCAACATGGCAAGCGAGCCCCTGGGGGCAGAGGAAACACTTCAAGGACACCCTCAAGGCCTCCTTGAAGAAGTTCAACATCCCCACTGACACCTGGGAATCCCTGGCACAAGTTCGCTCAAAATGGAAGAGAATAATCTGTGAGGGCGTCGAACACTTCGAGTCTCTCCACCTGGAGCAAGCGGAGGCCAAGCGCATACGGCGGAAGGAGCACATGACAACCCAAGCACTTCAACAAACCGGCAATTCAACCAACGTACTTTCAACCACCGTCTGTCCAACCTGCGACAGAGACTGTAGCTCCCGCATTGGACTCAACAGAGATCTGAGATCTCATTTATAATGGGGAAGCAAGTCATCCTCGACTCCAAGGGACTACCTATGATGATGGTTGGTTTATATCAGACAGAAGGGGATTGGTGTCAGTGACTGTGGGGTTGGTTTATATCAGACAGGAGGGGATTGGTGTCAATGACTGTGGGGTGTGTTTATAGCAGACAGGAGGGGATTGGTGACATGGAATCATAGCAGTTTACAACACAGAAGGAAGCCATTTGGCCCACTGTGTCTGTGTGGCTGAAAAATAGCTATCCAGCCTAATTCCACTTTCCAGCTCTTGGTTCATAGCGCTGTAGCTTACAGCACTTCCAGTGCATATCGAAGTACTTCGCTAAATGCGCTAAGGGTTTCTGCCTCTACTGTTCTTTCAGGAAGTAAGTTCCAGACTCTGGAGGTTATGCTAGGACTGTGGAAAACACTAGTTAGACCACAGCTAGAGTATTCGCACAGTTCTGGTCACCACAGTGCAGGAAATATGTGATTGCACTGGAGAGGGTACAGATGAGATTTACAAGGATGTTACCTGGACTGAAGAATTTTAGCTGAAGAATTTTAGATGGGCTGGTGTTATTTTCTTTGGAATAGAGGAGGCTGAGGATAGAATTGCGTACAAAATTATGGAGGGTCCCAGATGGAGTGGATAGGAAGGACATAAGAACATAAGGACAAATAAATAGCAGGAGTTGGCCATGGGACCCCTCGAGCCCACTCCGCCATTCAATAAGATCATGGCTGATCTGATCTTGGTCCCAATTCCACTTCCATGCCCTCTCGCATAAACCGTCGACTTCTTTATCTATCAAAATCTGTCTATCTCCACCTTAAATATGTTCAATGACCCAGCCTCCACAGTTGTCTGGGGCAGAGAATTCCAAAGATTCACGACATTCTGGGAGAGAAATTATTCCTCATTTCCATTTTAAATGGACTACCCCTTATTCTGAAACTATGCACCCTAGTTCTAGTTTCCCTCACGAGGGGAAATATCCTCTCTGAATCTACCCTGTCAAGCCCCCTCAGCATCTTATACATTTCAATATCACCTCTCAGTCTTCTAAACTTCAATGAGTACAGGCTCAACCTATCTTCATATGACAACCCCTTCATCTCAGGAATCAACCTTGTGAACCTTCTCTGAACTGCCTTGTGAACCTTCTCTGAACTGACTTATTTCCCTTCGCAGAGAGGTCAATAACCAGGTGGCACAGATTTAAAGTAATTGGTAGAAGGATTAGAGGGGAGTTGAGCAGAAACTTTTCACCCAGAGGGTGGTGGGGGTCTGGAACTCACTGCCTGAAAGTGTGGTAGAGGCAGAAACCCTCACCACATTTGAAACATACTTGGATATGCACTGGAAGTGTCATAATCCACAAGGCTGTGGAGCAAGAGCTGGAAAGTGGGATTAGGCTGGATAGCTCTTTTTCGACCAGTACAGACACAGTGGGCCAAATGGCCTCCTTCTGTGCTGTAAATGTCTATGATTCTGTGGTCGTTGAAATCCCCGACTATTGCTGCCCTATTGGTTTTGGACTTCTCAGAAACCTTCCCCCATTTTTGCTTTTCTATCTCCCTCTGACAGTTTATAGTACACTCCCAACATTGTGATTGCCCCGCTTTTGTTCATCAGTTCAACACATATGGCCTCATTTGATGATCCTTCCAACATCTCATCCCTCCTCACTGCTGTAACAACACCTCAGCTTATCTGCCTTATCCCCTAGACTTCTTGCATTGAAGTATATACCATTAAGCCTGGCCAAACTCCTTTGTTGTCGATTTTCTAGCCTTTGTTTCCTCTGCCTTCCAAACTCATTTACGAATTTTCTGCTCCCATTTCCAAGCTTTGCTTCTCTCCCTCCTGAATCTATGCTCAGGTTCCCATCCCCCTGCCAAGCAAGTTTAAACCCTCCCCCACAGCATTAGCAAACCCCCGGGAGGATAATGATAGGGACCCTGTTGAGGTGTGACCTTATCCGGCTTGTACAGTCCCCAGCCCCTCAGGAATCTGTCTGTTCACGCTCGCCCCTCAGAATGTCCTGCAGCCTCTCAATGATATCCTTGACCCTGGCACCAGAAAGACAACCTACCATCCTGGAGTTATGTCAGTGGCCGCAGAAAGACCTGTCTGTTACTGTAACTATTGAAACCCCTTTCACTATTGCCTACCTGACCTTGCCCTCCCCCCAGTTCCGTACAGTTGAGCCACCCATGATGCCTTGGACTTGGCTCTGGCTGTACTCCCTGAGGAACCACTAGTACAGAGAGTGAGATGCACTGAGAGGGGTCCTGCACTACCTGCCTGGTCATCCATGTCTGCCTGGGCAGTCACCCATTCCCTCTCTGCCTGCACACTCTTATGCTGCGAGGTGACGACCCCCTGAAAGGTGCTATCCACATAGCTCTCAGCCTCGCAGATGCAGTGACACTCGCTGCTGCTCAAGCTCCGAAACCCGGAGATCGAGCTCCTCCAGATGACGACACTTATTGCACACGTAATTGACCAGGACACGAGAAGCGTGCTTGTTCCACAATGACAGGGTTTCATCTGTTTAAACAAAAACAACTCCACTGTTATTCCCTGAAATAATCCCCGCTGCCCGGCCTGAATGAATCCATGTCATTCCCAAACGCTGCAATGATTGCTCCAACTCACAGGGTTCCATCTCTTTAAATGCACTCCCCAGCCAAAGTGCCTTGCCTAGTCCCAATATATGCCTCTCCCTGCCGAAGTGCCTTGCCCAATCCCAATATATGCCTCCCCCAGCCAAAGTGCCTTGCCCAGTCCCAATATATGCCTCCCCCAGCCAAAGTGCCTTGCCCAGTCCCAATATATGCCTCCCCCAGCCAAAGTCCCTTACGCCAGTCCCAGTGCATATTTCCCCCAGCCGAAGTGCCTTGCCCCAGTCCATTCCTCCCCCAGCTGAAGTGCCTTACTCCAGTCCCAGTACATGACTCCCCCAGTCCTGTTTCGCAGCACCACCTGCATGGAATGATTCGGGGGGAGGAGGGGCTAGACAGTGGGCGGGGATTATCGCCTGTCGGTCACAAAGTGCAGAACCAATAGTTCCCATGGGTTAATAAACCCGGGGGGGGGGGAGGTTTACACAGCCCGAGTGCAGACCCAGGCCTGAGTGACAACACTCGGGCACTATCCGCTTCACACACACCCGGGCTCGGGCCCAGGCCACGAATCACAGCCCGCAGGCCCCCTGTTCACTCCCCGGTTCCAGGCGCGGCACACCCTATTGGGCCAGCACAAAAGACCCAGTATAAACCGAGACAGGGTCTAGTGTAATATAAACAGAGACAGGGTCCAGTGTAATATAAAGAGAGAGAGGGTCTAGTGTAATATAAACAGAGACATGGTCTAGTGTAATATAAACAGAGACAGGGTCCAGTGTAATATAAACAGAGACAGGGTCCAGTGTAATATAAACCGAGACAGTTTCCAGTGTAATATAAACAGAGACAGGGTCCAGTGTAATATAAACAGAGACAGGGTCCAGTGTAATATAAACCGAGACAGGGTCCATTGTAATATAAACAGAGACAGGGTCTAGTGTAATATAAACAGAGACAGGTTCCAGTGTAATATAAACCGAGACAGGGTCCAGTGTAATATAAACAGAGACAGGATCCAGTGTAATATAAACAGAGACAGGGCCCAGTGTAATATAAACAGAGACAGTGTCTCGTGTAATATAAACAGAGACAGGTTCTGGTGCACTAATAACTGACACAAGGCCTAGTTTTACACTAGAAACAAGTCTTTAATATTGAAATAATTTTTTGGCAATAATAATTGAAAGAGGTGATAGTGTCACACTAACAGAAGCCTTTAACACTTTAACAATACCAGAAATATTCTCTATAGAATACAAGAGATACAATCTACAGTTATAATAATAGAGGTGTGCAGTCGAACTGGAACTACAGGGGCAGGTTATTTTCAGGTACAGTGTAACAATTCCAGAGACAGGGTCTCATACAATAAGAGTGGAGACAGGGTCCAGAGTAATAACAGCAAATGTATGGCCCACTGTGAGAGTAACAAAGACAGTGTTTGATCCAATAATAAGAGGCAGACTCTAGTGTAATACTGAACACAATGCTGGATCGAGTGTGATGATCACACAGGCAGTGTCTAGTGCAACAAAACAAAGATTGGGTCTCATCTAATAGTGTGCGCAAGTCAGGGCCTATTGCTATAACCTCATTCACCCATCCCTCTGTGCTCACTGACCTACATTGGCTCCTGGTGAAGCAACGCCTCGATTTTAAAATTCTAATCTTTGGTTTCAAATTCTCCATGGCCTCGCGCCCACCACCCCCCCATCTCTAATCTCTTACAGCCCCACCACCCTCCGAGTTTCCTGTACTCCTCCAAATCTGTTCTTGCCCATCCCTGATTTTAATCGCCCTACCATTGGTGGCCATGTCTTCAGCTGCCGAAGCTCTAAGCTCTGGAATTCTCCCCTAAACCTCCACCTCCTCTTTCAAGGTTCTTTTTAAAAACTACCTCTTCGATCAACCTTTTGGGAATCTGTCCTGATATCTTTCTCTGTGGCTCTGTGTCAAAAATGTTTTCTTATTGATATCGATCGTGTTAAGCGCCGTGAGATGTACCATTGCATTAAATGCGCTATATTAATGTAAGTTCTGGTTGTTTTCTTGTTGTAACAAATGCTTTGCCGAATGTGTGATAACAGAGTCACTGCAGTATGAATGTGTGGGTCAGTGTACTAACACCGGCACGGTCTAGTGTAACGGGAGCAGAGAACAGACCATGTCAGCCTTGGCTCAGTGGTAGCACTCTCGGCCGAGTGAGGGTTCAATTCCCAATCCAGAGCCCGAGCACATAATCTAGGCCAAGACTCCAGGTGCTAGTACAGAGGGAGTGCTGCACTGTCAGAGGTGCCGTCTTTCAGATGAGACATTAAACCGATGCCCTGTCTAGATTTTAAGTTGGATGTAAAAGATCCCACGGCCATGATTCAGAGGAAGAACAGGCGGAGTTCAGCCCGGTGTCCTGGGAAATGTGTATCCCTCAACTTACATCACTGAGAACAGATTGTCTTGTCATCATTAAATGGCTGTTTGTGGGATCCTGCTGTGCACAAATTGGCTGCTGCATTTCCTACATTATATCGCCTCCCCAAACCCTTCACCCCTGGGCCCCCTCCTTCACCACTGCTCCCGGCCCCTCTTGTGTCTTGAATTGCCTTCACTGTAACGGAAACTGACAATTGGAACCGGTCAGGATTTGAACGATATTTACAGCAGATTCGAGATGTTCTGAGAGTTGGTATCTTTCTCTATTCTGCCCACTCGAGGAGTTAGATGACCAACTTTCTCCTGTGAATATAGAGCTGGAGTATTGGGTCGTGATGTATTCACTAGTTCATCCTGTTGACTCTAAATATTGAGTGTGGTGGTTTCAAACACCGGATAATCAAGCTCAGAACAACAGACTGACTTTTACTGACGTTATTAACAGCACTGCAAACATACAGACAGTGTAGTTACCGGATCAGGAGAACAGGGATAATGGACTGGGTTCCCACGGCTCGTCTCCCCAGGTGTGTCTAACAAGCTGCGGATACACTGGCGATATTTATACAGAACTGGTTTGCTACATTCCAGATCTGACCCTGCTCAAACCATAACCACAAGGATATCGGTGCAAGGTTCTGCCTGTGACCACAAGGCTGTGTCACTGCCACACACAGATACCGTTTCCTTGTTTCACATCTCCATACAAACACCATCACTTCACACATCCCCTTTCTACACAATTACAGCCGACATGAGCAAGGACATGAGCCACATTAAACTACACAAACATTTCATAATAGCAAAGGTTAAACTGGGATAACTGTTCAGTTATTTTCTGTTCAGGCAAAATGCAGAACATCTCATCGGCCGACAGGCTTTCATAAAGTCGGGGCCGTCGGGTTGGTGGCGGGGGGGCGTGAGGGACCGGGAGGAGGAGGAGGAGGAGGGGCGCTCCGAGGGGGGGAGGAGGAGGAGGAGGAAAGGCGCTCCGGTAAGGAGGAGGAGGAGGAGCAGGAGGAGGGGCGCTCTGGGAGGAGAAGCAGGAGGGGCGCTCTGGGAGGAGGAACAGGAGGAGGAGAAGGGGTGCTCCGGGAGGAGGAGGAGGAGGAGGAGGAGGGGCGCTCTGGGAGGAGGAGCAGGAGGGGCGCTCTGGGAGGAGGAGCAGGAGGAGGAGGAGGGGTGCTCCGGGAGGAGGAGGAGGAGGAGGAGGAGGGGTGCTCTGGGAGGAGGAGTAGAAGGAGGAGGGGCGCTCTGGGAGGTGGAGCAGGAGGGGCGCTCTGGGAGGAGGAACAGGAGGAGGAGGAGGGGTGCTCTGGGAGGAGGAGGAGGAGAGGCACACCGTGAGAAGGAGGAGGAGGAGGGGCGCTCCGGGAGGAGGAGGGGAGCTCCGGGAGGAGGAGGAGGAGGGGTGCTCCGGGAGGAGGAGGAGGAGAGGCGCTCCAGGAGGAGGAGGAGGAGGAGGAGGGGCGCTCCGGGAGGAGGATCAGGAGGAGGAGGAGGAGGGGCGCCCTGGGAGGATGAGGAGTAGGAGGAGGGGCGCTCTGGGGAAAGAGGAGGAGGAGGAGAGGCGCTCCGGGAGGAGGAGGAGGAGGAGGAAGGGCGCTCAGGGAGGAGGATGGGCGCTCCGAGAGGAGGTGGAGGAGGAGGAGGAGGGGCGCTCCGGGAGGAGGAGTAGGAGGAGGAGGAGGAGGGGCGCTCCGGGAGGAGGAGGAGGAGGGGCGCTCCGGGAGGAGGAGGAGGAGGAGGGGCGCTGCGGGAGTAGGAGGAGGAGGAGGGGCGCTCCGGCAGGACGAGAAGGAGGAGTGGCGCTCTGGGAGGAGGAGGAGGATTAGGAGGGGCGCTCTGGGAGGAGGAGCAGGAGGAGGAGGAGGGGTGCTCCGGGAGGAGGACGAGGAGGAGGAGGGGTGCTCTGGGAGGAGGAGGAGGAGGAGGAGGAGTGCTCTGGGAGGAGGAGGAGGAGGAGGTGCGCTCCAGGAGGAGGAGGAGGAGGAGGAGGAGGGGAGCTCCGGGAGGAGGAGGAGGAGGAGGGGTGCTCTGGGAGGGAGGAGGAGGAGGAGGAGGATGGGCGCTCCAGGAGGAGGGGCGCTCTGGGAGGAGGAGGAGGAGGGACGCTCCGGGAGGAGGACGAGGAGGAGGAGGGGTGCTCTGGGAGGAGGAGGAGGAGGAGGAGGAGTGCTCTGGGAGGAGGAGGAGGAGGAGGAGGTGCGCTCCGGGAGGAGGAGGAGGAGGAGGAGGAGGGGAGCTCCGGGAGGAGGAGGAGGAGGAGGGGTGCTCTGGGAGGAGGAGGAGGAGGAGGATGGGCGCTCCAGGAGGAGGGGCGCTCTGGAGGAGGAGGAGGAGGGGCGCTCCGGGAGGTGGATGAGGAGGGGCGCTCCGGGAGGAGGAGGAGGAGGCGCTCCGGGAGGAGGAGGAGGAGAAGGGGCGCTCCGGGAGGAGGAGGAGGAGGAGGGGCGATCCGGGAGGAGGAGGAGGAGGGGCGCTCCGGGAGGAGGAGGAGGAGTAGGAGGGGCGCTCTGGGAGGAGGAGCATGAGGAGGAAATGGGGTGCTCCGTGAGGAGGAGGAGGAGGAGGAGGGGTGCTCTGGGAGGAGGAGGAGGAGGAGGAGGAGGGGTCCTCTGGGAGGAGGAGGAGGAGGAAGAGGGGCGCACCGGGAGATGGAGGAGGAGGAGGAGGGGCGCTCCGGGAGGAGGAGGAGGAAGAGGAGGAGGGGAGCTCCGGAGGAGGAGGAGGAGGAGGAGGAAGAGGAGGGGTGCTCCGGGAGGAGGAGGAGGAGGAGGACGGGCGCTCCAGGAGGAGAGGCGCTCTGGGAGGAGGAGGAGGAGGGGCGCTCCGGGAGGAGGAGGAGGAGGAGGAGGAGGAGGGGCGCTCTGGGAGGAGGAGCAGGAGGAGGAGGAGGGGTGCTCCGGGAGGAGGAGGAGGAGGAGGAGGAGGGGTGCTCTGGGAGGAGGAGTAGAAGGAGGAGGGGCGCTCTGGGAGGTGGAGCAGGAGGGGCGCTCTGGGAGGAGGAACAGGAGGAGGAGGAGGGGTGCTCTGGGAGGAGGAGGAGGAGAGGCACACCGTGAGAAGGAGGAGGAGGAGGGGCGCTCCGGGAGGAGGAGGAGGAGGAGGGGAGCTCCGGGAGGAGGAGGAGGAGGGGTGCTCCGGGAGGAGGAGGAGGAGAGGCGCTCCAGGAGGAGGAGGAGGAGGGGCGCCCTGGGAGGATGAGGAGTAGGAGGAGGGGCGCTCTGGGGGAAAGAGGAGGAGGAGGAGGGGCGCTCTGGGAGGAGGAGGAGGAGGAGGAAGGGCGCTCAGGGAGGAGGATGGGCGCTCCGAGAGGAGGTGGAGGAGGAGGAGTAGGGGCGCTCCGGGAGGAGGAGTAGGAGGAGGAGGAGGAGGGGCGCTCCGGGAGGAGGAGGAGGAGGGGCGCTCCGGGAGGAGGAGGAGGAGGAGGGGCGCTGCGGAAGTAGGAGGAGGAGGAGGGGCGCTCCGGCAGGACGAGAAGGAGGAGTGGCGCTCTGGGAGGAGGAGGAGGATTAGGAGGGGCGCTCTGGGAGGAGGAGCAGGAGGAGGAGGAGGGGTGCTCCGGGAGGAGGCCGAGGAGGAGGAGGGGTGCTCTGGGAGGAGGAGGAGGAGGAGGAGGAGGAGGAGGAGTGCTCTGGGAGGAGGAGGAGGAGGTGCGCTCCGGGAGGAGGAGGAGGAGGAGGGGAGCTCCTGGAGGAGGAGGAGGAGGAGGGGTGCTCTGGGAGGAGGAGGAGGAGGAGGATGGGCGCTCCAGGAGGAGGGGCGCTCTGGGAGGAGGAGGAGGAGGGGCGCTCCGGGAGGTGGAGGAGGAGGGGCGCTCTGGGAGGAGGAGGAGGAGGCGCTCCGGGAGGAGGAGGAGGAGAAGGGGCGCTCCGGGAGGAGGAGGAGGAGGAGGGGCGATCCGGGAGGAGGAGGAGGAGGGGCGCTCCGGGAGGAGGAGGAGGAGTAGGAGGGGCGCTCTGGGAGGAGGAGCATGAGGAGGAGATGGGGTGCTCCGGGAGGAGGAGGAGGAGGAGGGGTGCTCTGGGAGGAGGAGGAGGAGGGGTCCTCTGGGAGGAGGAGGAGGAGGAAGAGGGGCGCACCGGGAGAAGGAGGAGGAGGAGGAGGGGCGCTCCGGGAGGAGGAGGAGGAAGAGGAGGAGGGGAGCTCCGGGAGGAGGAGGAGGAGGAGGAGGAGGAGGAGGGGTGCTCCGGGAGGAGGAGGAGGAGGAGGACGGGCGCTCCAGGAGGAGAGGCGCTCTGGGAGGAGGAGGAGGAGGGGCGCTCCGGGAGGAGGAGGAGGAGGAGGATGAGGAGGGGCGCTCCGGGAGGAGGAGCAGGAGGAGGAGGAGGGGCGCTCTGGGAGAAGGAGGAGGAGAAGGGGCGCTCTGGAGGAAAGAGGAGGAGGAGGAGGGGTGCTCTGGGAGGAGGAGGAAGGGCGCTCCGGGAGGAGGATGGGTGCTCCGGGAGGAGGAGGAGGAGGAGGAGGAGGAGGAGGGGCGCTCCGGGAGGAGGAGGAGGAGGGGCGCTCCGGGAGGAGGAGGAGGAGGGGTGCTCTGGGATGAGGTGGAGGAGGAGGGGCGCTCCGGGAGGAGGAGGAGGAGGAGGGCGCTCCGGGAGGAGGAGGAGGAGGTTGGGCGCTCTGGGAGGAGGAGGAGGAGGAGGAGGAGGAGCCGGGGTGCACTGGGAGGAGGAGGAAGAGGAGGAGGATGGGCAATCCGAGAGGAGGAGGAGGAGGAGGGGCACTCCGGGAGGAAGAGGAGGAGGAGAAGGAGGAGGAGGGGCGCTCCAGGAGGAGGAGGAGGAGGAGGGGCGATCCGGGAGGAGGAGGAGGGGCGCTCCGGGAGGAGGAGGAGGAAGGGGGGCACTCCGGGAGGAGGAGGAGGTGCGCTCCGGGAGAAGGAGGAGGTAGTGGGGCGCTCTGGGAGGAGGAGGAGAAGGAGGATGAGGAGGAGGAGGAGGAGGAGGGGCGCTCCGGGAGGAGGAGGAGGAAGTGGAGGAGGAGGGGCGCTCTGGGAGGAGGAGGAGGAGGAGCAGGAGGAGGGGCGCTCCGGGAGGAGGAGGAGGAGGAGGAGGAGGAGGAAAAGGATGAGGAGGACGGGCGCTCCGGGAGGAGGAAGAGGAGGAGGAGGAGGAGGGGCACTCCGGGAGGAGAAGGAGGAGGAGGAGCCGGAGGAGGGGCGCTCCGGGAGGAGGATGAGGAGGAGGGGCGCTCTGGGAGGAGGAGGAGGAGGAGGAGGGGCTCTCCGGGAGGGGGAGGAGGAGGAGGAGGAGGAGGATGGGCGCTCTGGGAGGAGGAGGAGGAGGAGGAGGAGGAAGGGCGCTCCTGGAGGAGGAGGAGGAGGAGGAGGGGCGCTCCGGGAGGAGCAGGAGGAGGAGGAGGGCTCCGAGAGGAGGACGAGGAGGAGAGCTCCGGGAGTAGGAGGAGGAAGGGCGCTCCGGGAGGAGCAGGAGGAGGAGGAGGAGGGTTGCTCCGGGAGGAGGAGGAGAAGGAGCAGGAGGGGCGCTATGGGAGGAGGAGGATGAGGAAGAGGAGCAGGGGCGCTCCGGGAGGAGGAGGAGGAGGAGGAGGAGGAGGTGGGGCGCTCCGGGAGGAGGAGGAGGAGGGGCACTCTGGGAGGAGGAGGAGGAGGAGGGGTGCTCCGGGAGGTGGAGGAGGAGGAGGAGGGACGCTCCGGGAGGAGGAGGAGGATGAGGTGCGCTCTGGGAGGAGGAGGAGGAGGAGGAGCGGCGCTCCGGGAGGAGGAGGAGGGGGAGGAGGAGGAGGGGCACTCCGGGAGGAGGAGGAGGAGGAGGGACGCTCCAGGAGGAGGAGGAGGAGGAGGGGCTCTCCAGGAGGAGGAGGAGGACGAGGAGTTGCGCTCCGGGAGGAGGAGGACGAGGGGCGCTCCTGGAGGAGGATGGGCGTTCTGGGAGGAGGAGGAGGAGGAGGAGGGGCGCTCAGGGTGGAGGAGGAAGAGGAGCGCTCCGGGAGTAGGAGAAGGAGGGGCGCTCCGGCAGGAGGAGGAGGAGAAGCGGCAGTCCGGGAGGAGGAGAAGGAGGAGTGGCACTCCGGGAGGAGGAGGAGGAGGAGGGGTGCTCCAGTAGGAGGAGGAGGATGAGGGGCGGTCCGGGAGGAGGATGAGGAGGAGGAGGAGGAGGGGCGCTCTGGGAGGAGGAGGAGAAGGGGCGCTCCGGGAGGAGGAGGAGGAGGGTGGTCTGGGATGAGGTGGAGGAGGAGGGGCGCTCCGGGAGGAGGAGGAGGAGGAGGGGCCCTCCGGGAGGAGGAGGAGGAGGATGGGCGCTCTGGGAGGAGGAGGAAGAGGAGGAGGATGGGCAATCCGAGAGGAGGAGGAGGAGGAGGGGCACACCGGGAGGAAGAGGAGGAGGAGAAGCAGGAGGAGGGGCGCTCCAAGAGGAGGAGTAGGAGGAGGAGGAGTTGGAGGGGCGATCCGGGAGGAGGGGGAGGAGGAGGAGGGGCGCTCCGGGAGGAGGAGGAGGAGGAGGGGCACTCCGGGAGGAGGGAGGAGGGGCGCTCCGGGAGGAGGAGGAGGTAGTGGGGCGCTCTGGGAGGAGGAGGAGGAGGAGGAGGGGCGCACCGGGAGGAGGAGGAGGAAGTGGAGGAGGAGGGGCGCTCTGGGAGGAGGAGGAGGAGGAGCAGGAGGAGGGACGCTCCAGGAGGAGGAGGAGGAGGAGGAGGAGCAGCGCTGCGGGAGGAGGAGGAAAAGGATGAGGAGGACGGGCGCTCCGGAAGGAGGAGAGGAGGAGGAGGAGGAGGGGCACTCCGGGAGGAGAAGGAGGAGGAG